>NW_012114252.1:10553194-10561453 GCF_000951035.1 Colobus angolensis palliatus
AAAAAAAAAAAAAAAGAAAGAAAAAGTCTGAAAGGTTTACACCATTGAAGATACCATCATTGTTATAGAAAAAGCTGTAAAAGCCATCAAACCCCAAACAAAAAATTCCTGCTGGAGAAAACTGTGTCCAGATGTTGTGCATGACTTCACAGGATTTACGACAGAACCAATCAAGGAAATCATGAAAGAGATTGTGGATACGGCCAAAAAAGGTGGAGTGGGGGGTGTGTGTGTGAAGGGTTTTAAGATATGGATCTTGGAGGAATGCAAGAGGTAATAGACACCACACCAGAGGAATTAACAGAAGATGACTTGATGCAGATGAGTGCGTCCAAACTGGTGCCATATGATGAGGTAGAAGACATGGAAAGAGCTTCCAATTATTCAAGACTGCTTTTGACTTATTTTACAATGTGGAGTCTTCTATGATTTGGGCACCGAAAGTAAGGCAAATGGTGGAAGGAGGATTGGTACCGTATAGAAACATTTTTAGAGAAATAAGAAAGCAAACAAGTCAGACAGAAATGGATGTATTTCTATAAAATTACACCAGGTGTGTGTACCCCTCCTGCTTCCCCTTCCAATCCTCCATATCTTCTGCCTCTGCCACCCCGAGAGAGCAATATCACCCCCTCCTCTTCCTCAGAACTACTCAATGTGATAACTTTATGATGATCCACTTCCACTTAATGAACGGTAAACATATTTTCTCTTATAATTGTCTTAACATTTTCTCTAGCTTACTTTGTTTTAAGAATACAGTATATAATACATATAACCTACAAAAGATGTGTTTATGTTATCAATAAGGCTTCTGGTCAATAGTAGGGTATTAGTAGAGTTTTTGGGGAGTCAAAAATTATGCTTTGATTTTTGACTGCATGGAAAGTTGATGCCATGCAAGTCCTGCATTGTTCAAGGGTCAACTGTATTTGTAAATAATTTGTACTTAAAAGATTTCAAAGTATTATGGAAATACAATAAACCAACTCTTAAAATGTATTTCATAGGCAGGCTTATAAATTAATGCTTAACAGCTAACTTAATTTTTATTAAAAAAATTTTAGTCAAATGATTTTAATCAACTTATAATAATCAGTAAAAGTGTAATTATGGCTGGGCATGGTGGCTTACGCCTGTAATCCCAACACTTTGGGAAGCCGAGCTGGGTGGATCAGCTGAGGTCAGGAATTCAAGCACAGCCTGGCCAACATGGTGAAACCCCAGCTCTACTGAAAATACAAAAATTAGCTGGGTGTGGTGGTGCGTGCCTGTAATCCCAGCTACTCGGGAGGCTGAGGCAGGAAAATCACTTGAATCCAGGAGACAGAGGTTGCAGTAAGCCGAGGTCCTGCCACTGCACTCCAGCCTGGGCAACACAATGAGATTCCATCTCAAAAAAAAAAAAAAAGTGTTATTACATGAAAAGCCCCATATTTTACATGTTTAAACTGTTAACTAATGTTTTTATTTGTAAAGCGCTGAAGGTGGGATTCACTTCTGAATCTTCTTTCTAGTAGTAGAATAAGGTAATACTGTTCTGGATTTTGAATTTTTGGTTTGTCCAGATGAATTTAAGAGGAGTAGGTTGTTTTGTTTTTGGAGAATCAGCGGTCACACAGTGAAACAACCTGTGCCATTTGGGAGGTACTGTGCTCTCATTCACATCCCAGATTATGTTTTGCCATTAATTTCAAAAGCATCTATAAATCATTGGTGATGGCCAAAAAATTGATTGTTGTCTTCATGGTATTTGTTTCCATATTTTTCTCCCCCCACCAGTGCACCAACCCTCATATAATTTGCCCTGAAGAAAATTCACAGATAGGCATGGAGGCCACCATAGCCACTAACCTGCTGCAGCCCACACTTCAGGACTCCACCTTTACCTAGTGCTCATCAGTTTATTTACCTTTTTTTTTTTTTTTTATTTTAAGAGACAAAGTCTTGCTACATTGCTCAGGCTGGAGCACAGTGGCTATTCACAAGCGCGATCAACTCCTGAGCTCCAGCGATTCTCCTGCCTCAGCCTCCTGAGTAGTTATTTACCTTTATAGTATGAGTAAGTAGGACCAGGCAAGATGAAATCAATAAGACCAAAGATGAAAGGATGATCACTAATTGAAACAGATAATTCAGAAGGAGCTGTGGATTTTGGAGGAGAAGATGCATTCAACTTTGGGTGTATTAAAATTTATATTGTAGTTCCTTTGGGATATCCTAATGGATATATCAGGAAGGCAACTGGAAGTATAGCTCTGTTAAGGGGGCAGATCACAGCTAGAGAAACAGACTTGAAAGTCACCTATATGGCCATTGACATCATAAAAGTGGATGGGATGCTTCCCATCTTGTTGTGTTCTGGATCATGCTCCTCTTTTCTGGACTTAATGCCTGGTGGCCAACACTCAGTAGAATCTAAGTTGTAAAAATAGGCCCAATGCAAAGTCTAAGGTAGGTTTACTCCCAAGAACAATAACAAAAACTTTTTTCCTTACGTAGATATATAACTTTATCACCAAATAGCTTTTAAAAAAATTTTTAACCCAGGCGTGGTGGCTCACGCCTGTAATCCCAACACTTTGTGAGGCCGAGGTGGGTGGATCACCTGAGGTCAGGAGTTTGAGACCAGCCTGGCCAACATGGTGAAACCCTGTCTCTACTAAAAATATAAAAATTAGCTGGGCATGGTGGCAGGTGCCTGTAATCCCAGCTACTTGGGAGGCTGAGGCAGGAGAACTGCTTGAACTCGGGAGGCGGAGGTTAGAGTGAGCCGAGATCATGCCATTGTACTCTAGCCTGACTTGGTCTAGAAAAAAAAAAAAATTCAGTCCCTACAACTATAGAAACATTCTTTGGAAAACGTAAAAGCAACATATATAAAGTATAAACACAATATTTTCCCACTACCAAGAATTTGTAAATTGTAAGAAAACTTAAAATATTTTTTATGATTAATTTTAGCAAAATTCTGTTTTGCAACTTCCATATTTTTATTTGCTTACATTTCTTTCTTAAATTTTTTTACTATTTTTAATTTTATTATTATTTTGTTTTGAGACAGAGTCTCGCTCTGTCGCCCAGGCTGGAGTGTAGTGGCACAATCTCGGCTCACTGCAACCTCGGTCTCTTGGGTTCACGCCATTCTCCTGCCTCAGCCTCCCGAGTAACTGGGACTACAGGCGCCCGCCATCACGCCTGGCTAATTTTTTGTATTTTTAGGAGAGAAGGGGGTTTCACCGTGTTATCCAGGATGGTCTCGATCTCCTGACCTCGTGATCCACCCGCCTGGGCCTCCCAAAGTGCTGGGATTACAGGCATGAGCACTGCACCTGGCCACATTTCTTTCTTAATTAGTTGTAACTCAGTTAAATGTTATTGCCTCATTGTGATCCAGAAGTGGTTCCTAATTCATATTAATTAGGAGAAACAATGTTTTTTCTGTAGATCTAGGGATGAATTTCTCAAAAACACAATTTAAAAGAACACAAATGGGTTTAAAAAAAAAACAACTGGCTAGGTGTGGTGGCTCGTGCATATAATCCTAGTGCTTTGGGAGGCTGAGGCAGGGAGATCCCTTGAGGCCAGGAGTTTTAGACCAGCCTTGGCAACATAGTGAGGCCCCGTCTATAGAAAATTTTTTAAAAATATTAGCTGGGCTTGGTGGCATGCACCTGTGGTCCCAGCTACTCAGGAGGCTGAGGCAGGAGGATCACTGGAGCCCAGGAGTTTGAGGTTGCAGTGAGCTATCATCAAGCCACTGTACTCCAGACTTGATGACAGAGTGAGACCTTGTCTCTAAACAAAACAAAACCATACTCTAACAGTAGTATTTTATGATGACCCAGCAAATTTGTGGATTATTTTTATACGTTTTAATTTAATGAATTTAAGTAAAGCAGTAATTGCATGTTAAAAATTGTGTTAGCTTACTTGGAATATTTTCTGCCATCTTCTGAATATTTCTTACATGGTAATTTTCCTCCATTTGAAGTATTTTTGCAGAAATAAAAAAGGATAACAGGCCTGATGCAGTGACTCATGCCTGTAATCCCAGCACTTTGGGAGGTCGAGGCAGGTGGATCACTTGAGGTCAGGAGTTTGAGACCAGCCTGACCAACATGGTAAAACCCCATTTCTACAAAAATACAAAAATTAGCCGGATGTCGTGGCAGGTGCCTGTAATCCCAGCTACTCAGGAGGCTGAGGCAGGAGAATCGCTTGAACCCAGGAGGCAGAGGTTGCATTGAGCTGAGATTGTGCCATAGCACTCCAGCCTGGGCAACAGAGCAGGACTGTCTCAAAAAAAAAAAGAAAAGAAAAGAAAACACATCAGCCACTACACCTCAAAGATATTGCTTGAGATTAGGGAGCAGACTTACTGAATTCCTGATCTACTAAAAAAGGCTGTGCTAAAATCTCCTGAATATGCTAAACCTTTATGAGGAAAACCTTAAAATTTAAGTTAAAAATAATAATAACTTACAGCAACAAGTACCAGAAGTAATATGAAGAGGCAAATGATTAAGTGGGAAAATATTTGCAACTCATATTACAAACAGGTAAGGTTTCTAAAATATAGAGAACCTTTAGAAATAAATCAAGAAGGCCAGTCGCGGTGGCGTACGCCTGTAATCCCAACACTTTGGGAGGCAGAGGCAGGTGGATCACCTGAAGCCAGGAGTTCAAGACCAGCCTAGCCAACATGGTGAAACCCTGACTCTACTAAAAATACAAAAATTAACCTGCGTGGTGGTAGGCACCTGTAATCCCAGCTACTCAGGAGGCTGAGGCAGGAGAATTACTTGAACCTGGGAGGCGGAGGTTGCAGTGAACCAAGATCACACCAGTACACTCCAGCCTGGGTGACAGAGTGAGATCTGCCCACCTCGGCCTCCCAAAGTGCTGGGTTTATGGGCGTGAGCCACCATGCCCTGCCTATATTATTTAATTTTTTAATCATGAAAATATATTACACAGTAAAAATAAGACCTCATAAATGTAAATTCTTGTTAAAAAAAAAAGACTTCATGAAGCAAACAACTTTTTTTTTCTGTTTTTCAGACAGCTTTTTATAATTTGAAGGGAGCTCTGAACCACTGACCTCCCACCAAAGTACCTAGATTTTCTAATTTGTGTTCTTGACTTGAATCCAGGTGCTGTGTTCAGTGAGTCCCAGTTAAAATACAAATGTGTAACATGCTAACCTAGATCTTCATTCATAATTTGATGTGCTTTAGAATCTTTAGTTTAGATAATCAGTTTCATGGAATACTCAGGAGAGTTCTGATGGAAGGCAAGGGGTTGGGAAATATTACAATAATGGGCCACCATGTGTTGTAGAGGTGGGCCTTTGACACCAAGAGGCTGTACAAAGGCACTTGAGTGATGGGAGCTTGGTAGTAGGGGGAGGAGTCCCAAATGTAACCCTCATCTAAGAGAAATTTAAACTTTTTTTTTCTTTTTTTTTGAGACAGAGTCTCTCTCTGTTGCCCAGGCTAGAGTGCAATGGCATGATCTCGGCTCACTGCAACCTGTCTCCTGGATTCAGGTGATACTCCTGCCTCAGCCTCCTGAGTAGCTGGGATTACAGATGCATGCCACCACACCTGGCTAATTTTTGTATTTTTAGTAGAGATGGGGGTTTCACCATGTTGGTCAGGCTGGTCTCGAACTCCTAACCTTGTGATCCACCCGCCTCAGCCTCCCAAAGTGCTGGGATTACAGGCGTGAGCTACCGCTCCCGGCCAAGAAATTTAAACTTTTAACCATAATTGCTATGTAAACTTATCTTTAATTTAGTTTTTAGTTTAGCCCTGCCTGGGAAACCATGCTTTCTGCCCCATGAAACATAGATTTCATTTCACCTTCTTAGGTTATACGTTTCAACAGAACTACTTGGATTTGAGTCCTAGTCCTGATGTTTACTAGCCAGGTAAAATTGGAAAAGTTACTAAAACTCTCTGTGCCTCAATTTTCTCATTTATGACTTGGGTCCAAAAATATCAGGGTAGGTGTGAGTTAACTACCAAATTAAAATAAAATACAAGACTGGGTGCGGTGGTTCACGCCTGTAATCCCAACACTTTGGGAGGCTGAGGTGGGCAGATCATGAGGTCAGGAGATTGAGATCATCCTGGCCAACATGGTGAAATCCCATCTATACTAAAAATACAAAAATTAGCTGGGTGTGGTGCGCCACTGCATTCCAGCCTGGTAGCAGAGTGATACTCCATCTCAAAAAAAAAAAAAAAAGAAAGAAAAAGAATTGACTCAAGATGAATCTTGAGAGCTCATGGCCCAGTCTAGCGGGCTATGGTTTGGCTGATGCAACACCTATACTGGACAGAAATAAAAAGTTGTTGGCCAGGCGTGGTGGCTCACGCCTGTAATCCCAGCACTTTGGGAGGCTGAGGAGGGCAGATCACCTGAGGTCAGGAGTTTGAGAGCAGCCTGGCCAACATGGTGAAACTCCATCTCTACTAAAAAGACAAAAATTAGACGGTTGTGGTGGCGAGCACCTGTAATCCCAGCTACTTGGGAGGCTGAGGCAGGAGAATCACTGGAACCCAGGAGGTGGAGGTTGCAGTGAGCCAAGATTGTACCACTGCACTCCAGCCTGGGCAACAGAGCAAGATGCCATCTAAAAGAAAAAAGAAAAAAAAGGTGTTAAGATTTTTTCTCAAGAATTGGTATTTGTCTGGCCACAGTGGTTCACGCCTGTAATTCCAACACTCTGGGAGGCCGAGGCAGGCAGATCACCTGAGGTAGGGAATTCGAGACCAGCCTGACCAACATGGAGAAACCCCGTCTCTACTAAAAGGAAAATATTAGCGGGGCATGGTAGCACATGCCTGGAATCCCAGCTATTCCGGAGGCTGAGGCAGGAGAATCACTTGAACTCAGGAGAGGGAGGTTGCAGTGAGCCGGGATCGTGGCAATTGCACTTCAGCCTGGGCAACAAGAGCAAATCTCCGTCTCAAAAAAAAAAAAAAAAAGAAAAGAATGATATTTATTCAGATCCAATTCTAAGCTATGCAGTTGTTATGCTATATTTTTCAGAGCTTTCTTTTCTTAGTTTTGATAAAGGAATTAAAATTTTTTCCTTCATGGGCCAGAATTGTGTATGATATATATTTTGAATTGCTCATAGTACTTTACGTTCAATACACAATTATTATCGGTGATGATATAAATACTAGTGATCCTTTCAATTAGATTATACATTAAATAATTTTTTCTTCCCTAATTTTTTTATTTTGAAACTTTTCAAACATACTGAAAGCTTTAAAAAGTAGTAAAACGAACACCTCCATCTAAATTCAACAACTGTTAACATTTTGCCACATTTGCTTTGTACTTCTCTCTCTATTTGTATATCTAAACATAGTTAAACATAGAAAAGGAGATGCGTTGCACTATGACATTGTGATGGCTAGAACATCACTAGGCAACATAAAATTTTCAGTTCCATTATAATCTTATGGCACCACTATCATATATGTGATACATCATTATGTAGAGGTTAATTAGTATGTGTGTGTTTGTGTATGTGTGTGAGTGTGTGTATATAAAAAAGGTTTTTGGGCTGGGCATGATGTCTCATTCCTGTAATTTCAGCATTTTGGGAGGCTGAGGCAGGTGAATCTAATGTGTGTGTGTGTGCGCACGCGCACGCACGCACATATAAAAGCTTTTTTGGGCTGGGCATGGTGGTTCATTCCTGTAATTTTAGCATTTTGGGAAGCCAAGGCAGGTGGATCTCCTGAGCTCAGGAGTTCGAGACCAGCCTGGGGAACATGGTGAGACCCTGTTGCCCAGGCTGGAGTTTAGTGGCACGCTCTCAGCTCACTGCAACCTCTGTCTCCTGGGTTCAAGCAATTCTCCTGCCTCCGCCTCCTGAGTAGCTGAAACTACAGGCATGCGCCTCACACCTAGCTAATTTTTTGTATTTTTAGTAGAGACAGGGTTTCACCATGTTGGCCAGGCTGTTGTTCTTGAACTCATGACCTTGTGATCTGCCGGCCTGGGCCTTCCAAAGTGCTGGGATTACAGGTATAAGCCACTGCGCCCAGCCGAAAAAGCTTTTTGATACCATAACAACACCTAAAGTTTCAGCATGTACCTGCTAAAAATGCATTCTCCAATATAACTATATCACCATTATCACAACTTTTTTTTTTTTGAGACGGAGTCTCGGTCAGTCGCCCAGGCTGGAGTGCAGTGGCGCGATCTCGGCTCACTGCAGGCTCTGCCTCC
>NW_012114252.1:10562381-10565774 GCF_000951035.1 Colobus angolensis palliatus
AGGTTGCAGAGAGCCAAGATCGCACCATTGCACTCCAGCCTGGGCGACAGGGCAAGACTCCGTCAAAAAAAAAAAAAAAAAAGAGAGAGAGAGGTAAAGTCTCTGTCACCCAGAATGGAGTGCAGTGGTGTGATCTCGGCTCACTGCAACCTCCGCCTCCCAGGTTCAAGCAATTCTCCCCTCAGCCTCCCAAGTAGCTGGGATTACAGGCACCTGCCACCACAACCTGGCTAATTTTTGTATTTTTGGTAGATAGAGGGTTTCACCATGTTGGCCAGGCTGGTCTCGAACTCCTGACCCCAAGTGATCTGCCCGCCTGGGCCTCCCAAAGTGCTGGGATGACAGGTGTGAGCCACCGTGCCTGGTCCAGTTGTTTCAACAAGTATCTTTTATAGCTTTTTAAGAAAAGATTGAAAGATGACTTGAGCCCAGGAGTTCAAGACCTGCCTGGGCAACATGGTGAGACCTCATCTCTAAAATAAAATTTAAAATAAATAAATAAATAATAAGATATATTAAAAGTTTCTACATTGTTCCATCTCTTTAACAATTTTTTATCTAGAATAGTCTCTCACCTTTTCTTTTTATTACATTAAATGGTTTTTTTTGTTTGTTTGTTTGTTTGTTTTTTGACGGAGTCTTGCTCTGTCGCCCAGGCTGGAGTGCAGTGGCACAATCTTGGCTCACCGCAACCTCCGCCTCCCGGGTACAAGTGATTCTCCTGCCTCAGGCTCCCGAGTAGCTGGGATTACAGACACATGCCACCGTGCCAAGCTAATTTTTGTATTTTTAGTAGAGACGGAGTTTCACCATGTTGGCCAGGCTGGTCTTGAACTCTTGACCTTGTGATCTGCCCGCCTCAGATTCCCAAAGTGCTGGGATTACAGGCATGAGCCACTGCGCCTGGCCCCACGTTAACTCTTTTTTGAAGAGTTTAGGCTGCTTTTCTTATAGTATGTCCTACATTCTGTGTTTGTCTGTTTCATTGTGATGTTATTTAACTTGCTTTATCCCTTATCTTCTATAAATTCAGTGTGAGTCTAGAGACTTGATTAAACACAGGTTAAATATATAAAGTCATTTTTTCCCATTATTAGTGATGCTATGTTTGGTCACTTAAGTGGTCACTTGCAGTAAGGTAGTAATTGTAAATTATATCAGAAAGGTACATTTTCCCTTTTACTTAAAGGTAAGCTATGGAGTGATACTTTGGCATTGCACAAATATTCCTTCACCCAATGATTAAACATGCATTTATTTTATTTTATTTTTTATGGAGAAGGGGGTCTTGCTCTGTTGCCAGGCTGGCTTTGAACTCTGGGCTCAAGTGGTCCTCCTGCCTTGACCTCCCAAGTAGCTGGGACTAGAGGTGCATGCTGCTGCACCTGGCTCCTAAACATGCATTTAACTGTCTTATTTGGCTTGCCCTGGTGTGGAGTTGATTCATATTCATAGGCTCAAAATCAGAAGACACCTCCATCTAGATTAGTGCTTGTCAACTGGGGGAGATTTTGCCCCTCAGTGATAGTGTTTCTCAACTGGGGGCAGTTTTGCCCCTCGGTGAACATTTGGCAATGTCTGGAGATATTTTTGGTTGTCGCAACTTGGAGGCAGGTGTGCTACTGGCATATAATGGGTAGAGGCCAGGGATGTACATCCTACAGTACACAAGGCAAAGAATTATCCCCACAGCAAAGAATTATCCCACCCAGAATGTCAGTAGTTCCACTAGGTGGGAAGCCTTAATCTAGACATTGGATTAAGCTTCTTTCTCACACACAGTTCATTGGCCTTTTTGGAGATGCTAGTAAAGTTTTAGAGATTATCTTCAGAAGTAGAAACCAAGCCGATGTTAGAGTCCATCAAAATTTCCCCATGATTCAAACCAGGCAGATTTTTACTACCCACCTGTTCTGTCTTTCCATTTCCTTTATAGATGTCCTCTCAATGTAAGGATTTAAATTGTTTTTGCTTTTCTCTACTCTCAATAAACAAATACATCACGAAAGGATTAAAGAACAGAATTAACACATCTAAGCATTTTGGTCTGCTTTTGTGTCTCCTAGAAGATTTTGGAATGTCATCTTAATAGCCGCAGAGCCAGAGAAGGAAAAAATGGGGAAAGAGAAATATCAAGTTAAGAATTTACCATTATTAAAAAAAAAAAAAAAAAAAAAAGAATTTACCATTATTGCCGGGCATGGTGGCTCAAGCCTGTAATCCCAGCACTTTGGGAGGCCGAGGCGGGTGGATCACCTGAGGTCAGGAGTTCGAGACCAGCCTGGCCAATATGGTGAAACCCCGTCTCTACTAAAAATACAAAAAATCACCTGGGCGTGTGGCGGGCGCCTGTAGTCCCAACTACTGGGGAGGCTGAGGCAGAAGAATCGCTTGAACCTGTGAGGCGGAGGTTGCAGTGAGCCAAGATTGTGCTGTTGCACTCCAGCCTGGGCAACAAGAGTGAAACTCCATCTCAAAAACAAAAACAAAAACAAACAAACAAAAATTTACCGTTACAAAAATGGCCCAAAGAGAGTGACCAGAGTTCAGGAAGGGGCAGGAGAGGGCAGAGGGCATTTCCACTCTCACACCTGTAAGTTATTAATGACCTTTGAAGTGATTGTTGATGGAATCACTTGTACATTTGAGCTGCTTCATATGTATACGTAGTGTATTCAGAGAACTGCCTAGCTTCTGGAGCCCTGAAATATCTTCAAGCTGAATCAGAGATCAAACATCAAAACCCATGACTTGGGAATATCATATAGCCATGTGACATGTGGAAGGACTGAGAGTGTGAGAACCAATGCCTAAATAACTACACTGTATATTTTTAACTTTAAGAGACTTAGCATTGCTTTTATAACTTCTAAAATAGCAATCTCAGAAAATAATGTCCTAGAATTTCAAGAAAATATAGTCAGAGGTAACACTTTATACATTTATTTTGCGTTTAAATGCCTATGCTTAGAAGATTAGAACCTAATTACCTTATTTTCATTCAAATTGTCACTAGATAGCTTGTACAGCATTTGCTCCTTTTATGTTTTGAATTCCCAGGACAAGGACATTGCCTTTCCTGTTGAGAGCTGAATCAACAATTTTGTTTGCATTTAACAAAGACGGAATCACTTCAAGTCTAATTTTCTCTGTATACTAGGGAGTTAGCACATGAATGCATTCATCAACTACAGTTTCATTTTTAGAGGAAGCAGCAAAATACCCAGGTCTGTGATTTCAATTTTTATTTTTCTCTACTAATCGGTAAAGAGGGGCCGGGCGCGGTGGCTCAAGCCTGTAATCCCAGCACTTTGGGAGGCCGAGGCGGGCGGATCACAAGGTCAGGAGATCGAGACCACTAGGGAGTTAGCACATGAATGCATTCATCAACTA
>NW_012114252.1:10570248-10571034 GCF_000951035.1 Colobus angolensis palliatus
TTTTTTAAGATGGAGTCTCACTCTGTTGCCCAGGCTGGAGTGCAGTGGCACGATCTCAGCTCACTGCAACCTCCGCCTCCTGGGTTCAAGCAATTCTTGTGCCTGAGCCTTCCAAGTAGCTGGGATTACAGGCGCCCACCACTACACCCAGCCCAAAGTATAATTTTAGGAATTATAACTCAATAATTGAATTCTGTTGATCATCATTTACATTATTTCCTGTATTGGCTCAATTTCTTTAAAATATAAAAAATTGAAAAAAGAGATGTGGCACAGTATATATCATTTAAAACTATTATTCCTTATAAATGGGATGAGAGAATAAGGGAAGGAGAATCAGAAGATAGAATAATTATTCTAATATCTAGGGTCCTTTGTATTGTCACTGTCAGCAACTTTTCTTTATCTTTGAAACTCTCATTCTTTATGAAAGAGACTCATTTAGAGCAACACCAAAAGCTAACAAAGATAGTAAAAGAAATGTATAGGGTCATCTCACTCATAAATCCGAAGTAAAATCTAAGCAAGTCGAATCCAGGGATTAAAAAGAATGATAAATACATCATTACCAAATTGGATTCAACCCACGAATGTAAGGTAAAGTGTAATGTTCAAAGATCAATTCTATTATCATTATTATTATTATTATTATTTTTGAGACAGGGTCTCGCTCTGTCGCCAGGCTAGAGTGCTGTGGCACGATCTCTGCTCACTGCAACCTCCAACTCCCTGGTTCAAGGGATTCTCCTGCCTCCGCCTCCCGAGTAGCTGGGATCACAGGCATGC
>NW_012114252.1:10572516-10574551 GCF_000951035.1 Colobus angolensis palliatus
AAAAAAAAAAAAAAAAAGAATGTTAATGCTATCATTGTTGAATCAGGACACAAACACAGAAGCAACACAAATGTTCATCAATAGTAAGCTAGATAAATAAATTACAGTATAGTCATACGCTGATCTCTTTTATAGGAATGAAAATAAATGTGCCTTAGCTGTCCTCATTAGTAAGAATGATCTCAAAAATGTAATATTGAGTGAAAAAAGTGAGTCGCAGAAAAGTAAATAATATTCTGTTTGTATTAAATGTAAAACAGGCACATTTGAATTATACATTGTTAAGCTCAACATACATATGTCATAAATCCCTGAAGAAAATGATTGAATAATTATTATAAAATTCAGGATAGTAATTACCTGGGGTGGAATGATGAGGGTGTGACTGGGAAAAAGCATGATGTGGGGGAAGGGTGTCAAAGTATTGATAATGTTCTCTCTATAAGCTACATCCTGGGTACACAGGTGTTCATGTTATTTTCTAAGCTATGTGTTCATAATATATACTTTTTTAGTTATGTATAATGTTTTCACATTGAAATAGTTAAATAGAACAAATTATTAAAAGCCAGATATATGACTGTTGGTCCCTTTACCTTTATCAGGGATACATATGAATCATGTTCTTGAAGTTTTAAGAGAGAGAGAGTAGACTTTTTTTTTTTAATAAAAACCTTTTTATTTGGAAATAATTTCAAACTTACAGAAAAGTTGTAAAAATGATATCAGAAACACCTATTTACCTTTTATCCAGATTCACTTACTGTTAACATTTTATTTTATTTGCTTTATTGTTAGGGATTTATTCTTTCTCTCTCAACATACACATATTTTTTCTAAACTATTGAAGAATAAACTGCATACATCATGCCCCTTTGCCTCCAGATACTTTCTTGTATATTTCCTAAGAAAAAGGACATTCTGTTAGAAAGTCACAGTACAGTTGTCAGTGTCAGGAAATTTCCCATTGAAACAATACTTTGTAAAATAATCTACCATCCACATTCCAATTTGTCAACTGCCCAAATAATGTTCTTTTTAGCATTTGTTTTGTCCTCCACTAGAGGTTGCAGTATCCGTATCACATTTAGTTGTTATGTTTCTTTAGTCTCTTGTCTGGAACAGTTCCTGAGCTTTTCTTTGTCCTTTATGACAATGATATCTGATTCTTTTTTAACAAGAATGATTCCCACTTTTAGTTTGATGTTTTCTCAGGATAATATTCAGGTTATATGTTCTTAATTAAAATGCTACATAAATGATATATTCGTAGAGTATCACATTTTTAGGTGCACCAATATCTCTGTTTCTCATCGTTGATATTCATTTTGATAATCTGGCTAAGGTGTTATGCAATTTTTTCACTCTAAGAGAGAGGAATTTTTAAAAGGGTTTCTTTGGCAAGAGCTGCTGATGGGCTTTGAAGCCTACTGTCCTCTAATGTAGAGACGTAGACACTTTATTTCCCACTCAACTGAAGTTAAAAGAGAGAGGCTTCAATGAGACCAACTGGAAAGCTTAATATGTTTTCTCTTGATTTATTTATCAGGTCAGAGTTCACTGATGTCTGATTCCTCTTCAGGAAATCTTGACATTAGGAGAAGGGCTATAATCCCAGCACTTTGGGAGGCCAAGGTGGGTGGATCATGAGGTCAGGAGTTTGAGACCAGCCTGGCCAACATGGAAACCTCATCTCTATGCTAAAAATACAAAAGTTAGCCAAGTGTGGTAGTGGCTGCCTGTAATCCCAGCTACTCAGGAGGCTGAGGCAGGATAATGACTTGAACCTGAGAGGCAGAGGTTGCAGTGAGCTGAGCTGAGGTCACTCCAACCTGGGCGACAGAGCAAGACTCTGCCCAAAAAAAAAAAAAAAAAATAACTCTCTTTGTAAATTTGAAGTCTGTAATACTTGAAATTCTTGGCTATTGTAGTCATGCTGTTAGTCAGATTTCCAGAACATATTTATCTTATAACAGAAATTTTATATCCTTCTTACTTCATCAAAGATTCTTCTTTCATCCCAAATTCTTCCTGT
>NW_012114252.1:10575042-10586907 GCF_000951035.1 Colobus angolensis palliatus
GAACAGTAAAACTCCCATCTCAAAAAAAAAAAAAAAAAAAAAAAAAAAGAAGGGCTGCCTTGCAGCTTGGAGGTGGAACAAAGGAGAGTTACTAGTAGATTGGAATTAGCCTGTTATTCCAAAGTTTGTTAGGCAACAAGTGCTTAAGTGTTTCCCATGAACCAGATATCATGGGAATTCTTACTTAATTAAAAGTCCCATAGTTGGTTTGAATCACAAACATAGTCTCAATTTCATTTTAAATAAAAATGTCACCTAAGCTGGAGTGCAACATCTGTCCCATGAAAAGACAGCCTGTTTGGGGCCATTTCATAATCTGACTCAAAGGCCACTGAAAGAGTGAACAGACCTAGCAGGGGAGAATCTGGCAGAAACTCACTGAATTCCTAGTGGTTAGGAATGAATAAGGTCCTTGAAATAGAGTGCATTTTTTCTGGTCAAGGGAACAGAAGGTGAGAGTCCAACAATGATTTGTGGGGGGAGATACTTACTTTCTAAGAACCTAATAAACAGTGGTCCGCAACCTTTTTGGAGATGATTTTTCCATGGATGGGGTGGGTGAGGGGTGAGGGGATGATTTCAGGATGAAATTGTTCCACCTCAGATCGTCAGGCATTAGATTGTCATAAGTAGCACGCAACCTAGATCACTCAGATTTGCAGGTCAAAATAGGGTTTACGCTCCTATGAGAATCTAATGCTGCTGCTGATCTGACAGGAGGCGAAGCTCAGGAGGTAATTCTCTCCTGCCTTCTGCTCACCTCCTGCTGTGTGGCCTGGTTCCTAACAGGCCACTGACAGAGACCAGTCTGCCACCCCGGGGTTGGGGACCTCTGCTATAAAGGACTCCAAAAGAGAAGGAGTCAGCTTTCAATTTCTGCAAGCCCAGAAAGCATGAAACCATCTCATGACCTCATGGGTAGAACAAGAACATTTCTGTCCTCCTCTGTGTGGAGAGGGCCGAGTCAGAAAGAGAGGTTAGTCAATTCACAGGAGGCAGGGTAGCAGCTCGAGGGGAGAAAGGACCATGTTCCCTTCTGGCACTAACGGGCTTACCCCACTGCAGATCCCATCCATGGGACAGGACAAGATCTGCTTTCAATTAACTTTGCAGTGCATTATTTTATGGGATCAAACATTTTTATTTAAAATGAAATTGAGACTATGTTTGTGAATCAAACTAACTACGAGACTTTTAATTAAGTAAGAATGATCTGAAAAGTCATGTCATTCCTTGAGTATTCATTGAGGGGCAGAGTAAAAACACATATCTGGGTAAATTGTATTTATTTACTTGTTTGAAAAATTTATTCATAGTGCATTACATGACCCAAAATAAAAATGATATGAAAAGTATGCATTATGAGAAATCTCCTTCTCACATCTGTGTCCATCCACTCAATTGCACTCCTCCTCTTACAGGTAAACCTTACATGTTTATTGTTTGTTGTTCTAATATTTCTTAGGCAAATATAAGGAAATATGAATATGTAGGTTTTTTTTGTTTTTTAGACAGAGTTTCACTCTTGTTGCCCAGGCTGGAGTGCAGTGGTGTGATCTTGGCTTACTGCCACCTCTGCCTTCCGGGTTCAAACGATTCTCCTGCTTCAGCCTCACAAGAAGCTGGAATTATAGGCATGTGCCACCATGCCTGTCTAATTTTGTATATTTTTAGTAGAGGTGGGGTTTCACCGTGTTGGCCAGGCTGGTCTTGCACTCCTGACCTCAGGTGATCTACCTGCCTTGGCCTCCCAAAGTGCTGGGATTACAGGCGTGAGCCACCAGGCCTGACCTACTTATGTATCTGTTTCTTACTCAAGAGGTGGAATACTGTTTAGAACTTTGCTTTTTTTTTGGCCGGGTGCAGTGGCTCACATCTGTAATCCCAGCACTTTGGGAGGCAGAGGTAGATGGATCACCTGAGATGAGGAGTTTGAGACCAGTCTGGCCAACATGGTGAAACCCTGTCTCTACTAAAAAATACAAAAATTAGCCAGGCATGGTGGTGCATACCTGTAATCCCAGCTCCTTGGGAGGCTGAGGCAGGAGAATCACTTGAACCTGGGAGATGGAGGTCTCAGTGAGCAGAGATTATACCCACTGCACTCCAGTCTGGGTGACAGAGTGATATTCTGTCTCAAAAAAAAAGAAAAAGAACTTTGCTTTTTTTTTTTTTATTGTGGTAAAATATAAATAACATTAAATTTACCATTTTATCCTAGATGTGGAATTTCTGGATGATATGGTAGTTATATTCTATTCACCTTTTTGAGGAACTTCTAAGCTGTTTTCTTACAGTGGCTGCACCATTTTACACTCCTACCAACAATACATGAGGGTTCCAATTTCTTCATATTCTTGCCAAAACTTATTTTATTTTTTGAGATAGGGTTTTGCTCTATCACTTAGGCTGGAGTGCAATGGCTTGATCTTGGCTCACTGCAACCTCTGTCCCTGGGCTCAAATGATCCTCTCACACGTCTCCTGAATGGCTGGGACTATAGGTGTGACCCACTGCGCTCAGCTCATTTTTGTATTTTTTTGTAGAGACAGGGTTTTGCCATGTTGCCAAGGCTGGTCTCAAACTCCTGGACTCAAGCAATCCTCCCACCTTGGCCTCCCAAAATGCTGGGATTATAGACATGAGCCACCATGCGCAATCTGGCTTTTTTTTTCTGTACACCCACCATGTAATTTGATTACCACAAATATACTGTGTATCTGGTTTTTTTTGTTTTTGTTTTTTGTTTTGAGACGGAGTTTTGTTCTTGTTGCCCAAGCTGGAGTGCAATGCTGTGATCTTGGCTCACTTCAACCTCCGCCTCCTGGGTTTACTCCTGGCCTACTATCTGTTTATGTATTATATTTTTTGTTTGTTTGTTTGTTTTGAGACAGAGTCTTGCTCTGTCGCCCAGGCTGGAGTGCAGTGGCCGGATCTCAGCTCACTGCAAGCTCCGCCTCCTGGATTCACTCCCTTCTCCTGCCTCAGCCTCCTGAGTAGCTGGGACTACAGGCTCCCGCCACCTCGCCCGGCTAGGTTTTGTATTTTTTTAGTAGAGACGGGGTTTCATCGTTTTGGCCAGGATGGTCTCGATCTCCTGACCTCGTGATCCGCCCGTCTCGGCCTCCCAAAGTGCTGGGATTACAGGCTTGAGCCACCGCGCCCGGCCTTCTCACAGGTATTAATAAGCAGTTGAGGGAGATATAATATTTCCTTTGACCCTGAACTCTTATAATATCTAAAATTATCATGGATAATAAACTTCCTTTAATGTCTTAAGGGAACCTGAGTTATAAGAGAAAATATCTATTTATTTGCTTATTTGAAGGGGAACACCAGTGGAAATATTAGAAGAGTAAAGTGTGGGCCTGAGGGATAAGTGGAAAGTGTCTTAACATCACTGCCTTTCTAAAGCTTTATCACTGAGACCTGTAATTATAATGGTTAATAGTTCTAATTCTGACTGGGCACAGTGGCTCATGCCTGTAATCCCAGCACTTTGAGAGGCCGAGGTGGGCAGATCACCTGAGGTCAGGAATTTGAGATCAGCCTGGCCAACGTGGAGAAACCCCATCTCTACTAAAAATACAAAAATAACTGGGCATGGTGACATGTGCCTCTAATCCCAGCTACTTGGGAGGTTAAGGCAGGAGATTCACTTGAACCTGGGAAGTGGAGGTTGCAGTGAGCTGGGATTGCACCATTGCACTCCAGCCTGGGCAAGAACAGTAAAACTCCCATCTCAAAAAAAAAAAAAGTTATAATTCCACTCTTTACTGGATGTGTGATGTGGACAAGGTAATGAATTTGAAGTAGAGTCAAAGAAGGTCACACAATAGATTTTGTTTTTATATTAAATAAAGGACTGCATCCCATTAGAAAGTGGTTCAGATTGGTGTGTCTTAGCCAGCTTTTATATTGTATTGATGAGAGAATTTGTATGTTGTGAACAAAAAAAAAAAAAAAAAACGAACTCTGTAAAATATTCAAAGAGGTTTATTCTGAGCCAACACAAATGACCATGGCTTGGGGAGCAGTCTCAAGAAGTCCTGTTGATAGAGGCAGGAGGCAGCCAAAGGCCTAGGCAGATAGGGAAGGGACCCTGAGAATCTCTGACATGCCCCACAAGTGTTTTTTTGTTTCTTTTGTTTTGTTTTGCTTTGTTTTTTTGAGACAGGGTCTCGCTGTCACCCAGGCTGGAGTGCAGTGGCGTGATGTCAGCTGCAACCTCCATCTCCCAGGTTCAAGCGATCCTCCTCCCTCAGCCTCCCCAGTAGCTGGGACAACAGGTGCATGCACCACAACCGGCTACTTTTTGTATTTTTTGATAGAGATGGGTTTTCGCCATGTTGCCCAGGGTGGTCTCAAACTCCTGGCCTCAAGTGATCCGCCTACCTCAGCCTCCCAAAATGCTGGGATTATAGGCATGAGCCACTGTGCCCAGCCCCCCTGCAAGTGTTTACATCATATGTTTCGTGCAAATAAGGGAACCTGCATAGGGCGCTTTTTTGGGCATGCCTGCAGCCTACTGGAGGCCCACATGCACTGGGGGAATGGGGTGAAGCCACCAGGAATTCACACCTTATGCATGGGAGGAGCCTGGCCTCTTCAGCTCCTGTGTGGTGGTCATGGTATTCAATTTGTGAGGTGGAAACCTGCTTGCAGGACCCCCTCTCTTTGCTGAGAGTTTTCCTTTCACTTAATAAATTCCACCCTCCTCACCCTTCCATGTGTCTGTGTACCTAATTCTCCCTGGTCATAAGACAAGAACCTGGATTAGCTGAGCTAAGGAGCAAAAAATTCTGCATCACTGAGAAAGTGCACCCAAAGTGGTTGGGTTACAATTTAGAGTTATATATTTTAGGGAGAAAGAAGTTACAGGCGGCCGGGCGCGGTGGCTCAAGCCTGTAATCCCAGCACTTTGGGAGGCCGAGACGGGCGGATCACGAGATCAGCAGATCGAGACCATCCTGGCTAACACGGTGAAACCCCGTCTCTACTAAAAAATACAAAAAGCTAGCCGGGCGAGGTGGCGGGCGCCTGTAGTCCCAGCTACTCGGGAGGCTGAGGCAGGAGAATGGCGGAAACCCGGGAGGCGGAGCTTGCAGTGAGCTGAGATCCGGCCACTGCACTCCAGCCCGGGCGACAGAGCGAAAAAAAAAAAAAAAAAAAAAAAAAGAAGTTACAGGCAAAGACATAAATCAATACATGTAAGGGTATACATTCATGTGGCCCAGAATGGCAGGACCTCTCCAAGTGGGGATTCGGGATGATGGGGGTTGGGAGAAATGGTTCAGGGGGCCTTAGAAGTCTTAGGTGGATTCAAAGATTATCTAACTGGCAGTCAGATAATCTAATTAAGCTTTGACAAAATAATTAAGCTTTGTCTAAAGGCTTGAAGTCAGTAGAAAGAAATGCTTGAGTTAAGATAAGGTGGCTTGTGGAAGCTAACCTTATTTAGATTTTTATTTAGATGAAGGCTCCAGGCTCTTCCTTCGGAGAGAATAAATGGTAAATGTTTCTTTTCACACCTTAAAAGGTATCAGACTCTAATCTCTCCTAGATCTGGGAAAGGCCTGGCTGCATTAATGGAGATTCTCTACAGATGCAAATTTCCCCCATGAAAGATGATGGCTTTGCAGGGCCATTTCAAAATACGTCAAATAAATCTATTTTGGGGTAAAATATTTTGATTTTCTTCAGGATCTGCTATCTGTCTTGTGATGCTATACCAGAATCAGGTTGAAATTTGGTATCTTATTGCCACAAAGAGTCTGTTCTGTCAGTCTTATGATCTCTGTTTCAATGTTAATGCTGGTCAGTTGTACCTCACCTCCAAAAGGGAGAGTGGATAACGAGGTGTTTTGGACCCCCCTTCCTGTCATGGCCAGAAATTCAGTTTTTTAGGTTTCTCTGGGGTCCCATTGGCCCATAGAAGCTCCATTCAGTAGGTTGGGGAAGGTTAGGGTTTTCTTTTTGGTTTATAGTTTCTTTTATAACAGGGCAAAGCAGAATGTTTATCAGAGATTTGAAGCTGAGATTGCTCCTTGATGCCTTGAAGAACAAGATTACACATGTTTTATGATATGTGTATGTATGTATTATTTAGTCAAACTAGGAATTTAGTCAAATATAGTAAGTCAAACTGCCATATTGTTACTTACATGCAAGAGTAGGCCTTGTGGACTTAGTATTGCTTGGGGCATTTCAATGTTTATTAGCATCTCTGTGTATATATCAGTCTGTTTTACTACCTCTCAGATGCTTTGGTGAAATATTGATCCATTCAAAAGACTGAGGTAGACCAGGCGCAGTGGCTTATGCCTATAATCCTAGCACTTTAGGAGGCTGAGGTGGGTGGATTGCTGGAGCCCAGGAGTTTGAGACCAGCCTCGGCAACAAAGTAAGACTTCATCTCTACAAAATACACAAATATTAGCCAGGTTTGGTGGCACATGCCTGTAGTTCTAGCTACTAGGGAGACTGAAGCCGGAGGATTGTTAGAACCCAGGAGGTGGAGGTTGCAGTGAGCCGAGATCATGCTGCTGCACTCCAGCCTGGGTGACACAGTGAGACCCTGTCTCAAAAAAAAAAAAAAAGAGAGAGAGAGAGTTAGGTACTGACTGACTTTGCTTTCTGGGTTTCAGGTATTTGTTTCCTTGTTTCTATTAACAGAGTTGAGCATATTATTATTAGTAGAGCTGTCTTCCTAAAATACCCACTTACATTGGGTGTAGGAATAGCTGTCATAGGATATGCAACCATTTTTACCGTTTATTTATTTTACTTTTTATTTTGCAAATCAAAACATCTTTTAAAGTATAGGTTTTATGCAAAAAAGGACTTAAATCATAAGTGTACAGTTTGATGGATTTTTACAAAGTAAAGATACCTATGTAACTAATACCTAGACCGTAAAGAGGAGTATTTCCCACACAGCAGAAACCCCTTGACTCCTCTCAATTGTTATTTCCCAAGGGTAACTATTATTCTGATTTCTTTTTCTCTCTTTTTTTTTTTTGAGGAGGAGGAGTTTCGCCCTTGTTGCCCAGGCTGGAGTACAATGGCACAATCTTGGCTCACTGCAATCTCTACCTCCTGGGTTCAAGTGATCTTCCTGCCTCAGCCTCCCAAGAAGCTAGGATTACAGGCGCCCGCCACCACGCACAGCTAATTTTTTTTATTTTTAGTCATGACAGGGTTTCACCATGTTGGCCAGGCTGGTCTCGAACTGCTGACTTCAGGTGATCCACCCACCTCGGCCTCCCAAAGTGCTGGGATTACAAGCATGAGCCACTATGCCCGGCCACCATTATTCTGATTTCTAACATCATGAATTCGTTGTGCCTGTTTTAAACTTTATATAAATGGAATCATACTGTATCCTTGCTTTTTGGTCCAGCTTCAAATATTGTTCGGCTTAGTATTTGTGAGATTCATTCCCTGTTGTATATAGTTCATTCATACTCTGTGAAAAACTTTAAACATACAAAAAAGCATACAGAACAGAATAGTGAATGTTCATTTCCTATCTACAGCATCAATAGCTGTCAACTCATGGTCAGTCTTGGTCCAGTTAGCCTCTACCCACTGTCCTCAACTCCAGATTGTTATGAAGCAAACCCCAGCTACGATATAATGGTATCTGTAAACATTTCAGTATATACTCTGGAAGAGAAAGCCTTTATTTTTATTCTGTTTTATTTTTTGTCTTCTGTACGCTCTTTTATTAACATCATAGTCTTTGCATCAGGATACATCACAATGCTAGCAGGTTTTGTTTTAAAGCTTAGTATTAAATATTAAATATCTTTCCCAATTTTAATTTAAGAAATTAAAACTCAAGTTATTTGAAGCCTGGACACACTTCCATGATTAGCGGTGCTATGTAAAAGTTGGTGGCTTTATTTTTCCTCCTCTGTAGGCAGATCCAGGTGACCCTAGAAAGATGGGACCAGATTATATGATTGTGTATTTGTTTTTTGTTTTTGAGATGGAGTTTCATTCTTGTTGCCCAGGCTGGAGTGCAATGGCACGATCCGGGCTTACTGCAACCTCTGCCACCTGGGTTCAGCGATTCTCCTGCCTCAGCCCTACCCCACCCCCAGCAACAGGCACGCACCACCACGCCCATATAATTGTTTAAAAGTGTGCTACAAGGCTGGGTGTGGAGTGGTATGGTGGCTCACACCTGTAATCCCAGCACTGTGGAAGGCCAAAATGGGTAGATCACTTGAGGTCAGGAGTTCAAGATCAGCCTGGCCAACATGGCGAAACCCCATCTCTACTAAAAATACAAAAATTAGCCAGGTGTTATGGCGCGCGCCTGTATGAGGCAGGAGGATTGCTTGAACACGGGAGGCAGAGGTTGCAGTGAGCTGAGGTTGTGCCACTGCACTCTAGCCTTGGAAACAGAGTGAGACTCCATCTCAAAAAAAAAAAAAGCGCTACAAAAATGGATGGCCTGGCCAGGCATGGTGGCTCAGGCTGGGCGCAGTGCCTCACGCCTGTAATCCCAGCAATTTGGGAGGCTGAGGCGGGCAGATCACTTGAAGTCAGGAGTTCGAGACCAGCCTGGCCAATATGGTGAAACACTGCCTCTACTAAAATTACAAAAATTAACCTGGTGTGGTGGGAGCAGGTGCCTATAATCCCAGTTACTCGGGAAGCTGAGGCAGGAGAGTTGCTTGAACCCTGGAAATGAAGGTTGCAGTGAGTCAAGATCGTGCCACTGCACTCTAGCCTGGAAGACAGAGCGAGACCCCGTCTCAAAAAAAAAAAAAAAAAAAAAATTGATGGCCTGTTATAAGCCAGGATACAAAGTAAGGATGTGGGTAAGGGAGGGATCATTCCCTTCCAGTAAAAAGACAGAATTTTGAGCTGGGCGTGGTGGCTCACACCTGAAATCCCAGCACTTTGGGAGGCCAAGATAGGCAGATCACGAGGTCAGGAGTTCAAGACCAGCCTGACCAACATGGTAAAACCTGTCTGTACTAATAGTACAAAGATTAGGCCAGGCATGATGGCTCACACCTGTAATCCCAGCCCTTTGGAAGGCCGAGACAGGCAGATCACCTAAGGTCAGGAGTTCAAGACCAGCCTAGTCAAAATGATGAAACCCCGTCTCTACTAAAAATACAAAAAGTTAACTGGGTATGATGATGGGTGCCTGTAATCCCAGCTACTCGGGAGGCTGAGGCAGGAGAATTGCTTGAACCCAGGAGGCGGAGGCTGCAGTGCGCCATTGCATGCCAGCCTGGGCAACAAGAGCAAAACTCTGTCTCAAAAAAAAAAAAAAGGCCAGGCGTGGTGGCTCACGCCTGTAATCCCAGCTCTTTGGGAGGCCGAAGTGGGTGGATTATGAGGTCAGGAGATAGAGCCCATCCTGGCTAACACAGTGAAACCCCGTTTCTACTAAAAATACAAAAAATTAGCTGGGTGTGGTGGCAGTCGCCTGAGGCTGAGGAAGGAGAATGGCATGAACCCGGGAGGCAGAGCTTTCAGTGAGCTGAGATTGCACCACTGCACTCCAGCCTGGGTGACAGAACAAGACTCTGTCAAAAAAAAAAAAAAAAAAAGACAAAATTGAAAAAGTTGCAGCCCATAATTTCATAATTTTTTCCAAAGAGGAGAGGGTAAAATCTCAACATGAGTTTCAAAGTACTGTCTCTGTGAGGGGCCCGTAGTTGCCTTGTTGAGGAGGAAGACTGTAGAGGGAAGAGATGGCTAGGTCTGACCATTCCCCTCCCAAACTAGGGGAGTGGAAATGGAGAGTTCAGTGCCTAGTGAATGTAGAAGGGGGCTGAAAGTTGGTTGATGTTGATTTCTCTAAGAGGTTTCCTCCAGACAACTCAGACTCTTTCCCCTCACTTCAGTGAAGAAGGTATTTTCATTTTGAATTTTATTTTTTTACAGAGACAGGGTCTCTGTTGTCCAAGCTGGAGTGCGGTGACATGATCATAGCTCACCGTAGCCTCAAACTCCTGTGCTCAAGCACCCTCCCACTTTGGCCTCCCAAAGAACTGGGATTACAGGCGTGAGCCACCGTGCCTGCCAGAAGTTATTTTTAAAAGCACTTGAGAAATTCCTCCTCCACCACTCAGGTGGGAAGTCTCAGGCCGCTTTCTAGGCCCTAATGGAGTTCCTGAAGGTTGGAGACGCCAGAGAAGTGGACAAAGGATGCTGCCACCACCAGGACACGGGGAATCTGATGAGACTGGAACTATATGTCAAATTTTCCAGGAAAGAAGCATTCAGGAATTCGAGCAGCATAAAGGCCAGCTGTACATCACAGCTGTGAGGAAGGGCCAGCCCATCCAGCCCATTGCGCCGGCACTGACAAAGCTTCAGTGATAGGAAAAGGCATGACGGGCACAGTAATACTCAAGCCAAGTCCCAGGAATGCTCCTGCTGTGTCTGCTGGCGTTTAGGAGTGGAAACCGGTCCCACTGTGCCACCGTGATGGCAGAAATGCCCAGAACACAGACAAAGAAGAGGCAGATGAGCTTGGTTGTGGGAAACAGTGGATGGAGTAACAGAGCAGGGGACAAAGCTCCCCGTAATCAGTAGAGCAATCGCTGAGTAGTTCAGTTTGGAAAAAGTTTAAGAGACTTTCTCTGAATGACAGTAGACAGTGTGGAATAGCCAGGAGGAGCTGAGGCAGAGCACTACACCCACAAAGGATGTCCCCAGACCACTTTCTCCTGTAGAGGGTCCATGAAGTACATATTTGGTCTGAGCATGGTCAAGATCCCCAAAAGAGAAACAGCATGAAACCAAGCACATGGGTCCAGATGATGCCCGTTTTCACATGGATGTGGAAGATGCTCTTGAAGCAAGCCCAAAAGGAAGGCATGGATGGTCTATGGCCATGTAGCAGGTAGTCATTGTCCTTCAGTCAGTCAGGGACGACATCATATGGGATGGCCCTTCAGTGTCCCTCCCAGACCTTGTACACAAACTCCTTCATCTCCTCCGTGGCATAGTGGAAGTGCAGTGCATCAGTAGCTTCACCTTCTCCTCCTTTTCCTGAGGCATTGGACATGTTTGCACTTTTTCAGCTTTGG
The DNA here is from genome assembly GCF_000951035.1 of Colobus angolensis palliatus. Taxonomy (NCBI): domain Eukaryota; kingdom Metazoa; phylum Chordata; class Mammalia; order Primates; family Cercopithecidae; genus Colobus; species Colobus angolensis. The sequence goes on from NW_012114252.1 coordinate 10,586,109, forward strand.
TTGGGTTGGTGATAACCCATCCATCCTTCTCTTGTAGTAGGGGTCCCAGTTCAGCTAGTTCCACCATGTTAGTTTCCCTGTTACTGGCAGGAGCCCCATTGCCCCATGCCACCACAGATCCTTTGTGGGAAGACATCTGGCCAGTACCTCAATACCCTGCAGCTTTAGCGTGGGGAAAGGTTGGGGTCTCTCAGCCCCATGGGCAGAGATGTCTCTGTAATGGTAGATGAGTCAGACAGGCAGGCTCTGCTGGGGCACTGGTCTCTTGCTACTTCCTGCTGCACACGGGCAGCCTGTGGCTCTGGATCTTCATTGTCCTTCCTGCAAAGCCTTTATTTTATATAATCACCTCAATACAGTTATCATAGCTAAAATAATGGTAACTCCTTAATGTTATCAAATTCCAATCACTGTTCAAATTTCCAATTGTCTCATAAATGTGATAAATTTAAAAAATCAGAATGTTTCAATCAGGATCCAGGGAAGGTCTACACAGTATGATTGTCTTCTGAGTCTCTTTTCTAACGTGTGTGTGTATATGTGTGTGTGCACATGTGGGAACACCTTTTAAAAGACTGAGATGGCTGGACACAGTGGCTCACACCTGTAATCCCAGCACTTTGGGAGGCTGAGGCGGGTGGATCACCAGAGGTCGGGAGTTCGATATCAGCCTGACTAACATGGTGAAACCCCATCTCTACTAAATACACAAAATTAGCTGGGTGTGGTGGTGCACACCTGTAATCCCAGCTACTAGGGAGGCCGAGGCAGGAGAATCGCTTGAACTCGGAGGCAGAGG
>NW_012114252.1:10587382-10590561 GCF_000951035.1 Colobus angolensis palliatus
AAAAAAAAAAGAGATGTATTTAACATGGAATGAAATGCTCAGATCTCAAGTACACTATTCCATCAGGTGGTGTTTTTATTTTTGTTTTTTTGTCACTTAGTCAGTCTTGATGAATACATTTCCAGATATAGAACATTTCTATCAGGCCACAAAGTTCCCTCATGCCTCTTCCCAGTCAGTCCTTCCATAAGCAACCAGTAATGTAATTTCTGTAGCTGAGTTTTCCCAGTTTTTTTTTAATACAGATGCCTAGAACATTCTTGTTTTTATTTCTGTTGGATAAACACCTAGAGTTGGATTTGTTGGGTCATAGGGTACATGTATAGTCAACTTTTCTTTTTTGTTTTTTTTTAGAGATGGGGTCTTGCTGTCTTGCCCAGAGTGAAGTGCTGTGGTATGATCATGGCTCACTGCAGCCTGGAATTCCTGGGCTCAAGTGATCCTTCCCTCTCAGCCTCTCAAGTAGCTGGGATTACAGGTGCGAGGGAGCCACCATGCCTAATTTATTTATTTTTAAATTTATTTTTATTTTTTGAGACAGAGTCTCGCTCTGTCACCCAGACTGGAGTGCAGAGGTGCAATCTCAGCTCACTGCAACCTCTGCCTCCCAGGTTCAACCGATTCTCCTACCTCTGCCTCCTGAGTAGCTGGGATTACAGGCACATGCCACCACACCCGGCTAATTTTTGTATTTCTAGTAGAGGCGGGTTTCGCCATGTTGGCCAGGCTGGTCTCAAACTCCTGACCTCAAGTGATCTGCGTGCCTCGGCCTCCCAAAGAGCTGGGGTTACAAGCATGAGCCACCGTGCCTGGCCACTTTGCCTGATTTATATTCAACTTTTTTTTTTTTTGGCGGAGTCTTGCTCTGTCTCCCAGGCTGGAGTGCAGTGGTGTGACCTCAGCTCACTGCAAGCCCCACCTCCTGGGTTCACGCCATTCTCCTGCCTTAGCCTCTCAAATTGCTGGGACTACAGGCGCCCACCACCACACCTGGCTAATTTTTTGTATTTTTAGTAGAGACGGAGTTTCACCTTATTAGTCAGGATGGTCTTGATCTTCTGACCTCATGATCCACCCGCTTCGGCCTCCCAAAGTGCTGGGATTACAGGCTTGAGCCACCGCACCCGGCCTATATTCAACTTTTTAAGAAGCTACCAAAGAGCTTTCAAAATGGTTGTACTATTTTACACTCGCATCAGCAATATGTGAGTGTTCTCATTGCTCCACATCCTCTCCAACATTTGTATTGTCAGTTCCCTCTCTCTTTTTTTTTTTGAGATGGAGTTTTGCTGTCCCCTAAGCTAGAGTGCAATGGCTCGATCTCGGCTCACTGCAACCTCCGCCTCCCGGATTCAAGCAATTCTCCTGTTTCAGTCTCCTGAGTAGCTGGGATTACAGGCAAGCACCACCATGCCCGGCTAATTTTTGTATTTTTAGGAGAGACGGGATTTCACCATGTTGGTCAGGCTGGTCTTGAACTCCTGACCTCGTGATCTGCCCGCCTTGGCCTCCGAAAGTGCTGGGATTACAGGTGTGAGCCACTGCGCCCAGCCTCTATCTTTGTTTTATTCTTGCAATTTATGTATTGAAGAAAATCAGCTGTTCCTCCTGTAGTTTTCCATAATTTGGATTTTGCTATTGCCTTCATATGATGTCATTTAATGTTTCTCTCCTCCATATTTCTGGCATATTGGATCTAGAGGCTTGATGAGATTCAGGTTCAAATTTTGGGGGGGTTTGAGGGGACGACTACTTCATAGGCAGTGTTGTATTCTATCAGGAGGCCCATGATATTTGATTATCTCTCTCTTTGTGATGTTAGGAGTCATAAATGATATTTAATTCATTTCCATTTGAAAAATGATATCAAATTCAATTATTCCATCTTCACGTGTTAGCTGGAATGTATATAAAGAGAAACTTCCTATTCTCTAATATTTGTTTACTAATGATAGAGTACATACAGGAAAGACAGGATATATGCTTATTTCCCTTTATTTACCAGTTTTCAAAAGGATGAGTTGGTTCCCTAGCATCCTCCAACAATGACCAATATTTAAAGTCTCATTATTTCATGTATTTAAATATCATTAATATGCTTCAATCCATTGCAGTTATTATTCTTTTTGTTTGTTTGTTTGAGATGGAGTTGAGCTCTTGTTGCCCAGGCTGGAGTGTAATGGCGCAGTCTCAGCTCATCACAGCCTCTACCTCCGGGGTTCAAATGCTTCTCCCACCTCAGCCTCCCGAGTAACAGGGATTACAGGCATGAGCCACCACACCCGGCTAATTTTTATTTTTAGTAGAGACGGGGTTTCTCCATGTTAGTCAGGCTGGTCTCGAACTCCCAACCTCAGGTGATCCGCCCACCTCAGCCTCCCAAAGTGCTGGGATTACAGGTGTAAGCCACCGCGCCCGGCCACAGTTATTATTATTATTGATATTCAAATTGTTCCATATTTGGCCAGTGAGTGCCCCTTCAGGTTGGCTCCTAAGTCCTTTTGACACATTCCTAGTAATCTCTGATAGCTTACTTGCTATCTGGTGAGATAAAATTTTCCAAATTCATTTTGCACTTTTTCTGCCCCAGACCTGGGTCAGCCATTTCCTCAAAGCTCTCTGATTCCTTTTAATTGGAAATGATATTTAGAGACAATAGTGGGTGCGTAGGGGAGGTAAAACATTACCTCTACTCTTTTGGGGTCTCTGGTTGAGCCTGATAATTAATTTGGCATTAGATAGACTAACAAAACAGAAACATACAAATTTATTTACTGTAAGTTTTCTGTGACAGAGGAGCCCTCATAAGGATATTAAACTGAAAGAACTGACAAAACCTAAATAATTTAATACAACATTAAATAATTGTGGAAAAGTAATGAAAATGTATGTGGAGGCTAAAGGAAGATAACAATTATTTTAATAAGGTCTGTGTGTACAGGATTCTCTCAGTCTCAACCTCCCGTCCTTGATGATAAGAGTGTTTCTTTTTTTTTTTTTTTGAGACGGAGTCTCGCTGTGTCGCCTGGGCTGGAGTGCAGTGGCTGGATCTCAGCTCACTGCAAGCTCCGCTGCCTTCTGGGTTCACGCCATTCTCTCACCTCAGCCTCCCAAGTAGCTGGGACTACAAGCGCCCGCCATCTCGCCCGGCTAGTTTTTTGTATTTTTTAGTAGAGACG
>NW_012114252.1:10591046-10591394 GCF_000951035.1 Colobus angolensis palliatus
CTCAAAAAAAAAAAAAAAAAAAAAAAGGAGATCAGAATGTCTTTGTATCTGCTGTTTATTGTTTTTAACTCAAAACAGTCAACATGCCAGCATGGCATATTTTGCAGTGGGATATTCTGAACTCCTTCAGGTGCCAGGAGTACTTATAGCTACTGAGATATTTTTGATTCTAGACACTTTAGGTGGAGAGAGAAAAGGATTTTTTTAAATAAAATATATTACAAGTTCATATTGGTATTATGGTATTTTTTTTTTTTTTAAGAAAGTTCTGGTGTGGTGGCTCATGCCTGTAATCCCAGCACTTTCGGAGGCCAAGGCAGGCGGATCACCTGAGGTCGGGAGTTTGAG
>NW_012114252.1:10595789-10597769 GCF_000951035.1 Colobus angolensis palliatus
GCCAGGATGGTCTCGATCTCCTGACCTCGTGATCCGCCTGTCTCGGCCTCCCAAAGTGCTGGGATTACAGGCTTGAGCCACCGCGCCCGGCCTAAGCTTTTATTTTTTGCAATTTTTAATCTTTAGGATATTTCCCTTTATTGATGTATAGTGAAAATTTTCTGTTATGAAGTCATTTGGAATGGTTTTTATGTGTGGTTATGCCACAACTGGATATGCATTAAGTACTCTTTGTTTGATTTTATTTTGGGAAATTTCCTCTTAAAATTCAATTTTTCTTAAGGATTATATAAAATGTGTACTTGCTTACAAAGTAAAATCTCTGGAACAAGTTATTTCAGTGAAGTCTACCTTCTATTCTAGCTACCCTCACCTTATTCTTTCCCTCTCCCATAATTAACTACTTAAAAATATTTTATGATTTATTGTTTGTTTTAATTGTACCCGGGTTTTAATTTATAGAGGTGACTGAGTGATGATACAGAGAGGACAATGCCATTGAAAGAAGCCTTTTTTTTTGAGACAGAGTCTCAAACTCCAACCTAGAGTGCAGTGGTGCAATCTTGGCTCACTGCAACCTCTGCCTCCCAGGTTCAAGCGATTCTCCTGCCTCAGCCTCCTGAATAGCTGGGACTACAGGAATGTGCCTCCAGGTATTTTTAGTAGAGACGGGGCTTCACCATGTTGGCCAGGATGGTCTCGATCTCCTGACCTTTTTTTTTTTTTTGAGATGGAGTCTTGCCCTGCAACCCAGGCTGGAGTGCAGTGACACCATCTCGGCTCACTGCAACCTCTGCCTTCTGGGTTCAAGAGATTCTCCTGCCTCAGCCTCTCAAGTAGCTGGGACTACAGGTATGTGCTACCACGCCCGGCTAATTTTTTGTATGTTTAGTAGAGACAGGGTTTCACCGTGTTAGCTAAGATGTTCTCAATCTCCTGACCTCATGATCACCCCACCTTGGCCTCCCAAAGTGCTGGGATTACAGGCATGAGCCACCACACCCTGCAAGAAGTCTTATTACTTACAGTTCCCGAAGAGAAGGGGCCACACCATGACACACAGGGTCACATGGGGAAGTACCAGGATTGGTCAGGAGGCAGAAGGAGCAAAGAAGAGAAGTGTGGCCCAGAGCCTTTATTGTCATTTCTGTGGAAAGTAAGGGACAAGGCAGGGCATAGGCAAATTTGAGCAAATTTAGGATTGTATAGCTTAAAATCATTTCAGTTTGCTCAGGGTCACAGAATTGGTCTCTGATCATCTGGCACCTGGCCCTGGGGTGATTTAGAGCAGGGGAAATGTTCACTTGGTGTCCAAGAGTAAGTTAAAGTGGTTGCAGATATGTGCTTTGGTTGGTTGGTTTGCATAAGAAAGGTGAGTCTGCAGGGCAGGTGGCTCAAGCCGGCAATCCCAGCAATTTGGGAGGCCAAGGAGGGTGGATCACCTGAGGTCAGGGGTTTGAGCCCAGCCTGACCAACATAGTGAAACCCCATCTCTACTAAAAATACAAAATTAACCGGCCTGTAATCCCAGCTACTCGGGAGACTGAGGCAGGAAAATTGCTTGAACCCAGGAGGCGGAGGTTGCAGTGAGCCGAGATCGTGGCATTGCATTCCAGCCTAGGGGACAAGAGCGAGACTTCATTAAAAAAAAAAAAAAAAAAGAATTGGGATATAAAAATTTAAGCTATAAATATGGTCTTTACTCCTTATTCTAGGAATCTACTTGTTCTGAAAGCTGGACTGGCTTGAATAAGGCTTTATGGCAATTTATTGAGGAGGACCTATCAAGATTCCTAAAAAAATTCACTCAATAAAACTGACCAAAACAAGATGTTCAATAAAGGGATCTCATGGTTAAAAAAATAAAATTAGGCCATGCGTGGAGTCTCACATCTGTAATCCCAGCACTTTGGGAGGCCGAGACAGGTGGATCACGAGGTCAGGAGATCGAGACCATCCTGGCTAACATGGTGAAACCCC
>NW_012114252.1:10603414-10603855 GCF_000951035.1 Colobus angolensis palliatus
CCCCCCCCCCCGATCATGGCACAGCACAGCCTCCAACTCCTGGCTGGGTCTACAAGCCCGCACCACCATACCTGGCCTAATTTCTGCTTACAGTGACACAGTATGCCAACATGTGGCTTTATAATTATATAACCAGTTCCTTACTAAAGGATATCTGTATTGTTTCTATATATTTCCATTTCTGATACAAACATCCTGAAATAAATAACTGTGAGCATGTCTTTCTTTTTTAGGTGGGTTAATTAATTAATTTATTTTTGCCTTTAATCCATGCTTTTTTTTTTTTTTTAAATTTTTTGTTTCCATAGGTTTTTGGGGAACAGGTGGTGTTTGGTTACATGATTACGTTCTTTAGTGGTGATTTGTGAGATTTTGGTGCACCCATCACCCAAGCAGTATACAGTGAACCCAATTTGTAGTCTTTTTTTTTTTTTTTTTTTT
>NW_012114252.1:10604211-10609529 GCF_000951035.1 Colobus angolensis palliatus
TTTTAGTAGAGATGGGGTTTGTCCATGTTGGTCAGTCTGGTCTCGAACTCCCAACCTCAGGTGATCCACCTGCCTTGGCCTCCCAAAGTGCTGGAATTACAGGTGTGAGCCACTGCACCTGACCACACATCACAGTTTCTTTATCCACTTGTTGACTGATGGGTATTTGGTCTGGTTCCACATTTTTGAAATTGTGAATTGTGCTGTTGTAAATGTGTGTGCAATTATCTTTTTCGTATAATGACTTCTTTTCCTCTGGGTAGATACCCAGTAGTGGGATTGCTGGATCAAATGATAATTCTAGTTTTAGTTCTTTAAGGAATCTCCACACTGTTTTGCATAGTGGTTGTACTAATTTACATTCACACCAGCAGTGTAGTAGTGTTCCCTTTTCACCACATCCGTGCCGACATCTATTATTTTTTATTTTTTGATTATGGCCATTCTTGTGGGAATAAGGCGGTATCGCATTGTGGTGTGGATTTGCATTTCCCTGGTCATTAGTGCTGTTGAGCATTTTTTCATGTTTGCTGACCATTTGTATATCCTCTTTTGAGAATTGTCTATTCATGTCCTTCGCCCACTTTTTGATGGGATTGTTTGTTTTTTTCTTGCTAATTTGTTTGAGTTCGTGTAGATTCTGGATATTATTCCTTTGTCAGATATATAGATTGTGAAGATTTTCTCCCACTCTATGGGCTGTCTGTTTACTTTGCAGATGGGAGCTTTTGCTCTTCAGTTGGATTAAGTCCCACCTATTTGTCTTTGTTTTTATTGCATTTGCTTTTGGGTTCTTGGTCATGAACTCCTTGCCCAAGCCAATGTCTAGAAGGGTTTTTCTGATGTTACCTTGTAGAATTTGTTTGTTTGTTTGTTTTTTAGAAAACAATTTTATTGAGGTATAATGGACATACAATAAACTGCATATATTTAAAATGTACAATTAGATAATTTTTGTACCCATTATATCATCACCGCAAACAAGATCACAAACATATCCATATCGCAAAATGCTTCCTCTGTCCTTTTTTTTTTTTTTTTTTTTGAGAGAGAGTCTCACTCTATTGCCTAGACTGAAGTGCAGTGGCACAATCTCGGCTCACTGCAACCTCTGCCTCCCAAGTCCAAGTAATTCTCATGCCTCAGACTCTCAAGTAGCTGGGATTACAGGCAAGCACCACCAGGCCTGTCCAGTTTTTATACATTTAGTAGAAATGGGTTTTCACCATGTTGGCCAGGCTGGTCTCTAACTCCTGGCCTCAAGTAATCCACCTGCCTCGGCCTCCCAAAGTGCTGGAATTACAGGTGTTAGCCACTGCACCTGGCTTCACACCTCTTTTTAATCCTGTCTTCTTATTCCTCCTTTTCTTTTTTGTTTTAAATTTTTTATTATTATACTTTAAGTTCTAGGGTACATATGCACAATGTACAGGTTTGTTACATATCTATACATGTGCCATGTTGGTGTGCTGCACCCGTTAACTGGTCATTTACATTAGGTATATCTCCTAATGCTATCCCTCCCGCCTCCCCCAACCCCACGACAGGCCCCAGTGTGTGATGTTCCCTACCCTGTGTCCAAGTGTTCTCATTGTTCAGTTCCCACCTATGAGTGAGAACATGCAATGTTTGGTTTTCTGTCCTTGCGATAGTTTGCTCAGAATGATGGTTTCCAGCTTCATCCATGTCCCTACAGAGGACATGAACTCATCCTTTTTTTATGACTGCATAGTATTCCATGGTGTATATGTGCCACATTTTCTTAAATCTTGTAGAATTTTTATATTTTCAGATTTTTTATTTAAGTCCTTGATATATCTTGAGTTGATTTTTGTATAAAGTGAGAGATGAGAATCCAGTTTCATTCTCCTACATGTGACTTGCCAATTCTCCCAGTACCATTTGTTGAATAGGGTGTCTTTTCCCCACTTTATGTTTTTGTTTGCTTTGTCGAAGGTGAGTTGGCTGTAAGTATTTGGGTTTATTTCTGGGTTCTCTATTCTGTTCCATTGGTCTATGTGCCTATATTTATACCAATACCACGCTGTTTTGGTGAGTGTAGTGCTATAGTATAGTTTGAAATCAGGTAAAGTGATGTCTTCAGATTTGTTCTTTTTGCTTAGTCTTGCTTTGGCTCTGTGGGCTCTTTTTTGGTTCCACATGAATTTTAGGGTTTGTTTTTTTCTCTAGTTCTGTGAAGAATGATAGTGGTATTTTGATGGGAATTGCATTGAATTTGTAGACTGCTGTAATAGCCTTATTTAGTGTTAAGAATACTGAAGGAAAATTTTTGTGTTGCAGTTGCCATCATTATATCATCAACCTGATGTTCAGTATATTCCTGTAAAACCCTAAAACAGAAATTCTTAACTGAGGTTATCCCATCACTGAAGGCTTCTTTTGGCCAGAGAATTTTTTAGGTATCAGGTATAGTACTCAAATATCTTTATCAGGAGATATTTTCCTATCCCATTCTTCAGAATTCTTATTTCTGATGCCAGAGGCAGTAAGAGGAAAATAGATGATCCAGGAATTAGACTCTCAGTTCAAGGTCACAGGCAGCAGTAGTTCAATCTGCACACAGTACATCAAACAAAGAGTCCTTCAGAAGCCCCTGACTCTGCTCCTTGGCTTTTTCCTGAGGAGGAGTCTTGTAAAAATATATGTAACCCTGTGTAATTTCATCTGAACCTTCTCTAGAGAAGATCACTATGCTATCTGTGTTCTTCCAAATATACTTGGAAATTAAATACCTACCTACTGAAGTGTGAACTATTGTTATGTCTTAAATTGCCAAGGAAAATATTACTTCATCCAGGACCTGAATGCCTTCCTCAGAGTGGTGTTCAGTTTCAATATGATTTTCCACCTTTCTAGCAGCCAGTACATTGGGACTGTTTTCCATGCCAATCGCAAATGTCTAGAGAGTATCTTACACTTGGGCCTCTTTCAGCTGCATCAACAGAGTGGCAGCAACAAAGCTGGAATCCAAGCCTTTTCTCTGTCATTAGTCATTTCATAATAGCACTGTCAAAAGGAATCCAGAGGTTACTCTTCATAGTTTCTTTTTTTTTTTTTTTTTTGAGGCGGAGTCTCGCTCTGTCGCCCGGACTGGAGTGCAGTGGCCGGATCTCAGCTCACTGCAAGCTCCGCCTCCCGGGTTCACGCCATTCTCCTGCCTCAGCCTCCCAAGTAGCTGGGACCACAGGCGCCCGCCACCTCGCCCGGCTAGTTTTTGTATTTTTAGTAGAGACGGGGTTTCACCGTGTTAGCCAGGATGGTCTCGATCTCCTGACCTCGTGATCCACCCGTCTCGGCCTCCCAAAGTGCTGGGATTACAGGCTTGAGCCACCGCGCCCGGCCACTCTTCATAGTTTCTATCTCAAAACTGTTTCTCCACACTGTTATAGAGGGTATGCAGAGGTTAATCTCTACAATGATGACTCTCTAGGTAGGTGTCTCTGCCCAGGAATACTTTCTTATTGACAGTATTTAATGAAATAAATGCAAACACTCAACCCAGCATACAAATTTTCTGCCCAGTCCCTCCTTTGTCATAAAGATGAAGGGTTATCTCACCATCCACTCTGGCCTTGTACTCAAATTCAATATGGTATTATACCTTGTTGTGGTTGTAAATTTCACCACTGCAATAGAGCCACAAATAAAGATATTTCCTCACTTGAACTGGCTGCATTCCAAACAGCTGGTCAACTACCACCAACTGGCGAAATCCAAAGCAGCAGCTGATGTATCCATTGACATTCTCAGGAAGAAATGCATCTGGACCCCTGTGTGTGATCTTCATAGCGCTCGGATGCTGACCAGAGAGGCAATCATTGCTGCCAAAGAGGGCCCAAATGCCACACATGGTACAGTGGAACTGCGGGCTCTGTGGGTATGTGAGCAGAGGCCACGGCTGTGGACTGTTTCCATTGTTTGCTTTCAGTACAAGCATCTTTGTATATATCTCTATTCCTTTTTTCTTAGATAAATAGTAGCAAACTGTACACATTTTTCTATACCATGATTTTTTTTTCTCTGAACAATATAACCTGGAAATCACTGCATAGTTATATACAAAGATTTTCTGCATTCCTTTTTACAGGTATATAGTACCCTGTTGTGTAGATGTTCTGGTACATTTCAAGAGGGAACAAGTGTACTAGGAAACATTCAAAGCATGAGAAACCTGCAAGAAGTCTTTTATTTTAGCTAAGCTGTGGGTAACTTGAGGGTCGCAAAGTAGGCTGAGGAGTCAACAGAAAAGATGGCTGAATAATTACTCAAGATTGCTGCTGGCCCTATTTAATAAGCCTCATTGTTCTCTAAGGTGAAGCAAAGCTGAAAGGATTTGAGGAAATAAATAGGCTGTTTCCTGTCCCCCTGTTCTTCTCTGTTTTTCCTACTATTATTCTAGTAGGTTTTAAAGTGAAGGCTGGAGTAAGCCTGAGTCCAGCTATCTCATATGGGGAAGTGCTCTGATGGGTATCAGGGAAATCCTGCATTTGCCTTTGTGAAACTCATCGCCTGATGGTCATTGTTCCTCCTCTGACTCCTGGAATCACCTCACTGGGGAGATGGGGCTGCCCATCAGAAGTCTCTGGATTGAGTCAAAAAACAATTTAACTCCAGAATCCTATTGTATATTGTATCCCCAAATTCACCCTCCAAGCTATTTCCATCCTGCATTATGCTTCACCATATTGTACAATAAAGCTTCCTAAAGACAGTGTTTCAATGAGTACTACATAATATCATAGCCAGTATTATAAACATATGCTAAATCCTCAGTGAGGTGAACAAAAATCAGGGCAAGTAGAATGTAGATGTTTGTGTTGGGCGTGGTGGCTCACGCCTGTAATCCCAGTACTTTGGGAGGCTGAGGCGTGATCAGCCCCCTTCCTCACCTCTTCTCAAAGAGAAGAGTAGCTATGACTGGTGATGTTCAGTTGACCTAGTTTCACAGAGGATAGGATCAGTCACTGTAGTTTAAAAGATTACATGTGAAGCCTGTATGAGAAACATTTTGAAATAGTCCTGAAAAATCACAAAGTAGGATTGAACAAAAATAGAAACACATTCCTTGTCTTGAATAGAACCAATCAACATAATAAAGTCTCTCCAGGTTCATGTATAAATTTAATGTAATCCCAATAAAAATACCAGCAAATTTTTTCCTGGCACAGGATCCTACACTTCATATGGAAAAATAAATAAGCAAGAATAATACTTATGAACATCTTCAAAAGCAAGAGCAATAAGAGGAGACTGGTCTTACCACATATTAAAACGTTTTTTTTTTTTTTTTTTTTTTT
>NW_012114252.1:10609810-10634383 GCF_000951035.1 Colobus angolensis palliatus
AGGCTTGAGCCACCGTGCCCGGCCCAACATATTAAAACTTATTATAAAGATCTAATAATTAAAACAGTGTGGTGTTTGTTCCTGGCTAGACATTCAAACCAGTGGGAATAATTGTGAAGTACATAGGGAAATTTAGCATATGACAAAGGTGGGATCTTAAATTATTGGGGAAAAGATTAACTTTTTAATTTTTTAATTTTTTGAGACAGAGTCTCACTCTGTTGCCCAGGCTGGAGTGCAATAGCACTATCTCAGCTCACTGCAACCTCCGCTTCCCAGGTTCAAGCAGTTCTCTCACCTCAGCCTCCCAAGCAGCTGGGAATACAGGTGCACGTCACCACATCTGGCAATTTTTTTTGTATTTTTAGTAGAGACAGGTTTCACCATATTGGCCAGGCTGGTCTTGAACTCCTGACCTCAAGTGATTTGCCCACCTTGGCTTCCCAAAGTGCTGAGATTACAGGCATGTGCCACGACGCCAGGCCAGAAAATATTCACTTGTTTTTTTTTTTGAGATGGAGTCTCGCTCTGTCGCCCAGGATGGAGTGCAGTGGCACGATCTCGGCTCACTGCAAGCCCACCTCCCAGGTTCACACCATTCTCCTGCCTCAGCCTCCCGAGTAGCTGGGACTACAGGCGCCTGCCACCACGCCCGGCTAATTTTTTTGTATTTTTAGTAGAGACGGGGTTTCCCAGTGTTAGCCAGGATGGTCTTAATCTCCTGACCTTGTGATCTGCCTGCTTTGGCCTCCCAAAGTGCTGGGATTACAGGTGTGAGCCACTGTGCCTGGCAAGATTCACTTTTAAATAATGACATTAGCACAACTGGAGTGTTTATGTCCCTAATTTACATTAGGACCAGGCGCGGGGGCTCGTAGCTGTAATCCCAGCTACTTGGGAGGCTGAGGCAGGAGAATCACTTGAACCCAGGAGGCAGAGGTTGCAATGAGCCTCGCTTGTGCCATTGCACTCCAGCCAGGGTGACAAGAGCGAAATTCAGTCTAAAAAAAAAAAAGATTTACATCAGAATGTACTTCAAACAGATTCCTTATTTCAATACACAAAAAAATGAAAACATAACAGGTTCAAGAAGAAAACATATATGAATTTCTTTGTAATCTGGACATAAGAAAGGCTTCCTAATTATAACTAAAATTCCAGAAGTCATGGAGAAAGATTGATAAATTCAAACCTAACCATTTATATCTACAGCTGTATCTATCTATATATGCATAAACATATATATATATATATGTACATAGGCTTTTTTTTTTGAGATGAAGGCTGGAGTGCAGTGGTGCAATCTCGGCTCATTGCGACCTCTTCCTTCCAGGTTCAAGCGATTCTCCTGCCTCAACTTCTTGAATAGCTGGAATTACAGGCACCCACCACCATGCCGGCTAATTTTTGTACTTTTAGTAGAGACAGGGTTTCGCCATGTTTGCCAGGCTGGTCTTGAACTCCTGACCTCAAGTGATCTGCCCACCTTGGCCTCCCAAAGTGCTGGGATTACAGGCATGAGCCACCATACCCAGCCGATATATAGATAGACTTTTGCTTGGCGAAAACATCATAAGCAAAATCAAAAGAGATGAAAAACTGGGAGAAAATGTTTGTAGTTTAAATTATACAAAATAGCTAATTTCCATCATACATAAATAAGTAAAAAAAAGAAGAGTATTGATGCATGATACATGGAAGAACCTCCAAAATATTATGCTAAGTGAAACAGTCACAAAAGACTGCATATTGTATGATACCCTTTGTATGAAATGTCCAGAATAGACAAATCTATAGAGATAGAGTAGACTAGTGGTCACATAGGGCTGGGTAGGGTAGGGGCAAGGGCCAGGAATGGAGATGACTACTGAGAGGTAAGGGGTTTCTTTTTGGAATATTAAAACTATTCCAAAATTATACTATAGCAATGGTTGCATAGCTCCATAAATATACTAAAAACCATTGAATTGTATACTTTAAATGGATGAACTTAATGGTATGTATATCTCAATAAGCCAGGCGCAGTGACTCAGGCCTGTAATCCCAGCACTTTGGGAGGCTGAGGCAGGCAGGTCATGAGATCAGGAGTTCAAGACCAGCCTGATCAACATGGTGAAACGGTCTCTACTAAAAATAGAAAAATTAGCCAGCCATGGTGGCGCATGCCTGTAGTCCCAGCTACTCAGGAGGCTGAGGCAGGAGATCTGCTTGAACTCAGGAGGCAGAGGTTGCAGTGAGCAGAGGTCATGCCACTGCACTCCAGCCTGGGTGACAGACTGACACTCGATGTCTAAGAAAAAAAAAATCTATATCTATATCTAGATATATGTATGTATACATATACATATATATAATATATCTCAATAAAGCTGTTTAAGTATAAAATGTTTTACTGTTCAAGAGGTTGGGTGTGGTGGTTCACACCTGTAATCCCTGGACTTTGGGAGGCCGTGGCAGGTGGATCACTTGAGGTCAGGAGTTTGAGACCAGCCTGGCCAAAATAGTGAAACCCTGTCTCTACTAAAAATACAACAATTATCTGGGTGTGGTGGTGGGTGCCTGCAGTCCCAGCTACTTGGGAGGCTGAGGCAGGAGAATCGCTTGAACCTCGGAGGCAGAGGTTGCAGTGAATGGAGATCACACCACTGCACTCCAGCCTGGGTGACAGCGACAGACTGTCTCAAAAAAAAAAAAAAAGGTTTTTGAAGTAAAAAACCTAGTAGGAAAATGGCCAAAACTGTTAAGAGACAGTTCACAGATTAAAGGCAAATGTCTGTGAAGCACTTGGAAAAATACTCAGCATCACTTCTTATAAAAGAAATGCAAATTAAAATATGATCAGCCCTTGGCATCCATGGATTCCACATTTGTAAATTCAATCAACCATGTATAGAAATGACAGTCATGTGTTGCTTAATGTTGGGGATACATTCTCAAAAATGTGTTGTTAGGCGACCGGGTGCGGTGGCTCACACCTGTAATCCCAGCACTTTGGGAGGCCAAGGAGAGCAGATCACCTGAGGTCAGGAGTTCCAGACCAGCCAGGCCAACATGGTAAAACACCATCTCTACTAAGAATACAAAAAAATTAGCTGGGCATGGTCGCAAACTCCTGTAATCACAGCTACTCTGGGAGGCTAAGGCAAGAGAATCGCTTGAAGCCAGGAGGCAGAGGTTGCAGTAAGCTGAGATCGCACCATTGCACTCCAGCCTGGGGGACAAGAGCAAGACTTTGTCTCAAAAACAAAAAAAAAGTGTTGTTAGGTGATTTCACCATTGTGCGAACATCACAGAGTGTGCTTACACAAACCTGGATGGTATAGCTTACTACACACATAGGCCATATGGTATAGCCACCATTGTATATGTAGTCAGTGTTGACTAAAACTTCCTTATGGGTGCATGACTGTATTTGAAAAAAAAAATGGGGTTTGTACTGAATATGTACAGACATTTTTCTTATCAGTATTCCCTAAATAATAGAGTATATCAACTATTTGCATAGCATTTATATTATATTAGGTATTATAAGTAATTAGAGATTATTTAAAGTATACTGGAGTATGTGCATAGGTTCTATGCAAATATTACCATGTTCTACATAAGGGACTTGAGCATTCATGGATTTTGGTATTCACAGGAGGTACCGGACATCGTCTATTCAAATACTATTCTTCCCTTATCGATTGGCAGTGTTGGGAGACAATCCTTCATGGTGTTTCTATATGTCTTATGACAGCTTCTGTTCTCAATGTCTTTTGCGCTGCAAACATTCTGAAGGGACAGAGGGTAGATTCCTCTCCTGACCAAGACAATAAAAACAACATTTTCCTCCAGGTCAAAGGTTAGATAGGTTTTTTAGCAGCTCCTTATAAGACTGGGGGTTTCTTAATCTCAGTGTTCTTCAGCTCTGACTCAAGCCCACCAGGGCAAGGCATTCACCTTGCAAGGAGGGCAAAAATCTCAGATCCCTCACAGTTCTTAGGCAGAAGTCCAAAATCTTACAACATACGCTGTTGGTAAGCCCAGGGAGAAACAGGTATTTCCACACACTGCTGGTGGGACTGCAAAATGGCACAACTCCCCTGGAAGGAAATCTGGCAATGTTTAACAAAATTACATGTTCATCTACCCTTTGAATCATTGACTCTTCTGGAGATCTAGCTGCTACACCTCTACAAATGCAAACTATGATGTACAGATATGATACGCAAATGCAAAATAAGATATGCTATACAGATATGCTATTTGCAATAAGCATGGCTTGAAAACCAGTACAACTACCCATGAATAGGAGACCGATTGAATAAACTAGGGCACATCTAAACGCACACACATATTTATGCCTATTTATTTATTTTTTTCAAAGAAATAATAAACAAGAAATTGTTGAAAATGGAAATGGCTACTTCTGACGATGGGTGAGATGGGAATAGGGAACAGGGGTGAGAGCAAGAACTCTCTGAGTATCTTTATACCGTTTTTATTTTTCAGTCATGTAAATGACTCACATATTCAAAAACCAAAATTAAGTCAAATGGGAAAAAATCAAATTAAACACAAACAGAAACAATGGAACACAAAAATAAACAAACGAACAGACCTGAATATAAAACCTAAACACACAGGGGAAATGATTACTTCAAATAACTTTGGAACATAGAACACTGGCAGTAACGTTTTCCAGACACACATTGTAAGGACAAATAAAACTGTTTTCTGATTTCCATTGTGCACATGTTCCTGTAGACTGATTTCAAGCCACCAGTGCTTTCACAACCATCTGGTAAGATTCCCGACAATTTAACAATTAATTTTCATAAGCCGGTTCTATCTGGCTCTAAGAAATCTTTGCTTATAGTTACTCTAGTTGAGGTAACACGCTGTCTGTCAAATCATAAACCATAAACCAAAAAAGATGAAAGAAAATATCTAGAAAAGGTATGAAAAGGCTGCATGCAGATTAAAGTGTGACAAACGCATAGCTCCAGCTCCTTATCTTCTACGGTCCTCAGGTCTTGGGCTGTCTTCATGCAGTCATTATCTTGTTCCTATGGTCTTCACTGGATGTTGTTCCCTTCCGGCAGTTTTCCGCTTCTGGAGGATTCCTCAGTATTCTCCAGTTGAGGTCTCTGGTAGCAATGTCTTCCTGATTCAAGAATGGCTAATTTATCTTTCCTCAAGAAACAGGGATATATCTGGGTGCAGGGGCTCATGACTGTAATCCCAGCACTTTGGGATGCTGAGGTGGGAGGATGTCTTGAGGACTTGAGGGCAGGTGTCTGAGACCAGCCTGGGCAACATGGCAAGACCATCTCTAAAAAAAAAAAAAAAAAAAAGAAATTAGCTGGGTGTGGTGGCACATGCCTGTGGTCCCAGCTACCTGGAGGCTGAGGTGGATCATTGGAACCGGGGCGTTCGAGGTCACAGTGCTATGAGTGCATCGCTGCACTCCAGCCTGAGTGACAAAGACCCTGTCTTAAAAAGAAGAAAGCAAGCATGCAAGGATCAGTACCCTAGAGTTCAGTCGCTGTGGTGTTCATTAGTGCCTACAAGGTCCTTTCCGTTGAGGTAAAGGGCAGTCTTTTTCTGATGTGTCCTTCAGCAGAGGAAGCCCCTACATTTTACACTGTGAATGGTTTTTGGTTTTTGTTTTTTTAGATGGAGTTTTGCTCTGTTGCCCATGCTGGAGTGCGGAGTGCAGTAGCAGGATCACAGTACTCAGACTCCCAGCCTCAACTGATCCTCCCCTCTCAGCCTCCCCAGTTGCTGGGACTACAGGTGCGTGTCACCATGCCCTACTAATTTTTTGTTTTTTAAAAATTTTTTGTACACATCATGTCTTGCTGTGTTGCTCAGGTTGGTCTGAAACTTCTGGCCTCAAGTGGTTCTCTTGCTTCAGTCTCCCAAAGTGTGGGGATTACAGGTGTGAGCTACTGTTCCTGGCCTGGGATTGTTTTGAAGGATGTCTTTGAAAAGGTATTCATGTTTCTTGATAAAACAAATACTTGTTGATATGAGTGTATCAATTCCACTTATGAGAAGTACCTAGAGTAGCCAAATTCATAGTGAGAGAAAGTAGATGGTGGTTGCAAGAGGCTGGGGGAAGGAGGAAAATGAGGGGTTAGTGTTTAACGGATAGAGTTTCAGTTTTGCAAGATGCAAAATGTTTGGGATGGATAGCATTTCTGCTATCCAAATAATGGCACAACAGTGTGAATGTACTTAATGCCACTGGACCATACACTGAAAGATGGTTAAAATGCTACGTTTTGTTATGCCTATTTTACCTCAGTTTTTACAAAACCAAGCGTATCACCCCAGTCATACGCAATATTGGCTATATCAGCTTATAATAAGACAGAGTCTATAATGGGAGCAACATTTCCAGGCAGATAACTGAGTTATCAGTTAATAGGCTGAGAGTCAATGGGCTGGGCCAGGCACTGTGGCTCACGCTTGTAATCCCAACACTTTGGAAGGCCAAGAGAGGAGGAACACTGAGGCCCGGATTTTGAGAGT
The DNA here is from genome assembly GCF_000951035.1 of Colobus angolensis palliatus. Classification (NCBI taxonomy): domain Eukaryota; kingdom Metazoa; phylum Chordata; class Mammalia; order Primates; family Cercopithecidae; genus Colobus; species Colobus angolensis. The sequence continues at coordinate 10,616,333 of NW_012114252.1, forward strand.
TAATGGGCTACCTATGGAGTTGACTTCACTGTCATTAAGAGAAAAGGCAATAGTTTGGGTCAAGGAAGTTCAAGCGTTTCTGAAAATTCAACTAGAGTCTGAGAATTCTGTTTGTCCTTTCTATATTACTTGAGATTTGGGAAATTCTGAATAATGAAAAGAATGTTACTCATTGAGCAAATAAAGTGCCGAGGCCACAGTGGTGTGTGTGTGTGTGCGCACGCATGTGACAGAGAGACAGATGGGAGAGTAAAAAAGAAAAGTTTCTTCTTTACAAGATGTTAGCTAATGAATATAGCAGAAATGACACAATTAGGGCCAGGTGTGGTGGCTCATGCCTGTAATCCCAGCACTTTGGGAGGCCGAGGCAGATGAATCTCCTGAAGTCAGAAGTTCAAGACCAGCCTGGCCAAAATGGCAAAACCCTATCTTGACTAAAATTCAAAAATTAGCCAGGCATGGTGGCATGCACTGTAATCCCAGCTACTTGGGAGGCTGAGGCAGGAGAGTCACTTGAACCCGGGAGGTGGAGGTTGCAGTGAGCTGGGATCATGCCACTGCACTCCAGCCTGGGTGATAAGAGAGAAACTTCATCCCCCGAAAAAACAAAAAGAATGAACAGGGATAAAAAATACAAATGTCAGACGGCGTGGTGGCTCACGCTTGTAATCCCAGCACTTTGGGAGGCCGAGGAGGGCAGATCACCTGAGGTCAAGAGTTCGAGACCAGCCTGGTCAACGTGGTGAAACCCCGTCTGTACTAAAAATACAAAAATTAGCTGGGCTTGGTGGCACGTGCCTATAATCCCAGCTACTCGAGAGGCTGAGGCAGGAGAATCACTTGAACCTGGGAGGTGGAGGTTACAGTGAGTCGAGATGGTGCCACTGCACTCCAGCCTGGGCAACAGAGAGAGACTCAGTCTCAAAAAACACAAAAAACAAAAAACTACAAAAACCCCAAGTGTCTACATCAGAGTAAAGCACAGGATGTGGCAAAGTGAGCTGCCCTTATACAGTGTAAATGCTATCTAAATAGTTATTATACTGTATCCCGGTATTGTTAAATCTTTTGATTTCTCATGAGAAGTAGAAAACTTAAAATTTTATGTGAAAGCTGCCATATTTTGAATATATACATAGTTAACTAATTCAAATTTGCACATACACGTCCACACACACTGAATATAGCTTTGTGCCACATGTGGCCCCACTTTTGCCTCAGTGTAATCTCTGGCCTCTTAGATAAAAACTCCAAACTCTTTAGAACAGTATCCACTTTCTTTAGGACCTGGCCCTTGCCTATTCCTGAAGACTTGTCTCTAATATTTTCTCCATTCACGTGGTACCATTTGTAACTTGGGAATGCATGTAGCTAGCTTCACGTCTTGCTGTGTGGCACGTGGCATTCTCTTTTCACCCAGAATGTCCATTTATCTATCTTTGTTTTTGTTTGTTTGTTTGCTTGCTTTGAAACAAGGTCTCGCTCTGTTGCCTAGGCAGGAGTGCAGTGGTGTGATCATAGTTCACTGCAGCCCCTATCTACTGGGCTCAAGTGATCCTCCCATCTCAGCCTCTCAAGTCGCTGGGACTACAGGTGCGTACCATCATCCTTGGCTAAATTTTTTATTTGTAGAGACAAGGGGTCTCCTTTTGTTACCAAGTCTGGTCTAGAACTTTTGGGCTCACAGGGTCCTCCCACCTCGACCTCCCAAAGTACTAGGATTACAGGTGTGAACCACCTCACCTGGCGTATCTTTTGACTACTTTTTAAGATCCAGCACAAGTGTCTCCTATTCTGTAAAAGTCTTCCCTGACTCATATGTACATACTGATTACTTTGTTTCTGCTAAACAGCATAATTTTTATTTTTACTTAAATTGTGTTAATATTGTGATTGAAATATACAGAGAAACTTAGAATAACGTAATAACTGTGTACCTGCCAATGATGTCCATTAATTCCTGACACTTTTCCATTCTAACCTCAAGTCTTTTTTTTTTCTTTTGAGAAAAAATATTAAAAGCTTCAATTGCAGCCACCTGAAGAGAGGTGGTTTAGCATAGTGGAGTATATGTGCTCTGAACGCCCACTGCCTAGGTTCCTTATCCCTGCCCTGTCACTTACTAGCTGTTTACCTTCAGCGAATTGTTTAACCAGCTCATCTGTAAGAGGAGATAATAATAGTACCCATCTTACAGAACTGTGAGGATTAAGAATACATTCAGGTCACTTAGAATGGCCAGTTTCTGCAATAGAGTAAGCATTCAATAAACATTAATAATGAGTATTTTGTCTACTCCTCCTTCATTTCCTTATTTATTTATTTATTTTTGAGACTGAGTCTCGCTCAGCTGCCCAGCCTGGAGTGCAGTGGCATGATCTTGGCTCACTGCAACCACCGTCTTCCGGGTTCAAGCGATTCTCCCGTCTCAGCTTCCTGAGTAGCTGGGATTATAGGCACCTGCCATCATGCCTGGCTAATTTTTGTATTTTAGTAGTAATGGGGTTTCACCATGTTGGCCAGGCTGGTCTTGAACTCCTGACCTCAGGTGATCCACCCGCTGTGGCCTCCCAAAGTGCTGGGATTACAGGCATAAGCCACTGCACCTGGCTCTTTTTTTTGAGACAAGAGTCTCACTCTGTCACCAAGGCTGGAGTGCAGCGGCGTGATCTAGGCTCACTGTAACCTCTGCCTCCCAGGCTCCCAGGTTCAGGCGATTCTTGTGCCTCAGACTCCTCAGTAGCTGGGATTATAGGCATGTGTCACTATACCTGGCTAATTTTTGTATTTTCAGTAGAGATGGGTTTTCACTATGTTGGCCAGGCTGCTCTCAAACTCCTGACCTCAGGTGATCTGCCTGCCTTGGACTTCCAAAGTGCTGGGATTACAGGTGTGAGCCACCATGCCCAGCTTACTCCTCCTTTTCATCTGAGCCAGAAATAGATTATTTGTAGCTCTTTTAATCTTTTAGGATACAAACAATCAAGTTTATCCTTTTGCTTGCTTACTCTTTCTAATAAGTGTAGATTAACGATAAATGTTCCTAAATAACAGTATTTACAAATGTTACTTGTTCTCTCAATGCGGATATGACTTAGGGGAATCTTGGCATATTTTGCTTAAGATCAGTGTTCATAAACTACTACTGACTTGTTCCTGTGAGAAGAAATGTTACACAGAGATGCCAGGGCACTCAACCATATTCAAGAATTTCCCCAAGATCTTCCATGATTGTTGGGTTCAAATTCTCGGGCCAATAAATTGTTGCCAGAATAAGAAGGTTACTTGACACAAAGAATGGCTACTTAAAGCTTAAGGCATCTCCTATGGCTGCTATACTGAGAAAAAGTTATGGGCATGGCAGGCGTTCCATGGGCTGTTTAGAAGTGGGCTTGTGTAGAGTGGTGCACAACTTAATGCTTATAATTTGTTTTCAGGATGCTACTTCGGACTCTTAGGATACATTTTAAACTCTTGGAGAAAAGGGACCAAACTTTTGTATTTCTGTCACACTAACTGCAACAAAATAACTCAATAAATTCTTTTTTTTTTTTTTTTTGAGACGGAGTTTTGCTTTTGTTGCCCAGGCTGCAGTGCAATGTGCGATCTCAGGTCACCACAACCTGTGCCTCCTGAGTTCAAGTGATTCTCCTGCCTCACCCTCCTGAGTAGCTGGGATTACAGGCATGCGCCACCATGCCCTGCTAATTTTGTATTTTTAGTAGAGACGGGGTTTCTCCATGTTGGTCAGGCTGGTCTCGAACTCCTGACCTCAGGTGATCCACCCGCCTCTGCCTCCCAAATGCTGGGATTACAGGTGTGAGCCACTGCGCCTGGCCTAATAAATTATTATTGAATGAAGAGAGCTCTCTGGTAATTTGTAATAATATATGTTTACCATTTATAATTTAGGGTAGCAAGCTAATATCATTCATTTGTAGGCATATGTATCAGCAAACAAGAGGAATCTAGCTAGTTTAAATACGAATGGAATTTATTTTTTTAATTTTTTTGGGACGGAGTCTCGCTCTGTCGCCCAGGCTGGAGTGCAGTGGCGCGATCTCGGCTCACTACAAGCTCCGCCTCCTGGGTTCATGCCATTCTCCTGCCTCAGCCTCCAGAGTAGCTGGGACTACAGGCGCCCGCCACCACGCCCAGCTAATTTTTTTTTTGTATTTTAGTAGAGATGGGGTTTCACTATGTTAGCCAGGATGGTCTCGATCTCCTGACCTCATGATCCACCCGTCTTGGCCTCCCAAAGTGCTGGGATTACAGGTGTGAGCCACTGTGCCCGGCCAATATGAATGGAATTTATTAAAGAACATTCACTTGGCTGGGTGTGGTGGCTCTTGTGCCTGTAATGCCAGTACTTTGGGAGGCTGAGCCAGTGGATTGCTTGAGTCCAGGAGTTCAAGACCAGCCTGGCCAATATGGCGAAGTCTGTCTCTACAAAAATTACAAAAATTAGGTGTGTTGGTGCATGCCTGTAGTCCCAGCTACTTGGGGGGCTGAAGTGGGAGGATCACTTGAGTCAGGAAGGTTGAGGGTACGGTGAGCTGAGATCGTGCCACTGCACTCCAGCATGGGTGACAGAGCAAGACCCTGTCTCAAAAATAAATAAATTAAGAACATTAATGTACAAGATCTTCAAAGGGCCTAAGAATCAATCTGTAAGTTACACAGCCAGGAAAAAGTACCCCATTGCTCCTCCAAGTCCACAGCAAAGACCTCACTGTCATCAGGGCTTGGCATGGACACTGCAGTGTGTACTTGATGCCAGAACCTCTGTCACTGGTGCTCCTAACAGTTGGAAGCCTCCACTGCTACCCTCACTAGGAAACGGATTCTGTGTAGCAACTGCTTCACCACACTGCTCTTCTTTCAGACACAGCTAGGAGTGCAGCTAGGTCAGCTGCCTGCACCCAAACTCCAAGTAAGGAGGACAAAGCAAGTTTCTGGCCGTGTCTCTGGAAGAACTCATCACGTGGGAAATTACCCAACATGAGAAAGGTTTTTAGATGATGGTGGATGCCCATAAAATACGACACATGTCTTTGATGGCAGCATGATGCAAACTGTTTCTGCAGGCCAGTAGCAATCCTCAAACTGTCGGTTATTGGTCCCTGCTGGAATAACTACAGAAAATGAGAGTAGCATTTCTCTTATTATAGCCCTAAGAAATAGTCAGAAGATAGATGTTCTTATTTAATCACAGAATCATCACAGAGAGTTGGCAGATTGGCACTGTTTCCGGGATCACACTCAGTGTAGTGTTACTCCAGAGCAGAGTAACCCTTGGGCAAATCTGGTCAGTCCTCTGTTTTTATAAGGCCTGCAAAACTACAATTTTCTTTTTTTTTTTTTTTACATGATTAAAGAGTTGCTAAAGAACAAACATGCAACAGATGTCTGTGGTGCTCCAAGCCTGAAAATATGTCCCTTTAGAGAAAGTTTGCTAGTCACTGCCCTGGATGTCTTCCACTGTTGAATTCTTTGAGAAGGAATGCTTGCCACATACTTATATGCTTAGGTTTGGGAGGCCCGCCTTGGCCTCCCAAACTGTTGAGATTACAGGCATGAGCCACTGCGCCCGGTCACAATCTATAACTTTATTTTTATTTTTTAATTTAAAAAACTTTTTATTTATTTATTTTTTTTGAGACGGAGTTTCGCTCTGTCGCCCGGGCTGGAGTGCAGTGGGGTGATCTTGGTTCACTGCAAGCTCTGCCTCCTGGGTTCACGCCATTCTGCCTCAGCATCTCGAGGAGCTGGGACTACAGGCACCGGCCACCACGCCTGGCTAATTTTTTTTTGTATTTTTAGCAGAGACGGGGTTTCACCATGTTAGCCAGGATGGTCTCGATCTCCTGACCTCATGATCCGCCCGCCTTGGCTTCCCAAAGTGCTGGGATTACAGGCGTGAGCCACCGTGCCTGGCCCACAATCTATAACTTTAAATGGAAAAGGCAAAGATAAATATCAGTGCTCTATCATTTAGGATACACATGTAGCTGCTGTAACAAAGGCAAAACAAACACACACAATGCAGTAACTTAACAAGATACAGTATTTTACTTGCTTGCATAAAAATTGGAACAAAGCGTTCCAGGGTTGACATGGCAGCTCCACAGAATCAGGCACCTCAAGGCTCCTGGTATATTGTTTTGCATTCTGGATCACCTAACTTCCTTCTTATCATCTGAGATGACAACTTTACCTCCACTGTTGTGTCCACATTCTGGCAAACTGGAAAGAGGAGAAGAGAAAGTGGAAGGCATGCCTTTCCCTTTAAAGGCATAACGCAAAAGTTATCTATGTCACTTGTGCTTATGTCCTATTGGCCAAAACTTAGGAACCAAATCTTGGTAAGCACCCTTGCTGCAGTGGGAGTTGGGAAATGTAGATCTTTATTTAGGTAAGAAAGAAGAAGGCATGGAGGGAAGAACCCGTACATTCCAGACCTTAGTCATGGCGCTACCCCTTGTTGTAAGGGAGGCTGGCTATTGCAGCCTTTCGCTGGGTGGCCATGTACCCAGCTAGATCTCAGGAGCACTCTTATTAAAGTAATGCATGGAGAATGGATAGTATGAGAAGCAGTTTCTGCTACAAGTGCCTTTCATAAAAAGAACTCCTATAAGAAAAACAAATAGGGCCTAAGGAAAACTAACCCAAAGGGTAAAACATGGGGAAAAGACAAAAAACAAAAAAGGAAAAAAGAAAAGCAGGTTTCCCAGGTAGAAAATGAGTGAAGACTGAGGTACGTAAGAGAGAAGTCCTGTGAAATTGATAATCCTTTTCATTTTGTCACAAAAGTCCATACTTACATTTTAAAATTCCACTAAATGTCACCTTTCTGATATCCCCATTTTATTTATCTCTCTTTTGGCATTTACCATGCTGTAGCGTACTCTAGGTCATTCCTAGCTTTGTAACTCTCTCAAGGCGACTCTGCAGGAGATGCAAAGTAGTTAAGCGCAGAATCCCTAATACTGATGTGTTTATAGGTGAGATGGTCTGATGTCTTAGATTTGCTTTTAAATATTCCTGCCAAAAATATAAAGGGGAATAGATGAAACAAGATTGACAAAATGTTGATTCGTTGGCGCGGTGTAATGGGTATCTGGGTGATCATAGTACTATTTGCTCTTTTGTATATATTTTAAAATTTCCATAATATAGCAAAACACGAGCCCAGTCCCTCAAGGCAGCCAGATTTGGGTTCAAACCCTAGTTTGACCTTTCACTCGCTGAGTGACTTTACCCTGCTACAGCTTCAGTTTCTCCAAATGGAAATAATATATATTCCATTAAGATTCTTGTAAAGTCTAAAGTAGGAGGGAATCTGAGGCTCTAGCACAAGGCCCAGCCCTTATTAGTTGTACTAATTTTTATTTTATTTCTCGAAACGGAGTTTGCTTTGTCACCCAGGCTGGAGTGTGGTGGCATGATTCGGCTCACTGCAACCTCCACCTCCCGAGTTCAAGCAATTCTCCTGTCTCAGCCTCCTCCCGAGTAACTGGGATTACAGGAGTGCGCCACCACGCTCAGCTAGTTTTTGTATTTTTAGTAGAGACGGGGTTTCAGCACGTTGGCCGGGCTGGTCTCCAACTCCTGACCTCAGGTTATCCTCCCACCTCGGCCTCCCAAGGTGCTGGGATTACAGGCGTAAGTCACCGCGCCTGGCCAGTAGTTGTACTAACAAGAGTTTCTGCTTGCAAGCAACAAAGACTGACTCTAGTTGTGGCTAATTTCTTTCACGCGCAGATATTAAGTGGCAGAGGTAGGACTTGAGCTCGGATCTCTGATTTCCAGACCTAGAACTTTTCATGTGTTATCACAGTCGTTCAAAACCTTACCTGGATTTGTGCTTTGCAATTTACATTTCAAACAGGCAGGAATGTAGTTTGGGCATTTGTCTGGAACTTCGGATTCTCAGGACTCCAGGGTGGCCAGGGCGCGGAGGTGACTCACTGACATTAACAGGCCTGGATGCACGTGAGTTGCTGAGCGGATGCTGGGAAGGTACGGGGTTTGCCCGCTGTAGGTCGCCGGAACTCACGCGTGTCCCTGCCTCTCTCACTCCCGGGGTCGGCTCTGGCCAGTGGCCCCCAGCTCAGCCAGGGACCTGACACGCCGCCAGCCCATTAGCCTTCCGGGTCCTAGCGCGTCTCCAGTCTGCCGGATCCGGCGGATCTGGGCGACCACTCAAGCTCCCCTTCCCGCAAGTTAGGGGGTGGGGCATCGGATTTCTGGCTCGTGATTTGTCGAAGCCCAGGCGCTCCTCTTCTCCGCCCCTCTCCGGCTGGGTGAGAGGTCAACGGAGGGGCGGTCTGCGGGGACAACAATGGCGGGGCTCTGGGTCGGGACAGCAGCGCTGGTTGCTGCCGGACGGCGTGGGCGGTGGCCGCCGCAGCAGCTGATGTTGAGCGCGGCGCTGCGGACCCTGAAGGTGAGGAGCGACGGGGCCCTCGCGGGTCCGGGCTTCACCGGGCTTCCAGCCATGCGGCCTCTGGGTGGGTGGCGCCGGGAGAGCGCTGGCTGGGTCCGGCTGTCCCCGCGTCCCGATTCCGCCTCAGCTGCACCCCTCGCTCTCCTCCCACCCGCAGTTCGTGTGGCAGCGGGCTCAGGAGGCATCCCTCGTTGCAGCTGTTCCTCCCGGGGATCCTGCGGAGCAGAGAGGCCTAGGGCAGAGGCAGTTGGGTGCCCGCACGCCCTCCGAGGCGGCTGATGGCTTTGGGTAGGCATATTCCTGCCTTGCCCGAGGTCCGCTTCCAGGGCTCCGCGGCAGTGGCTTTGTCTTAAGCTTTCCAGGGTGTGTTTTTAGGTGTCATTATAGTTTCCGTGTTCTCTGACCTCTTTCCAGCATTTTTGAAGGGACACTGTGAACTGTTGTTCAGGTAGAGTTAAGGTTGTGAGTTGATCTTATCTTTTGAAGTACTACACCATATCAGGACTGCTAATAGATTTTACGTTGCATTTGAAAGCCTGTTTTAATTGTATGACACCCCAGTCTACTGTGTACCAAATACATCTCGTGAACTTACTTTCCTTTTCGATGTAGTGGTGAACCTGATTTTGGCACTGTTCTAAACACATTTCATGACTGTTCTGTATACCTAGGCTGTCATGATGGCAGATTGACTCACAGGTTGGAGTGCTTGTGTGTGCTTCTGAACTCTTTCTCCCGTCAACATCAAGTCTCTCGTTAATTCTGGGGCACAGACCACTTAACCTACTTTATAAGGTTTGTTGAGGCACCTGAACACATTCTTTGCAACGAAGGTCCCCTGAAAACCATCTGTCAGCTGGTTCAGTGTGCTTGTTAAACTTCCTTTTAAAAAATAATTATTAAAACATTGCCACATAACTTGATTTTTTTTTTTTTTTTTTTTTTTTGAGACAGAGTCTGGCTCTGTCGCCCAGGCTGGAGTGCAGTGGCTGGATTTCAGCTCACTGCAAGCTCCGCCTCCCGGGCTTACGCCATTCTCCTCCCTCAGCCTCCCGAGTAGCTGGGACTACAGGCGCCCGCCATGTCGCCCGGCTAGTTTTTTGTATTTTTTTTTTTTTTTAGTAGAGACGGGGTTTCACCATGTTAGCCAGGATGGTCTCGATCTCCTGACCTCGTGATCCGCCCGTCTCGGCCTCCCTAAGTGCTGGGATTACAGGCTTGAGCCACCGCGCCCGGCCCACATAACTTGATTTATAGTCATTGAAGTTGGGACTTTGAAGACACTTTAGAGACGAACCTGCCCCATCCTACTCTTTTTTTTTTTTTTTGAGACAGAGTCTCGCTCTGTCGCCCGGGGCTGGAGTGCAGTGGCCGGATCTCAGCTCACTGCAAGCTCCGTCTCCCGGGTTCACACCATTCTCCTGCCTCAGCCTCCGGAGTAGCTGGGACTACAGGCGCCCGCCACCTCGCCCGGCTAGTTTTTTGTATTTTTTAGTAGAGACGGGGTTTCACCGTGTTAGCCAGGATGGTCTCGATCTCCTGACCTCGTGATCCGCCCGTCTCGGCCTCCCAAAGTGCTGGGATTACAGGCTTGAGCCACCTCGCCCGGCCTCATCCTACTCTTTAAAGAGGAGGGAACCGAGCCCCGGGTGGGCAGTATGAGAGCTGGAGCTTATCCACATGGAAGTGAGAGGCGCCTATGTTTGTTTTGTATTCAGCGTGCGGACTTTCACTGATCTCTGTGTTCCCATACAGTTTAGTGTTCTTTAATCTTTATCGTTCTGTTCATTTTTGTTGGCCACTTCAATTGCAGCTGTAAGACTTATGTATTTACATAGGAGGCAGCTTACTTAATATGGTAGAAAGTGTGGGCTTTGGAGTCAGGTACATGAGGCTTTGTATACTGGACAGGTCTCTTGGGCGTCAGCTTTGTCCTTGTAGCTATTTTTTCAACAAATGTTTACTGAATATCTCCTGTCTTCCACTTCTGGGGAATGAATATGGTTTCTGCTTTCTTAGAAATTTTACTCTAGTAGGGAGAGTGTAATAAGTGTAAAATGGTATTAGGGGAGATGCCCTGGTGCTGTAAGAAAATAAAATAGAGGGATTCGACCAAGCCAAGATTTTGAGTTCTGTGTCCTAGATACTGTTCTGTTGCTTTGCTTAAACTAATTTATTCAATCTCACAACAGTCCTATGTCCCCCATTTACAGAAGATGAAAGTGAAGCACTAAGTGTTAATGTGACTTGCTCGAAGCTATAGTGCCAATAAATGGCAAACAGGATTTACCTGTGCTCTTATGATTAACCTGTGCTCTTAATCATACTATACTACCTACAGTAAGGGAGTGTTTTCCTTTGGAATTGAAAATTGAGACAAGTTTTGAAGGATGAAGTGACCTTCTCTAACAAACAGAGGAGATGAATGTTATATGTGAGAGAACAGTGTGTGCAAAGGTCCTGCGGCCAGAGGGAATGACAGGTTAGAAGAACTGAAAAAAGCCTACAGAGGCTCTGATGCAGAGAGTAGATGGTGCTGGAGAAGTTGGCAGGAGTCAGACCATGCTGGCTCTTATAGATCATATTATGAGGTTTGGTGTTTGTCTTAGAGCAGTGGGAAGACATTGATGTTGGAGGTGGGAGGGATGACACTGACATTTTAGATTGGAGAGGCTGAGAGGAAGGCTGTTACTGAACTTACTGTTGTACACTTGTTATACACTCACTGTGTAATACATAAGCTTTGATGTTTCTTACCTGGTTTTTTCCTTTTAATGTGTTGGCAGAGACTGCATCTTGTCTATTTCTGTGTTCTTAGTACAATGTTTGACACAATAGGTGCTGAATGTGTAACAATAGAGTAGCATTATATTTGTGTCAGTAAAGAATTCCTCCTTGGGATGGGAAGCATCTCTGAAATTCACTATCACTCTAGGGGAACTTGAGCTGCTGCTTAGCTTCTCTCTGTGCTTCTCTTCTATGAACTTGAAATATGCTCTACTGAGTCTGTTTGAAGCTGAATCTTTTGAAGATTTTAACCCCTCCCATCCCTCCCTCCACCTCTGCAAACCTTTTGGTTGGTTGGAAAGCAGCCAGCTAACTCTAGGTTCTAGTCTAGAGAATTCTGACCATTCTTTTAGCCAGTCGACAGAGTTTATTTATTTTTAGGGTATGTGTGGAGTTCACCTTTTAGTCTTATTTGTTTTGTGTATCAGCTTTTTAAACATATTCTATTTTAATGCCTAGTTTTTTCTTCTGCGTAAATGTTTTCAGTGGCTCTAGAATGTTGGTTTTATGGTAATTGCTATAGTTTTTATTGAACTCTTATATGCCTTGCGTGATTTTCCTTTGCTTTTCTTTTTTTCTGAGATGGAGTCTTGCTCTGTTGCCAGGCTGGAGTGCAGTGGCGCGATCTCGGCTCACTGCAACCTCCACCTCCTGGGTTAAAGCGATTCCCTTGCCTCAGCCTCCCAAGTAGCTGGGACTACAGGCATGCGCCACCACCCCCGGCTAATTTTTTTTGTATTTTCGTAGAGAGGGGGTTTCATCATGTTGGGCACCTCGATCTTTTGACCTCGTGATCTGCCTGCTTTGGCCTCCCAAAGTGCTGGAAATTACAGGCATGAGCCACCAAGCCCGACTCTGTGATTTTTTCATATAATATCTTTTATCCTTGTAACAACTAGGTCAAAAATCCCTATTTTATAGTAGAGGAAACACAGCTCAGGGCTGTTAAGTAATTGCTTAAAAGCACAATTGGCTGAAGTAGAATTTGAACCTTAGATAATATAATTCCAAAGGCTTTCTTTTCTTTCTTCCCTTTTTTTTTTTTTTTTTCCAGACGGGGTCTGGCTCTGTTGACCAGGCTGGAGTGCAGTGGCATGATCTTGGCCTACTGCAGCCTCTGCCTCCTGGGCTCAAGCCATCCTCCTATCTCAGCCTCCCAAGTAGGTGGGACCACAGGCACCTACGACTACACCTGGCTATTTTTTAATTTTAATTTTAATTTTTTGTAGAGATGGGGTTTTGCTCTGTTGCCCAGGCTGGTCTCAAACTCCTGAACTCAAGCAATCCACCCACATCGGCTTGCTTTTCTAGTTACAAGTTGTTTCATTTGAATCATGGTCTCATTGTGTGATGCGTTCATGAAATTTGAATGTTTAAGCCCTATGTTACTTGAAATCCATTATTTTCTTTTGTAATCAGTAAATATGGAAAAGAATGTTTAGGCTTATCTGAACGCTTTAGAATTGCCTGGAGGTTAATCTTTCCAACATGCTGATAAATTTCTTTTTTTTTTTTTTTTTTTTGAGATGGAGTCTCACTCTGTCGCCCGGGCTGGAGTGCAGTGGCCGGATCTCAGCTCACTGCAAGCTCCGCCTCCCGGGTTTATGCCATTCTCCTGTCTCAGCCTCCTGAGTAGCTGGGACTACAGGCGCCTGCCACCGCGCCCGGCTAGTTTTTTGTATTTTTTGGTAGAGATGGGGTTTCACCATGTTAGCCAGGATGGTCTCGATCTCCTGACCTCGTGATCCGCCCGTCTCGGCCTCCCAAAGTGCCAGGATTACAGGCTTGAGCCACCGCGCCCGGCCTCATGCTGATTTGTTTAAATGATTTGCTGATTTGTTTAAATGATTCCAAACTTTAAAAAATGTAGGTAGGAGAACCAGGATGAAAAAGGAATTTGGGAAGAAACATCCTTTCGGTGGGGCTGGAAACATAGTGTTTCATTGTAGATATCTGGAGTTAGACGCCCACAGGAGCCATGCTGAGGTGCTGGGAAGACAGAGGGTATCAGTATTAGGATTTGGAAGAAGGAAGAAGAGACAAGAGGAGTTAGAGATATGGTTTGAGAGGAGCCAATGTAGTGTAGTGTTACCAAACCTAGGAAAGAAATTTCAAGAAGTAGTTAGCATTCATTCATTCACTTGTCTAGAGATCTAGTTCTTTACTCAAAAAGTGTTTGTGGAGCATTTTCTAAGTTCCAGGTACTATGGCATGTACAGAGGAGAGAAAAAAATTAAAACATAGTCCCTAACTGCGTTCCAGGTGCAGAGAGGCTAAGAAATAAAAGATTGATGAGGCCAGGTTGGCCAGGGTTGGGATTGCTCACGCCTGCAATCCCAACCCTTTGGGAGGCCAAAGTGGGAGGATTACTTGAGCTCAGGAGTTTGAGACCAGCTTAGTCATCACAGTGATACCCACCCCCCCAATCTCTACAAAATAAAATAAAAATTAGCTGGCTGTGGTGGCATGTGCCTGTAGTTCTAGGTACTTTGGAGGCTGAGGAGGGAGGATCACTTGAGCCCAGGAGGTCAAGGCTGCAGTGAGCTGTGGTCACACCAAGGTACTAACCCTGGCCCCCCCGCCCCCCGCAAAAAAAAAGGGCATGGTGGCTCATGCCTGTAATCCCAGCACTTTGGGAGGCCGAGGTGGGCGGATCACCTGAGGTCGGGAGTTCGAGACCAGCCTGACCAACATGGAGAAATCCCGTCTCTACTAAAAATACAAAATTAGCTGGGCATGGTGGTGCATGCCTGTCATCCCAGCTACTTGGGAGGCTGAGGCAGGAGAATCGCTTGAGCCTGGGAGGTGGAGGTTGCAGTGAGCCGAGATTGCACCACTGCACTGCAGCCTGGGCAACAAGAGCAAAACTCTGTCTCAAAAAAAAAAGAAAAAAGAAAAGAAGAAAAGGGGGCCAGAAAAAAAAGAAAAGAAAAAACGGAGGCTGGGCATCGTGTCTGTCGCCTGTAATCCCAGCACTTTGGGAGGCCAAGGTGGGCGGATCACGAGGTCAGGAGATTGAGACCCTCCTGGCTAACACGGTGAAACCCCGTCTCTACTAAAAATACAAAAAAAATTAGCCAGGCGTGGTGGCGGGCACCTGTAGTTCCAGCTACTCGGGAAGCTGAGGCAGAAGAATGACGTGAACCTGGGAGGTGGAGGTTGCAGTGAGCTGAGATTGTGCCACTGCACTCCAGCCTGGGTGACAGCGAGTCTCTGTCTCAGAAAAAAAAAAAAGATTGGTGAAAGAATTTGATAAGATCTTTGATTTTTAATGAGAATAATTTTAGTAGCATGCTGAAGTGTTATACAAATATACTGCTTTTATTTTGACAATACTCTTAAATAGTTGAAGCAAAATTATATTTTTTGAAAGATAAGCATATTGCATAACTTTCAAAAATTAGTTTATTTTAAATGACTGTTGACATTTTCGTTAGGAAAAAACCTCATGAACTGATGGGATCAACCTAATAAGATCAAAATAAAAGTGAATTTTAAAAATGTTGGAAGATACAGATTTGTGATTTCATTCGCAAAACCTAATACAGCATCCATGTGGCATACTCTCTTTGATATTCTATGTTTGTTTGTTTTTGAGATGGAGTCTCATGTTGCCCAGGCTGGAGTGCAGTCGTGTGATCTCGGCTCATGGCAACCTCCGCCTCCCGGGTTCAAGTGATTCTCCTGCCTCAGCCTCCTGAGTAGCTGGGATTACAGGCATGTGCCACCATGCCCATCTAATTGTCATATTTTTAGTAGAGATGGGGTTTCATCATGTTGGCTTGGCTGGTCTTGAACTCTTGACCTCAACTGATCTGACCGCCTTGGCCTCCCAAAGTGCTGGGATTACAGACGTGAGCCACCGTGCTCGCCCTCTTTGGTATTCTTTATTCAAGAAACCCTTGGTTTCCTAGAGCTGCTGTACAAATGACCATGGACCTCGTGGCTTAAAACAACAATTCATTCTCCCGCAGTTCTAAAGGCCTGAAGTCTGAAATCAAGAATGAGCAGGGCCATGCTTCCTTTGAAGGCTCTAGGGGAGGATCCTTTCTTGCCTCTTTGAGCTTTTGGTGGCTGCATTCATTCCTTGGCTTGTGGCTGCATCACTCCAGTCTCTGCCTCTGTCTTCACATGGCTACCTTCTCCTCCTCCTCCTTGTGCATCTTTCCCTCTCATTCTTTTATAAAGACACTTTTTATTGGATTTAGGGCCATGACAAGATCTAGGATGATTTCATCTCGAGGTCCTTCACTTTGTTGTATTGGCAAAGACCCTTTATCACAGGTTCCAGGACATGGACACATCATTTTAGGGGCTACCATTGAATCCACCTACATGTCGTGTGTGTCAGACACTACTTAGAGCTGGGAACATAATCGTGAATGTTTCTGCTCCCATTGTGGTTACATTTGAGTAAGGAGACTGTGCTCATATAAATAGAACAGTTCGGAGAGTGAGAAGTGATCTTGAAGTAAAAAGATAGGGATATCTTTTATCTTAATGGGATAGAGAGTGGTAGTGGTGCTGAGTTGGGGATGTTACCTAATGAGACCATAGGGGACATTTCAGAGCATGGTGGCATTGGACAGGAAACTGAGCCAGCCAGCCATGTGACTATATGGGGGCCTAGCATTGCAGACCAAGGAATGCCAGGGCAAAAACTCTGAGGGGAGATTGCATTTGGCATAATTAAAGGATGAATGTGGCTGCTGTGGTTGGAGTGAACTGAATGAGGGGGTGATCTTAGGAGATGAGGGAGGAGGAGTAGGTAGGCAGGACAGAGTCATTAGGGGCTTGTATTTGGAATTTAATAATGAGAGTCCAACTGGAGGCATTTAAGCACATCGAACTTGTGTTTGGAAAAGACGATTGTGACTACTGTGTGGCGAATGTCTTAGTAGGGGTGGGAGTAGGACTGGGGACTGGGGTGGGAAGAGTGGAAACAGAGAGACCAGTCAGGAAGCTGTTGTAGAAGACCAAGCTAGAGATGATGGTAACTTGCGCTAGGGTGATAGCACTGGAGTTGGTGAGAACTGGTCAGACTTGGAATATATTTTGGAGCTAAAGCCAGTATCTTGCTGTAGGGTTTGAAGGCAGATACAGACATACCTCATATCTTGGCTTTATTGGCCCTGCAGATACTGTTTTTGTTGTTGTTGTTTTTACAGATTGAAGGTTTGTGGCAACCCTGCTTTGAGCAGCTTTATTGGTCTCATCTTTCCAATAGCACAGACTTACTTTGTGTCTCTGTGAAACATTTTGATGATTCTTGCAATAATTTAAACTTTTTCATTATTACTATGTCTGTTTTGGTGATCTGTGATCAGTGATCTTCAATATTCTTATTGTAAATATTTTGGGGTGCCGTGAACAACGCCCATATAAGCAGAGAAACATAATTGATAAATGTTGTGTGTGTTTTGACTTCTCCAGCCAGGTATTCCCCCATGTCTATCCCTCTCCTCAGGCCTCCCTATTCTCTGAGACACAACAATATTGAAAGTAGGCCAACTAATAACCCTCTAAGCATTCTAGTGAAAGGAAGAGTCACACGTCTGTCACTTTAAATAAAAAGCTAGAACTCATTAAGCTTAGGGAGGAAGGCCTGTCAAAAGCCTAGATAGACTGAAAGCTGGGCCTCTTGTGCCAAGTTGTGAATGCAAAGGAAAAGTTCTGGAAGGAAATTAAAAGTGCTACTCCAGTGAGCACACAGCTGATTAAAAAAAGTGAAACAGCTTTATTGCTGATATGGCAAAAGCTTTAGTGGTTTGGATAGAAGATCAAACCAGCCACATTTCCTTAAGTCATAGCCTAATCCAGCACAAGGCCCTCTCTTCAATTCTACGAAGGCTGAGAGAGGTGAGGATGCTGCAGAAGAAAAGTTGGAAGCAAACAGAGGTTGGTTCATGGGGTTTAAGAAAAGAAGTGAGGCCGGATGCAGTGGCTCACACCTGTAATCCCAGCACTTTGGGAGGCCGAGGCAAGCGGATCACAAGATCAAGAGATTGAGACCATTCTGGCTAACATGGTGAAACCCTGTCTCTACTAAAAATACTAAAATTAGCCAGGTGTGGTAGCGCGCGCCTATAGTCCCAGCTACTTGGGAGGCTGAGGCAGGACAATCACTTTAACCCAGGAGGTGGAGGTTGCAGTGAGCCAAGATCGTGCCAGTGCACTCCGGCCTGGCGACAGAGAGACTCTGTCTAAAAAAAAAGGAAGCGATTTCCATAACATAAATGTGGAAGCAACAAGTGCTGATGTAGAAGCTGCAGCATTATCCGGAAGATCTCACAAAGATCATTCATGAAGTTGGCTACACCAAACAGCAGATTTTCATTGTAGATGAAATAACCTTCTATTGGAAGAATATGTCATTTAGTACTTTGAGAACTGGAGAGAAAGTACTGGCTTCAGAGCCTCAAAGGACAGCACCTGGGGTGCTCACTATCATACCTGGCTCTCCTGTGAGGCTTAGAAGCCAGGCACTGGCTCCAGAGGCTGAGGTGGGAGGATTGCTCGAACCCCGGAGTTGGTGTCCAGCCTGGGCAACATAGCGAGACCCCATCCCTAAAAAAAAAAAAAAAAAAAGCAAGCAAGCTTCAAAGGACAGGCCAACTCTTGTTAGGGAGGGGCTAATGCAGCTGGCAACTTAAGTAGAAGCCAATGCTCATTTACCATTTTGAAAATCCTAGGACCCTTAAGAATTATTCAAAGTTGACTCTGCCTGTGCTCTAGAAATGGAACAGCAAAACCCGGATGACAGCACATCTGTTTACAGCATAGTTTACTGAATATTTTAAGCCCACTGTTGAAAC
>NW_012114252.1:10634433-10645667 GCF_000951035.1 Colobus angolensis palliatus
CGGCCCAGTTTACTGAATATTTTAAGCCCACTGTTGAAACCTACTGCTCAGGACAGAAAGATTCCTTTCAAAATATTGCTGCATATACACAATACACTTGGTTACCCAAGAGCTCTAATGGAGCTGTACAAGTAGATTAATGTTATTTTCATGCCTGCTAATACAACATTCTCCAGCCCATGGATCAAGGAGGAATTTCAACTTTCAAGTTGTATTATTTAATAAATAGTATTTCATAAGTCTATATAGCTGCCGTAGAGAGTGATTCCTCTGATGAATCTGGGCAAAGTGAATTGGAAACTTTCTGGAAAGGATTCACCATTCTAGATGCCATTAAGAACCTTCATGATTCATGTGGGTCAAAATATCAACATTAACAGGATTTTGAGAAGTAGATTCCAACTGTGAGGGATTCAGGACTTCAGTGGGGAATGTAACTGTAGAGGGATGGAAATAGCAAGAGAACTAGAGTGGAGTCTGAAGATGTGATAGAATTGCTGCTGTCTCATGACCAAACTTGAAGGGATGAGAAGTTGCTTCTTAATAGATGAGTAAAGAAAGTGGTTCCTTTTTTTTTTTTTGAGGAAGGGTCTCACTCTGTCACCCAGGCTGGAATGCAGTGGCACGGTCATGGCTCACTGCAGCCTCAACCTCCCAGGCTCAAGTAATCTTCCCACCAGCCTCCTGAATAGCTGAGATTACAGGCTTGCGCCACCATGTCCAGCTATATATATATGTATATATCCATGCTCCGCTATATATATATATCACTATATATATATATTTTAATTTTTCGTATAAATGAGGAATTTTGCCATGTTGCCCAGGCTTGTCTCAAACTCCTGAGCTCAAGCAATCCGCCTGCCTCGGCCTCCCAAAGCACTGGGTTTATAGGTGTTGAGCCACCACACCCAGTCAAGAAAGTGGTATCTTAAGACGGAATCTACTAGTGGTGGAGGATGCTGTGAACACTGTCATCGTGACAAAAAAGGATTTATAATATTACATCGACTTAGTTGATAAAGCAGCAGGTTTTGGGAGGATTTATTCCAATTTTGAAAAAGTTCTAATGTGGATATGATATCAAACAGCATCACATGCGACAGAGAATTTTTTGTGAGAGAAAATCACTGCAGCAAACTTCACTGTTGTTTTATTTTAAGAAATTGCCACAGCCATCCCAACCTTCAGCAACCACCACCCTGATCAGTCAGTAGCCATCAACATCAAGGCAAGACCCTCCACCAGGAAAACAATGAGATTTGCTGAAGGATCAGATGATTGTTAGTATTTTTGAGCAGCAATTGTTTTGAACAATAATTAATTGGACCTGAACCTGCAGTATCTGTAAGGTATGTACAAATAGGGAAAGGAAAGAATTAAGAATGACTTTTGAAGGTAGACACACAAGGCCGCTATTGTATGATTGTGTTTTTACGCAGTCTCCAGAATAGACTGATCCATGAAGACAGAAAGTAGATTAGTGGTTGCCCAGGCCTGGAGGAGAGGGGATGGGAGTGACTGTGCATAGTTAAGGGGTGTCTTTTTGGGGTGATAAAAATGTCCTGGAATCAGTAGCCATCATGGTTCCATGCCTTGTGAATATACTAAAAACCACTGAGTTGTATACTTTTTTAAAAGGGTAAATTTTATGGTATGTGAATTACATCTGAATTAAAAAATAAAAGAATGGTCTGGGCGCAGTGGTTCACAGCTGTAATCCCAGCACTTTGGGAAGCCAAGGCAGGTGGATCACCTGAGGTCAGGAGTTCGAGACCAGCCTGACCAACATGGAGAAACCCCATCTCTACTAAAAATACAAAATTAGCCAGACTTGGTGGCACATGCCTGTAATCCCAGCTACTCGGGAGGCTGAGACAGGAGAATTGCTTGAACCCGGGAGGCGGAGGTTGCGGTGAGCTGAAATCGCACCATTGCACCCGGCCTGGGCAACGAGAGCAAAACGCCATCTCAAAAAAAAAAAAAAAAAAAAATGACTTAAATCAATTGCCCACGTTCCTGAGTATTTAGTGTCTTAGAAATAGGGAGGGTTAAGACTTGAGAGGGAAGAGCGAGACAGTAGTTACACTGAAACACATCTTTGTTTTCATAGCTGGAGACTAGCTTCATTCTGTTCCTGTAGGGAGCTCTAGAGCAGTATTTCTCAAAGTGTTAACCAGCAGCATTATCGGGGACTTGTTAGAAATGCAAATTATCCAGCCCTAGCCCAGAGCTGCAGAGTCTGAATATCTGGTGATGGAGCCCAGCAATCTGTTTTAATAAGCCTTTCAGGTGATTCTGATGCATGGTAAAATTTGAGAACAACTGCCCTAGATCAGTGCTGCCCAATAGAAATATAAGGTGAGCTGCAAATGTCATTAAAAATCTTCGCCAGGCGTGGTGGCTCAGCTGGGCATGGTGGCTCAGGACTGTAATTCTAGCACTTTGGGAGGCCGAGGCGGGTAGATCACAAGGTCAAGAGATTGAGACCATCCTGGCCAACATGGTGAAACTCTATCTCTACTAAAAATACAAAAATTAGCCGGGTGTGGTGGTGTGTCAGGAATTGGTGGGTTCTTGGTCTCACTGACTTCAAGAATGAAGCTGCGGACCCTCAACGGTGAGTGTTACAGTTCTTAAAGATAGCGTGTCTGGAGTTTGTTCCTTCAGACTTTCAGATGTGTCTGGAGCTTCTTCCTTTTGGTGGGTTCGTGGTCTCGTTGGCTTCAGGAGTGAAGCTGCAGACCTTGGTGGTGAGTGTTAACAGCTAATAAAGACAGTGTGGACCCAAAGAGCGAAAGAACAAAGCTTCCACAGTGTGGAAGGGGACCTGAGTGGGTTGCCACTGCTGGTTCAGGTAGCCTGCTTTTATTCCCTTATCTGACCCCACCCACATCCTGCTGATTGGTCCATTTTACAGAGAGCTGATTGGTCTATTTTACAGAGAGCTGATTGGTCCGTTTTGACAGAGTGCTGATTGGTACATTTATAATCCTTGAGCTAGACACAGAGTGCTGATTGGTGTGTTTACAATCCTGGAGCTAGACACAGAGTGCTAGACAGAAAAGTTCTCCAAGTCCCCACTAGGTTAGCTAGATACAGAGTTAGCTAGGTACAGAGTACCAATTGGTGTATTTACAAACCTTGAGCTCGACACAGAGTACTGATTGGTGTATTGACAAACCCTGAGCCAGACACAGAGTGCTGACTGGTGTATTTATGATCTTCTAGCTAGAGGGAAAAGTTCTCCAAGGCCCCACCAGATTAGCTAGATACAGAGTTCTGATTGGTGCAGATACAATCCTCGGGCTAGATATAAAAGTTCTCCAAGTCCCCATCCGGCTCAGGAGCCCAGCTGGTTTCATCTAGTGGATCCTGCACCTTGGCTGCAGGTGGAGCTGCCTGCCAGTCCTGAGCCACGCCTGCACTCCTCAGCCCTTGGGCTGTCCATGGGACCAGGTGCCACGGAACAGGGGCGGCGCCCGTTGGGGAGGCTTGGGCCTCGCAGGAGCCCACTGCAGGCAGGGAGCTCAGACATGGCGGGCTGCAGGTCACTAGCCCTGCCCCATGGGGGGGGCAACTAAACCCAGCAAGAATTTGAGTGCAGTGCCCGTGGGCCGGCACTGCTGGGGGACCGGGCACAACCTCCACAGCTGCTAGCCCTGGTGCTAGGCCCCTCACTGCCCTGGGCCTGTGGTGCCATGCAGGCTGGCCGGTGGGCCACTCCATGTGCAGGGTCCGTGGAGCCTGCGCCCGGGCCTGCTGAAACTTGCACTGGCCCGGGAGCTCCCTGTGCAGCCCCGTTTCCTGTCCGCGCTTCTCCTTCCACACCTTCGTGCAAGCAGAGGGAGGTGGCTCTGGCCTCAGCCAGCCCAGAGAGGGGTTCCCACAGTGCCGTGGCGGGCTGAAGGGCTCCTCAGGTGCCGCCAGTGTGGACGCCGAGGCCGAGGAAGTGCTGAGAGTGAGGGCTGCTAGCACACTGTTACCTCTCAGTGGCAGGCACCTGTAATCCCAGCTACTGGGGAGGCCGAGGCAGGAGAATCGTTTCAACTTGGGAGGTGGAGGTTGCAGTGAGCCGAGATGGCGCCACTGCACTCCAGCCTGGCGACAAAGTGAGACTCCATCTCAAAAAACAAACAAAAATCTTCTAATACTTATGTTAAAAAAAAGTAAAGCGAAGAGGCCAAGGTGGGAGGATTGCTTGAGGCCAGGAGTTCAAGACAAGCCTGGGGAAAATAGTGAGAACCCCCCCCCCCCCGCCGCCTCATCTCTACAAAAAATAAAAATATTAGTGGGGCATGGTGGCATGCATCCGTAGTCCCAGCTACTCAGGAGGCTGAGGTGGGAGGATTGCTTGAATGCAAGAGTTCAGGGCTGCAGTGAGCTATGATCCTGTCACGACACTTTAGCCTGGGCAACACAGTGAGATCCTGTCTCAAAAAAAAGAAGTAAAACGAAGCTAGGTGTGGTGGTAGGGATGTGTAGTCTCAGCTACTCAGGAGGCTGAGGTGGAAAGATCATTTGAGTCTAGGCGTTAGAGGCTGCCATGGGCTGTAGTTGTGCCTGTGACTAGTCACTGCAGTCCAGCCTGGGCAAACATAGTGAGACCCCCATCTCTTAAAAAAACAAAAAAAGTAAAATAAGATGAAATTAATATATTTTACTTAATATATTCAAATATTCAAAGTATTATTTGAAATATGTAAATGTAAAAATTCACTAATGAGGTCTTTTACATTTTTTGGGTACTAAGTTTTCAAAATCCAGTGTGTAGTTTACTCTTAGAGCACATCTGAGTGTGGCTCATGGCTGCCATATTGGGTGGAACAGCTCTAGGGCACAGATTGTGCTACTGATGAAGTCCCACCTTGAGGCGCTGGTACTGGCCTTCTGAATGCAGTGTGAGCCCTTGGCCAGGCAGGGTGGGGGTAGCTCTCAGGCTTAATGGAGAACTGTATAGTTGAGGAACATGGTCGAGATGAGGGAGCAGGTGTGAGCGTTAGTTGTCAACACAGCAGCTAGAGAGGATCTGAGTGGCCTCTGACAACATCTGCTACAGCCAGATGGGGAAGAATGGCCTGGCTGAAAAGTCAAGGGTGGGATGATGAAGTTCTGGAGTTGACGTGTATAGTTTCCTGGTGCTTGAGCTTAGTACAGAGGCAGAGCCCAGAGAATCTTGAGTCTTGAACATCTCTCTCAAATATTAGGTGTTCAGCTTGGCTTTTGGCAGACACTGAAGACTGGAATGATCTCTGAGATCCTGAAGACTAAATAGTCTATTTGAAAGAAAAGCTGTGCTTCCAGGAAAAAGCCAGACTTAAATCAAGTGTCTTCAGAGAAGGGCATGTGCTCAGAAGGCCCCTTGGGCTCTGTTACAATGCACGATGAAATACTCAACAGATGCTTCCAAACTCTGTGTCGTAATACATGGATAAGACCTTCACCTGGAATTTTAGAGATGAAGCAAGATGAAGTATACTAATGTTTACTTTGACCTTGGTGAGACCATTTTATAGCTCCATTAACCCAGTTTTGAGGACAGTTTCTTCTTTGAAGCAGAATGCATTCTGGTAATGAATTTATCTGATAATGAGTTATTTAGTATTATTCACCTGAATGCTACTGTGGGTGAGTTAACAGTAGTTTCGGTTTTGGCAGAACTGGTGTTTAGATTGTTCTTGAAGATATTTGATAGTGGATTTACCAGTTTTAACTGCCACGTGAGGCCAGATCATGCTTATGAAAGTAGTTGCTATTTTTTTTTTTTTTTGAGATGCAGTCTCACTTTGTTGCCCAGGCTAGAGTGCAGTGGCGTGATCTTGGCTCACTGCAATCTCTGCCTCCTGGGTTCACGCCATTCTCCTGCCTCAGCCTCCCGAGTAGCTAGGATTACAGGCCACCATGCCCGGCTAATTTTTTTTTTTTTTGTATTTTTAGTAGAGATGAGGTTTCACTGTGTTAGCCAGAATGGTCTCAATCTCCTGACCTTGTGATCCACCTGCCTTGGCCTCCCAAAGTGCTGAGATTATAGGCGTGAGCCACTGCGCCTGGCCGGTGCTATCTAATCTTAAGAAATGATAGTTGTTTCCCTGTTTGCAGTGACTGGAAGGCATGCATCCAGTTTGTCTAAAAGCCTACCATTTCCCCCCATTTTTGTCTAAATTATTGTGTGCTGATGATAATGTATACAAGACTGTGCTAGCCATGTTAGACATTCTCATTTAATCCTCATAGCAGCATTGTGACCTAGATAAGTACTATTATTATCCCCAGTGTACAAATGAAGAAACTTTCTATATATCTAGGAAATGTCAGAGTCAAGATTCGAATCCAGGTCAGAATCTGAGTCTAGACCAGAACTCTTATTGACTATATTATTCTCTAATGGTAACTCCCAAGTGGTTCTAGTAGGATTTTGAGAAAGAAGGTGACAGCTGCATATTTGGATTTAGTTTTCGTGTAAAATCTTACATTTTTTGGCACTTTACTGTTTATAAAAACTCATTTGATCCTTTTAAGAACTCCCTAGGAAATCAGGGAGGTGTCATCACCTACGTTTTGTAGATGGAAACGGGGGCCCAGAGAAATGATTAGCTCAATGACTCATAGCTGAGAGTTGACCCAAGTCTTGTGACTCTGAGGGTCAATGCCACTTCCCATGTGCCAAACCATTTGCAGGCATTTCTTTTCTATGTGTGGAAAATATAGGAAATCATTATTCCTGTGGCAGAGAACCAATGGCAATATGTTATTGGGGAGTCATTTTGCACACCCTGACCTTTCTCCTTTTGGCTGTGATTGGCTAAATAGTCTTTATAAATAGAATTGATTGAAGTTCTTTCTCAGAACCTTTATTGCTAGGAAATACCTTACAAAGAATTTTGGACTGGGCATGTAGCCAGTTTGTTATATGCTTAACAAAAACAACAAACGTTAAAATTGTGTAGAGGTCCAAATTAGCAGACTTCTACAAACGTTTTCCTGCATTTAGAAAATAAACTTTATGTTGTGGCTTTACACAAATTGAATGTTGACCTGATTCTTCATTTTTGACCTTCCATGAATGTCTCCCAGGAGTAAACAGGAACAGAGCCTTTGTGGGGCTGACTCCAAACCAGTTGAGACTTGTTGTGGGAATGGTTCACACTGGTAGTTGTTCTGTCATAGTTGTATTTGCTTGTAGAGTTCTACTTCTTTTTTTTCTGAGACGGAGTTTCGCTCTTTTTGCCCAGGCTGGAGTGCAGCGGCACAATCTCGGCTCACTGCAACCTCCACCTCCCGGGTTCAGCCATCCGAGTAGCTGGGATTACGGGCGTGCACCACCAATCTCAGCTAATTTGTATTTTTAGTAGAGATGGGGTTACTTTATGTTGGTCAGGCTGGTCTCGAACTGCCTACCTCAAGCGATCCGCCCACCTCGGCCTCCCAAAGTACTGGGATTACAGGTGTGAGCCACTGCGCCCGGCCCGAGTTCTGCTTCTGGTTGCTGTCTAACTGGGAGGCATCTATGCTTTTTACAGCTTTGGGTCGCGTTATTACAAGTTCACATGTGTGCAAGCTCTGTGGAACAACATCATGTCTTTGAGTAGATACTAGTGTTTATGTGGGAATCGCCACTGTTTTTCTTATCTAAAAATAAAAAACTTCAGAAAGCTCTTGACCAATCTGTGGTTAAATCTTGTAACCATTACAGCATCAGCCTGTGACCTTTGAAAAATTAAAGTTCTTGGGTCTCAACTTTGTCATAAACTTGGAGATAATGCTCTTTGAACTCACAGTTATGCTTGAAGGAATATATGAGAGATAGTCTTGATCTTTAATAGGGACACAGTAATAATTTCCCATTCATAGTTCCTTGTTCCTAGTCTTTTACTTGGTAAAGGTTTTATTTTATAAACTATATCTTTTTGTATCTTTTACCTCCACTTTTGTATAGAGATTACTATTCATTCATTCATTCATTCTGATGAGTTTCGCTCTTGTTGCCCAGGCTGGAGTGCAGCGGCACGATCTCAGCTCACTGCAACCTCCGCCTCCTGGGTTCAAGCAATTCTACCTCAGCCTCCTGAGTAGCTGGCACTACAGGTGTGTGCCACCATGCCCCGCTAATTTTTTTTTTGTATTTTTAGTAGAGATGGGGTTTCCCCATTTTGGCCAGTCTGGTTGCAAACTCCTGACCTCAGGTGATCCACCTGCCTCGGCCTCCCAAAGTGCTAGGATTACAGGCATGAGCCATGGTGCCCGACTCTTTAAAAAGTGGTTGTACAATTTCTTCAGTTCATTTGAAAATGTTGCTATAAAAACATTTTGTTTCTTATTTGAGTTGCTGTCCTCTTAGAAAGTTCTAAGGGGTCTTACTCTGTTGCCCAGGCTGGAGTACAGTGGTGTGATCTTGGCTCACTGTGGCCTCAAACTCCCGGGCTCAGGTAATACTCCCACCTCTGCCTCCTGAGTAGCTGGGATTCCAGGCGTGTACCACTGTGCCTGGCTTAGTCACTTAATGTTCTTAAGTATTAAAGCATTAAGATATGCTTTCTTCACAAACAGTTCAGTGATTGAGAAATATCCTTGATTACTGGTTTTGCTTTTTCATATTTATCAGCCAAACCACTTTTGTACCAGAAAATGTGAAATAAGAAATCGGGCTGATGACATCAGCAAATACAAAAATAGTATTTTATTATGTTCTGGCCACTGTTAAATTCGAAGCTCCCTGAGACCAAGACTCTTGTTTTGTGTTTTTAGAAGTTCTTTGTGGTCTGTGACATTTCTGACCCTGCTCTATCCTTTTGCATGGTCTGAAAGGCTTTCTTCAGATTTGCTTGGCCCATCGACAATTCTTGTTTTGCTTTTCTGGGGATTGTTTTGATGCTTTTGGTTTCTCTTACATGCCGACGGGCTGTGTCTGTAGATATGATTTCCCTTCCATAATTATAATTATGGTGTATTGCCTAGAACTACATTTATTGATCAAACACTTTCGCTAGAACCTAACTGGAAGAAGTATCCTGAAAAAATGTTCAAAAGCCCATCAAGTATTTGCAATTTATTTTGCTTTTCTTTTTTTGTAGCATGTTCCACACTATTCAAGACAGCACTTAATGGTGTCCCGTAATCTTGGTTCAGTGGGATATGATCCTAATGAAAAAGTAAGTATTTAAACGATACGCTCAACAACTAACTTATTGTGGTTTTACTTTCTTGTCTCCATACTGTGTTCAATGGGATTTTGTTAAGACTGTGGGGTCATTGGTCATTCTAGCATTATATGTTTCTATAGATGCTCAGTCTTTAGGTGTTCTGTTTTTCACTGTGGGCCACAGTCTGAATCTTTTTAATTTTGTATTTGCATCTTTACCAAAAATTGAATGCATTTACAATGTGTTTCCTTTGTTTTCAGAAGAATAACTAAGAAATCATTTGTTCTTAAGGACTGGGCAGTTAAGAGATTTAATTAAACTATTGAGTTTTTCTTTCATTTACTTAATCCTTTTTTTTTTGAGATGGAGTCTCGCTCTGTCACCCAGGCTGGAGTGCAGTGGTGTGATCTCGGCTCACTGCAACCTCCACCTCCCAGGTTCAAACAATTCTCCCACCTCAGCCTCCCAAGAAGCTGGGATTACAGGCGTACACCACTGCACCCGGCTAACATTTGTATTTTTAGTAGAGACGGGCTTTCACCATGTTGGCCAGGATGGTCTCGAACTCCTGACCTCAGGTGATCCACCTGCCTCAGCCTCCCAAAGTGCTGGGATTTCAGGCGTGAGCCACTGTACACCCAGCCTCATTTACTTAATATTTATATTATTTATTTATTTATTTATTTGTGACACGGAGTCTTGCTCTTTTGCCCAGGCTGGAGTACAGTCATGTGATCTCTGCTCACTGTAACCTTTGCCTCCTGGCTTCAAGAGATTCTCCTGCCTCAGCCTCCTGAGTAGCTGGGATTACAGGTGTGCCCCACCATGTCCGTCTAATTTTTGTGTTTGTTAGTAGAGACGTGGTTTCACCATGTTGGCCAGGCTGGTCTCAAACTCCTGACCTCAGGTGATCGGCCCGCCTCGGCCTCCCAAAGTGCTGGGATTACAGGCGTGAGCCACTGTGGCCTACCTATATGATTCATTTGGATTGAAGGTAATTTTGTGTATTATAAATTTCGGGACAAGCGGTTTCTAATTAAAATGCTATTTCAATGATGTTTGAGCCTTGTAGGGACTAGAAGAAGTGATTGGAAATAAAATATGGTTTCATGCCTTCATGGCAATGAAGGCATCAAAGAGGGCGGGAGTTTTGGTTAAGAAGGGATTGTTGGGCCGGGCGCGGTGGCTCAAGCCTGTAATCCCAGTACTTTGGGAGGCCGAGACGGGCGGATCACGAGGTCAGGAGATCGAGACCATCCTGGCTAACATGGTGAAACCCCGTCTCTACTAAAAAATACAAAAAAAACTAGCCGGGCGAGGTGGCGGGCGCCTATAGTCCCAGCTACTCGGGAGGCTGAGGCAGGAGAATGGCGTAAACCCAGGAGGTAGAGCTTGCAGTGAGCTGAGATCCGGCCACTGCACTCCAGCCTGGGCCACAGAGCGAGACTCCGTCTCAAAAAAAAAAAAAAAAAAAAGAAGGGATTGTTCGAGGTGACTATCATCAAAATACAACTGACAGGAATGATTATTTGAGAATGACATGTCTGAGGTATCTTCTGAATCATGTGCTGAAGTGCACAATACGGCTTTCCAGATTCTTTTGAATCTGGAGGCCTGGAGGAAGAAAGAGTCTACATATCTTCAGTTCAGTAGGAATGCAACGTGAAACACAGTTGCAGGGTGGTATGGTTTGGCTCTGCGTCCCCACCCAAATCTCATCTTGACCTGTAATCCCCAGGTGTTGAGGGAGGGAGGTGATTGGATCATGGGGGCAGTTTCCCCCATGTTTTTCTCATGATAGTGAGTTGGTTCTCACAGGATCTTATGATCTTACAAGTGTTTGGATGTTCCTCCTTTGCCCTACTCTCCCCTGCTGCCTTGTGAAGAAGGTGCCTGCTTTCCTTCTGCCATGATTTCAGTTTCCTGAAGCCTCCCCAGGCATGTGGAACTGGGAGTCAATTAAACCTTTGTTTATAAATTACCTAGTCTCGGGTAGTATTTTCTTTTTTTTTTTGAGGCGGAGTCTCGCTCTGCCGCCCGGGCTGGAGTGCAGTGGCCAGATCTCAGCTCACTGCAAGCTCCGCCTCCCAGGTT
>NW_012114252.1:10646753-10652561 GCF_000951035.1 Colobus angolensis palliatus
GTATTGTTTTGCTTTTCTCTGCCATTCAAAAAAAAAAAAAAAAAAAAGGAAAAAGAGTGGTTAACTAACATTTGTTGAAGAGGCCACACTCTAGAGGGGTGGAATACTACAAACGGCTCAGCCATCTTTCTCCTTACAAACACTGGTAGCCTTCCTCATTAGCATAACTCCTCTTAGAAGTGGGCTGTCAGCCAGGTGTGAGGGCCCACGCCTGTAATCCCAGCACTTTGGGAGTTCGAGGCCAGTGGATTGCTGGAGGTCAGGAACTTGAGACCAACCTGGCGAAACCCTGTCTCTACCAAAACAAAAACAAAAACAAAAAAACCCCCACAAAAATTAGCTGGGTGTACTGGCGTGCGCCTGTAGTTCCAGCTACACAGGAAGCTAAGGTGGGAGAATCACTTGAGCCCAGGAGGTCAGGGCTTCATTGAGCCATGATTGCACCACTGTACTCCAGACTGCTAGGCTACAGGGTGAGATCCTGTCTCAAAGAAGGAAAAAGAAATGGGCTGTCATTGAGGAAGTTTGTGATATTTGTCGATATTATGTTATTGGCTATTACTTTAGAGAAATGCTCTGCCTTTGTACTATTAGAATATAATAATATAGTTGGCCTTTAATTCTTTACCTTAAAGAATAACACTCGGACCCAATCCCTAAATGAATAGTCCTGTGTTCAGCCACTTGTCTGGTGGATTCTTGATGGCTTAGTCTGACAGTATGGTTAACCAAATCAGAATATTGTTTTTTTTTTTTTTTCTGCCTATGGCGAGCCTTTCTTGCAGTCTTTTGGAGCCTTACAAAGTACAGGGAGTTGAGATTTCACTGAACTTATCAAGCAGGTTTTATGGTTCTTTTTATGTCTTAATAAATGTTTGTATGTATGGACAGAGTTTGGTCTGGCACTTGCTTTCATTATAACCTCATAGTGAAGTTACAGAAATAGGTAACTCACCTCCCACATTGGTGACCACTGATAATTACTAAAAATAAATAAATGTGTGTAATTGTCTGGGTTTAGCACATTATTTATTTATTTGTTTATTTATTTTTGAGACAGAGTCTCACTCTGTCACCCAGGCTGGAGTGCAGTGGCATGATCTTGGTTCACTGCAACCTCCACCTTCTGGGTTCAAGCAATTCTCCTACCTCAGCCTCCCGAGTAGCTGGGATTACAGACACACACCACCATATCTGGCTAATTTTTTTTGTTGTTGTATTTTTAGTAGAGATGGAGTTTCACCATGTTGCCCAGGCTGGTCTCGAACTCCTGACCTCAGGTGATCCACCTGCCTCCACTTCCCAAAATGCTGGGCTTATAGGCATGAGCTACCATGCCTGGCCCAGGTTTAGCACATTTAAAGAGATCGGAGGGTTAAAGGGTGTAGAAGTGGAATCCCCTTGGAATTTACTAAGCCTGTTTCGTCATAAATTCTGAAATCAATCCTGCTGCCTGTTATCTTTGCCATCTCCTTTGCTGTGCCCTTGCCTAAGGTGGCTGTGGAGAAACTGTGTTTCCCTCAGTGAGTGATGAATATTCTTTGGCACCTAATCATGGTACAGGTGCATGTTCAGACTAAGTTGGTCGTTTCACCCTTTGCTTGAGGGCTGCACTTAATCAGACCTTTCTCCTTCCCAGATTCCTGCTGTCCTTGTAACCATTCATTAAGTATCGACCTGGTCTGTTTATACCTGCTGTCCCAAGTGCAAGTAGACTTGGTCTTTGGCGTAATACATATTTGTTAAATAAATTGATTCTCGTTTGAATCTGTTATTAACTCCTTTCTTATTCCACATTTTATCAGTGACTTACATCATGTACAACTTATCCAGGTGAAATTTAATCATCACTGAAAACGTTATGTTTTTTTAACTTGAGTTCTAACAAGCTAACTGGTTGTCTTATGTACGTTCATGAGAATAAGGAAGATTTAACTTATGGTAACTGCTTGGATAAAGACCATTAAGTTTCAGCTGGCCTTAAATTAATGTGAGCCAGTACAGTACTGTGTTGTTCCTT
This sequence comes from Colobus angolensis palliatus, assembly GCF_000951035.1. Classification (NCBI taxonomy): domain Eukaryota; kingdom Metazoa; phylum Chordata; class Mammalia; order Primates; family Cercopithecidae; genus Colobus; species Colobus angolensis. The sequence continues at coordinate 10,648,774 of NW_012114252.1, forward strand.
TCACACTAATGTGAGTTGGCTGGGCTCAGTGGCTTACGCCTACAGTCCCTGCGCTTTGGGAGGCCGAGACACGGGATTCCTTGAGACCAAGAGTTCCATACCAACCTGGGTAACAGAAAAAACCCCATCTCTTAAAAAAAAAAGTGATCTTAGGTGTTATTAATAACGTTTAGAGCTTGCATTGTTATTCTCTGATCACATTATATCATGGTATGTTCTGACATGAATACCTGGATGTAAACTCTCTGACTTTACCACTAGTGAACTTTGTAAGTGATTTAGGCAAGTGATTTAGCCTCATCAAGCCTTAGTTTTTTTATTTGTAAAATGGAGCTATTATCAGAACTGACTTCGTGGGATTATTATGCTAAATATTGTCCTCATAGCCATTACCTGATAGATGAAATAATGCACAGAAGGGATTCATCACAGTGCCTGCTGTATACAAAACGTGTCCTAAATGTCGGCTGCTTAATGTCCTTAACTGAATTTTGCGCATTTGGAAACTGAGACTCAAAGTCCGTGGATAGTGAGTAGCTGGGTGTGAACTCATGTCTGTCCTTTTTCAGAGCTGGTGGACTTACCCATTGTGCCGTGCCCTTTCTCAGAAGAGTTGGGCAAGTGACCCAGTGTCCAGAGTTCTGCCGTCATTCCAACAAGTACCCAGTGCAGGGCCAGCTCAGCCCTCTTGGTGTCTGAATGGAGTGTGGTGCTAGCTGTAGAGTTAGAGCCAGGGAGAGAGCATCTAAACCTGGGGAAGGGAAAGGAAGAAGGTATGGAGTTAGATCCCGGGAGAGTGCGTCTAAACCTGGGGAAGGGAAAGAAAGAAGGAGGGGTAGAGAGACAGTGGATTAAGAGAAAAATAACAGCCGGGCGCGGTGGCTCAAGCCTGTAATCCCAGCACTTTGGGAGGCCGAGACGGGCGGATCACGAGATCAGGAGATCGAGACCATCCTGGCTAACACGGTGAAACCCCGTCTCTACTAAAAAAAAAAAAACACAAAAAATTAGCCGGGCGTGGTAGCGGGCGCCTGTAGTCCCAGCGACTCTGGAGGCTGAGCCAGGAGAATGGCGTGAACCTGGGAGGCGGAGCTTGCAGTGAGCCGAGATCGCGCCACTGCACTCCAGCCTGGGCGACAGAGCAAGACTCCTCAAAAAAAAAAAAAAAAAGAAAAAAGAAAAATAACAACAACAACAAAAATCCTTAGGAAGTCTTTTACTTCAGATGACATCATTAGTACAGTTATAGAGCAGCTACTGCCAAAGTTCTTCATTATCTATTCTGGTACCTGAAATCTCTGTCTTCAAGGGTCCAGGATCCTAATTTATAGTTGTCTTTTTCTGAGTGTCTTCAGGGTGCCTTGTGAGTGACTCTCCACAGAGTCACAGGATCCACAGGATACAGGATCAAGTCCCAGTTCCTTGAATGGCATATGAGTCCTTCTCTCATCTGGACTGTTTTTATCCTAGCTTTATTTGCTACAACTCTCCTAAGCATACCATGCGCTTGAATCATGTTGAGAATTCCTTGTAGTTCTTTAGTGCTACCCTCTTCTTCCGGTGTCACAACCTTTACACATGCTGTTCATGCGCTCCCTTCTCTGTGTGTAGCATCCTGCACACAGCCTTATTAGAGCACTTAACACAATTCGTTGTGTTTGTGCCATATTTTACTTTGAAGTTGCCAAATGCACTTGATATTTACCTGTAATTGTTGATGCCGAGGGGCAATTTTAGTTGGTTTTAATTGATTTGTATGTGTCTTCTGTTACAGGCATAGCCTACCTGGAAGAATATATAGGAGACCAGTAACAGTGGTTGCCTTTTGGGCAAGGACTTGGGTGTTTCTTCAGTGTTTCCCCTTTTGTACTTTAAAAATTCTGAACTGTGATTTATTGAAAAGAAAATGTTATGTATGGAATTAATTGATATGGTTAGCTTTATTGAGTTCTATGCACTAATTGGTAATACGTTAATAGCCCTTAACGGAGAAGATGTGTCAGATGCAGGTATTTGTTTTGATATAGCTTTTCCCTAGTTAGACAGATAAGGGCACACTCCTAAATTCGTAACAGCCTGGTACGTAGCCCAAAGGGGTGAAGAACAGTAGCCACAGCTAATGCTGAATGAATATATATTACATGCTAGGCATTATTCTAAACACTTTAAGGGTGTTAATTAATATCATTCTCACAACCTCTTGTGGCAGGTGCTGTGTTTACCCTTATTTTACATACCAGGAAATGAGAGGCAAGAAGGATGACTTGTTCATAGCAGGACACGCAGGAGGAGAACATAGAGTGCTGGGAGTTCAGCCCGGGTGGTTCGGCTGCAGACTGACTCGTAATGACCATTCTGCTGCTTGGACAGAAATTAGAATGGGGATTCTTTCTTAATTCTTCCAGTGTTATGATTTGTTATATTTGCTGTAACAATTGTTTAATATATAATTTCTAGGAGTGGTGTTTGTGGTGATTATCAGAGATGGTCTGTTTCACAGTTAATATTAACATCACATTTTAAAACCCATTTAAGAAAGTGTAAACATTGTTTTCTCAGGATATGCTTACTGCTTCAGAGGGAGTTACCATGACCATTTAAATACAGAGAAGTAGATGATTTTACATTCTCAGACCTGAGGTGTGAGCAAGGCTCTGAGTGGCTTAGTGTTTTATCAAATTAGAAGTTTACCTATTTTTAAGGCAGGGGCTTGCCTCGGGTTGGTGGAGTTAAGACATATATGATGTAAAGGTTAAACCAAGACCTAGAAAGCTTTTTTCACTTCTGAGATTCTGGACTTTTTCCTGTGTGTTAAAATACTGCTCTAGGCCGGGCGTGGTGGCTCAGGCTTGTAATCCCAGCACTTTGGGAGGCCGAGGCAGGTGAATCACCTGAGGTCAGGAGTTCAAGGCCAGCCTGGCCAAGATGGGGAAACTCTATCTCTACTAAAAATATAAAGAAATTAGCCGGGCGTGGTGGCACGCACCTGTAATCCCAGCTATCGGGAGGCTGAGGCAGGAGAATATCTTGAACCTGGGAGGCGGAGGTTACAATGAGCTGAGATCGCACCACTGCCCTCCAGCCTGGGTGACAAAGTGAGACTCCATCTCAAAAAACAAACAAACAAACAAACTGCTCTAAGTTATATAAGAGTACTTTTTAAAAGATCATGTATAACTCTAAGTCTTCTTTTAGAAATATAACTAACACTTTTTTTCTATAGTTCTATTGAACTTAGAAACATTTCACAAATCCAGAAATTACCGTGTGCTAATATGTATAACATCCAAATTACTTGGAATGGTGTGTTTTTAAAAATGATTAGCCTGTACAATTTTAGAGTAGGAAGAAAACCTTACTAAATAGCTTTCCTTTGGAGTGCTGCCAGTTTATGTGGAAATCAAGGCCTACAAAGATTGATTTACTTAAAGTTAAATAGGTGGCAAAGCTGGACTTGGGTTTAGGTCTCTAGATAAACACAGGGTACACAGCTTCTCTACTATTTGGTCTCAGCTGCTTCAAAATTTGGTGGTTATTCAAACTTAACATTGTATTCAAATGGTGTAATCTGCTTAGCCTGGGCGTTTTTGGATATAAGCACAATTGGTACCTATTCTGAGTTACTGAAAATATGCCCTGTCCCAACAGAGATGGCAGATAAATTATTCTTACTTAGTATCAGACTTTCCTTTGAAAACAACTCATGACACTTAGAATTTCCCAGAATTTAGAAAATAAATTGTCAAGTAATTTTGGCCAAAGTGTTTTTTTTTTTTTTTTTTTTTTTT
>NW_012114252.1:10653446-10666704 GCF_000951035.1 Colobus angolensis palliatus
AGCGTGTTAGCCAGGATGGTCTCGATCTCCTGACCTCATGATCCACCTGTCTCGGCCTCCCAAAGTGCTGGGATTACAGGCTTGAGCCATCGCGCCCGGCCGATCAAATTCTTTTAGTGTCTGAAATATCATTTGAAGATCTTCTTTTGGCTAGAGAATTGATAAATACCCCCATTGTGAATATATTCACCTACTATGCTTTAACAAGGTAATTATAGAACCCAATCATATCAGGTGAATTTTGTAGTTTCCTGGTTGTAAATGATTATACTATTTAATAACCTATTTTAATATTACCCTAAGTATTTATAGTACATTTAATATTACTCTAAGTAATATAGTATTTAATGTTACTTCTTTAATGTTGGAAAAAGTTGGTGTTTTTTGGTCCCAAAGTAAGAGTCACAATTTCTAATGAATGTGTTTTTTTCTCTCTTTAGACTTTTGATAAAATTCTTATTGCTAATAGAGGAGAAATTGCATGTCGGGTGAGTAGAATTTTCATCTTATTTTCCATTTTACTCTATGAAATTATTTATTATGAAACCCCTTTAAGTGTGAATCACTATTAATAGACATGAATATATTTTAAAATAGGTTATTAAAACTTGCAAGAAGATGGGCATTAAGACAGTTGCCATCCACAGTGATGTTGATGCTAGTTCTGTAAGTATATTTTTGCTTTGTTTAAATCAGGACTTAATTTTGGTTCAAGCAGAAAAAGTGAGAAATACAGGCTTTTTTTTCTTGGCCTGCAAAAGATATATTCAAATTTAAAAACTGTTTACTTGTTCACTGTTGTGTTAAGCAAAATGACATTATCACAGTATCTTCTATATGTGCCTTAAGTATTTTCTTTTCATGGCTTTAAAAACTTAGACTGAAAAATTGCGAGGCTGATTGCTGGTCACCAGGTAGATTTAAGCAAAGCATGACGAAGTCTGAGTCAAAGATTAATGAAATGTTTACACAGTGCTCCCTTATGAGAGCACTTTCACCCAGCGTAATTTCAGTATCACTAAGGGAATGCTACAATTGTTTCACCTTTCCTAAATGCTTCAACGTGTTCAGCTAAAAGTTTGACAAAAATGAAAGTCAGGTTAATGCTAATTGGATAGGAACAAAAGAAGGTTTAGCATAAAGCAGATATACTTTTATTTGGTACGTTTAACACAGCAGGCCTTTATTTATTTATTTTTTTGAGACAGAGTCTTGATCTGTCGTCCAGGCTGGAGTACAGTGGCGTGATCTCACTTCACTACAACCTCTGCCTCCTGGGTTCAAGTGATTCTTCCGCCTCAGCCTCCTGAGTAGCTGGGACTACAGGCACCTGCTGTCATGCCTGGCTAATTTTTGTATTTTTGGAGAGACGGGGTTTTACCATGTTGGCCAGGCTGGTGTTGAACTCCTGACCTTAGGTGATCCGCCTGCCCGGCCTCCCAAAGTGCTAGGATTACAGGCTTGAGCCACCACACCTGGCCCACAGCAGGGACTTTTTTAGTAGTAGTGTTATGAATGAGTAGAAAAAAATACCCTGGGGAAAGAATGTAAATTATTAGGTCTTTATGGCATGAAATATAAGTAGTACTAATACTTTATGGCATGAAATATAAGTAGTACTAATACTAATGCAAGCATTGTTTCTCATTGTCTCACACTACTTTTGATAATGGGACCCTTTGGTAGGGTCCATCACTTAATGACAGGGATATGTTCTGAGAAATGCATCGTTAAGTGAGTTCAGTATTATGTGACCATCACAGAATGTACTTATGCAAACCTTGATAATATAGCCTAGTACACACCTATATGGTATAGCCTATTCCTCCTGTGCTACAAACCTGTACAGCATGTGACTGTACTAAATACTGTAGGCAATTGTAACACAATGGTGTTTGTGTATATAAGCGTATCTAAACACAGAAAAGATACAGTAAAAATGTAGTATAAAAGATTAAAGATGGTACACTTGGATAGGGCACTTACTGTGGATGGAGCTGGTAGGACTGGAAGCTGGTCTGGGTGAGTCAGGGAGTGAGCGAAGGCCTAGACTTGATCACTTAGGCTACACTACATTTATAGAAAAATAGTTTTCTTTCTTCAGTAGTAAATTAACCTTAGCATACCATAACTTTTTTTTTTTTTTTTTTTTTGAGACGGAGTCTTGCTCAGTCGCCCAGGCTGGAGTACAGTGGCCGGATCTCAGCTCACTGCAAGCTCCGCCTCCCGGGTTTATGCCATTCTCCTGCCTCAGCCTCCCGAGTAGCTGGGACTATAGGCGCCCGCCACCTCGCCCGGCTAGTGTTTTGTATTTTTTAGTAGAGACGGGGTTTCACCATGTTAGCCAGGATGGTCTCGATCTCCTGACCTCGTGATCCGCCCGTCTCGGCCTCCCAAAGTGCTGGGATTACAGGCTTGAGCCACCGCGCCCGGCCAGCATACCGTAACTTTTTTACATTGTAAACTTTTAAATTTTGTCTTTGCTCTTTGACTCTTTCTTTTTTTTTTTGAGACAGAGTCTTGCTCTGTCAGCCAGGCTAGAGTGCAGTGGCGCAATCTTGGCTCACTGCAACCTCCGTCTCCCTGGTTCAAGCAATTCTCCTGCCTCATCGTCTCGAGTAGCTGGGATTACAGGCATGTGCCACCAGGCTCGGCTAATTTTTGTATTTTTAGTAGAGATGGGGTTTCACCATGTTGGCCAGGCTGGTCTTGAACTCCTGACCTCAGGTAATCCGCCCGCCTCACCCTCCCAAAGTGCTGGGATTACAGGCGTGAGCCACCACGCCTGGGTTTACTCTTTGACTCTTTCTTAATAAAACAGCATAAAATGCAAACATTTACAACTGTACAAAAATGTTTTCTTTATATCCTTGTTTTATAAGCTTTTTTCTGTTTTTAAAGTTTTTTATTTTTCATTTATTTTTTACTTTTTGAACTTTTTTGGTAAAAACAAAGATTCAAATGCATACATTAGCCTAGACCTGCACAGGATCAGGCTCATCAAGACATCAGTAGGCACGAGATCACATTAAGTTAGAAAGCTTCTACACAGCCAAGGAAGCAACAAAATGAAGAGACAATCCACAGAATGGGAGAAAATATTTGCAAACTACCCATCTGATGAGGGATTAGTAACCAGAATGTATAAGGAGCTCAAACAACTCTATAGGAAAAAATTCTAATAATTTGATTAAAAAATGAGCAAAAAGGCCAGGTGCGGTGGTTCACGCCTGTAATCCCAGCACTTTGGGAGACTGAGCGGGCAGATCACTTGAGGTCAGGAGTTCGAGACTTAGAATAAATAAATGCATGTTTAACCAGCCTGACCAACATGGTGAAACCCTGTCTCTACTAAAAATACAAAAATTAGCCGGGTGTGGTGGCACACATCTGTAGTCCCAGCTACTTGGAGGCCAGGGCAGGAAGCTTGAACCTGGGAGGTGGAGGTTGCTATGAGCCAAGATCGTGCCACTGCACTCTAGCCTGGGCAACCAGGCGAGACTATGTCCAAAGGAAAAGAAAAAGGGGGCAAAAGATCTGAATAGGCATTTTTCTTTTTCTTTTTTCTTTTTTTTTTTTTTGAGATGGAGTCTCTCTCTGTCGCCCAGGCTGGAGTGCAGTGGCCGGATCTCAGCTCACTGCAAGTTCCGCCTCCCGGGTTCACGCCATTCTCCTGCCTCAGCCTCCCGAGTAGCTGGGACTACAGGCGCCCGCCACCTCGCCTGGCTAGTTTTTTTGTATTTTTTTAGTAGAGACGGGGTTTCAGCATGTTAGCCAGGATGGTCTCGATCTCCTGACCTCGTGATCCGCCCGTCTCGGCCTCCCAAAGTGCTGGGATTACAGGCTTGAGCCACCGCGCCCGGCCTTGAATAGGCATTTTTCAAAAGAAGACATACAAATCACAAATAGATAGATGTAAATGTGCTCGACAGTATTCATTACGGAAATGCAAATCAGAAGTACAATGAGATATCTCACCCCAGTTAAAATGGCTTTTATCCAAAAGACAGAACGAGTACTGTCGAGGATGTAGAGAAAGAACCCTCACACACTGTTGGTGGGAATGTAAGTTACTACAGCCACTGTAAAGAACAGTATGGAGGTTCCTCAATAAACTAAAACTATCATATGATCCAGCTGCTAGATGTACATCCACTGCTAGGGATACACCTAGCACCTGGGAAATCAGTATATGGAGGAGATATCTGCACTCCCATGTTTATTGTAGCATTTTTCACAATAGCCAAGATTTGGAGGGAACTTAAGTGTCCATCAATAGATGAATGGATAAAGAAAATGTGATACATATGTACAGTACCATTCAGCCATAAAAAAGAATGAGATCTTGTCATTTGCAATAGCAGGGATGGAACTGGTGGAGGACATTATGTTAAGTGAAATAAGCCAGGCACAGAAATGCAAGTTTTGCATGTACTCACTCATTTGTGGGAGCTAGAAATGAAAACAATTGGACTCATAGACATACAGAGTAGAAGGATGGTTACCAGAGGCTAGGCAGGGTGTATGGAGCGGAGGGGTGGGGATGATTAATGGGTACAAGAATATAGTTAGATAGAATAAATAAAATCTTGTATTTGATGGCACAACAGGGGACTACAGTCTGCAGTAATTTGTGGTACATTTTAGAATAATTTAGGGAATAGAATTGGGATGCTTGTAACACAAATAAATGAATGATTGAGATGATGGCTACCCCATTTATCCAGATGTGATTATTATACATTGTATGCTTGTATCAAAATATTTCATTACTTCATAAATATATACACTTCCTATATACCCACAAAAATAACAAAAGACATCACTAGGCAAATAGGAATTTTTCAGCTCCATTATTGGAGCTGAAATGTACATGCAGTACATTGGTGACCAAAATGTCATATGGCGTACGACTGTATTCTGATCTACAGGTAGACGTTTCAGACTTTCACTTTTACAAAAGTGGTTTCAAAAGAATTGTTCTTATGTTTTTCTCATTCGTACCTTCCCTGAGCACATGTGGTAGTTTTATGTTTTAGAGACTTTTCACCACTTCTGGCTGAAAGTAGAATATACCAGAGATTATGATACATAATTTATAATAAAATTTACCAGACCCCATAATGGAAGCAATTGCACACTCAGTCAAAACTTTCTCTTATTATGACCTAATTTAAGTCTGTTTCTAGAAAGACACTGTAAGTAAAAGCAGGATAATGATGGTTGGAATGTCAAAAGTTTCATTTAAACCTCAACAGTAGGGTCAAATCTGCTATGTGGTTTCTGTTTCAGTCTCAAGGATGTGAACTGAGACTGAAAAGGTGAATTCCTGTAACAGCATGTTTTGCTTTCTCAGCACATGATCACAGAGGTTACTATTATAGCTAATCAGCTTTTTAGTATCAGTAACATGAACAAGCCATGCTATTCAGATGTATTTGCATGTTTGTTTACAAGAGGTGAGCATTTTAAATGTAACTTGGAGTAAAAAACCTTATAGACTTTGCATGTTAATTTCATATGTGGAAATGTAAATACTATTCCAGTAGGAAAATACTGCAACAATTGATTGTGAAAGCTATTCATTGTCTATTATAAACAACGAATTTTCATGGTAATTGTGCAAGGAAAAGGATGAATGGATACTACACATACTAACTGATAAGTCACACAAGGAAGGAAAGCCAGCTAACTTGCAAACAAATAATGTTTGATGGAAAAATGTTGGCTTTTAGAGATGATTATGCAGTTTACCTCTGTTGGTCCCTTCCCGCCCATATGTTCTTCAAAATTCTTCAGGATTCTTGATCCTTTGCTCTTCCATGTGAATTTTAGGATGAGCTGGTCAAATTACTCCCCTTCCCCAATTTTTAGCTACCATGAACAAGATTTTTATAAGTATAACTTTTGCATGTCTTTTTGTGAACATAATTTTGATTTTTTTGGGGTAAATATCTAGGAGTGGAGTAGCTGGGTCTTGGGGTAGATAAGGAGTTGGCAACTTTTTTTGTTTGAAAATAAATATATTTTTGTCTGGATAGCAATGTATTTAAGATTTTGTAGGCCCCTGTGGTCTCTGTTACATATGCTTCTTTTTGTTTTGTTTTGTTTTGTTTTAACAACACTTTAAAAATGTGAAAACTATTGTTAGCTTGAGAGCTGTCCAAAAACAGCCCTTGGGTCAGATTTGGCCTGTGGGTAGACAGTATTTTGCTGATGCCTAGAATAAATACATGCGTGTTTAAATTTATAAGAAGCTGCTAAACAGTTCTCTGTCATGGTTGTATCACATTTTACTCCCTCCAGAGATGTATGGGGTCAGGGTGCTTTTGTGTCCTTGCCAGCACTTGGTGTTTTCAGTCCATTTGATTTTGTGTTTTATTTTTAAGTGGTTGTGAAGCAGTATGTCATTGTGCTTTTAATTTTAGATTTTCCTGATGGATACTGATGTTGAGTACTTTTTTGTGTTATTGGTCATTCATTTACATTTTCTTCTGAAGCATTTGTTCAAACACAATGAAAAAAATTTAGAAAAGTAGTACCAGTATACTGGTATCAGTTTACCGTTATATACCAGTATAAGGGTATCTGTATACCCTTCACCTAGATTCACCAATTGTTAACATTTTGGCTGTTTGCTTTATATCTGTATCCATATGTACATTGTGTGTGTGCATTTTTTTTTTTTTTTGGCTAAACAATTTGAAAATAAATTACAGGACATGGTTGAAGCTGGAAACCATCATTCTCAGCACACTGTCACAGGGACAGAAAACCAAACACCTCATGTTCTCACTCATAGGTGGGAACTGAACAATGAGTACACTTGGACACAGGGTGGGGAACATCATACCCCAGGGCCTGTCATGGGGGAGGGGGGCAGGGGGAGGGATAGCATTAGGAGAAATACCTAATGTAAGTGATGGGTTGATGGGTGCAGCAAACCAACATGACACATGTATACCTATGTAACAAACCTGCATGTTGTGCAAATGTACCCTAGAACTTATAGTTTAAAAAAAATCCCCTGGACAGGAAAAAAAAAAAAAAAAAAAAAAGAAAATAAGTTACAGACATTGTGGCATTTTATCCCTAAATACTATTCATCTCGCAGTAATACGTATGGTTTTCTACATGTCTATAATACCTTATGAAACCTAAGAAAATAACTCATTATTCTGTAATAGCATGTAATATGCATACCACATTCAGGTTTCTCCAGTTGACCCCAGTTGTCCTTTTTAATATTTTTCTTTGATCCACAGTTCAGTCAAGGCTCATGAGTTACATTTGGTTATTATACCTCTTTAGTCTCTTAATCTAAAATGGTGCCCCATCCTCCCTCCTTTTTTTGTTTGATTTTTATTATGTTGGCTTTTAGACATTCTGGCTTTGTATGATTATTTTCTCAAGAATAGATTCAAATTAAATATTTGACAAGACTACTTCATAAGTGCCTTTTTTCTTTTTTTTTCTTTTTGTTTTTGAGACAGGGTCTGTCTCAGTTGTCCAGGCTGGAGTGCAGTGGTGACATTATAGCTCACTCCAGCCTGACTTCCTGGGTACAAGCAATCCCCCCACCTTAGTTTCCCAAGTAGTTGTGACTACAGGTGCATGCCACCACGCCTGGCTAAGTTTTGTATTTTTTGTAAAGATCGGGTTTCATCATCTTGCCCAGGCTGGTCTTGAACTCCTGGGCTCAAGAGGTCCTCCTGCCTTGGCCTCTAAACTGCTGGGATTACAGGCGTGAGCCTCCATACCCCAGCCAGTAATGTTATATTTTTTTAATAGTAATATCGTAACAAGAGGTTCTTAATGTTGAATTGTTCTGTTGTTATGCTAAGTATGATCATTTGGTTTTACCAGGTCTTCTCATTATAATGGTGCATTTTCTTTTTTTTTATTAAATACTTTTTGGGGTGAGTTTTTGAATCCATGTGAATATTTTGTCCCTCGACCACCTCTCTAACGTTTTTGCATAGATAATGAAAATTGCCTGAGCCTGATTACTTTGGTTGCATTTGTCTTTTTTGCTGTCTGTTGAGTAAGCTGTTGATTTTCTGCTCCTTTATGAATCTGCCTGTTTTTATGTATTATCTTTTTTCTTATGTATTGAGGCCTTCAGTATATTTATTTTTAGCATACTTAATTTAAAGAAATATCACATTGTATTATTTCAAGTTTGTGGGTGTTTATTTCTATTCCTGACTCTTCCTCATGACGTACTGTTTCCTCACATGTTTAAATTTCGGAATGTGATTTTATGTTGGTGCTTTTATTGTTGAATTTCAAGATGGTTTGGGTTATGGATTTGGCCAGGTAGGGTAGGTGTTATATTTGTTTCCATCACACCATCAGGTATCACTTATCTGGGACTAATTTTTATATTAATATTTTGGCATAAAGATTGTCAAAGTTTGAAGATAATGAGAAGAACAAAATGAGATTGCACACACGCATACACACCTGTTGAATAGGCTCATGGTTTCTAATTTCTAGAGACATTTTCCTTTACTTTGAACCACAGAGATACGAACATACAGTTTATCCTCTCTATTTAGTCGGTTGATTTCTCCCCCACAACCTTTCACTGAGAATGTAATCTTTGAGCCTCCTGACTTTAGACAGAAGGGTTTCCTTCAAACCTCCAACACACATGGGATCTGTTTCCTTTCTCTAATTGTTAAAACACAATCTTCTAGATTATTGAGATTCCCACCTTCACTCTCCAAGACTGACTCTTGTGGATGCAGACTGATTTTCATTTTTATATTATTTATTTATTTATTTGAGCCGGAGGTTTGCTCTTGTCCAGGCTGGAATGCAATGGCGTGATCTCAGCTCACTGCAACCTCCACCTCCTGGGTTCAAGCGATTCTCCTGCCTCAGCCTCCCGAATAGCTGGGCTTGCAGGCATGCATCACCAAACCTAGCTAATTTTGAATTTTCAGTAGAGACAGGGTTTCACCATGTTGGCCAGGCTGGTCTCCAACTCCTGACCTCAGGTGATCCACCCGCCTCAGCCTTCCAAAGTGCTGAGATTACAGGTTTGAGCCACCGTGCCCAGCCAGATTTTTAGATTACTTTTTTTTTTTTTGAGACAGAGCCTTGCCCTGTTGCCCAGGCTGGAGTGCAGTGGTGTGAGCATAGCAAACTACAGCCATGAACTCCTGGGCTCAAGTGATAGTCCTGCTTCAGCCTCCTGAGTAGCTGGGACTACATACATGCTGTTGCGCCCTGCTTCCTTTTTCTTTGTTTTTCATCCCTTGTAGTTTTTTTGTGAGCCAAGCCCTTCATTTGAAGGATGTTTGTTATATTTAATCTAGGTCTTTAGATGTTTTAAGGAGGATTTGCAGGTTATTTAGTTGAGGATTTGCAGGTTATTTAGTTGGCTTATTGTTAGTTTGTCTTAAAACAATATGACATCCTATTCTCTGTTGAGGAAATTCTCTCAATTTCTTTGAGAAATAAAGACTGATCTAGAGTAGTCTTAAAGTCAGGCTTTCCCTAGGAAAACAGTTCATTTATAACGATGAGATTAATGTGCCTGAATCCAGGGGATGAGGCCACAGGGAAGCAGTATAAAATACTCCAATGGGAATTGGTCAGGGAAGGAAAAAGCAAAATGGGAGTTAAGCTTCTTGTTAAGTCATGAGTTGTCTTTTATGTTTCATTTTCCAGGCCCTAGAAAAGCATGCTTATTATTCTCTGGGAAGATTTGTGGAGAATGGTTTATGAAGAGAAGACAATTCTAGTGCAAGAATGTAACCAGCTGGGATTTTGATTGATATTGCATTGTGTCTGTAGATCATTTTGGAGTGTATAGCTATCTCAACATTTTTTAAGTCTTCCTATCCGTGAACATGTGATATTCTTCCATATTTAGGTCACCTGGATTTCTTTCAGCAAAGTTTTGTAGTTTTGTACTACTATAAGTGTAATTAGTTTTTTAATTTCAATTTTTAAAATTAGTTGCAAGGCTATAGAAATACAATTGATTTTCATATAATGATTTTGATTCCTGTAAACTTGCTGAACTCTTTTATTAGTTCCAATAGTTTTTTAGTGGATTTCTTAGGATTTTTTTTTTTTTTCAGACAGACTCTCTGTCACCCAGGCTGCAGTGTCCTGGCATGATCTTGGCCCACTGCAACCTCCACCTCCTGGGGTCAAGTGATTCTCCTGCCTCAGCCTCCCGAGTAGCTGGGGTTATAGGCATGCACCACCACACCCAGCTATTTTTAGAGATGGGGTTTCACCATATAGGCCAGGCTGGTCTCGAACTCCTGACCTCAAGTGATCCTCCCACCTTGGCCTCCCAAAGTGCTGGGATTACAGGTGTGAGCCACCGTGCCTGGGCCTTAGGATTCTTTTTTTTCCTTTTTTTTTTGAGACCAAGTCTCGTTCTATTGCCCAGGCTGGAGTGCTATGGTGCTATCTTGGCTCACTGTAACCTCCGCCTCCCAGGTTCAAGTAATTCTCCTGCCTTAGCCTCCTGAATAGCTGGGACTAGAGGCACCTGCCACCACACCTGGCTAATTTTTTGTATTTTTAGTAGAGATGGAGTTTCACCACATTGACCAGGCTGGGCTCGAACTCCTGACCTTGTGATCTGCCCACCTCGGCCTCCCAAAGTGCTAGGATTACAGGTGTGAACCACTGCGCCTGGCCGGGATTCTTTATATAAGATCACGTCATGTGAATAGAGATAGTTTTACTTGTTTCCATCTGGATGCTTTTTATTTTGTATTCTTGCCTAATTTCTGTGGCTTTAACTTCCAGAACAATGTTGAAGAGGTGAGAGGTGGCATCCTTGTCTTGTTCTTCATCTTAGGGGGAAAGCATTCAGCATTTCACCCTTAAATTTGATTTAGGCTCTGGTATTTTCGTAAACTTTCATTATCAGGTTTAAGAAGTTAATTGCTCTTGCTAGTTTACTGAAGAATTTTTATCATGAACAGGTGTTGCATTTTTTCAAATGCTTTTTCTGTGTTTGCTGAGATGATCATGTGGTTTTTGTCCTTTAGATATGGTGTATTGTTACGTTAATTGAGTTTTTTGGATGTTAAGCCAACCTTGCATTCCTGTGATTAATCCCACTTGGTCATGCTGTGTAATTCTTTGTATATATTGCTGGATTCAGTTTGTTAGCATTTTATTAATTTTGTGTTCATATTTATAAGAGATATTGTCTGTAGTTTTCTTATGATGTCTTTGCTTGGTTTTGTTGTTAGTGTGATTTTTGGAAGAACTGGTATTAACTTTAACTTTTCTTTAAATGTTTGGTGGAAATCACCAGTGAAGCCATTTGAATCTGGACTTCTCTTTGGTTAGTTTTTGATTATTAGATCCACCTTTTTACTTATAGCTTTTTTCAGATTTTCTATTTCTTTAGTCAGTGTCTGTAGTTTGTGTCTTTCTATGAATGTGTCCATTTCATCAAAGTTTCTAGCTTATTGGTATAGTATTTTCTTATTTTTATTTTGAGCCTTCCCTTTTTTCTTGGTCACTGTCCTAGTCTGTTCAGGCTTGTTACAGGTTGTCATAGTGTGGGTGGCTTATAAACAACAGGAATTTATTTTTCATAGTTCTGGAGGCTGGTAAGTCAAGATCAAGGCACTGTTAGGTGTTGTCCCTGGTGAGGGCTCCCTTCTTAGTTCTTTGATGGAGCCTTCTTGCTGTGTCCTCATGTGGTGGAAGGGGCAAAGGAAGGATCTCATTCATGAGGTCTCTACCACTAGTGTTCTAAAATAGCATTCTAGAAGTACAAGGTGATACAGTTAGTCAAGAGCTATAAATTGGTGGATAGCAAAGGCAAAAATAAGAAGATTGTATTGAGTTTCTAGTTATACAATGAACTGAATAACTCCTTTTTTTTTCTTTTCTTTCTTTTTTTTTTTTTGAGACAATTTCTTGCTTTGTTGCCCAGGCTGGAGTGCGATGGTGCCATCTCTGCTCATTGCAACCTCCGCCTCCCAGGTTCAGGCAATTTTCGTGCCTCAGCCTCCCAAGTAGCTAGGATCACAGGTGCCCGCCACCACGCCTGGCTAATTTTTGTATTTTAGTAGAGATGGGGTTTCTCTATATTGGCCAGGCTGGTCTCAAACTACTGACCTCAGGTACTGCACCCTCCTCAGCTTCCCAAAGTGCTGGGATTACAGGCGTGAGCCACTGCACCCAGCCCTGAATAACTCTTTAGAAACAGAAAAAATCTTTGGTGGCTGGTTAAACAGTAAATATAAATAAATCGATAAACTTCATATATATCAATAAGGTAGAAAATACAGCAAGAAATGTAACCTTGTAGAAGCAGTGGAAATGATAAAACACTGTATGATGTGAATTTAAAATGAAACTTTTAGGACTTAAGTGAGGACTTCTTGTTTTTGTATAGGGAAACCAATTTTTAAAAATGCTCTTTAGTTCTAAATTAATCTGTACATTTTCTATTAAATCCTAATATAACAACATAATTGGGGGTGATTGACAAAGAGTAAATATGCAAGAATAGCCTAGATAATTCTGAAGAAAATTGACGGGGAGTAGCCTAACATATTAAAATACATTTTAATACATTATAAGTCAGCAAGAAGAAATAGGTCTGTGGAATAAATTTGTTAGATTTTAGGCAGTGGGATGATGTGGGAGGATTTTTGAGTTGTTAAAGAGGGTCTTATGAATATTATGTGGATTTAGAAGACGAGGTAATTCTAGGATTGCTTGCCTCTAATTTACTGTGATTTTTAGGTATCTCAGAGAAGATAAGAACTCTAAGGAATGAGAAATGTTTAATGGCTTTAGTGACTAGGAGTTTCTAAATGGGCACATGGGCTGATTTCATTAGTTTGGTGAATAGTGGGAACAGAATTTGGGAATTCTCCAAATGAACGTTAGATGACATTATGTTTTAAGTATAAAGACTAGTGTGTCTTTCCACAAAAATAGTAAAATATATTGTTACATCTATATCAAACTGTAAACCGTAAAATTAGTTTTGATTTTTTTTAAAAAATGAGATCTCGTCAGGTTAAATGAAAAGAGTTGAGAATCTTCATTCCCAAAGAGGAAAATGATTCTGTACATCAACAGAATCATTCAACCTTTGACTGTATTTTCTATCCACGTTCCTAAATTGAACCTATCTATACATATTTTGTTGTTTTGTCTGTGTACAGTCATGTTGGTTTTAAATGAGAAATATCTGATTTTACCACGTTGAAACAAGAACCTGAAATCAAGGAAGTACTCACTGTGACTC
>NW_012114252.1:10668369-10679446 GCF_000951035.1 Colobus angolensis palliatus
TCTCCTGCCTCAGCCTCCCGAGCAGCTGGGACTACAGGCGCCCGCCATCTCGCCCGGCTAGTTTTTTGTATTTTTTAGTAGAGACGGGGTTTCACAGTGTAGGCCAGGATGGTCTCGATCTCCTGACCTTGTGATCCACCCGTTTCGGCCTCCCAAAGTGCTGGGATTACAGGCTTGAGCCACCGTGCCCGGCCAATTTTAAATGTTTTGATTATCTTTGGCTTGGCTAAATTACTTTCTCTGCATTTCTGGGTAAAATGGAATAGGATGGGATTCCTGGTAGGTATTTGTTCACATTAATATTATATTTAATTGGAGATCCTGCAGAATAGTAGCAGGAGGCTGAAGAGAATTATTTACCATTAGCAATGGCTCGTCTGGGAGTTGTGGACTAATCAAGGCGCTGCAGTGTTAGTAGTGGGGATGATGGGAGTTACGACGATTATGACATGTAAGCATGTCTATTACGAATTGGACAGGCAATGAGTTAATCAAGAAGTATGTTAAATGGCTCTCATGCTGATTCATTATTATCTACCATAGTGCCTGTCAGGTTGTGTATTTAAAAAACACAATCATTGCCAAATTCAATATGTATATGAGCTGAATTCAGCCATTGTTGGCTTTTCCATAAAATAACCTCAGATTACCTTGCATGTATAAAAATAGAAAATTATGTCAACTGTGCTGTGATTTGTGTTTTAAAGTAAAGTATCTTTTTTTTGTTAACAGAGTCATTTAAACATATGTTTGCTTTGCCCTTTCATGTATTCGTTGTGAATATTCTCTGGCTTGTATTCTAGGCATAAAGGGTTTGGGCTTGAAAGTAAAATTTATGTGTCTTTACTTTTCAAGATGAAAAAATAATTCCACTATTTCAGAGACAAATTAACACATGAACTATGGACAAATCAAAGCATGAATCTTTTCCACCGTCAAAATGCTCCTAAATTGGGGGTGCGGTTGGGAACCTCCTTTGCTCTAGTGGGGGGCCTCTTTGTGCCAGGTAGACAGACCCATTCTGTGCCCAGCATGGTTGGAGTTATCTGTCAGGAAACTATCTATTAGAAATGCGAGAAATGTATGTTTTTTGGGGGGAATGGAACTAATAAATTGAATTCCTTTTAGAAAATACATTGAAATGCAGCATAAATCCATGAGCAAATTGGATTATATCTCTAGACAAATTTAAAGAGTTATTGTATAGATGAACACCTTTTTTTTTTGTTGTGAGCACTGCCAAATTTCATGAAACTTTCTGCCAAATTGTGACCTTTATGTATTAATTTAATTAAAGCAGTATTATGGGTAATACTCAGTGTTAACCTGTGGGTGGCTGTTATTGAAATCCATTTTCTGTGGAGTCAGTATTAGTGGTCAGCAACATCAGAAGTAAAACTTGCAAACAAGACCCTCCCATGGGTGCCGTGAGCTCAGCAGGTTAAATCGTCAAAAACCAGTAAAGCTTCTTAAAGGACTGATAGTTTAAGTCACCTGGAATTTAAAGGTAAACTAGTCATTCCAGTCAAGATGGACTATGACTTTATGTAGCAGTCAGGCAAAAATTATATTTGGGCAGGATTTATATCAGTATCTTCATGTATGACTTACTCATTTGTGTGTTAATATACCTTGCTACTTAAATTCAATAAAACCATCCAGCCTTTTTTAATCTATGGGAAGTGACTTGTGGATATTTTCTTTTATAAAACGTTAAGGAAATGTCTCAAGACTTTCTCAATTTTTTGTTAATAACTTACACTGAAGTTACTTTTTATTTTTACTTATACTAAAATTTTAAATTAAGAACAAAACAGTGAAATATTATATTAATATATCTTTTTGGTTTTGTTTATTTTATAATTTCTGATGAACTTAAACAACATGGTTTAAAGGGAACTTATGTATTTCAATGTAATTAATACCTGCTGGCATGGAAAAGTACCTAATCGTGGATTTATTTTTCTCTAAGCAGCTATTTGGGAAGGATTGGAAGTCCTATCTTACTGAAAAAGCATACATTTAATAAAAGATTTGATATACAGTTTAACTTATTCTGATGTTCCAGTGTTTCTAAGGCCATGACTTAACTCATTTTTACAGCCTCACTCATTCAGACTACTGAGTGGAGGGAAAGGACATGATTATTCCAAATAATGCCTCTCACTCATTGAGTATCTATGGTGTACCAGAAAAGCACATAATTATATAAGGATTGAATTATTGTTACCATTTTAAATTGAGAAAATTGGGCCCTCAAGTATAAAGCCAGTCTTCGGGTTGCCAAAGATCACTGCGCTAGTCAGTAGTGGAGCTAAGATTCGTATTATGTGTAACTTCTAAGTTGTACTCTCTCCACTGTGCATGTTGCTTCTCATACTAAGTGTAAGGAAAAGTCCCCTCCCCCCACAAAATGAAGTGAAGTTTATTACTTTGAAGGCAGAGTTTTTATTATGCCTGTTGGAGGCCGGGTACTATGATAGGTACTGGAACAAGAAGAGTCACTGGAAGTGATAGGATTGCTGCTTTAGAGATGGATATAGAGAAATAAAACATAATTACAAATTGTGACAAGTGTTATGAGGGAAACAAGTTTTTGAGAGAGAATCGTGGTTCCCTTCACTAGTAGGGTGCTCAGGGAAAGTCTCGCTGAGGGGTAAAATGTAAGCTAAGACTGATGGATGAGAAGGAGTCAGCCAGGTAGGCAGACAAGATGGCTTGTGCAAAGGCCCTGAGCCACTCTAGTCTGCTTCTGTCCTCAGTACTCTACTAAGAGTTCTTGCTAGTGTGTTCACCAGTTTTCTCATGTTAAGTCCAGTGGACATTTTTCAGTCCTCTTCTATTTGAGTTCCCAGAAGCTTTTAACACTATTACCCTTTTTCAGACACTCTTATCCTCTGGCTTTGGTGCCATTTTAATCTCCTAGTTTTCTTTCTACTTCTGTGGCCCTCTTCTGTGTCCCCTCTACAGGAATCACTCAAGGTTTGATTGGTGGGCTCTTCTTAAAATTGTTTTCCTTTTATACTTTCTCTACCCTTACTGTGAAAGATCACATTCTCTTCCACCTCTGTTTCTGTGGTTTTAATCAACCCTTGACTCCAACTCTGTTTCTCTCTCTCTGTGACGTCTCTAGTTGGATATTTTACAACTACCTCAAACCCAGCATTACCCAAACTGAAATTTGATCCTTCAGGCTTCTTGTATTTGAATCCTACTGCAGAAGCATAAGATGTAGGAATTTATGTTCACCATCATTCTTTCTTTCATTTCTCATTTCCAATTTATGAGCAAGTCCTTTTCATAAATAATTTTGGGATCTAGTCACCTCTCTTCACTTTGTTATTGCTTCTTTAGCAAGGTCTTTTAAAATCCTTTTCTAGTTAATCTTTTAATCTTTTAGACTGATAAAATTAATTTCGTCTGGGGCAGTTTATCTGATGTGAACTGTTTCAGTTTCTGAAGTGTTGTTTGTTAGCAAATGTCTTCTTACTCTGTTTTGGAATTTTAGTTCATAGGCTCTTTTTTTCTGGTGAAAGTTAAAAATGTTTGTTGCTCTTCATCCTTCATCTTCTCCCTCCCCTTTGCTTCCTTGACCTTCCACTTCCTCTCTCTTTCCTAGTCTCTCTCTCACCTCAGCCATTGCTGCCTCCCACCTTCTCCCTGACCAGTAGTTTGTGGTTGCCCACCTCCTGGCATTTTGGATTCCTAATCTACATCCAGGTTTTATGGTGACAGTCTGGACACATGGCAGCTTAGTCCCAGCAGCTCGTTCAGATTTTGACCCTGAAGCTGTGTTCTGCCTCCCTAAGTCCACAGTCTTTAGGTGTTGTAGTGTGCCATAGTTGCAGACTGTACTTGGTGGCCTTCCCTTTAGGCCAAGGGCAGTTCCTCTTTGGCCTGGTTTTCGCCAGTGGCTCTGGCTCTCTTCTCAGTCTTCTCAGAACATTCTGACCCATCTGTACTTTGCATTTGGCACTTCCTGCTTCTGAAGAACCAGCCAGTGGTTAGCATTGTTACGTGTTTTTCTCCTCTTTTGAGTTTGTGAAATGTTTACCACTTATTTCTGCTTACCTGTTTTCTTAGTTTTCTTTTGTGAGTTTTATTGTCATTGCTGTACATTTGAAATAGAGAGAGCTTTTGAAATATGAACTCACTGTGCCATCCTTTTTTTATGCTAAATTTATTGAGGTCCACAAAAACCAGAGAAAAATGTCAGATCTCAAAATTGTGTTTTTGCTCAATTTCAAGCATCAGTTTATCCAGGTTACCCACTTGATACCTAACTTGCCCCACTCAGCAAGTCGACGCATTGTTTTGCTGGCTCTGGAGCTCTGGCTAGAGCCAGTCACTGACACCACCTGGGATTGCTTCCTTTGCTGCTTGTTCCTGCTGCTGCTCAGTGGCAGCTGCCAAGTTGGAGTAGCAAAGGGAAAAGTTTAGTAGGCATACTTTAGGAAGATAGAATGCTGTCTGGAGATGGCAATGGTGAATTTATATCTGAGTTACTCATCTGATTTGGAACCTGTACAAAGGAAAAGAGGTTCTAGCTCTTTTATTTTATTTTTTTTCTGTTGCTGTAGTTAGGAATTCCAGTATGAAGTGGAAGAGGAGTAGTGATGGTGCACATTCTTGGCTTATTCACAGTCTTAGTGGAAAAGCATTCAGTCATTCAGAATTAAATATGGTATTAGCTGTGGGTTTTTTGTGGTTGCTTTTTATCAGGTTGAGGAAGATCCTGTCTACTCCTAATTTGCCAATGAATGTTGAATTTTGTCTTACGCTTTTCCTGAATCAATTGATATGATCATGTGGGTTTTTTTTCCTTTTGATTGTAATATTTTATACTGAGTGATTCATTTTTTTAGTATGAAGCTAGTTTTGCATTTTGGTTGTGGTGTTTTCTTTTTTATGTATTGCTGGATTGGACTTCTTAATTTTTCGTTAAGGATTTTTTACATCATTATTATAAGGGACATTGGTCTGTAGTTTTCTTTTTGTGTCCCGTCTTTGATATTAGCATAATGTTGTCCTTATAAAATGAATTGAGAAATGTTTCTTCTCTGAATGAGAGTGTATAAAATTGTTTTTTCTTTTTGAGACGGAGTTTCACTCTTGTTAGCCAGGCTGGAGTGCAATGGTGTGATCTCGGCTCACCGCAATCTTTGCCTCCCAGGTTAAGCGATTCTCCTGCCTCAGCCTCTCGAGTAGCTGGGATTACAGGCATGTACCACCACGCCTCGCTAATTTTTGTATTTTCAGTAGGGACAGGGTTTCTCTGTGTTGATCAGGCTGGTCTCAAACTCCCAACCTCAGGTGATCTGCCCGCCTTGGCCTCCCAAAGTGCTGGGATTACAGGGCGTGAGCCACTGCGCCTGGCCTATAAAATTGTTTAGAATTCCCCAGTGAAACCAACCGGGCCAGGTGATTTCTTCAGGAGGTTTTAAATGACGTATTCAAGTTCTTTAATAGTTATTGGAGTATTCAGGTTATCTATCTTATTTTGAGTGTGTTTTGTTAGCTTTGTGTTTTGCCATTTTTGAGCGATTGGTTCATTTCATATAAATTGTCCAATTTATGTGCATAGAATTATTCTTAGAAACCTTTTATTATCCTTTTAATATCTGCATAGTTCGTAGTGATAACTGCTTTCCTTTCTTATTTTGGATGTCTTCTTTTTTTCTTCTTTTCTTAGTCGTGTTAGAGATTTATCAGTTTTATTGATGCTTTAGAATAACTGGCTTGGGTTGGATTGATTTCTTTTTTTCTCTCTTAGTTTTCTCTTTTAAAAATTATTGATACCTCCTCTGTTGTTTTCTTCCTTCTACTTTAGTTTATTTTGCTTTTCTTTTTCTGGTTTGTAAGGTAGGTGCTTAGATTATTGATTTGAGATGTATCTTCTTATATAATATTTAATGCTATAATTTTCTCTCTAAGCACTCTAAGTGCATCTAATAATTTTTTTTATATATCGTATTTTCATTTTTGTTAAGAATGTTTTCTGAGACTTCCTTTTTTGCCCATAGGTTATGTAAAATTGTTTAATTTCCAAGCATTTGAAGATTTTTCTACTATCTTACTGTTATTTATTTCTAATACTAATTCTGTTAGTTCAGAGATCATACTTTGTATTATCATAGTTCTTTTCAGTGTGTTAAGTTCGTTTTCTGATCCAGATATGACCTATTTGGGTGCATGTTTCATGTGTACTTGTAAGGGTTGTGTCTTCTCTTGTTAGATTTAAGTAGTGTATAAATGTCAATGAGATACAGCTGGTTTGTGGTATTGTCCAGTTCCTCTATGTCCATGCCGGTTTTCTACGACTTGTTTTTCTTTTGAGACTCTTGGTGTTTCCAACAATGCCTGGGTTATTGTCTCTTTTTCCTCTCAGTTCTGCCAGTTTTTGCTTTATGAAGCACTGTTGTTAGGAACATACACATTAAAGATTATTGTATCTTTTTGGTGAATTTACCCTGTTGTAATTAGGTAATGTTCTTCTCTATCCCTTGTAAATTTCTTTGCTCTGAAGCCTACTTTTTCTGATACTAACCTAGGCATTCCAGCCTTTATTTGCTTAATGTTTGCACTGTATTTTTTCCCATCATTTTACCTTTAAACTACATGTATCATTATATTTGATGTGAATCTCTTTTACACAGCATATACTTGGGTCATATTTTGACAATCTCTTTTAATTTGTATGTTTAAGCCGTTATTTTGTATTTTTTAATTTTTTTCAAGACAATGTCTCAGTCTGTCATCCAGGCTGGAGTGCAGTGGTGTGATCATGGCCCACTGCAGCCTCAGCCTCCTGGGCCCAAGTGATCCTTTCACCTCAGCCTCCTGAGTAACTGGGAATACCTCCAGCTAATTTTCTTTTGTGGAGATGTGTTCTCCCTGTGTTGTCCAGGCTGGTCTTGAACTCTTGGGCTCAAGCAGTCCTCTTATTTCGGCCTCCCAAAGTGTTGGGATTAAGGCGTGAACCATCACAACTGACGACTTTTATGTTTCATGTACTTAGTGATGTGTTTGGGTTTAGGGCTACTGTTTTATTATTTTGTTTTTCTAGTTTTTTTCATTGTTTCACTCTTTGTGTCTTCTTTTGTGTTATTTGAACTTTTAAAAAATATTCCTTTAAAATTTATTGTGTTTATGACTCTCTCGTGTAGTTTTTCTTCAAATTAATACTTTATTGATTATAATATACATACTTAACTTCCCATAGTCTATTTAAAATTCATATTTTACCACCTTAATTGGAATACGTCAGTCTTACCATCATGTAGGTATCTACATTCTCCTCTTATGTTACGGTTTTCTTACATGTTATTATCTGCATGCATTGAAAACCCCATCAGACAATGTTAACATTTTTGCTTTCAATAGTTAAACATATTTCAAAGACAATGTTATCATTTCTGTTGCTCTTCCTTCATTCCATATGTTTCAAATTTCCTTCTAATGTTATTTTCCTTCTGTCTGAAGAACTTCCTTAAGTAGTTTTACAGCTGATCTGCTAGCAACTAATGCTCTTAGTTTTCCTTTATTTGAAAATGTCTTGGCTGTGCGCAGTGGCTTATGCCTGTAATCCCAGCACTTTGGGAGGCTGAAGTGAGTGGATCAAGAGGTCAGGAGTTCAAGACCAGCCTGGCCAAGATGGTGAAACCCCGTCTCTACTAAAACTGCAAAAAAATTAGCCAGGCGCGGTGGCAGGCGCCTGTAATCCCAGCTACTTGGGAGGCTGAGGCAGGAGAATTGCTTGAACCCAGGCAGTAGAGGTTGCAGTGAGCCAAGATCACACCACTGCACTCCAGCCTGGGAGACAGAGCAAAGCTCCATCTCAAAAAAATAAAAATAAAAAATAAAAAATAAAAAAAAAGCAAAGAAAGAAAGAAAGAAAAAAGAAAGAACATGTCTTTATTTCACCTTCATTCTTAGAGGATATTTGCACTGAATATAGAGTACTGGATTGACAGTTCTTTCTTTCCAGAGCTTGAAAAACATTTTGTCACTTCCTTCTGGTCTTTGTGGCTTCTGATGTGAAATCCATAGTTGTTTGAGTATCATTCCTTTATAGTTAAGATGTTATTTTTCTTTGTTTACTTTCAGGAATTTTTTCTTTAATTTTCAGTGGTTTGATTATGTTTTCTGATTTCTTTTTGGTACCCTGTTTGAGATTCACTGACCTTCTTGAATCTATAGGTTTATGTCTTTTACCAAACTTGGGAAGATTTCAGTCCTTATTTTTCTGATAGATACGTATGTTAGACCTTCAAGTATTATTCCATAGTTTCTTGTTAATTTTTTCTAGTCTTTTTTTTCTCTCTTGTTTCAGATTGTATAATTTCTGTTGATCAGTCTTCAGATTTATTGACTCTTTCCTTTGTCCTCTGTAGTCTACTCTTGAGCCCATCCAGTATGTTTTTTTTAAAAATTTGGTTATTGCATATTTTAGTTTAAAAATTTCCATTGATTTCTTTTTATACATTCGATTTCTTTTCTGATACTTTCAGATTTTCCGTTTGTTTCAAGAGTGTTCATAATTGCTTGTTGGAAAACTTTAATAATAACTTCCTTAAAATTTTTGTGAGATAATGTCAACATTTTTGTCACATTGGTCTTGGTATTTGATTTTTCCTTCGCTGTAAGAGATTTACCTGGTTCTTGGGTTAATTTTAGATGTTTTGAGTATGATGTTATGACACATAATCCTCTGAATTTAGTTCATATCTTTTTGGATGTTAATATTTTTGTTGTAGTAGCATTTAACTTGGTTAGCTTCAGAGTGCAGATTCCAGTTTTTTTTTTTTTTTTCTGTGGGCTGTGGGTCTTTGTACAGCTATTCAGATCTGCCCCCCATTTGTGTCAACAAGTCTTCAGTCTGGGATGTGTG
Organism: Colobus angolensis palliatus; assembly: GCF_000951035.1. NCBI lineage: Eukaryota > Metazoa > Chordata > Mammalia > Primates > Cercopithecidae > Colobus > Colobus angolensis. The sequence goes on from NW_012114252.1 coordinate 10,677,260, forward strand.
GTTAGTTCAGTGTTTAAATTCTTTGGTATACATATTAGGATTACATCCATACATGCCCAACCTAGGGATGAGCTCAGAAGTTCATAAACAACTTTTTCTGTGTCACTTCTCCATGCTGGCTTCTCCCATTCTGGTTCTTTAGGCCTTCACTTTTCAGTCTTGTTACTTAGAAATCTGAGGTTTTAGTTACCTTGCTCTGCTGTTCTAATTTTGTGTTTGTGGCCACCACGTGTTAAGAGCACAGAGAGAGTAGAAAAAATCTTGGGGTTTTACCTACCCTCTTGAAACTGCAGTTTCACTGATTGGAGAATAATGTTTCTTCTCTCATTGTTTTGGCTCTCGCTGGCACCTGTGTCAGCCACTGGTACCACAGCCACAAAATTACTTGGGGGCTGGGGCAAAAAATAATAGAGCAAAAGAAAAAATATATGGGAATTGAGATTTCCATAATGTTGTAAGTATCAGGAGCTCCCTTTTCTGCCTTTTGAGTGAGATGAGTAGGGCTTCTCCTGGAGTTCTCTCTGTCAGTGTCCCCATGCCTACTTTGCATTTCAGGCTTTTCCAAGGTCGGGCAGGGAGATCCTGGGAGGAAAAGAAAATGGCAAAACTCACCACTTGTTTATAGCAATTTCAATTCTTTTCTTCCTTGATCTGCCTGCTACTGTTTGCTTTTCCAAGTCTATAAATACTTGATTCGTGCCTTCTCTTGAGGTTTCATATTTGCATTCAGTGGGATAGTCAGGGTGGAGCATGCTTAGTCTATCTTACCTGCAGTTAGAATGGCCAGGGGTGTTTCTTGAAAGCTACTTAAAAAACAAATGTAGGAAGGAATTTGCTGCAGCAGAATGCATGTTTGCATCCCGTATATTATGCTGTGTATCCTATATTATGGCAAAAGTTTGGTTAGATAACAGAGGAAAATAAAGGAGGTTTTCATTGTTGATAGCACTATGTCCTAACCTTCATCTGAGGTTACTGGGAGAGAAAGGAAAATGTTACAGCTAATTGCTTGAATGACTCAACTGCAGTAATATATAGTAAGCTGCTGTTAATGATGCAGTGTAGTTTGCCTCCTGTGGATGTTATTTTCTTTCCATAGGAGATAAATATTGAGAATCACAGACTTCCCAAAATCCAAACACTTTACTGTGACATTCAAGATCCATTCAAGTTCCTACTAATTTTTCTTCTACCATCGTTTCCCATCAGTCCCTTTTCATACACTTTATTTTCAGGTCATCTTACAGATTTCTCAATAGACTGGCACCTTTCACATTTCCACCATTTCGAATGTGCTCTTTCTCTGTTAGTTCTCTCTTACTTTTTTCATTTATTAGAAATCCAGTTTTATTGTTCAATAGCCAATTCTTTGTGAAACCATTTTCTATGTTGGCAACTTGTACATATTATTTTTTATTACATTTATGTATTTATTTATTAGATTGAGTCTCACTCTGTCACCCAGGCTGGAGTGCAGTGGCGCGATCTTGGCTCACTGCAACCTCCATCTCCCAGGTTCAAGTGATTGTTATGCCTCAGCCTCCTGAGTAGCTGGGATTACAGGCATGCGCCACCATGCCCAGCTGATTTTTTTGTATTTTTAGTAGAGGCAGGGTTTCACCATGTTGGTCAGGCTGGTTTCAAACTACTGACCTCAAGTGATCCGCCCGCCTTGGCTTCCCAAAGTGCTAAGGTTACAGGCGTGAACCACCACACCCAGCCTTTATTATCTTAATTGCAGTTGGTGTATAAGTCTATCTTTCATACCAGACCAAACTCCTGGAGGGGTAGGGGAGTGTGATTTATTATCTTTTTATACCTTGCTGTAATAAAATATACCTGTAATAAATATTTGAGTGGATCAGGGAAAAGAAAGGAAGTGTTCACGATTTAGTTAATGTTAAAGGGATGTGATGGGTGGAACATCAAATAGTTGAATTAGAGAAGAGAGTGGGAAACAGAGGCAAGTACTGTATAAATGGAATTGGAACTAGTGTTTTAGGAAATATGTTTTGATGACTTTGAGTGTTGGCAGTAATACTTGGAAATTGATTTTTTCTGATCTTTTTATTATATACAGTTTTTCTTTTTTTTTTGAGACGGAGTCTCACTCTGTCGCCCAGGCTGGAGTGCAGTGGCTGGATCTCAGCTCACTGCAAGCTCTGCCTCCCGGGTTCACGCCATTCT
>NW_012114252.1:10679506-10698911 GCF_000951035.1 Colobus angolensis palliatus
TTAGCCAGGATGGTCTCGATCTCCTGACCTCGTGATCCGCCCGTCTCGGCCTCCCAAAGTGCTGGGATTACAGGCTTGAGCCATCGCGCCCGGCCCCTATATACAGTTTTTCTTCCAGTAGGGCAGATTTTTTTTTGTTTTTCTCTAGTTCTTTCTCTTCAGAGAGCTAGCTGCCACCTCTTATAAGGTAGAGTTTTTCTGCCTTGTGTTGTCCTGATGTTTCTTTTTATTTGAATTTATTTATTTACTCTTTTACACAAAAGAGGCATGCCAACAGCTGTGCCCAAGTGTTCTTTCTTAAGTCAGCCAGACATTTGGACTTGGAGAAAAGTTAGATTTTGAAATAAAAGACAAGGGGATTATAGCCCATCATTCAACCATTTATTTTTTCCTTGCCCATTGCTGCTGCCAGGTAGGGTGTCTTTAACCCATCTTTATAGTACATCTTGTCACAAATTTACTTCCCAAAATTAAAGGACTAATTCGTCCTGAAATCTCTATGAGATGAAATGAGCCTTCTTCTTTTTTTATTTTACTCTTTTGAGGTGGCATCTTGCTCTGTCTCCTAGGCTGGAATGCAACCTCCGCCTCCTGGGTTCAAGCGATTCTCCTACCTTAGCCTCCTGAGTAGCTAGGATTACAGGTGCGTGCCACCACATCCAGCTAATTTTAATCTTTTTAGTAGAGATGGGGTTTTGGCTTGTTGGCCAGGCTGGTCTCAAACTGCTGACCTCAGGTGATCCACCCGCCTCGGCCTCCCAAAGTGCTGGGATTACAGGCATGAGCCACCGCACCCGGCTGAAATGAGCCTTCTTCCAGACTAGAGTCTATGCCGTTGTCCTAGCATGAGGCTGGTAAGCTTGCTGACATCATGCTTGCTTGGGCTTTCATTTGATGTGGTTCAGCTGGTGGCCCAGCATAGCATATCAGGATCCCTGTATATGACGGTGCCGCTGGAGGTGGGTCGTTCTTCGACTAGTAGGTAGTTTGATCTCCCCGATACAATTATTTTTTTTCACATTTTGGACCCTGATTCTTCACCTTACATGGGGCTTCAATTCCAAGGAAGGTAGGAGTTGAGACATAGGTACCCTTCTTTTTTTCAATCCTGCTACTCTTGGTATATTTATCTGAGTGTGGTTCTCTTATACGCTCTAAGTCCCCAAAGAGGAATCTATCCCTGGTAGCTGGGCCTACTTAAGGAATTCAGTGAATGGCACAATCACTTTGGGGCTTTAACTATTGAGTTAAAATATCTTTGGCCAGGTGCGGTGGCTCATACCTGTAATCCCAGCACTTTGGGATGCTGAGGTGGGTGGATCATTTGAGGGTCAGGAGTTTGAGACCAGCCTGACCAACATGGTGAAACCCCATCTCTACTAAAAATACTAAAAAAATTAGCTAGCTGTGGTAGTGCATGCCTGTAGTCTCAGCTACTTGGGAGGCTGAGGCACGAGAATCGTTTGCACCTGGGAGGCAGATATTGCAGTGAGCCGAGATTGCGCCGCTGCACTCCAGCCTGGGCAACAGAGTGAGACTCTGCATCAAAAAAAAAAAACCAAAAAAAAAACTTTATTAATTATTAGTCTTGGATGAATAGGAAGAAATGAAAATTGTTTCTTGAGCTCCTTCAAAGTACTCATTCTGTCTTTGGGTATAGAAGAATTTTCTTTTTTGGGAAATGGGGAGAAAGAATATTTATTTTTGAAGAGAAAATAAAACACTTCTAGAGATTTTTGTTTTCTTTTTGTTGTTGTTGTTTGTTTGTTTTTGAGTCAGGGTCTTGCTCTGTCACCCAGGCTAAAGTGTAGTGGCATGACCATAGCTCACTGCAACTTCCAACTCATGGGCTCATGTAGTCATTCTTCCTCAGCCTCCCACGTAGCTGGGATTCCAGGTGCCAGCCACCATGTCTGGCTAATTAAAAGAAGTTTTTTTTTTTGTAGAGATGGGGCCTGTATATGTTGCCCAGGCTGGTCTGGAACTCCTGGGCTCAAATGATCCTCCCACCTTGGCCTCCAAAAGTATTGAGTTTACAGGCATGAGCCACCATGCCCGGCCCCAGATACTTCTGATGTCTTTAAATTTCATCTCACTGCTCAGTGAGAAATGACTGTGCTAAGGAAAACTTCTTGAGCTCTGTAACTGCTTTTCATGATTACCTTCAACGTCTGGGAGCTAACTACAGCAGGAAACTTTTGAGTGGTTGATTTTGCTGCGATTTGTAATACTCATCTGAAAGTTTTTGGGAAGAAACTAAACAACCATATACCATAAATCAAGAGTTGTCCTGTCTTTTGGGATCCCAGGAAAAATATTGGATAATGTGGGAAATGGAATCTGAGCTCAGAAAGCCAGTTTCTAGGAATGCCATAATGTCTAAATAGATACTATGAGAAAGATACTCACCATTAATATACATCAATAGAGGAATGGCTGTAATGGTTCAGGACTGCTATGATCCCTTTCATGTACTCATTTTTATATCATATTAGATGCACACTAGATTAGTTGATACTTTTCATGACAGTCTTAAAAATAAGTTTTAACTGATTAATTTTAGAAAACTATGTTCTTGTTTATAATCTTTGAATTTTAAATTAAGAATACATACACTATATATTTCCTGTGTTAAGAAATGAAAAAATTGAAAAGTTCTGACTTATAATTAAGGCTGTTGGGATGAGTCAGACTTCATCTTCCTGTCCCGAATTCCCAGGGAAGAGAAAAAGTTAAAGAGAAAAGACCTAAAGATAAACAACAAACCAGAATTTTAATGGAAAACGGTGAAGAGTACTTGTGGGATCCTGGAAACGCTGGTCCTGGAAACAGTGAGGAATTTTGAAAGAGAGGTGGCTGATGGGATCACGCAGCAGGAAACCCCAGTCTGAAACACAGATAGGAGAGGATGGCTGCAGAGATGGGAGCAGCTCCAGAGGAGACAGCCTGGAGCACAAGAGGTGACATCCAGCCAGGTGATTCCTTCACACTCAGTGTCCATGAGGGAGCAGATGAATCATAAACAGGTAGAACCATATCTTGGAATTCTTTAGTAGTTAAAAAGACTGAGGTGGATCTCTATATATCAACAGAGAACATCTCTAAGACATTAAAAATTGAAAGAGAACTTGTGTAAGGACACATATGGTATGATACCATTAATGGTGAAAGAATCCCACCCTAAAATATTTTTATAGTTACCTATATAAAAGCATAGAGCATAGGTTCTAAACAGTGGCACTATTCACATTATAGATTAGAGAACTCTGTCATGGGTGACTGTCCTGCACATTATAGGATTTTTAGCAGCATCCCTGGCATCTTACCCGCTAGATACTAGTAGTGTCCCCCCAGGCCCCAGTAGTGACAGCCAAAACTATCTACAGACATTGCCAACTGTGTCCTGGGGGACAGAATTGCTCCAAGTTGGGGTCCCTTGGCATCTATTGAAGTCTAATAATGCATATTCACTTGTTAAGTGATTACCAGAGAGAGACATTGTAATGGGTACAGGTGTGGTCAGTGGAATTGTTAGCTTTATTTTGAATAAGCATGTTTAGGTATTACAAAAAAGCGGTGGCTCACACCTGTAATCCCAGCACTTTGGGAGGCCAAAGCGGGCGATCATGAGGTCAGGAGATCGAGACCATCCTGGCTAACATGGTGAAACCCCGTCTCTACTAAAAATACACAAAAAATGCTGGGCGTGGTGGTGGGTGCCTGTAGTCCCAGGGACTCAGGAGGCTGAGGCGGAAGAATCGCTTGAACCCAAGAAGTGGAGGTTGCAGTGAGCCGAGAATGTGCCATTGCACTCCAGCCTGGGTGACAGAGTGAGACTCTGTCTCGAAAAAAAAAGTTTAGGTATTACATATATTTACATATATTACATGTAATTAAAAACAAAACAAAAGATAGTTTCTTTTTTTTTTTTTTGAGTCTCACTCTGTCGCCCAGGCTGGAGTGCGCTGATGCAATCTCAGCAGCTTGCTGCAACCTCTGACTTTTGGGTTCAAGTGATTCTTGTGCCTCAGTCTCCCAAGCAGCTGGGACCATAGATATGCGCCACCACACCCGGCTCATTTTTTGTATTTTTAGCAGAGATGGGGTTTCACCATGCTGGCCAGGCTGGTCTCAAACTCCTGGCCTCAAGTGATCCTCCCGCCTCCACCTCCCAAAGTGCTGGCATTACAGGCGTGAGCCACCGCACGGGCCAGCTTTGCTTTTTCATATGATGTCTGTTGTATTAAATTTAAAAATGGTTAATAGTGGCTGGGTGCGGTGGCTCATGCCTGTAATCCCAGCACTCTGTGAGGCTGAGGCGGATGGATCATGAGGTCAGGAGTTCGAGACCAGCCTGACCAACATGGTGAAACCCCATCTCCACTAAAACTACAAAAGTTAGCCTGGTGGTGTGGCACATGCCTGTAATCCCAGCTACTCAGGAGGCTGAGGCAGGAGAATCACTTGAGCCCAGGAGGTGGAGGTTGCAGTGAGCCGAGATCATGCTACTCTACTCCAGCTTGGGTGACAGAGTGAGACTCTATCTCAAAAAAAAAAAAAAAAAAAAATAGTTAACGGTTAGAAGAAATACAGATAGCTCACAAACAAGCAAATATGCCCAAACTCATTACCAGGAAAATGCAAATTAAAAAAAGGAGGAATCATTTTTCTCCATTACATTAATAAAATTAGAAAGATAAACCATGTTCAATGATGGTGTAGTGTGGGGAAATTAATCTCTAATAGTAGTGTAAGTTGGCCTAAGATTTTAAGTGTGTAGTTTGCGGTATTTGTACTTTTAAATATTTTTCTTATAGAAATATACATATGTATACAGATTGGCATGTTTAGGGAAGCTTATTGCAAAGTGCACAATACCGGCAAATTGGAACCATGTCCAATATTAGGAGAATAGTTAAAGTTATGATTCATCTAGATTACTAGAAATACTGGGTAGCAGTTAAAAATTATGAGGTAGAATTCTAAAAAAACAAAAAACTGAGCGATAAAATTAGTTGTCGAATAATATGTAGTGTGATTCAGTTTAAACCAAGAAAAATCTTAAACACAAAATAAAACTGCAGTTTTATGTCTGCATATCTGTATGAAAATGCTCAGGTAAATTTGGAAGGACACATGCAAAACTGATAATAGCTGGATAATAATAGGAAATGGGACTAGGAGTCTTTAAAACGGGGCAGGGAATAATGATTATCTGGTATCTATACTGTTTAAGCTTTTTTTCTTTTTAACCAAAGGAGTAACTGTTACACTACTTGGGTATTACAATAAAATTGAAAAATTTAAGAACATCTAAATGACTTGCTTTATATGCATAGTGTCATCATTTAGTGGCCTGTGTTGAGCAGTGATAGCTGCTGCTGGGGCTCTGGTAGGGCTTTTAAGATCTCATGACTTTTGGTGGCTCTCCATATTTTGTGGAATTGGCATTAGCTGTTCATATGGTTTGGAAACACTTTTTAAAAGATACTGATTTCAGTGGAGATTATTTCCCAGTCCTATTCCTAGAATTTCACTCTGTTATTGCTTCAGAAAGATGTATTCAGAAATATATGCCTGTGTATTTATGTCTTCATCACTAGACCTTGAATGCATGTGTGATAGCTTTCTCTTTAGTAAGTGGAAAATAATCTTAAAGATTGCAAGCTAGAGCGGAGCCCACACTCTTACTGGTATTTTCTTGTTTCCTCCCCCAACCCTACCTTGTCATAGTTTTTCTTAGGTAGTGTTATTTATTTATTTTTTTACTATGTAGTGACATTCTTCAAATGTATACTTTCATTCTGGCTTGTCAGTAATTGACCGGAAATTGTGATGGATCTGTATAGTTTTTTTTGTTTTTTATAAAATCTATATAACATAAAGTTTACCATTTTGCTCATTTTATTTCATTTATTTAATTATTATTTTATATTTTTACAGATGGGGTCACACTATGTTACCCAGGTTGGACTCAAACTCCTGGGCTTGAGTGATCCTCCTGCCTCAGCCTCCTAAGCTGCTGGGACTACAGGAGCTGTGCCACTGCACATGGCAGTTTTAGTCTTTTTATTTGTTATTTTTTGAGACAGGGTCTCACTCTGTTACCCAGCCTGGAGGGCAGTGGTGCAATCACAGCTCACTGCCACCTCAGCCTCCACTTGGGAAGCCTCTTGGGTCTGCCACTGCTTGTCAGAAATTTTTTACTCTGAATTATTTCATATCTCAGGTGTTTTCACCTAGTTTTTTTTTTTTTTGCAAATTACCCTTCTCAAAGGCATTTGTTCAAGTTTTTCCTAAGCTAATAAAGGAAAACAAACCTGAGCCATCTCTCGGCTGTCACTCTGCCTCTCCCACTCTTTACATTCAACCATATGGACAGTCCCTACCCCACCCAATCCTACCCCTACTCTACTTCTTTCTCTGCTCTGTTCTGCAGTCCTTTCCATTGTGGTCTAGTACCCACCAGCTACACTGATATGGCTCTTGCTAAGATTTTGCTTGAATACTTGATGTCTCCTTTCTCTCTGTCATTCCTCCCCTTCTCCCTTGATGCTTCTACTAAGGGGTCAGTGGTATGAGAAGATAGTTCTCCTCCTGCTGGTTTTCATTCTTTTGTTGTTTACTGTATCCTCAGGAATGCATGCTTGTAAGACAAAGACTAAAACAAAAAACAAAAAAACCCAAACAACAAAAAAAACCAAAACACCTTTGTTTTGGTTCCAAGATTGATTCAGTATTAGTTCCCTTTTGTGAGATGAAAACAGGATTGTAGAAAATGGGCTGGGAATTTTGTAACTGGCAAAAACGTATCCTCTTTTTTCCCTGTAGTTTTAAATTTTACCACTTCGAAAATCATGTAAGTTATCTTAGAAGAAAAATAGTAGTCACTAATTCTACCATCCAAAATAACCATTAATAAATATGTCTTGGTGCTACACATGTAGTTTTTCAAAATGGAATCAAAGCGAATCTTTAAAAAAAACCATTTTGTTTTCTATGATCAAATCGCCTTTCTGGGAGAGGACATGCCAGAATGTTAGTTTTTTAAAACTTGTATAAAGTATCTTTAGGTACTTTGAATGAAATAGAAAGAATTCTATTCTTTTTTTTTAGAAATAAGATTTTATCTGGTTGATTCTTTTTTTTTTTTTCCCAGTTATTCAGATGAAGATTAATGCAGTTGGCTTTCCTTTCTTTAACCCTTTAATCTTTCAGGGTAATTTTCTCTCTCTTTTTTTTGAGACTCTCAATAAGTTTATTATTTTTTAAATTGTGGTAAAATGCTTATAAGGAAATTTACCATCTTAACTATTTTTAAGTGTACAGTTCAGTGGCATTAAGTGCTTTCACATTGTTGTGCAGCCATCACTATAATCCATCTCCAGAACTCTTCATATTACAGAACTGAAACTCTGTACCCATTAAACAGTAACTCCCCATTCCAGGCTCCCCATAGTCTCTGGCAACCACCATTCTACTTTCAGGATAATTTTCACTGGTTAGTAATGTTTGGATAATTTGATTAGATTTGGTGGATACTGAAGACTGGCCGGGTTATGTAAAGTATTGCTACTTTCAGCCAAGGAGTGCATCTAGTATGTATTACGTCGTCCTTGGAGCGTTCTTCCGAGTTCTTGCATTGAAGGACATCATAAGGAAAACTCCTGTATTCTTAGTCGTGGTAAATAGTGTCCACTTCACTGCAGATCTCCTTGAGTGATAAGTTTCAGAATATCTCTAGGCATGAAGAAGCATTTCCAAAGCTGCTTGCCTTCTTTACCTTTCTCAGTATGTACTAGTTTAGAAGGTATTCAGAAGCTTTCACTGAGACCATTGAGTTTATACTAAATACAACATCTGGCCTAACACTTTTTGTCACTCAGATGCAATCTATTTGATAAGGACAGGGACCAAATAGAATGTCTTTTTCAATGTATTTTCAGCATCTAATTGACTAATATGAAATTTTCTATTAACCCAAAGTTTTTAAATGCAGGCATAATCCCCCCCGCACCCCCACCGTACCCCTAAGATGGAGTCTTGCTCTGTTTCCCAGGCTGGAGTGCAGTGGCCTGATCTCGGCTCACTGCAACCTCTGCCTCCCAGGTTCAGGGATTCTCCTGCCTCAGCCTCCTGAGTAGGTAGGATTACAGGCGCGCACCGTTACCCCCAGCTAATTTTCTTTTGTATTTTTGGTAGAGACAGGGTTTCACCATGTTGGTCAGGCTGGTCTTGAACCCCTGACCTTGCGATCCACCTGCCTCAGCCTCCCAAAGTGCTGGGATTACAGGCGTGAGCTACCGTGCCTGGCCGCAGGTGTAATTTTTAACCTATTTATATCCAAACATTTAAATTTATTTTTAATATTTATTTTTATATATTTTTATTATTTATATTATTATTTCAAATTGTTTATTAGGTATGAATTTGACAAACTTTACTTATGTTATCGGTAACGGTGGAGCAGGAGAGTATTGCGCCTTCTCCAGGCGGTCTGGCGAGAACCACCAATAGTGTGTTGGAACTTACGGCCCCTTCCAAGGCTACGGCTGTCAGCCTGCAGATGTCAGCCCACGCATCTCCCTGTGCTGTGGACTGGTTTGGTGATCCATCAGGTGTCAGGATTTCTTCTGTTAGCTTTATGGAATGGATCAGTGAGGATAACCTCAAAAAATGTGTATGTGGAATCTTCACCAACCTAGTAAGAATTCAGGGCTCTCAGAGCCCTGTAGTGTCATCCAGCTCCCTCCTCTGCAAAGGACTGAAGGCTTGGACCAAACCTTAGCTGGTTAACACCATGATGGACAGGCTTGCTGTAAGTTGCACCCTTAGGAACTGGGCGTTTTCGGCCACCACGGGCGAACACGAATCCTATATATAACGTAACCTTGCTTGGTCTTATAGCCTAGTCGGCGTGCTTTATCAGGCCGGGTGGGGCGGGGAGCCCTGTGGAGAGCAGAGAGCTGGCGGTACTGCCAGCAGCGGACCCTCAGAAGAAAGTGCATGACATCGGGCTGCTTCTTTCTCCATAGCTCCTGGATGTACTTGTATGCACCCATCTTGGCTTACCTGATGGCAGCTGCCAGACGGAAAAAAAAAAAAAGTTTGATTTATTTTTTAAAAGTTGATAAAGAAGATGATTTTTCTCAGTCCTGTAAGATGAAAAACACATCTGTTGTTGTCCTAGCTTGTTATTTGGAAATGAGGCTCATGCAGGTAATAAGCTGATACAAGTAATTTTTCTCTGAAGAATAAAATAATTCAAAATATAAAACTAAATGCTTGATGGGAAAACTAATAATCTGCTTTAAAAATCTCTATTGGTTTTCTGAGAATGGAGAAGTTTATGAAGACAAACTATACTTAGTGTATATACTTAGTGTTAGTACTTAAAATGCTTTACTTTTCTTTTTGAAACCATATAACCAGCAAATCCTGCTTAATTGATTAGTTTACCTCAGTTTAAACTTTCCATGGTTGTTATATATTTCCTTTTAAAATATATAAAAAGGAATTTATATTTTTCAAGATGTTGATATTTTTGAAACAAACATATCTAGTCAGCCTATGCAATATTAAGTCATTCTGCAGAATAGCATCTGCATTGCTTGAATATTGTTTTTTGTATTATTAAGCCAAAGAAAACACCTCACACATTTCATACAGCAATGACAACAAAATTGAAATAGAGTTTCAAAAGTTTGTTAGATTGTTCTTTCCAGGTTGACTCTTAAGTGTCTCCTTAACTAAGGCAGCAGAGAATTCTAATGTTTTCTTTTGCATGGCTTTTTGCTACTACCGACCCTGGGCTAGACTGTGGGCTTGTTGAGAGTTGAATGTACCCTGCCACCTGAAGTAAGATTTGTTCCTGCAAAGGGAGGAAAAGAAGCCAACCAATCCTTTATAAACAATTTGTATTTAGTCCTTCTTTGTAAAGTCCATAGCAGTTTTGACCTGCTTTTAATGCATACTTTATTCAAATGTTTATTGGAGCAGTCTTTTTTTTTTTAACTAGAGCAATCTTAATCACCCAGTAAAATATATTAGGCTCTGAGCTAGTTCTTGGTACGTTTACAAAACGTTTGTGATAACATAGGAAAAATGTCTATTATGCTATTAAAAAACAAAAGGGTGTAAATTATATATGCAGTATCATTATAAAAGTGTGTTTAGAGAAAATACTGTAAGTAAAAATATCAATACTATTAGGATTCTCTCTCTCCTTTTTACTTTTTTTTTTGAGACGGAGTCTGGCTCTGTGGCACGGGCTGGAGTGCAGTGGCCGGATCTCAGCTCACTGCAAGCTCCGCCTCCCGGGTTTACGCCATTCTCCTGCCTCAGCCTCCCGAGTAGCTGGGACTACAGGCACCTGCCACCTCACCCGGCTAGCTTTTTGTATTTTTTAGTAGGGACGGGGTTTCACCGTGTTAGCCAGGATGGTCTCGATCTGCTGACCTCGTGATCCGCCCGTCTCGGCCTCCCAAAGTGCTGGGATTACAGGCTTGAGCCACCGCGCCCGGCCTCCTTTTTACTTTTGAATGCATGTTTATTATAGAAATTTTGGACACATAAACACATGTGCCTATGTGTATCTTTTCATTTCTTTTCCTCCATAAACCACCAGTTGCCATATGTATTGCCAAGATTAAGAAGACTTTATGTAGGTGTAGATTTTTACCTCAAAGATAATGAAAAAAAGATAATAAAAGTTGCAACTTTTTTGTACCTCAAGGACAATGGCTTTTAACATTTGATAATGAAAGTTACTAAGCAAGCAGCTATCCCAAGTGTATCTATGAGTAAATAGCTTTAATCACATAACATTGGGCTAGGGGAGATTAAAAAAAGAATTTAAGGCATAACCTTATGATCTGGTGGAGGAGAAATTGTAACAGTGTGCAAAGCAGTTAAAATGAGATTGTTGGGTAGATGAGATTATATGCTAAAATTTGCACTAATTACTCTCAGAGTTTAGATTACAGGAGATTCATCCTAAATTGAAGTGCTTGGGAGAGATCCGGTGGTAGATGTGAAACTTGAAGTGCATCTTCTATAATAGGTAGTATCTGAGGACAATAAAACAAATGTGGATTTAAGTTTAAACAAAGACTTAAATGTATTCTTTTTAAAGGATTGTGAAGTACTCAATTTCTTTCTTACAGAAAAAAACTACAATCACAATTACAACAACAAAATTGACAGTAACAGGATCTGAAGTGGACAGAGGGCAATAGGGCAATAGAGGAGGGGGCATCCTGGTCTGAGGGCAGAAGAGCACCTTGAGGTTGGGGGCATACCAGGCAACGATAACCACGAGGAAGGCCTTGCTTTGAACACAGGGATATTTAGAAGCCTTTTGCAAGCAGGGTTGCTTTTCCCTGCAATTGGTATTATTAAATAATTACCGAATGTATATATTTGGATATTTTATAGTAAGATACTGACCTGAAAATCCCTTGGGCATTTACCTGATCTTTTACCTTTCAATACTCAATATAATTTTTTACTAAAGTGGAAAATATTTATTGAATTGACAAAGAGAATTCTTAGCTTTCTAAAAGACTGCTTTTTTGTTTTTTTAAGATCTCATTTAAAACAAAGTATCTAAAAATTATTTCATAACTGAAGACTATAACAGAAATACTCAGGTATTTGCCACCTTTGACTTTTTTTTTTTGGTGGAGGAGTGGGTCATAAATGTTTAGGTGTATGTTTGTGTTCCAGTTTTATATATCTGTCTTGCAAAATAATTGTAATCTGGAAGTTTCTGAAACTGGAAGACCATTAGGAAATTAGGAAAAGTCATTTAAAAAGATACTAATCCTTTCATCATTTGAAAAGAATAGACTCCTTTTAGAACTAAAGAGTTTACTCTTTTTCATATTGAATGCTTAGCTTCTATTATGCAAAATAAATACATTTAAACATTATAGAGTGAGTAGTCTGAAAAATGGAGCATACATTCCTGAATTTTGAGTAGCGTTAGAACTTAATATACATATCATTTCTTTTAGGAATAAATGTAAAATGGATGAAGATTGAATGTGAGAGTATTTAAATGATTCTCAAGATTTTCTGGTTCACATGTTGTGATATTGAACTCTTTCTTTCGTCTTAGGCTTTAATTTGTGTCTGGTGCTGACCTGATGCTGTGCAGGGACACTCGCTGCATCCCTCCATTCAGTCCCTCTAATTATCCCAACTTCCTGGGGAGCTTGCTTAGAACTGGTCTTGAGTGCTCGTTATTAAAATATTGGGCTACCCTGGCTACATGTAACAAGGTAGTTTTCGATATCAAATTTATGTATTGATGAACGGAATAGGAAGCTAAAATTGTTTGCTGTGATTTTACATAAAGAGGTAGGGGATATTATGGAAATTATTTGCTTAGACAATGAATTAGGCTGTAATAAATGAAATCATGGGTAATAGAGTTCTTGAGTTTATTTGTTTCATTGTTGCTTTTTAGTGCATACTCAAAAAGAAATATGACTCTATAAATGATATGTGGAACAATCAAATTTGCAATTTTGTGTGTATTTGCAGATGATGGTAATTCTTTTTGCTGGGCGCATCTGTTAATGCAGAAATTTGTCTCCTCAGGTTCATGTGAAAATGGCGGATGAGGCCGTCTGTGTTGGCCCAGCTCCCACCAGTAAAAGCTACCTCAACGTGGATGCCATCATGGAAGCCATTAAGAAAACCAGGGCCCAAGCTGTGAGTTTGAATGAATCTATCTACTGCAGCTGTTTCATATGTAGTGAGCAGAAAGCTAGAGTTTGTATTTAAAAAAAAATAGGAAAGAATGATTGAAAATGCTATTGCAGTTAGTTCATGTCACATGAGTTAAATGTGGTCGAATTCGCTACTGGAAATCAAAGGCTTTGTAGCATCTGGCAGTGTTGGTCGCTGATCCTGCAGGTGGCTGCTGGATTCAGCTTTCACACCAGGGAGCAGTTTCAGTTCATTTCCAAATATGCTAGGAAAAAAGAAATCCCAATTAGTTTTGAGTATTAACCCTTTCAGTGTAATAAGAGCATTTTAAAAAATTCTGTGTTATAAACAGGATCCAAATACTCTGTTTAAATTCCATTTTAATAATTTAAAAATTACTTATACCTAGTACACTTCCAGAAATAAAAACAGCACATTTGGTAATTATTTTAGTTTGTTAATGTCAGTAGAATGCTCATAATTTACAAGGATAAATCATTCTCTCCACCCCCAGTTCTGTATGAATAGAGTGGAATCCAAGGAAAAAAATGATTTCTGACATCGGAAACAGTGTTTTTTTCTTTTTTCTTTTTTTAATTATCAGAGAACTAATTATATACAGTGTTAAAAACTATGCAAAGTTATCTCTAAAATTGGATGGAGACATCCAACACCAACAATTAAGCCTGGAGCGCTTCAATTAGTGCTCACATTTCTTTTGAAAGAAATGTTTCAGTAAGATGCATGTTTAAATAAAAAACTTAATTCATGAACCCATATTATAGATGTTTACAGTTTATTAGCACAGTTAGCGAAGGTAAAACTCTTAACATTTTAACTATAGCTTGCCAACATAAATCCGTAGTTGAGTGTTGATAAAACGAAATTGGTGGAATGGAAACTCTTCTTCCTTGATACAGTAGTTTAAATTGTTCTGTACCATGTTCATAAAGCTTAGTTCAGCATTTTGTTTTGTTTTGTTTTGTTTTTTTTGAGACGGAGTCTTGCTCTGTCGCCCAGGCTGGAGTGCAGTGGCCGGATCTCAGCTCACTGCAAGCTCCGCCTCCCGGGTTTACGCCATTCTCCTGCCTCAGCCTCCGGAATAGCTGGGACAACAGGCGCCTGCCACCTCGCCTGGCTAGTTTTTCGTATTTTTTAGTAGAGACGGGGTTTCACCGTGTTCGCCAGGATGGTCTCGATCTCCTGACCTCGTGATCCGCCCGTCTCGGCCTCCCAAAGTGCTGGGATTACAGGCTTGAGCCACCGCGCCCAGCCTTGTTTTGTTTTTTGAGATGGAGTTTTGCTTTTTTTGCCCAGGCCAGAGTGCAATGGCGTGATCTCAGCTCACTGCAACCTCTGCCCCGCCAGGTTCAAGCGATTCTCCTGCTTCAGCCTCCCAAGTAGCTGGGATTACAGGTGCCTGCCACCACGCCCTGCTCATTTTGTATTTTTAGTAGAGAAGGGGTTTCACCATGTTGGTCAGGCTGGTCTTGAACTCCTGACCTCAGGTGATCTGCCTGCCTCAGCCTCCTAAACTGCTGGGATTACAAGCATGAGCCACTGTGCCCAGCCTGAGTTCAGCATTTAAAAGTTGCTGATATATAACTATTTGTGGATTATGATACTGGTTCCTTCAGAAATTTGAATTTGTTTTTAGCAGAATTATTTTACTAGAAGTATGTTCAACACTGGCTGATACTGAAGTGGCTAAATTTATGTTTGGCCAGTGTGGGAGAGCCAAAAATTACTTGATTAGATCAAGCTGGTAGATTGCAGCAATGTGGTTTGTGGGTGAGGATAGTATAAAGTAGTTGTGAATGGCAAAGTTTGGGGTGAGGAAGGAAAGAAGAGTAGATATTAGAAGAAAAACAATTCAGAGCACAAAATAAAAGTAAAACCACACCTCCATTTTAGTTCAGTTTGACAGAAAGGTCTTGTTGGTAGTAGCTAAGTATTATTAATGCCATCAGGAATAAAATGTATTAGCTGTCCTAGTAGTCTGGGTTTTGGAAATTACCAGTTCGTGAGTACTGTAAAGAAAGGAGAATTTAGAGTTTTTCATCCATCTTGCCAAGGTTCCTTTTACATAAATCTTTGACACACCAGCCATTGTGAAATTCTCCAGAATTGTGGACAAAGTTAGCTTCAGGAAAAGGAGAGAGAGTTTTGTTGAAAAATGTAGACAAATGCTAGTGGGCATTAAGATATATGTGGGTGTGTACTCCCCATTATGGTTAGGACAAAGATACTGTGTGGAAAATGAATCAATTAGGACATAGGGAGTGTGGAGAAAGTAAACATAGGAGGCGGTTTCTTGGAATTTGATTCTGATCCTAGAAATGTGAGTTAGAACTGATCAGTGTATAAGAGAAGTATACCTATTCAAGGGCTCTTGAACAATAAATATTAGTACATAAATGCACTGTACATTTTGCTTATAAAGCTTTTGCAATATGATAAAATTGAAAGTGCTTTTTACTTTCATTTCTAAGGTACATCCAGGTTATGGATTCCTTTCAGAAAACAAAGAATTTGCCAGATGTTTGGTAAGTTGATAATGAACCAGAAACTATTCATTTCTATATCAGAAAGCAATGTGGTAGCATGGCTTTTGTAAATGTGGGTAGTGATGGATTCTAGAATTTTAATTAACCCAAGAATTCTTTAAAAAACTGTTTGTGAAAAGTGAAGTGTTTTCATTCTGAAACTCAACTCTTGATTTGAAGAGTAATTATAAAAATAGAAAAGTTTAGAAAATCACCATTTCACCTAATGAATGATACATTCATTCATTTTATTTATTTATATGCTGCATGGTATTTGAATTTATTTATATACTGCATAGTATTTGAATTAAAGTTAAAAACTTCAGATTTTTAACTGTAAATATGTTAGGGAGTTTAGTGAGTTATTGTAGTGATTTAATTATTTTGTGGCATTTAATATCAAATCTTACCAATGCCTCTATTTCGGGTCAAGTTGTTTTTAATGATCTATATGTCCCCTTTCAGCTAGGTGAATTAACCTATGTTTGTTATTAAATTGATTTTTCCAGGTATATTCATTCAAGATGGTACCGAAACCTTATTTTTTAGGTACTAGAATATGATTTTGATTAGTGTTTGTACATATGTTTATTATTAGATCAATTCTGCTAGGTACTGTCTTAATTTATTCTAATATGTTATACTTGTTTCTGTGGCATACAGTCATGTGTTGCTTAACAACGTGAATACATCTGAGAAATGCATCATTAGGCGAGTTTGTCCTTGTACGAACATCACAGAGTCTACTTACACAAATCTACGTGGTAGAGTCTCCTACACACTTAGGCTAAGTGCGTTATAGCCTGCTGCTCCTAGGCTGCAAACCTATACACGTTGCTGTACAGGCAGTTGTAATACAGTGGTAAATATTTGTGTATCTGAACATGTAAACATAGAGAAGATACAGTTAAAAATACAGTGTTAGAATCTGTGGAACCACTGTCATACGTGTGGTGCCTCATTGAAATGTTCTGTGGTGCATAACTGTACTCGTATTCTGTTCTTCCACAGATTTGAAATTATTTGTGAATGTTGTTATTTTCTAGATGGAATTTCCACTTAAAATCTATAACTTTAACTTGGAACAGCTCTTAAGATCACAGAATTGTCTATTTTAACCACCTTGCTTTGTAGGTCCAAAACTAAGGCCTAAAGAGACATCTGGAGAGGGCAAATTACATGGATGCATCCAGAGGTTCCAGTTTCCCAGATTTTATGTGGCCTATCTACAGTTTTTTGTTAATATCCCTTTTTATTTTATATCTTCCTTGGAATTTTGACCAAGATTCTGTTATTATAAAAACTATTTGAATATAATACTTGTATTTAAATGTGTGTGTGTGTGTATATATATATAATGGTAATGTATTACATTTAAGTCTGTATAGATGAGAGGTCAGCGCACTACAGTCCACATTACAAATGCAGCCTGCTGCCTGTTTTTGTAAATAAAATTTTATTGAAACACAGCCATGCTCTTTCATTTATGCATTGTCTATGCTGCTTTTGTCCTGTGACAGCAGAATTGAGTAGTTGTGACAGAGACCATTTGGCCTATCAAGCCTAAAATACTTTTTCTATGGTCCTTTATAGAAAAAGTTTGGGAACTCTTGCTATAGATGAATATCCAAATCCCGGATAAGTGATGTGGTACCAGTATTATGCATTTATTTGTATACAGTTAATACATTTATTTTATATATTATATATAATATTTATTGTATACAGTTTATGCATTTTTCAGTTATTAAAAGGTGGTTGTTTTTTTTTTTTTTTGAGACAGAGCCTCGCTCTGTCACCTAGTCTGGAGTGCAGTGGTGTGATCTCAGCTCACTGCAGCCTCTCTCTCCTGGGTTCAAGCTATTCTGCCTCAACCTCCTGAGTAGCTGGGATTACAGGTGCCCGCCACCACCATGCCTGGCTAATTTTTGTATTTTTAGTAGAGATGGGGTTTAACCATTTTGGTCAGGCTGGTCTCGAACTCCTGACCTCATGATCTGCCTGCCTCGGCCTCCCAAAGTGCTGGGATTACAGGTGTTAGCCACCGTGCCTGGCCAAAAAATGCTTCTTTAGAATCTGTCCTAGGCCTTTGAGAAGGGTATATTAATAAAAATAAATCTAATCTGGTTCCTACACACTGGCTGCTCATAGTCATGTTATGGAAAATAAGTTGATACACAAATACACTTCAGAAAACAAATCACTTCAGGGAAGAAAATATTGTGAGGTAAGATCAGTATCTTTGTTAATGAAAGTAAGAAGGATGATTTCCATCTGGGGTTCTACATTAGAGAAAAACATGTAGAATATACAGCCGCCTCCTTTCTTTCACACTGATTTTCTTTCTAAACCTATTTCCCCATTTCCCTTTTTTCAGTGCTGTGCCTCCACCCAGCCTGAGTGTGCGCTGCTCCCGTGCGTGGCTGGCTCTGCCCTGAGTGCTTTCCTCACTCTCTCTGGGTGGGCGTGCGTGGCCTCCCACCCCCGTGTCTGACTGCTGCGTGTCTAACTGCTGCGTGTCTAACTGCTGCGTGTCTAACTGCTGCGTGTCTAACTGCTGCCTGCCCTTGAAGGCACAGTTCACATGCAGCCTCTGTGGGGAAAGGGTTCTATTGAGAAGTAGATCCTTCTGTTGAAAAGTAATTTCTTTCCTTGGACTTTTTGTTTCAGTTTGATTGGAATGTTTTTGTTTTTAGAAAAATGATTTGTGCTTTATCTGATACATTGTTTTTACTTAATATCCAGGACTAAAATGATTTTTTGATTTTTTTTTTCTGAGTAACTGCTATGTATTTGCTTTAGAAAGTGTACGATAAGCCAAATTCCCCCAATGTAAAAACACACCACACTTTATAAGACTAATAATTTTTTATGCCGAGTTTTCACAAAGTGGGATTGGATTTTATACAGTCCCTGCTGCCCATGACTGGAAAAAGATCATGTGGGCTGGGCACAGTGGCTCACACCTCTAATCCCTGCACTTTGGGAGGCTGAGGTGGGCAGGCAGGTCACTTGAGGTCAGGAGTTTGAGACCAGCCTGGTCAACATGGCGAAACCCCATCTCTACTAAAAATACAAAAATTGGCCAGGTGTGGTGGCACGAGCCTGTGATCCCAGCTACTTGGGTGGCTGAGACAGGGGAATCGTTTGAGCCCGGGAGGCAGAGGTTGCAGTGAGCCAAGATCACGCCACTGCGCTCCAGCCTGGGCAACAGAGCGAGACTCTGCCTAAAAAAGAAAAACAAAATCATGTCTTTTTGTTATTGCTTAAATAGTTCTTAGAAAAAACAAAGATACACATAATCCTTATAAAAATAGCGATTTTCCGTAATTTTAATGTGCTGAGCCAACAGATTTTATTTCCAAACTGTTTTCTATTCCATATTTTCCCTGCAGGCTTCTTATATCACAAGCATTAAAGGACCATCCATGGGAGACTATGAGGATTGTTAGGATGAGGCAAAGACATTCTTAACAGAGTTTACAAAGAGCTTTGAAACGTGAAACTACCTGCTCTGGAAAAATGGGATGTTGGCTTGAAGATATTTCCTAGTATTCCTTGTTTTCTTTCTGGTTTTTCTATGTTGTTTTAATCCTATTATCGGATCTTGTCATTTCAGGTAACATAGCATTATAAGTTATAGTAATTAGCTTCAGGAGAAACATATGTTAGAATTTGTGTTTTGTGTTTGGGTCCTATCTGTGTACTTGAAAGATACACGTGTATGTAGTTGGATAGTGAGTTCCATCAGGATGCTCAGCGTTGAACGCATAGGAGGGAACTGTGCTGAGCGTGTGAGGTTTGGTGATTGTGCTCTTTTATCTTCTTTCCTTCTTGAGTTTTTAGCAAGATAAGAAATGTAACTACTGTAAAATGAGAGGTGATTTTTAAAATTGCCATTGGGTTGACCAAAAACCTTTTAAATAGCTGTGGCATCCAGTGTGGGCAAGGGTCCCATAGTTTTGTTCCTGGAAGTGTAAATTGTTTCAGACCTCCCCCGGCCCCCAGAAATTTGCTAGTATTTGTCAAAATTTAAAACATCTGTATATTCTTTAATTTAGCAGTTCTACTCTTAAGAATCTCACTTACAGGCCGGGCGCGGTGGCTCAAGCCTGTAATCCCAGCACTTTGGGAGGCCGAGA
>NW_012114252.1:10699829-10701449 GCF_000951035.1 Colobus angolensis palliatus
ATAGTGGCACAATCTCAGCTCCCTGCAACCTCTGCCTCCTGGGTTCAAGTGATTCTCCTACCTCAACCTCCTGAGTAGCTGGGATTATAGGCACCCACCACCATACCTGGCTAATTGTTGTCTTATTAGTAGAGACGGGGTTTCACCATCTCCCAAAATGCTGGGATTGTAGGCGTGAGCCACCACACCCAGCCTGAACTCACACTTTTTGATTCTTCTGTATTACTCAGGCTTTCTGTAGGTGCTTATTAATTCTTTGCTAGATTAGAGAACTTGCTGAATTAAAATTTAGAATTCTGGAAGTAAATGTAGAAGGGACGCTTTGAGAAGCATCCTTGTGCTTTCATCGTGTAATGCTATTTTTAACTTATAGTAACTTTGTGATGTTTTAAAATTTATTTTCATTGATTTATTTGTATGTGACCCCTAAGCTTAGAATTCAGTTGCAAAGAGTTTTGTTTTTATTCTAGTGAAGGAAATACATTGCTTGAGGATTTTGTTAGATTAAATGGAGTAACACTAGTTATCTCCATTAATAGTTAATGATTCTTGTTGCCCCCAAATTTGTTCTAAAATTAAACTTTTAAATGCGTGCTTTCTATAACAGGCAAAGAAGCAGAAATAATGAAATGATCACTGGGACTTTGTTTCTGGACTGGTCCTTATTTAAGGATATTACAAGGTTCCTGAGTTACCATTTTGACTCATAATATGTGATATGCTAATGTACCAAGCAGAGAGTATTCTTTTCTGTATGTTTCCACTTCCCAACCTACCTATGGTTCCTCTTCTGCACCTTCACGTGTGTGCACATGTACATGTTCCCAGCTTTTTATTCAGTCCTTTATGTGCTAGTTGATTGTTGAGTGCAGACAAAAATAATGTGTTGCATTTCTTAGGCACAATATTTGATTTATAAGGAAATATTTTGATAACAGCATTTATATTAATGTATGCTCTTACTGATTAGAATGTGACAGGTGATAGAAAATATATTGGATATAAAATCAGTCACATATTTACAAACTCTATACACAAATAACAGTATATTTTACCAGCATAGCATACAGTAGTCATAAAATAAGAGTGGGTGATACGGTAGAGCACTCGTTCCCAGTATGTTCTGGGGTACCTGGGAACTCTTGAGACCCTTTCAGATACTCTGAAGTAAACAATTTTCCATAATAGTTTTTCCTGTTCTCGTTCTCTGAGGATTATGCAGTAGAGTTTTCCATGTAACAGTAGAGTTATATGATATATGTTATTGCAACAGATTGAATGCAGCAACCAGATCTGAGAATCCAGCTGCCTTAAGCCACATGTTAAAGAGATTTGGGAAAATGTAAAACATTTCCGCTGTAATGAATTTGTGATAAAAATGTTACTTTTAATTGTTAACATAAAATGAACTTTTCTTTGGAAATATGTTTTTAAAAGTTTCTTAATTTTAACATGGCAAATAACGATATATACAATATGTATAAGCCAAAGCTCCTTGAGATTGTCAGTATTTAAAAATGTAAAGAGGGCCGGGCGCAGTGGCTCAAGCCTGTAATCCCAGCACTTTGGGAGGCCGAGACGGGCGGATCACGAGGTCAGGAGATCGAGACCATCCTGGCT
>NW_012114252.1:10701499-10709344 GCF_000951035.1 Colobus angolensis palliatus
AAAAAAAAAAAAAAAAAATCTCACTTACAAAGATATATTTGAGAAAATGTTCATGGTAAGGTGTTTCATAATAGCAAAATTTAAAAATTATTCAAAAGTAAAAGGTAAAAATAAGTATGGAATACCTACCTGCAGGTAAGTTATTTAATCATTATGACAACCTATGGTGTATTCTTATTTTTATTCTTGGTTTTATGGAAGAGAGAATCTCTGAAAGGTTTAATAAATGCCTTACCCAGTGTCACATAGCTGGTAAATGAGAGTATGGATCCCATGTTTAGTTTATGTTCCAGACTGACTCTCACATGCATTGGAACTGGGCTGGGCTGTTAGTGGTATTTGTTTTTAATCGATAGCTTTAGCTGGCACCTGTTCTTGCTGTTGGTGGAGGCTTCTCTCTTTCTGCTCCCTTCCCCTCTTCCACATTGGTGTATCATCATAGACATCTAAAAAGTAGAGTTGTTTCTTTTGTTTTTCTCATCTTGTAACTTGGGTGCCAGTGAAGGCAAATCCTCTTGGATTTGCTAACTTACTAAGTAAGGTAACTGAGTGAGCTTTGCTCAGTTAACTGAGTGCCAGAGCTGCAGCATAGAGATATTGATGCCTTTTGCCACTCGTTGATATTCTTAGGTGGAACTAATGAAGTCTCCCTGGATTTGGAGGAGAAAGTTCTGTGACTCTTTTTTCCTTTTCACTATAATTTTATAATATTTTTCTAATTGTGACTTGTACATATGTGATGTTCAAAAGAATTGATAAGAACGAATGAATGCAACTTCATAAAACCCTTATGACAGAATATCTTTTGAAATGTTTGAGAACCTTTCTTTTACTATATGTTGGCTTAAGTTCAGCTTTTAGAATATTTGTTGAAGATTTTGAATGCGATGTAGAATACTAAATGCTCTAAAGTGAATGCCTGAAAAGGAAAACTCTCCCTTTCCAGTTAGGGAGTCTTTTAAGGATGTAGATAGTTCAGATACTTTTAGGGCTTGTGGATTTTGGGGAGTGGTTTCAATAGAAAAATCTGGGATTTGATGAGGCTGGGATTTCTTTTCCCTTTGCTTGAGGTTAAGACAGGTTGAAATGTTATGTTCTAGTTTTCCTATTATGCTCTCTCCTTACTGCCCTATGTGTCTATTAGCTCGTTCTGGAGTCAGAATGACAGGTAAATTCTTTCTCTACCACTTAGTAGCTGTGTGATCTAGGACAGGTTGTTTAATGTTGGACTCTGAAGATTGTGTTTTATTCTTACTATTTGCGTGATATGTATTTCTCCATCTGTGATTTTATGTTGAAAATACTGTGTGTTTCTTATAGCTGGATGTAGTTGTGTCATGCTTTTGAAATAATTCTGATGGTCTCTATTTTTAAATCGTAGTGTTTAGACTCTTAAGTTGTTTCTTCTTTAGTTTGCCTTGGTGTATTTTCTTAAATAGCAGCTTTATTGAGATTTAATTCATGTGTCATCATGCTCACCCTTTAAAAGCATACAACTGAGTGATTTTTAGTATAGTCGCAGAGTTATGTAACCATCACTACTATGCAATGTCATTAAAATCCATTAACATTTAATAAATGATCAAGGCAGTTGGATTTATGTCTAGCATTTTATTATTTGTTTTCTCTCTGTCTCCCCTTTTTTTCCTTCTGTTTTCCTTTTCTGCCTTGGATTATTTTAATAATTTTTGAAATTCAATTAAAATTTATCTGTTGGATCTATCTATTTTTCAGTGGTTTTTCTAGGATTGCAGTATCCATCCTAACATTTCTTAATCTAATTAGAGCTAATATGATACCATTTCAAGTAAAATATAGAAATTTTGCAATCATATAGCCCATCCTTCTCTTCCCATCAATATCGTCTATGTTATAGTTGTCATGTATTTCATCTGCATGTATTATAAATTCTATGGGAAAATGTTATGATTTTGTTATAAGCATGTTGAAGTGAGTTAGGACATTTCTTTAAAATGATCTGTCAAATTTAAAATATAGAGACAAATCTCTAGGTTAAATATTTTATTTGAAATCACAGAATTGGAATTTGGGACATACACGTGGAGTCTTCAGTATGTCCAAGGAACCAAGAAAAGGTTGAAGGTTTTATTAGATAGAAAAAAAACTGTTACTGATTATTTTGAAAGACAGTTAATTGGTACTTGAAAAGCTTTTGGAACTGGCAGGCTTGGTTAGGAGAGTGACAGCAGTAGGTAAAACTAGTCTTAGAGTGATAGCAGGTTGTTTCAGCAGTTACTAGGTAAAGCTGGTCTTAGGGTTACAGCAGGCTGTTTTAGCAACTGGGCCTCTGGACAGTTCAGTTCTTGGAGCCCGTGCTATGTGCCCTGAGTGCTTTTTTCCCCTAACTCCTTGACTTTTATGTAGTTGGATATACAAGAATGACCCAATTCATATAATCAACTTTCACAGTTCGAAATATCATTCAGTTGAAATTAAGACTCATTTTATTTTGGTCCATTTAAAAAATGTTGTATTTTAAAATTACATATGTATTTTTTATTGTGGTAAAGCAGACATAACATAAAATTTACCCTTTCACCGATTTTAAGAGTGTAGCTCAGTGGCTTTAATTTTATTCACAGTGTTTTACAATCATACAGCTCCAGATCATACAGCTCCAGATCTGTATGATCGCCCCAAACTGAAACTGTACATATTAAACACTAATTCCCCATTTCCCACCTACTCCTAGCCCTTGGTAACCTTCCTTTTACTTTCTGTCTCTATGAGTTTACCGATTCTAGGTACCTCACATAAGTGGAATCATGTAAGATTTGTTCTTTCGTGTCTGGCTTATTTCACTAGCAGAGTATTTTCAAGGTTCACCCAGTTTCTTCCTCTTTAAGACTGAATAGTAGTCTGCTGTGTGGATATACCACATTTTGTTTCTTCATCACCTGTTGATGGACATTTGGGCTGTTTGTACCTTTTGGCTGTTGTGAATAATGCTGCTATGAACATTGGTGTACAGGTATCTGTTTGGGTCCCTGCTTTTGCTTCTTTTTAGTATATAACTAGAAGAGAAATTGCTGGGTCCTATGGTAATTCTATATTTAACTTTCTGAGGATCTGCCACACCGTTTTCCGTAGTGGCTGCACCATTTCTTTTTCCCACTGTTTTACTGTTTATAATAACCACCAAATCATGCCTTTCCTTAATGCAAGCTCTGGGTAGTTGACTCACTGGATATTTGTAATGTAGCTTTACATAACTTTAAGAGATTTAATTTGACAGTATCTTCCTAACCAATATGTTTATGCTTGTTAGTCTAGTGTTACTGCCAGAGACCTATTGCACAGACTTGTGGAAGTATTGGGACTATGGGCCATGGACATTTATTAATATTTTTTCTCCTAACATTTTATTTGACGAAGAATTTAAGAAATACAGCAAAGTTTGAAGAATTGTACCATGAATGCCAGTAGATTCTATAATTAACATTTTCTTATTTGTTTTTAACATGTGTATTCATTTGTGTTTTCCTCTACTCATCTATCAGTCGACCTCATTTTCATTTTGCATGTCAACTTAAGTTGTAGATAATAGTGCAATTTACTCCTATACACTTTAGCATGCAATTTTGAAAGCAGAGTTCAGGCTGGGTGTGGTATCTTTGGGAGGCCGAGAAAGGAGGATCACTTGAGGCCAGAAGTTTGAGGCTGCAGCGAGCTATGAATCCAGCCTGGGTGACAGAGCAACACCCTGTCTCAAAAAAATAAATAAGTAGGCCGGGCGTGGTGGCTCAAACCTGTAATCCCAGCACTGTGGGAGGCCGAGACGGGCGGATCACGAGGTCAGGAGATCGAGACCATCCTGGCTAACATGATGAAACCCCGTCTCTACTAAAAAATACAAAAAACTATCTGGGCGAGGTGGCGGGCGCCTGTAGTCCCAGCTACTCGGGAGGCTGAGGCAGGAGAATGGCGTGAACCCGGGAGGCGGAGCTTGCAGTGAGCTGAGATCGGGCCACAGCACTCCAGCCTGGGTGACAGAGTGAGACTCCGTCTCAGAAAAAAAAAAAAAATGTAAAGAGATTCTGAGCCCAGAAAATCTGATAGGCATTGTCCTGGAAGGTGACTGGGTGGCCTCTTGAGATAGGGTGATGACAGTCTTCGCTGAGAGTGTGGCCTTTAAGCTGAGATTCTAGACAGAATGAGCACGCCTCCTCTGACTACTCAGCCCTGCTCCACTTCCACATTCTTTTTTAGCCTTACTATAATTACTTCCATGTCAAGTCAAGGAGTTTTACTCATTCATTTCTGAATTCCTTTTGCTTACCACTTTACTTACTAGGCATTAATAATTCTTTACGGCTGGACACAGTGGCTCACGCCTGTAATCCTAGCACTTCGGGAGACTGAAGCCAGAGCATCACTCGAGCCCAAGAGTTCAAGACCAGCCTGGGCGCATAGGAAAACCCCATCTCTACAAATAATTTAAAAATTAGCTGGGTGTGTTGGCATGAACCTCTGGTCCCAGCTACTTGGGAAGCTAAGGTGGAAGGATTGCTTGAGCCCAGGAGATGGAAGCTGCAGTGAGCTGAGATTGCACTACTACACTCCAGCCTGGGTGACAGAGCAAAACGCTGTCTCGAAAAAAAAAAAATTACTTTTTAATGGAATTGTTTATATACATTTCTACACGTGAGACAAACTTTTGAGGGAAGTTTAACGTCTTTGGCATTCACACCAAACTAATTTGAAATGTATTTTTATTTAGTTTTTTTTTTTTAAACAAATATTTTTTGGGATCTGTTATTTCCTATTAAATTCCTTTTACATGAAAAATCATAAATTGATTTTTAAAAATGACTTTTAATGTTAATAGGGCTTTGTCTTTTAGATGTATTTGTTAATGATAAATTTGTTTCTGTAATTGTTATGCTTCTTGGCTTTAATCTGGGCCCATATGTAAAGACTCTGTAGTTTTATTATCATTCCTGCTGTCATTATCCTTGATCATACTCTTTAAAAGCAATAGAAGTTTTAAAAGGACTAGTAGAGAAAGACAATCAGGAAATAATGAGTTTAGATAAAATAAGAGTACAAGCAAACAAGGCTGATTGTGGCCATGTTAGGAATGCATGAGATTTAAACTTTTAGCAAATTAATAACTTTTTTTGAACACTTACTGTGTGCCAGGCACTATTCCCACTCCTCTGCATGTACTAACTCATTTGCTCTTCCTAATAGCCTTATAGGTAGGTACTATTATTTCTGCTTTTCAGGCAATGAAGCAGAAGTTGCTCAGCATCACACAGCTGTTAGTGCCAGGGCAAGGATTTGAACCCTGTCATTACCATGCTCATCTAATGGACTATGCTACCTCTGAAGAAGAGATTATACAGCTTGTTTTGGCATGACACAAAACCTTAAAATGTTTACAGCTTTTTTTTCCACGCATCCTTATTTTTTCCCCATATGACTGTTATTTATTTCTTCAGCCTCTTGGTATCTAGCTTGCAGAATATTTCAGGATCCCAAAGGGACTATATAAAGAGCTGTCTGTAAAAGTTCTGCTTTCCTCCCAAAAGCTAGCAGTGGGGAAAAGAAGCAGGAGAGATAAGGTGCAAAGCACAGGGAGGAAGAAAGAGAATAGTGGAAGCAGCAGTGGTGATCTGTAGTGGTGTCTACAGCGTGCTGGTTCTGGTTGAGTTGGTACGGGCAGCCATGTCAGCAACCAAGTCTTCACTTGTTGGAGGGCTTGCTTTTTACATGCTCTGGCCAGGATGGTTTTAGTTACTAGGATGTAGGGGACAGGAATAACAGCATTTGTTAGAGATTCAGAACAGCCGCCAGGGATGATGAGCTGCAGACATTGATCGATATCAAGTAAATAATGAGAGATAGAAGATAAAACAGTTCTAAGGTGCCAGAAAGCAACTTGGTAATGGAGAAATACATATCCTAGAGAGAGGTAGACAAATGTTTTTATCCTCTCAGGAAATTACCTGGATAAGTGTACATTTCTGCAAAGCAAAAGAGAGTCAAGCTTCTGAACTCCTGCTGCATAGGCTGGTGGGTGTGAATGGGTGTTTGATTGGCGAAGGATGAGGACTTCAGGTTTCTAGTAAACTTAAATGTGATATGGTTTGACTGTGTCCCCACCCAAATCTCATCTTGAATTGTAGCTCCCTCTAATCTCCACGTGTTTTTGGAGGGACCTAGTGGGAGGTAATTGAATCATGGGAGCAGGTTTTTCCTATGCTGTTCTTGTGATAGTGAATCAATCTCATGAGATCTGATGGTTTTATAAAGGGCAGTTCCCCTGCACACACTCCCTTGCCTACTGCCATGTAAAGCATGTCTTTGCTCCTCCTTTACTTTCCACCATGATTGTGAGGCCTCCCCAGCCATGTGGAACTGTAAATCAATTAAACCTTTTTCCTTATAGATTACCCAGTTGCGGGTGTTTCTTCTTAGCAGTATGAAAATGAATTAATACATAATGATTCCCTTGTTTGGAGGGTTGTCCAATACTATATGAAAAGTAGCTTCACATGTGCTTTAAAAAACCTGTATATGTGCCTTATGGTGTCATTCATTATTTCTAATTTATAGATGTAGAAATAATAATATTTAGAGAAATAAAATGCCTTGGCTAATCACATGCCAGTAGGTGATCAGCAAGCTGGGACTAGAACTCAGGTTCTTTTGATTGAAGTTGTTTTTACAAAGCCCTGAGGGTTCTAAAAAGCTTGAGTTTCACTGTGCACCATTATATGGAAAACTTAAACGTAGCCAGAAACCACATAGAGAAAATAGCCAGGTTTTAAATGTTTTATTGTATAGTATTTGTTGTGGTACTCTTTTATGGGCTTTAAGAATCTAGTGTGCTGGCCGGCTAGGGTGGCTCACGCCTGTAATCCCAGCACTTTGGGAGACTGGGGTAGGTGGATCTCCTGAATCCAGGAGTTCCAGACCAGCCTGGGCAACATGGTGAAACCCCATGTCTACAAAAAGGAACAAAAATTAGATGGGCTTGGTGGCATGCAGCTGTAGTCCTG
Source organism: Colobus angolensis palliatus (assembly GCF_000951035.1). Lineage (NCBI taxonomy): Eukaryota > Metazoa > Chordata > Mammalia > Primates > Cercopithecidae > Colobus > Colobus angolensis. Next base: position 10,708,528 of record NW_012114252.1, read on the forward strand.
GCTGCTTGGGAGGCTGAGGTGGGAGGATTACTTGAGCCTGGGAGTTTCAGGCTGCAGTGAGCTGTGGAGTGTTACTGCAGTCCAGCCTGGGCGACAACGCAAGAACCTGTCTCAAAATAATAAATTATTTTAAAAAATAGAAATATGTAATTTCTTGCCAAACTCAAGGTCACTGAAACTTTCTTGTTTTTTGTTTTGTATTTTTAATGTTTTATAGTTTTAGATCTCTGATCTGTTTTGAGTTAATTTTTATATGTGGTGTGAAGTAGGGTCTAAATTAACCTTTTTTGCATGTGACTATTCAGTTTGCTATACAATCTCTTGAAGAGGTTTCCTCTTTGAATTGCCTTAGCACCCTTGTAGAAAAAGTAATGGGACATACATGTGTGAGTATTTTTTCTGGACCGTCTATTCTGTTCCATTGAGCTAGTTTGCTTTTGTCTCATTACCACACTGTCTTGATACTGTCTTGATTAGCTTTCTAAGTTTGGATATCAGGAGTGTTAATTTCTCCAACTTCGTTGCTCCCTTTCAACATTGCTTTAGCCATTTCATGTTACATTCAGATTTCATACTTTTATATACACTTCACATACATATAGATTTTAGAATTAGCTGTTAATTTCTTCAAAAGCCTGTTGGGATTGTGAATGTGATTGCGCAGAATATGTAGATCAGTGAGGAGAGTCTGGATGAATTAACTGCCTCCCAAAGCAAACAAAAAACAAAAACAGCCGGGCGCGGTGGCTCAAGCCTGTAATCCCAGCACTTTGGGAGGCCGAGACGGGCGGATCACGAGGTCAGGAGATCGAGACCA
>NW_012114252.1:10709394-10710898 GCF_000951035.1 Colobus angolensis palliatus
AAATAAATAAATAAGTAAATAAGTACGATAAAAAAAAAGCAGAGTTCATTATTCGCTTACAGCTTTTCCAAGAAAGCCTTATTGAAATATAATTGCTGTTCAATAAAGTGCACATACATAAGAAATTAATTGTACACTTATATGTGTACACTCATGAAATAATAATCACAATCAGGATAAAGAATGTATCCTGCAACTCCAGAGACTTCCTGGTGCTCCTTTGCTGACTCTTTTGGCCACTTCCTAGCCTTCCTCCTCCCGCTTAGGCAACTATTGATCTGTTTTCTTATCGTAGATTAGTTTGCATTTACTGGAATTTTATATAGGTGGAATAGCACAAGTTATGCTGTTTTTGGATTTTTTTTTTCACTAAGCAAAATTATTTTGAAATTGATCCATGTAATTGTATCAGTACTTCATTCCCTGTTTTTTTTTGTTTTGTTTTGGAGACAGTTTTCCCTCTGTTGCCCAGGCTGGAGTGCAGTGGCACAACCTCTGACTCCTGGGCTCAAGTGATTCTCGTGCCTCAGCTTCCCAAGTAGCTGGGATTACAGGTGTGCACCACCATGCCCAGCTAATTTTTGTATTTTTAGTAGAGACAGGGTTTTGTCATGTTGGCCAGGCTGGTTTCAGGCTCCTGGCCTCAAGTGAGTCGCCCACCTCAGCCTCCCAAAGTGCTGGGATTACACGTGTGAGCCACTGCACCTAGTCTGCATTCCTTTTTATTGCTGAGTTCATTCCTTTATATTCCATTGTATGGGTTTACCACCCATACAATAGCCATTCATCTGTTGGTGGACATGTGAGTTGTTTCCAGTTTTTAACTACAACTAAAGGTGCTATGAAGAAGTAGTTATGTGGGCATATGCTTTCATTTTTTTTTGGGAAATGCCTAGGAGTGTAATGGCTAGATCATTTGTATGTTTTATCCTCTTAGAATCTGCAAACTCGTTGGTACTCTTTTACATTTCTGCCAACAGTGTATGAGTGTACTGGTTGCTCCACATTCTTTCCACCCTTTAAATTTAACTGTTACACTATGTATTGATGTCTTATTGTGGTTTTGATTTGCATTTGTCTGATGATTAATAATGTTGAGCTCATTTGCTTTATATCTTTTGTCGATGTGTTTGTGAAGTCTCTTGTCCATTTTGAAATTGAGTTACTTGTCTTATTTAGAAATATTAGGGTTTTTTATTCTAGGTAAAAGTCTTTTGTCTGATACATATCATTACAAATATTTTCTCCCACGATGTGGTTCTGTTTTCATTTACTCAACATTATCTTTTGAAGAGCAAAAGCTTTTAGTCTTATTGAAGTCCAGGTTATTGATTTTTTTTTTCTTTTATAGTTTGAATCTTTTGAGTCTTCATAATACGGGCCAGGCACGGTGGCTCACACCTGTAATTCCAGCACTTTGGGAGACTGGGGTAGGTGGATCTCCTGAATCCAGGAGTTCCAGACCAGCCTGGGCAACATGGTGAAACCCCATGTCTACAAAAAG
>NW_012114252.1:10711868-10713193 GCF_000951035.1 Colobus angolensis palliatus
CACCAAATACTCTTTTTTTTTTTGAGATAATTTTTTGCTCTGTAGCCCAGGCTACAATTTTCGCTCTGTGGCCCAATGGCACAATCTTGGCTCACTGCAACCTCCACCTCCCTGGTTCAAGTAAAACAAATACTCTTGAGAGGAACGTAACAGAATTTAGGTGTCTAACTGTAGGGTATCATTCATAATATATGACACATACTCAAGACAAAAGACAACAGGTACAGATGGTAAGATAAATACCCAAATGAGCAAAGATTTTTTTCCCCCCTTGGGATTTTCTTTTTTTCCGAGGGGAAAAAACATTATAGAGTATAAGACCCAGGCTGTCCGTTTATTAATAGCTTAGCCCATTAAATATATTATACCTAGCCAGCACTAATAAAACACAGCTGTAGGTAACAAACTCTTTTTTTTTTTTTTTGAGGTGGAGTCTTGCTCTGTTGCCCAGGCTGGAGTGCAGTGGCACGATCTTGGCTTACTGCAAGCTCTGCCTCCCGGGTTCATGCCATTCTCCTGCCTCAGCTTCCCGAGTAGCTGGGATTATAGGCGCTCGCCACCACACCTGGCTAGATAATGAACCCTTAAAAATACTTTGTCCAATCACCTTTCATTTACTTCCATGTATTACTAATCCTGCTGAGGCTATCTTGGTGTGACATCCTTCTCCCTCACCACTGGTTCCTCTTTTCCCTCTCAGAACTTCCTTACTTTAACAATCCAGTTGAACACATATGCCAGCCTTATTCAACAGTTGAATCGCAACCTGAGAGAAGATACTAATGTTCATTCTCCAGTTCCACACATATCCGTCATGAGTAAGATAGGCTCATTCCCATAGAAGGATGAGGTTTAAGATTGCTCCAGTCATTAACAGTATACAAGATGTCAGATAGAGTTTTACTGGTTCTAAGAAAAATTAGGCTGTAACCAAGAATATTTATATATCAAACCAACCTCTCCACACATCCCAATTATAAATTCTGGACAAAATAGACAAAGCTACATAATACCTATGGGTATCAGAGAGCAGCCGCAATTAGACAGAAGTAGGAAGCTGACTACCCTTGGAAGGAGGAAGGGGCAGTTTCCTTTTTTGGCCTTTTTTGTATAGCTCATGGAATCAATTCTGGAGTATTCCGTGTGTACATGGGTCAGATTTCAAGCACTCCAGCCGAGGCTAAAAGAACCAAAGAGAATTATTAGCTGTTTCTTATGCTACTATTGGGGGGAAATATTCAAGTTCTACCTAGGTGACTCTTTTTTTTTTTTTTTTTTTTTTTGATACTGTGTCTCGCTGTGTCGCCCAGGCTGGAGTGCAGTGG
>NW_012114252.1:10720331-10723664 GCF_000951035.1 Colobus angolensis palliatus
AAAAAAAATTTAGCATGCATTTAGGTAACCAGAGAGATAAAATCATATTCAGATATGCTTGTATTGTGAGTATTACTCTTCTTTATAAGTATTCTTTGGAAAAACTATTGTCACACAGTAACATATTAATTATATCTTTATTCATTTACCATATTTGAAATTCTCATTAAAGTTTTAAAATGTATTTTAATTATAAAAATAATAAGTTAATAAATACTAGATGTCTGTTCACACTTCATTTTTCCACTGTAAATTGCAGATTAGATTATGATGAATAGACTATAATGTTCTGATATTCTCTGCCCTAGAAATAAGTCCTTGCTTATGTAAGTCAGATATTTTGTTATTTTGATATCTAAGTAATTGGTTATTATGATTTATTTTTTTCTTGACAAGCTTCTAAGCTTTGTTCAGTCTTGTCAAGTCCCTGGTGAGTTTTAGATCTCTGAGTCTAGAGTCTGTTGACTGAATTAATGAATAAAACAATAGATTAGTGCATTGTTGATTTTTTTTTTTTCCCAAAACTTTAGATCCTATTTGCTCTCTTAGGAAACTGAAAGTATTGCAACTTTTAGAGAAGTTTCACAAATCTTAGCCACATGTCTACTAATATTTTGCACACTAGTTTTAGTTGATGAAATGGAAGCAATTTATATGTCCTAACTTGCCATCTGTAAGGTAGTGAGAGTGGTGACAGGCTGCTCTGTTTTGCAGCTAGCATCTTTAATTGATGTTGAATTGTGGCTTTCTGTGCACACAGGGTTAAGTGAAAAGGTTGCAGTCATCTAGTGAGCATTTTCCTTTAATGTGCTCATTAGTGGTGGCAAGTCCAGGTTTCAGCACATGCCAGTAATTTACATTTCATTGTGGAGAGGCTGCCCTTGTTCAAGAGTTGTTTCTAAGCCTGATGAATATATATTGGGAATAAACAGAGTAGAAGAATTGAAAGCCAAATACCCTGCCAGGCCTTTCAGTTGGTTCTGAAGCCTCCAGTGGATCTCTGATTAGCAATGCGTAAAGCAGGATGAAAATGCAAAGATGAGGCCTACAAAAGTTGTCACAGGTAGCTTCTCCCCTTCAATCCTCTTTGTACGACTGCCTTTCCGTTTCATCTTCTCCAAATTCTGTTTTCATGGTAGACTTTGTTAAAGTGAAAATACTCTGTGTTAGACGTAGGATATGAATGCTATAGGATCAACCTGCTTCCTGTACCCCTTCTAACTGCGAAGCCAAGTCTGATTGTTATGCAGTGAGTTTTCAGAAGCAAAGGGCTTGATAGGCCTCAGTTCTTAGGGATCAAATGATTGTAATTGGAATCTTTGTGATTATTCCTTCTGGGACTCATTTTTTCCATCTTTGCTGATTGGTAGGTACCAACTTATTCTGGGTTTTGAAAGCTTGCATAGATCATTAAGGAATAGTTGTGGAGGCTGTGGTCAGTGTTGTTGGGGACAGAGACAGGACTCATATTCATATTGTCTTTGAAACTGTGGTGTTTGGGAAAATCCAGAAGTTTTCTTTTTGTAGAAAAACTAAATATGTTATAATGAAGCATTTTTGGAACTTGGGATTTTATTACAAGTTACTTCATGCATAGATGGAGTAGCATTAGAAAACTCAGACCTAGCTGTTTTTAGAAGAAAATGTTATAATTCTTTATACATTTTAACTATTTACATGTATATAAAAATTTGGGTTTATTGCAAGAAGGTAGGTTTTGATGTTGCTGTTTCTGTGTGTTTGTATGATACATCTACCCATGTATCTGTCTGCTTACTTTATGGTGCTAGTCAAAACTTGCAGCTTAAGAGGGTTTGTTCAGAATTTGTGATTAGAATCAAAAGTGAGTGAATTTATGACTTACATTATTGAAAAACATTGACAAATGTCAGAACTCAAGTCAGGCTTTTATTATTTTACGATAAATCCAGTTAGATGTGATTTAGTACTTGGATCATTTAAATATAAAGGCATGTTAGTCACAGTTTAAGTCTTTATGTTAGTTTAATTAGAGTTTTAACAGGAGCAACATGGAATAACATTTTGGAAAATTTTTATGTGTATGAAGATAAAAGTGCAAGTCTCGAGAATATTAGTTTAGTCATGTTCTGATTAGTGTTTGTAGCCTTTGTAAAAAATGTAAATTTACCTTCTCGATGACTATTTGAAACTATTGTTTTTGGATGCTTGCCAGATAAAAGCCCTATGGGATTAAGTTCTGGTTAATCGCTTGCAAATTTGTGAGGGATATCAGTGACTCTGAATGTTTAACTGTCCAAACTGTCACCTACATGCATCCTGTCACTGCATTGGGTGAAAAAATTAAAAGTTTCTCAGCCAGTTAGAATTAAAGGTGACATCTGCTTTTAATTGGTGTTTAATTTTCTTCCAAGTCAGTAAAAATTCAGTAAGACATGCATTATCAAATTTTGCAATGCTAAGCAACTTGTCAAGTGACAGTAAGCACTACCTTGAGCAGTTGTACAGATGGGAAGTGTTAAAATGTTGATTAATCTTCTAGAGTTCTGATTATGACTTTAGAAGCCTAAAGCTTGTGTAACCGTTGCCAGCTTTCTAGCGTCAGAACAGTATTTATTTGTTAATTTTGTAGACCCTTTTCAATTACTGACAAATTGCCTCTTACATAATGAACATTTTACTAGTTTTAATAAGACTTGGTCTGTTAGACTAAGGGTCATAGATGGCAATGTAGAATTCATGTTTCTGTTGTCTATTATTTAGTAAATATATTAGATTCTTTTTAGTAAAAAAACTGAAAAAAATCTAAATATGAGCTTTAAGTTTTATTCTGTTAGACATATTCATCCTGTGTTGAAAAGGGCGTATCTGTTTGAATCTTGGCAAAGTCAGTCTTGCTTGGGCCCCCTGTTGAAAAAGAAAATGGATTATTTCTGTTTTTACCATTTATAAAACATTTTAAGATGTAAAACATAAGGATGAAAAAAATCATCACCTTCAAGTAGACCGTGTAAAAATAACTCCAGTCTTCAAACACCAAAGGAAATACTCCCATCATACTGATTATGTTTTAATTTTCTAGTTACTAAAAATTAGAACATGGCACTAAGTAGACTATGTAAAGTATGTCTTTGAAAATTCAACTGTGAAGGAGATCTTTTTTTGATAATCATTAATATGAAAGTGAACTTTCTCTTTTCCGTATTTTAACAGTTCTGTATAGTAGAGGTAGAATTCTGATTTGAAGGTGTTTAGGACTTGTAGCAACATTTCTGGGATGAGTTTTTCAGTATTACCAGACTTCAGTTTATTTTTATTTATTTTTTTTTTTTTTGAGGCGGAGTCTCGTCACCC
>NW_012114252.1:10724466-10730876 GCF_000951035.1 Colobus angolensis palliatus
AAACCCCATCTCTACTAAAAATACAAAAAATTAGCTGGGTGTGGTGGCAGGTGCCTGTAGTCCCAGCTACTTGGGAGGCTGAGGCAGGAGAATAGTGTGAACCCGGGAGGCGGAGCTTGCAGTGAGCCGAGATGGTGCCACTGCACTCCAGCCTGGGTGACAGAGCGAGACTCCATCTCAAAAAAAAAAAAAAAAATTTTTGTGCTTGTTTGGATGGGCTTTTTTAATCTTGAATTTTATAGAATAATAATAAAGTTAAGTATTTGTACCTTGAAATACCCTAACACAATTAATTATTGCTTCCATAAATAATTTTGATCTTATCATAAACATACTTTACTTACTGATGAATGATATTAACACGAATGTATACTCTCTTAGAGGTGCTCCAAATGACTTTCATGCTACCCTTCATGCTTGCTGGGTTTGAAGGCATAAGAGAAACAGATGATTTCTGCATTTTACTGGAAAAAAAGACTAAAACGTACAACTACTGAATTGGGGTAATAATCTGCCACTTTTTTGCCCTTCAGTGCTGTTGTGATCTTTTAGGGAAGTGAGGTCATGGCAGACGCGCTTGTTAATCATTTCTGCGTTTTCAGCTCAGTTTGGTCATGAATACTTGAATCTTGCTTCTATTTGCCTCTTTGCATGCAGCTCCTGTTGTTTAAATTACCATGCTTTCTTTATCATGTGATCCTGTCACTCTATTGACAATTGATTGGATCAAGGATTAGTGCCTGACCCAAGGCAGACATCTATAGAAGGGTCATCGGCGTGTGTGTGTGTGTGTGTTTGTGTGTGTGTGCATGTGTGTGTGGTGGTCGTGAATGGTGGTGGTGGTGCCAAGAAGGTTGTGACATTGAAACTAATAACTGATGATGAGAGGAGCAGCTAGCACTTGGAGATCTAGAGTAAGAGCTCTCCAGGCAGAGGGAATAGCAGGTTTAAATGTTCTGAGGCTGGAATGAGATTTGAGATATAGAATATAGAGACTGGATATAGAGAAAGGAACTGGTGTGGCAGGAGAATCATGAGTGAGAAAACACGTGGTACAAGATGAAGTTGAAAGGATAGGTGGCTCAGGGCGGATCAGTTAGGGTCATTGTAAGAAGCTGGGATTTGGGTCTGAGTGCATTGGGGAGTTGCTAGAGGAGTTTTAAGCATGTGGTGACTTAATGTGATGCACTTCTGTATCACTGTAACAACAGTGCGTATCAGACTGAAGAATTACGTGTTTAAGAACACTTTGCTACATTGGAGCAGAAAAATGTAAAGAAGGAACAGTGCCGTAGAAGTTGTTAAATTCTCATGGGCATCCACCTGTGGACGTCCTCACTCCTTAATTTGTCCTGCTGTTCTTAGCTTCATAGCTCTCTGTGAAAACAAAGCTATCTTCTAATTTATACTTTGCAAATCATTTGCTTTTCAGTAAACCCCATTCTTGCCTATTGGGGTTAATCTAATACTAAGATCCAAGATTCCTCTTCCCACAATGGTTTATTTTCCTCAGGCTGGATTCTTCAGTATTGAAAAACTCCCGTAAGAGAACGCATGGGAACTATTGACCCTTCATGTCCTAAGAACAGTTAGAGTTAGGGGGTAGGTGTGGATACAGAGGGTGTATGTGGTATTCCAGTTTAAGGTGGCCACTCTCCTCTGATTTCTTTCTCCTCTGATTTTGGCTTCTCTGATTTCTTTCCATTGGTATTAATTACTAATACACTTCTTTGACTTTCTATCTGGTTAATAGGTGAGGTTACATTGCACAAATGCTTAAATGAATGCGTGTATATTGGCATCCTTGTATACGGGCTCATGTTTGCATACAAATACTCAAATTCCAGTGAAGTTTGCTTTGCCAACATCCTTTCCACCATAGGTGATTTGTAGAAGCCAGTCAGGATCATCTTATCTTCCCTCACAATTACTGATTAAGGGATTAATCCAGGCTTAAGCCAGTGTGGACCACTGAAACATGATGAAAGGCTTGCCTGGGATTCCTGGAAAAGGAACCTCCTCATTCTTAAGAGAAAGACATTAGAAGCCAGGTTTTCTTGCATTCTCCACCACCTACCGCCTTGTGAACGAGAGGGCTTAGCTGCTGCTGGCAGCCATGTTGTGACCATGAGGATAGCTAACCTGAGGCTAAAGCTGACTTACAGAATAAGGCAGATCTGAGAGAATGGCAGAGAAATCCAGAATTGGGAGATATATTTTTGGAATAATTTCTGTCTAAAAGTGTTGGTGGGGTATGTGTTATGGCAAGAGGAGAGCTGGGATGTTTAATGGGTTAACAGCATTTTGTTCTTTATCATATATTTATTGAAAAATTTTCCTATCCCATTGTGCTAGGCACTGAGGAAATTACTTAAGAAATAAAGTAGGGTACAGAACTTACCTTTCCAGGAAACCCATTTACAGGTATTGGGTTTTGATTCTTTCTTTCTTTCTTCTTTGGAGACGGTGTTGCTCTGTTGCCTAGCCACCCAGGCTGGAGTACAGTAGTGTGCTCATGGCTCACTGCAACGTCCGCCTCCTGGGCTCAAGCAATCCTCCCACGGTAGCCTCCTGAGTAACTGGGACTACAGGCGTGCACCACCATGCCTGGCTAATGTTTGTATTTTTTGTAGAGATGGGGTCTCGCCATGTTGCTCAGGCTGGTCTCGAACTCCTGGGCTCAAGTGATCTGCTTGTCTTGATTCCTTCTATAACTGCCCCTTGTATTGGATTTGGGGACTGAAAGAACACATAGTTACTAATATTCTTTTTTTTCTTTTTTTTTTTTTTTTTTGAGAGGGAGTCTCACTCTGTCGCCCAGGCTGGAGTGCAGTGGCCGGATCTCAGCTCACTGCAAGCTCTGCCTCCCGGGTTCACGCCATTCCCCTGCCTCAGCCTCTCAAGTAGCTGGGACTTGAGAGGCTAATTTAATTAGTCACCACGCCCGGCTAATTTTTTTATTATTTTAGTAGAGACGGGGTTTCACCGTGTTAGCCAGGATGGTCTCGATCTCCTGACCTCGTGATCCGCCCATCTTGGCCTCCCAAAGTGCTGGGATTACGGGCATGAGCCACCGCCGCCCAGCCTAATTTTTGTATTTTTAGTAGAGATGGGATTTCACTGTGTTGGCCAGGCTGGTCTCAAACTCCTGACCTCAGGTGATCCTCCTGCCTCGGCCTCCCAGAGTGCTGGGATTACAGCACTGTGCCCAACCAGTTACTAATACTCAGTTTTAAATTTTAGAAACCTAGTACTTAAAGCATATTAACCTTTGCTTACTGTGGAACCAATGTCAGGGCTGTGAGTTGCCTTCAGTGATGTTGCTGGGTAGCCAGACTTACCTGTGCGTTATACATGATTGCTTTGGGGAATCCAACAATGTGAAGATAGCTAGTCTCGAAGACAGCACTGGAAGCAGAGAGTAGCCAGCAGTCAGTCTTACTTCTCTCTGAGTTTATGCTCCATTCTTTGAGCTGTTTCTGAAAGCCTCTCTGCTTTCCACCTCTGCTTGTCTGGCTCTCACGACCCTGTTGGAACATGCTGACTTCATCGCCTCTAGGCCTATGTGATGTAGGCCAGGGATCCTGAAAGGAGGAAAGTCTCTTTTTCTCTCTGTTCCCATGCCCTATTCCTAGAAAAGGAACCCTGCTAGGTCTAGTTTGGGCCAGCTGCCTCTTGCCACTCCTGTCTGTTCAGGGAGCAAGATTATGCCATTCACAAGGGCTACAACTGAAGAGGTCTTTTGCAGTGTTTGGGAAAAGGGCAGTTCAGGAAAGTCAGGCTAACTCTGCCACCAAATGTGTCTTAAACCACATAATTATAGGACGGTATGATAATTGCAGCAATCAAAGGCTGTTATGTGCAGGAAGGTAGTTGGGGGTTGGGTACAGCTGAAGAGAACATTGTCAAACTTCACGTAAAGGTCTGTGTGTGCGTGTGGGTGCGTATATGCGTGTGTACGAAGGATTCATGGAGGGGGGAGTATTTTATATTGGTATAGGTGTTGCTTTCCTCCCTAAGAATTTATTCCTGTCACAAATGCTCTGTGACCCTATGATGCTAAGTTTCATAATTGTGGTATCATTAGAGTTATAATGTACAGAAAATAGAAGAAAATCATGGACTTTCTGAGCTCGAAAGGCCTTGGAACTTACCTAATTTGTTTGACATACATCTTTTAATGTGGCAGATTCTGGTAAATATAAAGATGAAGCAGCTTCCCTCTCCTGAAGAAGTTTATAGGACTACAGCAGGGTGGAGATATTGGGAGGAGTTTCTCTGATTCCCAGGAGAGGACAGCTGGCTATCGAGGGTAGTCAGATGACGAAGTGATTCATTTTGATGGGGGAGAGGTGCCCAGAAAGGTTTCATGAAGAAGGTGGCATTTGAAGTAGGCCTTGAAGATAGGTAGTATTTAGGCAGGGGAGATGATGGAGAATAATGAGGGCACACAGGTGGATGGGGAATTCCAGGAAGGGGCTATAGTGTGGGGATGGCAGAGAAAGGGGTGCTGCATTGAGCCATGAGCTGTGACAGACCTTTGAGTGTAAGAGTAAGCCTGGAAGGTGAAGGGCCCTGGGTACTGCGCTTGAATTTCTTTATACCATTCAAGCTTTCCAGAAAACCACTGTGAGCATTGAAATACTTCAGGGGAGCATTCTATGTGAGGCTGTTGCTTTCTGCCATTTTCCTCAATTCAGCACATGGCAAGAAATTTGGTATCATCTTTGCCCACCTTTGCTGTGAGGCCGTGTGTTAGTCTGTTCTTGCATTGCTATAAAGAAATGCCTGAGATTGGGTAATTTATAAGAGATTTAATTGGCTCACGATTCTGTAGGAGGATGGTGTCATCTGCTTCCGAGGAGGCCTCAGGAAACGTACAGTCATGGTGGAGGGCAAAGAGGAAGTAGGTACGTCTTACATGGCCAGGACAGGACTAAGAGAGAGAGGGGAAAGGTTATAACTATAGTAGTTACTGCTTCCTGATGTACATTTTATTCATTTGTCTTTCTCCCCTGCTGAAATACAGCCTACACCACCATAGGAGTTCCTGTCTCTTGATTGTTGCTATTTCCTCAGTACCTAGGACAGTGTCTGGCTTATATATATTTGCTTAATGAACAAACGAATAAGAGATGGATTATTTAGCTTTAGGCCATTCATGGAAAGTTTAATACCCGAAATTCTCTGTTAAGCAGGCAGATATTTATAAATACAGAAATGGCTTCTAAGGTGTCTCTGTAAGATGGCTATTGAACTGTTGCACGAGCTTATGATGAGTGGAATCTTAAGCCCTTTCGTCATATAGACCAGCATGTGGCAGGCTTTTTTCTTCTGTAAAGGGCCAGATAATAAGTGTTTTAGGCTTTGTGGGCCATACTGTCACAACCATTCAACTCTGTTCTAAATACTCAGCTGTGCAGTTGTCGTGTGAAAGCAGCCCTAGACTATAGGTAAATGAATGGGTATGGCTGTGTTTCAATATAACTTCCATTATGAATACTCAAATGGGAATTTCAAATTACTCAAATGTAATTTTAACATGTCACGAAATATTACTCTGCTATTGATATTTTTTAACTATTTAAAAACTTAAAAAAACTTTCTTAGCTCATAGACTACAAACATGTGGTGGGCTGGATTTGGCCTGTAGGCTGTAATTGGCCAGTACTTGCTATAGAGCTTTCTGTCTTCCTCAGCTTTAATGGTTAGAAAATCCTTCATTATATTAACTGAAATCTATCTGTTTAGAATATTTACTATTTTTTTATGGTGAAATAGGACATATATACCGAAAAATGCACATAATATAAATGTACAGCTTTACAAATTATTGTGAGCACCCACATAATATTACCTAGGTCAAAAAATAAGACAAATGTCTGCACCCTAGAAGCCCTTTGCATGTTCCCTTCACATGATACTCCTTCCTCCCATCCCAGGAACACCGTCCTAACTATTACGGGAATCATGTTCTTGCTTTTCTTTATACTTTTCACCTCCTTAATATGCATCCTGTGACTCTAGAGTTTAGTTTTGCCTATTTTCTTGAACTTTCTATAAATAGAATCATAGAGTTAAAAAATTTGCCTTTGTTTCTCTCTTTTTATCTTTTCTTTCTTTCTTTCTAATATTTTCTTTTTTTCTTTCTTTTCTTTTCTTTCAGCAGTTTTGCTCTGTCTCCCAGGCTGGAGTGCAGTGGTATGATCATGGCTCACTGTAGCCTCACTCTCCTGGGCTCAGTGATTCTCCCACCTCAGTCTCCTCAGTAGCTGGGACCACAGGCGTAAGCTGTCATACCTGGCTAATTTTGTTTATGTTTTGCAGAGACAAGATCTCACTATGTTGCCCAGGCTGGTCTCGAACTCCTGGGCTCAAGTGATATGCCCACCTTGGCCTCCCAAAGTGTT
>NW_012114252.1:10731405-10746761 GCF_000951035.1 Colobus angolensis palliatus
GTAGAGACGGGGTTTCACCATGTTAGCCAGGATGGTCTCGATCTCCTGACCTTGTGATCCGCCCATCTCAGCCTCCCAAAGTGCTGGGATTACAGGCTTGAGCCACCGTGCCCAGCCGAAATTATTCAGTTTTCTCTGTGATTTCAGTCTTGTCATTCCATCTGGTTAAAATGGATTTGAATTAATGTTTTGTAGTTCTTTTTCAGCTTTGGTGCATCATTGAATTAGGCACTCAGTGTCTTTGTGTGGCTTTATACAAGTATTTAGTAAAAATGTCCATTAGAGAAAGGCCAGAAGTAGAGTAGGGCTTTTTAGTTATGCAGAAATGTACTATTCAATGGTCTGGATATGACGTTTGAAACAGTTGTGTATCTGTACAAATATATTTAGTTTAATACACACTTGTCTGTGTTGTCCATAAGCACACATTTAGATATGGCCACAAGAAAGATTTTGAGTGACCATGTGAATAAAAAAATTATTTGGTACAGTTATTTCTGCTAATGAATGGGGAATGTACAGTAATATGGAAAGTACAAAATACGGGCCAGGCGCAGTGGCTAACGCCTGTAATGTCATCACTTTGGGAGGCCGAGGCAGGTGGATCACTTGAGGCCAGGAGTTTGAGACCCCCCTGGGCAAAATGGCGAAACCCTGTCTCTACTAAAAACGAAAAAATGAGCCAGGTGTGGTGGCATGCTCCTGTAGTCCCAGCTACTCAGGAGGCTGAGGCAGGAGAATCACTTGAACAGAGGGCGAAGGTTGCAGTGAGCCAAGATCACATCACTGCACTCCAGCCTGGGCAACACAGTGAGACTCCATCTCAAAAAAAAAAAAAAAAGAAAATACAAAATAGGGATAGTATCGAAGAAATCTGAGAATGTTTTCTATAAGTTAATGTATATTGCCTAGTAACTATATTTAATAATACTAGATTTATATTCTCTTAAGTGTATGCGAATTGAGAATGTGTGCAGTGAGTTCAGAGATGCTGTGAAGGAATTATTTTCAGAATTCAAAATTTTCAATGGATCATTGAGAATTAATTGCAATGATGAAATATATGTAACATGTAGTAGCTTATGTAAACATTAGTGTTAGATTAGATTTGTAAAATTCCTGGTTTTCCCAAAATATTTGAATTGTGCTCTAGAAAAGTCCAGGGACTCACTCCCACAACTGTAAATGTAGCTATACTGATACAGGATTTGCGCCCTAATAGATGTAGGGTTGAAGCACAAAGAAGTTTAAAAATACTCCATTCCATGGGTGTTTAATAGATTTATACCTGTTGATTATTAATTTTTGAGTCTGTGGATTAGGTATTATCCTCTATGATTAAAAAAAATTGGAGAAAGAGGATAATCACTGTAAGAAAGAATCAAGATTATGACTTTGTATGTTCAGAGCAGCATGGGAAGAACAAATTCTTGGTAATACATCAATTGGGATCTGCGATAGGCTGGAGAGGTTTTTGGGCATATATGGGAAATAATGCTACTTTTAGTCTGTTCACTTTCATGAAGCTGACCACAAGGTGGGGATAATATATTATATGAGGTCTGGATGACCTGTGATATCATCCAGAGTTGTAGTGGAGAATTATATTACTTTAAAGGATGTGTGTTTTAAATTTGGGTGTTTACACATGAGTTAGAGTCAAACAATTAGTTTACAGCTATATCTTGACTATTTAGGTATGCCAACAATAATTATTTTTTAAATTGTTTCTCAGTACTATAAGGTTCTTATTTTATTGCTGAAAAAACTTTTAAGTTCAGGGGTACATGTGCAGGTTTTTTACATAGGTAAATGTGTGTCATGGGGGTGGCACTCTTTTTATTACAATAAAGTTTTGGGGAACTGATCGTATTCGGTTACATGAATAAGTTCTTGAGTGGTGATTTCTGAGATCTTGGTGCACCCATCACCCAAGCAATGTACACTGTACCCAAGGTATAGTCTTTTATCCCTCGCCCCCTTCCCACCCTTTCCCCCAAGTCCCCAAAGTCCATTGTGTCATTCGTATACCTTTGCCTCCTCATAGCTTAGCTCCTACTTATGAATGAGAACATATGATGATTGGTTTTCCATTCCTGAGTTACTTCACTTAGAATAATGGTCTCCACTTTGGGAAGCCGAGGTGGGCGGATCGTGAGGTCAAGAGATCAAGATCATCCTGGCCAACATGGTGAAACCCCATCTCTGCCAAAAATACACAAAGTAGCTGGATGTGGTGGTGCATGCCTGTAATCCCAGCTACTTGGGAGTCTGAGGCAGGAGAATCGCTTGAACCCAGGAGGGGAAGGTTGCAGTGAGCCGAGATCGTGCCACTGCACTCCAGCCTGGTGACAGAGTGAGACTCCATCTCAAAAAAAAAAGGAAAGAATAATGAATTCCACTGGTGTTGCTGCAAATACCATTTTTTCATTCCTTTTTATGGCTGAGTAGTATTCCATGGTGTATATATACCACAATTTATTTATCTACTTGTCGATTGATGGGTATTTGGTCTGGTTCCATATTTTTGCAATTGCAAATTGTGCTGCTCTAAACATGTGTATGCAAGTATCTTTTTTTGTGTAATGACTTATTTTCCTCTCAGTAGATACCCAGTAATGGGATTGCTGGATCAAATGGTAGTTCTACTTTTAGTTCTTTAAGGATTCACACTGTTTTCCATAGTGGTTATACTAGTTTACATTCCTAGAAGCAGTATAGAAGTTTTCCCTTTTCACCACATCCACGCCAACATCTATTATTTTTTGATTTTTTGATTATGGCCATTCTTGGTATCTATCGTATTGTGGTTTTGAATTGAATTTCCCTGATCCTTAGTGATGTTGAGCATATTTTCAAGTTTTTTGGCCATCTGTGTATCTTCTTTTGAGAATTGCCTATTCATGTCCTTAGCCCGCTTTTTTTTTTTTTTATTATACTTTAAATTCTGGAATACATGTGCAGAATGTACAGTTTTGTTACATAGGTATACACGTGCCATGGTGATTTGCTGCACCCACCAATCCGTCACCTACATTAGGTATTTCTTCTAATCTTACTCATCTCCTAGTCCCAGACCCCCTGACAGGCCCCAGTGTGTGATGTTCCCCTCCCTGTGTCCATGTGTTCTCATTGTTCAACTCTCACTTATCAGTGAGAACATGCAGTGTTTGGTTTTCTGGTCGTTTGATAGTTTGCTGAGAATGATGGTTTCCAGCTTCATCCAAGTCCCTGCAAAGGACATGAACTCATCTTTTTTATGGCTGCATAGTATTTCATATTATATATGTGCCACATTTTCTTAATCCAGTCTATCATTGATGGACATTTGGGTTGGTTCCATGTCTTTGCTATTGTGAATAGTGCTGCAGTAAACATACGTGTGCATGTGTCTTTATCGCAGAATGATTTATAATCCTTTGTGTATATGCCCAGTAATGGAATTGCTGCTTAGCCCACTTTTTTATGGAATTGTTTGTTTTTTTTAATTGCTGATTTGTTTGAGTTCATTGTACATTCTGGATATTAGTCCTTTGTCGGATGTTTAGATTGCCAAGATTTTCTCCCATTCTATGGGTTGTCTGTTTACTCTGCTGATTGTTTCTTTTGCTGCACAGAGGCTTTTTAGTTTAATTAAGTTCCATCTTTTATCTTTGTTTTTGTTGCATTTTCTTTTGGGTTCTTGGTCAGGAAGTCTTTGCTTAAGTTCTTTGCTTAAGACCTTGTCTCTATTTAAAAAAAAATATGTGTTGCCCAGGCTGGTCTCGAACTCCTGAACTCAAGCAGTCCCCTCGCTTTGGCCTCTGAAAGTGCTGGGATTATAGGCATGAGGCACTGTGCCCGGCTGTGTTATTATTTTAAATCCTTAAAATCAGACCTTTTTCAGCTTAAGATCATTTCTAGACTGTCCTCTCACTAAAAATACCCTGGAATCAACTTACATGTTGTTAATTTGAAAATTCTTTGCTAGGTCGGACAGCCATATTGGAAAAGCACCAAATCCTTTTAGGGTTTTTTGTTATTGGTAATATAAAGAGGACAGATAATGTATTTCAAATTAGTTGTCATTTCATGAGGTGTTGCCCTTCATTTCTTGGCAAGCCTTAACTAGAATCTAGCCTCCTCTTATAATAGTTGAAAGTATCTCATGAGTAATTAATATTTTACAATCAGAGCACTGTTTTCTGATTAATAAGGTGGGTGGACCTTATGAAATGTTATCTGAAGACCATGCACGTAATCTTTGATGGCTGTTTATGTGCTATATTGACTTCTGATTCTTGTGTGTTCAACTTCTAGTGTGATTAGTAACGCTAAAAATTCAAAAGGGCTTTTGAAGTTGATTTGTAATTAAATAGCATTATTAAAATAAAGAGTCAAAGAATTGTCAAATATGATAAACTCAGTGTCAAAACTGAGCCTTTAAAACCAAAAAGCGTGGCCGGGTGTGGTGGCTCACGCATGTAATCCCAGCATTTTGGGAGGCCTGGGCAGGTGGATCACTTGAGGTCAGCAGTTCAAGACCAGCCTGGCAAACATGGTGAAACCCTGTCTCTACTAAAAATTAGCCAGATGTGGCGGCATATGCCTGTAGTCCCTCCTAGCTAATCGGGAGGCTCAGGCAAAAGAACTCCTTGAACCTGGGAGGTGGAGGCTGCAGTGAGCTGAGATTGTGCCATTGCACTCCAGCCTGGGCGACAGAGCGAGACCCTGTCTCCAAAACAAAACAAAACACCAAAAAGCTCATGTCTGTTATCCTAGCACTTTGGGAGGCCAAGGCGTGAGGATTGCTTGAGCCCAGGAGTTTGGGACCAGCCTGGACAAAATAAGGAGACCTCATCACTACAAAATATAAAGAAAAGGGGCCGGCCATGGTGGCTCATTCCTGTAATCCCAGCACTTTAGGAGGCCGAGGCAGGCGGATCATGAGGTCAGGAATTTGAGACCAGCCTGGTTGCATGGTGAAACCCTGTTTCTACTAAAAATACAAAAAAATTAGCCAGGCATGGTGGCGCGCACCTGTAGTCCCAGCTACTTTGGAGGCTGAGGTGGGAGGATGACTTGAGCCCTAGGGGTCAAGGCTGCAGTGATCACACTACTGCCCTCTAGCCTGGGCAACACACACACACACAGAGAGAGATCCTGCTTCCAATAAAACAAAACAAAACAAGAAAAACAACCCTCGCCAAACCAGAAAGCATTCTCAACCGTAGTACTTCCAAGCACCCTTTTTGTATTAGAAGTGTTTAAGGCGATGATAAAGTCAGTAAACTATTTCAAAGCTGTCGGAAGTGTGTCTCAGCACATGACAGTTGTGATTTCGTAAGTTTCTTAAGGTTTCAAGTGCACAACATTTTACTGAAGTGTTATTACTGTCTCAGGAATGAGGCCCCTGGAACACAGGAAAGATCTCCACCCAGGGAGGAAGGTTGGGAGGCCTTAGCAGCCAACAGTGGTGTGACTCAGACTCTGGAGTCCCTTTACACTTGTGTAGAAGCTTACTATGGGTCACCTTCATCCTAAATGCGTTACATTTATTAATTCACGTATCCTCACAGATAGGGAAACTGAGGCACACAGCAGCCAAGGAACTCGTACAAGGCCAACCAGGTAGTGTATGGTGGAACTGGAGTGAAGGCAGGCTCCACAGTCCCTGTTCTTAACCTTTACACTCCACTGCTTCTAATTCCTGACTTTCTTTTATACAAGAGTGTAATTAAAAATCCTGCCCAACACTTGTTTTGTAAGATTCTAGTGGCATGGGAAGTGAGGGGTTACAGTTGGTGTCAGTCATATTTCAAATGGCTGGGGATAGGGTGATAACATACACCTAAGGAAGTCATGCTGGCTGCTACAACGTTGTGAGAGTATCATTCTGCTGAGATTTTACACTTGCTGCTAGTTGACATAAAATGAAGCTTAGTCTATTATATACAATGCCAACTTTTTCCTTCATTACTTACAAGGGTTGACTTTAATGTAAGGAGAAGATTGCATTTTCAGGTCTCATTTAGAAGGCTACAAAGGCTCTGGTTGGAATTATTAAGAAAGACAAATCTCAGGTAATCTGAACATGTTAAATTGTAAGAGTACTTAATATGAATTGGAGGAAGAAATTCTCTTAAGCAAAGGGAGAGGAATTTGTATCTTGGAAAGAATTTCCTTTGTCTTTTATTATTTATGCAGTTGATAATTGCAATATTGCCACTTCACATATGAAAATATCGTTGTAGTAAATTTATGAGTTGGCTAACGAAGTTCCCATCTATCTTCGCTTTAGTTCAATTGCCATTATTAGTTTCCCAGAGTACTTTCTAATTCTCTACCACAGTACTCATGCTTTATTTTGATTTTAATTGTGTTATATTTTGTCTTTCTAGTTAGTCAACTAAGCGAGGCCCTGGTGTACCTCTGTCTTGTCCATCATTGAATTCCTAGGCTTAGTGCAGTGCCTGACGTAGAGTAGGTGTTGGCAGCTATTTGTAGGATGAATGAATGCATGACTGTGTTAAGCAGACATCAAAGATGCATAAAATTGAAATCTAGTTGTTGTAGGACTTAAAAAGAGGAGATCCTTATAGATGAGCACTGGTTGTTTGCAGGATCATTATTATTCTCTGATGACCAAAAAACTGTTGACATGTGCACCAGTAGTCCTAGCTACTCAGGAGGCTGGGGCGGGAGGATCCCTTGAGCCTGGGAGGCGGAGGTTGCAGTGAGCCGAGATCATGCCACTGCACTCCAGTCCGGGCGACAGAGCCAGACCCTGTAAAAATACAAAAAAAAAAAAAAAAAAAAGCTACGGTTAGCAGACTCGACTAATGCGGTCCTCCAAAGCTACTCAGGAGGCTGGGGCGGGAGGATCCCTTGAGCCTGGGAGGCGGAGGTTACAGTGAGCCGAGATCATGCCACTGCACTCCAGTCCGGGCGACAGAGCCAGACCCTGTCTTAAAAAAAAAAAAGAACGGTTTACAGATCAGTGAGAGAGGTGTTTTCCTAAATATTTAAATGTTTGTTTGCCCATGCTACTTTTCCATCCTAGTTGTCCTTTTCCCCTTCAAGTGCTCCCTCCTTTGTGAAGCCTTCCTTGATTCCCTTGTTGGACTCTGTTCACCGTGTCTGATTTTTACTTCTTCTAGTACACTGACTACTCTTACCGTGTATTGTTTTTATTTTTTGGTACGTGTGTTATTGTTTGTTCTACTAGACTATAAACTCCTTGAGTGTGAAAACCATGTCTACTTAAACCAGCCTGCTTCTGAGAGTGAAAAGGGACACTAATCAGTTAGGACGCTGAGTAATAGATGTGTTCAAGGGTGTGCGAGGCAAACCTGATGTCTGGTTACTTCCCAGTAATCTTTAGCTTATTGAAAAAGCACGGGCCACTTGCACCTGTTTACAAGCAGGTGAGACGGGCCTGAGAAGGTGATTGAGTTGCAGATTCAAACCACTGGTTTGTAACTACTTAGTCTTATCTCTGTCACTTCACCAGTCTAATGACTGTGGGCAATTTATTTCATCTTGAAGATCCTCATTTTACTGACATGTTAAGCAGTGATGACCATTTATTTCCTGCTATTTCTTTTTTTTTTTTTTTTTGGTTGGAGACGGAGTCTAGCTCTGTCGCCCAGGCTGGAGTGCAGTGGCGCGATCTCGGCTCACTGCAAGCTCCGCCTCCCGGGTTTACGCCATTCTCCTGCCTCAGCCTCCCGAGTAGCTGGGACTACAGGCGCCCGCCACCTCGCCTGGCTAGTTTTTTTTTGTATTTTTTAGTAGAGACGGGGTTTCACCATGTTAGCCAGGATGGTCTTGATCTCCTGACCTTGTGATCCGCCCGTCTCGGCCTCCCAAAGTGCTGGGATTACAGGCTTGAGCCACTGCGCCCGGCCTATTTCCTGCTATTTCTTAGGCCCCCTCCTTTTTGTTTTTTGAGGAGGAGAAGATATAAAAAAGCGCCCTCTATTAGAGCTGTGAAGTGTCATAGATACTACAATATTGTTTTAGAATCAATTGAAGACTTTCTAACTTTGTAAACAAATTTGAATCTGATGACTGCAATGCTAATCTATAAAATATTTTTTTAGTGATAAAGTGAGCCTTAATACAATGCTTTGTAAATAGTATGAAATAAACTGGTAAATAAATATTGTAGTTTTTGTTAGTATTATATTCCTTGTTCTTTTAATTCATTTTTAAACTTAGAATTGTTTCCCACTGGCCGGGCGCCGTGGCTCACGCCTGTAATCCCAGCACTTTGGGAGGCCGAGACGGGCGGATCACAAGGTCAGGAGATCGAGACCATCCTGGCTAACACAGTGAAACCCCGTCTCTACTAAAAATGCAAAAAAATTAGCCGGGTGTGGCGGCCGGCGCCTGTAGTCCCAGCTACTCGGGAGGCTGAGGCAGGAGAATGGCGGGAACCCGGGAGGCGGAGCTTGCAGTGAGCCGAGATCGCGCCACTGCACTCCAGACTGGGCGACTGAGCAAGACTCTGTCTCCAAAAAAAAAAAAAAAAAAAAAAAAAGAATTGTTTCTCACCTACAGATAAATAAATGTCAGCTTGGGTCCATCTACTACATCTTATTGTCACTTTCACTTCATTGCATCATTGCTATTAATCAGAATAAAGGGTGCATTTAGCAGGTTTTAGGGTTAGAGTAGTGCTAAGTGTTGTGAGGAATTGTGCTCAAGGTCATTAATTAGAAATCATAGGCCGGGCGTGGTGGCTCATGCCTGTAATCCCAGCACTTTGGGAGGCCGAGGCAGGCAGATCATGAGGTCAGGAGATAGAGACCATCCTGGCTAACACAGTGAAATCCCGTCTCTACACAAAAATTATCTGGGCGTGGTAGTGGGCGCCTGTAGTCCCAACTACTTGGAAGGCTGAGGCAGGAGAATGGTGTGAACCCAGGAGGCAAAGCATGCAGTGAGCCAAGATCGTGCCACTGCACTCCAGCCTGGGAGACAGAGCAAGACTCCGTCCCCCCAAAAAAGAAATCATGATCTCTGCTATTTTAATATTCTACTCAGTATTTGAAATAAGCTTTATAATGTAGGCTGTAGTAAAACACAGCAATTAAGTGCTTAAAACAAGAATATCCCAACTGTAGGTTCAGCCTACTTTACCTAAACTATACAACTCTTATTTCTATACACAATGGAATCAACAACTTGATGTGGGCTGGGCGCGGTGGCTCAAGCCTGTAATCCCAGCACTTTGGGAGGCCGAGACGGGCGGATCACGAGGTCAGGAGATTGAGACTATCCTGGCTAACACGGTGAAACCCCATCTCTACTAAAAAATACAAAAAACTAGCCGGGCGAGGTGGCGGGCGCCTGTAGTCCCAGCTACTCGGGAGGCTGAGGCAGGAGAATGGCGGGAACCCGGGAGGCGGAGCTTGCAGTGAGCTGAGATCTCACCACTGCACTCCAGCCTGGTAACAGAGTGAGACTCGGTCTCAAAAAAAAAAAAAAAAAACAAAAAAAAAAAAAAAAACAAAAACTTGATGTGTTTCAGAAAACATGAAGTTAAGGAAGACATGTGGGAGGATTTTGACTTGCAGTAAATTTTGAAAGAAATTGTAAATATTTTCAAAGAAAATAGAAAAAGCACACAATTCAGAGAATATACAAAGCCAATTAAAAAGTTGTAAAATTATTATTATTATTATTTTTGAGACGGAGTCTCCCTCTGTCGCCCAGGCTGGAGGGCAGTGGCGCAACCTTGGCTCACTGCAATCTCCACCTCCCGGGTTCAAGCAATTTTCCTGCCTCAGCCTCCTGAGTAGCTGGGTTCACAGGCGTGCGCCACTATGCCCAACTAATTTTTTTTTTTTGTATTTTTAGTAGAGGCGGGTTTTACCGTATTGGCCATGCTGGTCTCGAACAACTGACCTTGTGATCTGCCCACCGTGACCTCCCAAAGTGCTGGGATTACAGGCGTGAGCCACTGCGCCCGGCTGTAAAATTAAATTTAATATCTGATCTGACGGACTAAACAAAAGATCTCTTGCCTTTCACCAGTTTACCAGCTTCCTGTTCTTTTTCACTCTTAGCAGTTCACTAAGTGTAAGTGGACTGTGAGGCATGAGCCGGAAGGGGTGGCATTGGGCATTTACAGCAACAGACCCTCACGCTAAGTGAAGTGTTATCAAATCTTCATTTTTTTTCGCTTAAACTGTAAAATTGCTAATTATATTCAGAGTTGTTGTAAGTTATATTCCAAAGTCTAACTGGAAAAATATTATTTTGCAACCAAAATGGTACCAATTAGTTTTCCTGTACATGAAACAATAAAAAGAATTGAATCAGGGAGAAATGAAAACAGCCCATTTTAAATATTCAAATTGTAGGGATGTAAAATAAAAGTATTTTATATGAGGTATAGAGGAAAGAAATTACAACTTCAAAACAAATTCCTGTGATCAACTTTTATGAGGAGGACCTTAGCAATGTATACCATATTTAAATGTGAACCTTCTTACCTTCTTCTTACCTTATCTTCTTAAAAGATACATCTAAAAGAAAAACTAAAATTTATATCAATATGTTTAATTAAAGTATTATTGCTATTATTATGTAAAGCAGAAAGAAACTTCTGAAAAATAGCTGAGTGATACATTTAAGAATTTTACCTAAGGAAATTTAGTATTATTTAAACTGATTAACAGTATTTGGCAACGTATTTTCATTAGTGTTCTAGTATTAAAGCTAGCATTTCTTTAAAGGAGGGAGGCTAAAATTCATCCCAAAGCTTGTTTTTGTTAACTCAAATTTTCTCAGTGTTATTGCTAAACAAGTTATTGAACTTTCTTTGGGTGTCTTCTATATTGCCTTTCTTTGATTCTTGTCAGTGCAACCAGTCTAAGGTTTTACATGATAAAGGAAATCTGTGAAACCAATCCTAGAAACCTCTTTCTATTTTCTTACCTAACACCTCCAGGCACGGAGAAGACAAAATACTTCATTTGCATTCTTTAACATTAGGAACTCAGAATAAGTCTTTCAGCTGGAAATGTTATTGCATCTACATTTCCCAAAGAGAAAAAAGGTTAACAGCCCACTCAGGTTTATGTTAACTCATCTCTTTTTAGTATCCTGATCTGCACAAAGAGTGAAGAATGTGAGGCTTATCCACCCAGGCTTTCTTCTTTACAATCAACAAGACCCTGAAAGTGGTATCAGTGCTGATTATAGGGAAATAAAAAGAAGAAATCAAATATGCACAAAAGAAATGGAAAACACTAACAGACTTTAATCTTAGTCTTCTAGGAATAGAAAGAACATTGCCAAAATTAATAAAGATATAGTAATTCAAATTTTTTAAAATAAAAAATTTGCTCCATAAATTTGAAAAACTTACCAGGAAAGTACAAAGATATTGTGATTTATAGTTTGTTTGTTGAAATGGTTTTTATTAAAGTAATCAATACCAAAAAACTCTTGTTTGCTCTAAGTACCTTGGTCAGAAACCTGAAATATTTAATAAAAGAAATTGAGCAATTTTCTGACTTAATGTTAGCTAAAAAGTAGAAATGGAAATCATTCAATTGCCAGATATTAAAAATAGAAAGTGTTCTATTGCTGTAATGCTCACTCCCCATCAGTGTGGGAGAAACAAGGTTTTATATTTAATGCTAATATATTCCTTAAGATAAGTAGGAAACTTGACTTCTGCCAACAGTTACAGTGTGGAAAGTTACCACTGTTCTCTTTCCCTAACTAAACACCGTACATAGCTATCATCTGGAAATAATAGTATTACTTCAGTGCATTGTGCCAGTAGACACTTAATATGGAATATACATTAGACTAAATGAAATCCAGATCCCAGTAATACTGAAAGAAAAAGACACAGGTTCCTTTCGTTAAACCAAGTCATAGCATGTAGTGTACAATAAATTAAATACAGTTTGTATGTTATTCAATTTTAATTGAACTTGCAATTAGCATCCCAAACAAATTTAAAAATCATGTGGGTTTGTAAATTTTTATTTTTGAATTTTAAAATAATAGAACCTTTGCCCCCTTCCACTACCCATCTGCTATAGCAGTTACATTCCTTTATGTTCTTATCCTAATGAATCAGCTAAATTGGGTTTTAATTTACAATGAACTGATAACAGTTAAAGAAAATGACTCTTATAAATGTAGTAGGTGAGAGGCTGAGGGCATCCTCTTCTAGGTTATTCTTCTCCTTCCTCCCTTTATTGATGCTCCACAGTCAGTGTTGGGGAAAATTAATAAGGAGTTTTATTACAGTCTTCTCTAAAGTGTTGTCCCCATTGCACAGACTGAGGACTTCCAGTGCAGTGTTGACTAGTACCAGTGCACATCCTTATCCAGGAGACTGGAACTTACCCAGGATCACAAAAATGACACTAGGAATGTTTCTCCCCTCTCAGGGTTAAAATGTTATCCTTATCTTTTATTTTTATATATTTATTTTTGAGACAGGATTTTGCTCTGTTGCCCGGGCTTGAGTGCAGTGGTGTGAACATGGCTCACTGCATCCTTGACCTCCTGGGCTCAAGAAATCTTCCTGCCTTGGCCTCCTATGTAGCTGAGACCATGCCTGGTTAATTTTTTAAATTTTTTTGTAGAAACAGGGTCCTGCTATGTTGTCCAGGCTGATCTTGAACCCCTGCACTTTACTTTTTATTATTTTTATTATTATTTTTTTGAGACAGAGTGTCGCTTTGTCGCCCAGGCTGAGGCACAGTGGTGTGATCTTGGCTCACTGCAACCTCTGTCTCCCAGGTTCAATAGATTCTCCTGCCTCAGCTCCTGAGTTGCTGGGATTACAGGAGCACGCCACTATGCCCAGCTAATTTTTGTAGTTTTAGTAGAGATGGTTTCACCATGTTGGTCAGGCTGGTCTCAAACTCTTGACCTCAGGTGATCCAGGCACCCTGGCCTCCCAAAGTGCTGAGATTACAGGCATGAGCCACTGTGCCCAGCCCTTGCCTTTTATTCTTAATGATTATTGTTTAAAGTACACTGAGTTCAGGTTAAAAAGCAACCACCAAAGTAGATTTTAAAACCTAAAAGCTGGGACAAGGGGCCATTCTTGTATGTAGTAACTCTTTGGAGTCCAGTTACTAACATGCCCCGTATTTCATCCCGGTGCTCAACTGAACTTGTTTTCCAATAAAAAAAATAAAAGTCTGAGTAATATTGCATAGGAGTACCAGAAATGGCCTTGCTGGAAACCCAAACTATTCACATTCAATAAGAAATCTGTTTGTAGGTGTGTCTGCCCATTTACAGAATAGCATATAGCTCCTGGCACTCAATACACAGTGTTGCACAGCTTGCCACAGGAGCATAAAGTGGAGGTAGTAAAAGGGTAAGGAAGAAAGAGGGAGGAGTATGAGTTGTTCAGTATTCATTTGCTTCTCATTTCATCACTGATTTGATGGTACCCAGGCCTTTACAGAGCTGGTCTCTGTAATACTGGTACAGGTGGCCTGATGTTCTGTTGCTCAGATAGTGTAGTCTCATCTCATCTGTGATTTCAGCAGCACTCTGGCAATGGGAACATTCTTTTTCTTTGCAACCCAGGAGTAAGATTGAATCTCTGATTAAAGAGCAAAGCTTGAGTGTTTTGGACATGGTGATGCTGCAGAGGTGGGTTCCTGTTCTGGCTGTCCATGTCCAAATGTTTTCATACTTTGCAGTTGCCACTTTTTTTTTTTTTTTTTTTTGAGATGGAATTTCGCTCTCGTTACCCAGGCTGGAGTGCAATGGCATAATCTCGGCTCACTGCAACCCCCACCTCCCGGCTCAAGTGATTCTCCTGCCTCAACCTTCTAAGTAGCTGGGATTACAGGCACACACCACTACGCCTGGCTATTTTTTATATTTTTATTAGAGACAGGGTTTCACCATGTTGACCAGGCTCGTCTCAAACTCCTGACCTCAGGTGATCCGCCCGCCTCGGCCTCCCAAAGTGCTGGAATTACAGGCGTGAGCCACCGCACCTGGTGTTCAGTTGGCACATTTACCCTTTAGTGCTAGTAAACATTTCACCATGGTTCACTTTGTACAAAATGAGAATCTTTACTGAAGCATCCCAGCCAAACGTAAGAATGTACTTTAAAAAAAAAAAATTTTTTTTTAAGCCTAAAGTCCCGGAAGAGGCTGGCAAACTGGCTTCAGAAACACTTCACTGGGCATGGAGCTGCTGAAGCTGCTCCTAGTCCGTGTATTGATTCACTCCTATAAGTTGGTGGCTACTCTGAAATATTTTTCAAAATTTTTATTGTAAAGTAAAAGACAGTTACAGGAGAACTATACAAAACAAATGTGTGGCTTAATGAACTATTATAGGGCGAACAATTTTGAAATCATGAAATAGGTCCAGATGCAGATGTTTACCCAGAATCCTGGAAGGCCTGGCCATGTGACGCATCTCAGTGCTAACCTCTAGCCTCTCTCTAAACATACCCATTCCTTTGGCTTTTATGGTAATCTTTTTCTTTTGCATTTAAAAATAATTTTATTGTCCAACTGTGCCACCTTGGACACAGTATTTAAGTTTTGTCCATTTATTTTTAAATTCAGTAAGTTTTTAAAATATTAGTCTATAGGCTCCCCTTGCTTCCTTTTCTTTACGACTTACCTATTGAAGAACTTGGATGTTTGACTTACAGAGTTCCCCCAGTCTTGACTTAGCTCACTGCATGGCGATGGTATAGCTCAGTGGTTTCCCCCATTCTTGGCGTTTCCTGCAAATTGGCACTTGAATTCAGAGATGAGATCAGACTTGGATATGATGCCTTTGATCAAGACTATAGGAGGCACATAATGTCTTTTTAGCTGTTTTTAAGATATAAGCAGACTTTGATGCTTACTGCCCATATCTAGTAATTTATTGGATTACAAAATTTTGGTAGTTTAATGCTAACATTTTTTTCATTAGTTAATTGGAATATATTTAGAAAGAAACACTTCTTCTCATTTCCTGTTTTATTACCACTGGTACAATTCATATATGAAAAGCAAGATAAATGCTTAATTCTTTACCTTTATTTACTATTTCTAAAGTAATGATTGGTTCCTTATCACCCCTCAAAGTTAACCAATTCTTTTAAACAAAATCACTATGAAGTCATATCGTTGAAATTACTAATGAACTCAAGTTGTTCCTCTTGAGTCCGTGGGGCCTAAGTTGACTGACGGGTCTTTTTGACTTGACCTCATAGTCTTCTCTAGCTGCCTTGCTCTCTGATCTGACTGGACATTCCAGGCTCGTGTTTTACATTTTCTGTTCCAACTAACTTCCTTCCCTCCTTCCTTCCTTCCTTCCTTCCTTCCTTCCTTCCTTCCTTCCTTCCTTCCTTCCTTCCTTCCTT
>NW_012114252.1:10747096-10764023 GCF_000951035.1 Colobus angolensis palliatus
CAGCAAGCTCCACCGTCTGGGTTCACGCCATTCTCCCGCCTCAGCCTCCTGAGTAGCTGGGACTACAGGCGCCCGCCACCACACCCAGCTACTTTTGTTTTTGTATTTTCAGTAGAGATGGGGTTTCACCTTGTTAGGTAGAATGATCTCGATCTCCTGACCTTGTAATCCACCCACCTCGGCCTCCCAAAGTGCTGGGATTACAGGCGTGAGCCACAGCACCTGGCCTTCTGTTCAACTCTTTAATCAGCCATCTTTTCAGAACGCCTTGGCTTCTTCTAATGGTATTTGGAGATCACAGTTGGGGTACTAGGCATGGTCATTGCTACTGATTGGTCATTTTAAGCCTTTTTAGTTGCCAGGGCTAGGAAATAAAATATACATATATATATAAACAGGTTTTTAACATATATGTTTTATGTTATATATGTATATTGCTTATAATACAATGTTATCTTAACTATATTATATTAATACAATATAGACCATATGGCAATATATTTACTACATAAATATGTTTAAATATAATGCCATCCGCAACCCAAAATATGGTATGTATATAAAACAAATTTATATTATAATAATCATACTGTATTAATAACATACACATAACATTTTTCTCATATATAATATATATAACAATATAAAAGTATAATTCAATAAAGTCTATGTTTTATGTGAGACAAAGTAACTCCTGTGTTCATAGCAATATTTTCCATTACAATTCAGAATTGCGGAACTTTAACCTCTTCTTTGTTGCCCCTGTGTATCTTCATTCTTCCGGATTCGGAATTCTGACTCTCAAGGACAGGGGAAATGACAGAATTAGAGTATCTCACAATTGCTTATTTGTCTCCTCCTGTGCTATACACAGAGCAATCTCAAGATAACAATGTTAATACCACTGCCAATATGATTACTAGAAACATTACAAATGTATTTGTACATAATCTTCCTCTAATATTAAAAAAAAAAGTTGTACTATACCTATATTGTCAGAAAGTGTGGCTGTTA
This sequence comes from Colobus angolensis palliatus, assembly GCF_000951035.1. Classification (NCBI taxonomy): domain Eukaryota; kingdom Metazoa; phylum Chordata; class Mammalia; order Primates; family Cercopithecidae; genus Colobus; species Colobus angolensis. The sequence continues at coordinate 10,748,111 of NW_012114252.1, forward strand.
TCTATAAGGTTTTTATACATATATCTCCTTAGCTTTCATTTTGTTTTAGCTCTACAAGTAACTCCTGGCTCTTTATGTTGATGTCTCGTTTGTCATTTTAGTTTCCTGAAGCTCCTTCTCTAGTACAGGAGTGGGCAAATTTTTTCTGTAAGGAGCCGGAAGGTAAATATTTTTGGCTTTGTAAGCTGTATGATTTCTACTGGTACTCATTCTTATTCTTGTAGTGAGAAAGCAATCACAGACAATGTAAACTATGAGAATGGCTGCGTTTCAGTTTCATATAATTTTCACACGTAATGATACAGTATTTAAGAAAAAATTTGCCTCCTCCCCAGCCCCAATAATTAGTAAAATCTTTTCTTAGATCATGGACTGTACAAAAACAGGCAGTGAGGCTGGGCATGCTGGCTCTTGCCTGTAATCCCTGCATTTTGAGAGGCTGAGGCGGGCGGATCACTTGAGGTCAGGAGTTCGAGACCAGCCTGACCAACATGGTGAAACCCCGTCTCTACTAAAAATACAGAATTAGCTGGGCCTGGTGGTGCATGCCTGTAATCCCAGCTACTTGGGAGGCTGAGGCAGGAGAATCGCTTGAACCTGGGAGGTGGAGGTTGCAGGGAGCTGGGATTGCACCATTGCACTCCAGCCTGGGCGACAAGAGTGAAACTGCCTCTCAAAACAAAAAACAAAGAAACCCAAAGCAGACAGTGAATGGGCCAGATTTGGCCTACACACTAGTTTGCAAACCTCTGCTGTATTGGACTTCTCAAAGTTTATGAGTTCTTGCATGTTGTTACATTTTTCTCTTCCTTTTATAGTTGCACTGACTTCTGTGGATTAAAATTGCTTAGCTTGACTCAGCCTGGTGGCTCATGCCTGCAGTCCCACCACTTTGGGAGGCTGGGGCAGGAGGATCGCTTGAGGCCAGGAGTTTGAGACCGTCATAGGCAACATAGCAAGACTCCATCTCTACCGCACCAAAAAAAAAAAAAAAAAAAAAAAACGCTGCGCGACACCACACCTGTAGTCCTAGCTACTTGGGAGGTCAAGATGGGAGGATCACTTGAGCCCAGGAGTTTGAGGCTGCAGTGAACTATAATGGCACCCCTGCATGCCAGGCTGGGCGACAGAGCAAGACCCTCTTCCCCAAAATTAAAATAAGTAAAATTCTTAGCTCATACTTTCTTTCCTTGAGTTTCTTACTCAAAATAGTTTATTATTCCATTTTCTTTTGGCACAAAATGTTGCTGTCAAAGTCTGATGATTATTTAAATTTCTCTTTTGTATAGTTACCTTTTCCTGTTTTTTGTTTTTTTTTCATTTACTGAAGTATTATTGCTAGCATTTTTTCTTGGTATGTTGGTCATCCTGGAATGAATTTCTCCTGTAGTGTGGTCTTTTAATATGTATTTTTAGTTCAAGTAAATTTTCTTGAGTTATATTTTTAATATTTGCTCTTTTTTTGCTTTGGTTCTCTTCAAGGATTCCTATTATTCATATGTTGGATGTTCTTTTTTATCTGCAATATTTGTCATCTTCTCCTGTATTGTTGATTCATTTTTTTATATTTAAATTAAATATTTTTATTTTCACTTCGTCTTTCTCATAAGGCATTGTCTGTTTTCCTTATTCACTCTTAACTTCTTTGTAGCTGTTTTCATTTATAGAATGATTTTCTTTTTCATTTCTAATTGTATCCTGAGTTCTGTCATCTCCTTTCTGCATTTCTGAGCTTTTCTAAATCTGATTTATGCTATTTTATGTTATGTGTCATTTAAAAATGTCTTTTAACTTGTTTTGAAATATTAGATGATAGGCCGGGCACGGTGGTTCATGCCTGTAATCCCAGCACTTTGGGAGGCCAAGGTGGGCGGATCATGAGATCAGGAGTTCGAGGCCAGCTTGGCCAACATAATGAAACTCTGTCTCTACTAAAAATACAAAAAAAATTAGCCAGGCGTGGTGATGTGCATCTGCAGTTCCAGCTAATTGGGAGGCTGAGGTGGGAGAATTGCTTGATCCTGGGAGGTGGAGGTTGTAGTGAGCCGAGGTTGCACCACCGCACTTCAGCCCGGGTGACAGAGTGAGATGCCGTCTCAAAAAAAAAAAAAAAATTAGATGATAGTTTTGATCTATTGTGTTGGTATGTTTCTGTCCTGTGCTTTCCCCCCACCACATGGATGTTATTCTGGTCCCTTTTTTTTGCCTTATAAAAACATTGTATTGACGCTGGGCATGGTGGCTCACACCCGTAATCCCAGAACTCTGGGAGGCCGAGGCGGGTGGATCACTTGAGGTCAGGATTTCGAGACCAGCTCGTCCGACATGGTGAAACCCTGTCTCTACAAAAAATACAAAACCATATTAGCTGGGCATGATGGGGGGCACCTGTAGTCCCAGCTACTTGGGAGGCTGAGACAGGAGAATTGCTTGAACCCCAGAGGTGGAGGTTGCAGTGAGCCAGGATCTCCCTGCTGCAGTCCAGAGCGAGATTTTGTATCACAACAAAAAACAAAAAAAATTGCGTTGGATTTTACCTTGATGCTTTTATTTTGCTTAGTTTAATGTATAAAATTTAGTTTTTCTCTACATTGCTTTTTAAAGAGCCATGTATTTTAAAATCAGTGACTTATGTCCAAAAAGTTCAAACACTTGAATAGAGATAGCAGGGAGTGGTTTGTTCTGAGGTCTTAAAAAGGATGAATTAACCCTGTAATCTCCCCAGTATTCTTTTCGATGTTCCTATTGATATCACTGTATTCAGTGGGTGCTCCTTTCTATCTGCTACATTAATTTTTGAAAGCTTTCTTTCTGACTCAGTTTATCAGATGTGCTATATTCCCTGAACCAATCCTGGAACTGGCCTTTTCTACCAGAAACACTTTTTCCTTTTAGCATGGAATAGTATTAAAAACCACAATCTGGATCTTTTGGACAGTTCAGCTGTTTTTCCATGGCTATCTTTTTTTTTTTTTTTTTTTTGAGACAGGGTCTTGCTCTGTCATCCAGGCTGGAGTGCAATGGTGCAGTCTCAGCTCACTGCAGCTTCTACCCACTGGGCTCAAGCAATCCTCCTACCTCAGCTTCCCGAGTAGCTGGGACCACATGGGACCACAGGTATACACCACCATGACTGCCTAATTTTTATATTTTTTGTAGAGAAAAGTTTTCGCCATGTTGCTCAGCCTTGTTTCAAACTCCTGAGCTCATGCAGCTCACCTGCCTCAGCCTCCCAAAGTGCTGAGATCACAGGCATGACCCCATGGCTGTCTTTTACTTCTGACCCTGGTTTTGTAGTTACTCAAGTAGCAACTCTTGGTGAACCTAAAATGTATACACTTTAAAATCTGAATTCATAATTAGCAATTTACTAACTTGTGATATTTCTAAGAATGAAATATGTATCATACATTGTAATTTTTACAATGATTCTTTCTGTCCTTCATTCCTGACATAAAGTCTATTGTAAATTAAATCTCATTTCCTTAACATACTGCTCAAACCCAACCCTTTCCCCCATTCTTGTATTAAAATTTTTCCAGAACCGTAAAGTCACAGAATTTAGGAAATGAATAAAATTTTGGAGCAGTAATTTCAGCTTTTCATAATTTCTTTCTCTTCTTGTGTCTTGCCGTGTCGCCCATGCTGGAGTGTAGTGGCTATTCATAGGTGCCATTGTAGTCCACAACAACTGTGAACAGTGTCTGGGCTCAAGAGATACTCCTGGCTCAGCCTCCCAGGTACCTGGGACTACAGGCACACTTGGCTCATAATTATTTTTTTTTAATGAATCACTTTAATGATGAAAAACGCCCACCTTTTGTGATCATAAGATATTTGTTTGCGTTCAGATATTATATGCATCATGCAAGGTAAATTTAAAAGGACCTTGAGAAGCTTATTTTTGGAAACAAGTGTAGTTACTATTATGTAACGGAAAACTTACAGTGATTAAGGGAAGCTGATAATTAGATGGATAACAAAAAATACTGGGTTAACAGAAGAGTATCGAAGGTTATTAGTGGATAAAATCTGGCTTTTTATTCTACATCACACCACTGCCTGGTCAAGAACTGAAAACGTTTGAAACATGCTGCATCACACTGCAGTTGCCATATTCTCTTATCCTGACCTCATCCTTTTTGGTCACAGATTTATGGGAGCCACGAGCCTCTAATGTTGCTCTCTCACTTTGCTTTAATTACTTTTAAAGGCTGACCTAGGGAGCACTTCCAAAAACACATTGATAAAAAGGAAGTTAAGTCATTGAAACATTTGTAGTTATCCAGCATACTACTGGCTATTTTTCTTTTGTATTGAGTGGGACAAAAAATAGTCACTAAATACTTGATGTAAGCTTTTTTTTTTTTTGATAATTTTGCATTTTTGGGTGAGTAATTTTCCTCAAATTAGAATGCACAAGAAAAATCGGGTTAATCAGTGTTCCAGGTCGTTGGGCTCCTGTTAATCACAAGTTTTACTGTATAATCATAATGTGTTTTGGATGTTCTCATTTATGTTATTTCTTCAATTCTTTGTGTGGGCACTCTGATTGCTTGATTACATCTACCTGGCATAGTCGTTTTTAAAGCAGCATTGTAATAAAAATTTCCATCTTTGCAAGTAAAATGAGAATACGGAAAGACAACTGATGGTTGAAGCATGATTGTTTCCTTTTGCCTTTGCTTCGTGTTCAGCGGGTTTCAGGTTTTGGATAAAGAGAAATGAATATGATTATTGTCCTGGTCCGAAATGATTCATGTATCCACCTGGAGACACAGAGTTGATAGAGGTGTAGGCTTACCACTATGATCTCCTCATACAGAGCAGCGCTGCTTCCTACGTGCTTTACATTTTCGGGGATTTGCCTGAGATTTTTTTTTTCCATGAAAATAAGGTTCTACTAAAACCAAATATAAAAACATTTGATAGAGAGATACTTTATAAGCACCTCTTATGGCTGAAGGGGTTTCTTATCTAGCATCCTGCCACTTGTAACACCAGCAAATTTTAGGCATTTGGGTTCCTCTAATATTATTTTAGAGTCCTGTGGACGTAGCTATCTTATTATTCTACTGTCCTCTTTTTTTTTTTTTTTTTTTCTGGAGAAAGAGTCTCACTCTGTTGCCCAGGCTGGAGTGCAGTGGTGCAATCTTGGCTCACTGCAACGTCCACTTCCCAGGTTCAAGCGATTCTCCTGCCTCAACCTCCAGAATAGCTGGGATGACAGGCACGCACCACCATGCCCAGCTTATTTTTGTATTTTTAGTAGAGACAGGGTTAGGAGCATCCTCATTCCCAAAGAGAAAAGGCTGCAGAGGAATCGGAGTCGTTTTCACCGGTTTATGACACTTACCTCTTGCTCTCTGTGCTATCATTTCTCCTTAGCTCTCTAGTCTTCGTCAGCCTTGTATAAAAACACTTAAGTTTCACTGTTTCTTTGGATTTTCATTTCCTTACCCAGGCTCCTGTGTCACGTACAACTTATATTAAGTAAATGTGTATACTTTTTTTTTTTGGTTAATCTATCTTTTGTAATAGGTGCCACAGCCATAAACGTAGAAGGGTATAAGGAAAATAATAGTTTTCCTCCTGTACATTATTTAATTCTTTAATCAAACTTAAAAGTCAGATATTATCCACATTGTCACTCAAAGAAATGGATGCTTTAGACTCAGGGTCTAAAAATTCCCTTTTCTTTTGTTTTATTTTTGGGTAGGAGAGGAGCATACCTCTTGAATTTAAATGCATTGGCTTTACTACTCAGTTGCTCTGAATGATTTCATTCACAACTTTTATTTTTATATATATTTTTTGAGATGGAGTCTCGCTCTGTCCCCAGGCTGGAGTGCAGTGACTCCATCTCGGCCCACAGCAACTTCTGACTCCGGGTTCAAGCAGTTCTCCTGCCTCAGCCTCCCCAGTAACTGGGATTACAGGTGCATGCCACTACGCCCAGCTAATTTTTTGTATTTTTAGTAGAGACGGGGTTTCACCATGTTGGTCAGGATGGTCTCGATCTCTTGACCTCGTGATCGGTCCTCCTCAGCCTCCCAGAGTGTTGGGATTACAGGCGTGAGCCACCACACCTGGACTGCCATTCACAACTTTTAATTCCATCCTGTATTTGATGCCTTTAAAAATCTGTAGTTTGGCTGGGCGCAGTGGCTCATGCCTGTAATCCTAGCAGTTTGGAAGGCTGAGGTGGGCAGATCATGAGGTCAAGAGGTTGAGATCATCCTGGCCAATATGGTGAAACCCCGTCTCTACTAAAAATATAAAAATTAGGTGGACGTGGTGGCGCGTGCCTGTAGTCCCAGCTACTTGGGAGGCTGAGGCAGGAGAATCGCTTGAACCCAGGAGACGGAGGTTGCAGTGAGCCAAGATTGTGCCATTGCACTCCAGCCTGGTAACAGAGTGAGACTGTTTCAAAAAAGATAAAATCTGTATTTCAGCCTGGACTTGTCTGATCACTTCTCTGCCTCTCTATCTGCCTCCTTAACATGAATACTTGACTATTGTGAGGCATCTCAGCTCAGCGTGTGCAAAATTGGAGTCATCATCTCACCTCCTAAATATTTATCTCCTTGTATATTCCTTGTATTTATTCCTTGTTTGGCTTCCACTTGCTGTCAGGGTGGGGTTAATCCTCCTGGTCACGATGGCCAGGAGAGCACTCCAAGCAACAGGCTACTCAGCTGCCCTGGTCACCAGGAGAATGAACCTTTTTTCCCAAGTCAGAATTCTTTGCAGGTAGCAATGCTAACATGGAATGAACATGTGACGTAAAAGTGATATATAAATATGCGATTTATTGTTTATACCAACTCTGACGAAGGTCATAGGGCAATCAGCAAGCAGTTAGGCGCCTTCCTCGAGGAAGGCCTGCATATAGGTCTGGTTTTTCCCATTTTATATTTACCTTCAGTTCTTTATGAAATGACTTCATCCTTTATCTCAGCAAACACCCCCATTACTTTTCTAGACCATGCCCTGTGGTGGAGCTAATGGCATCATATTTTGTTCTGTCTCTAGATCTGTTTAAGTCATTAGCATTTTTTTTATTAGAGTGGCGTGAACAGAGAGGTAGATCCATTGTCAAGGTGCTCAGTGTGGTTTGTGCAGAGTGGTTTTGATTGAAACTGGAAGTCTACCCAGTTAAATTCCCGCTGGATTCTTGACTCATCTTTTGTAGTCACAAGGATGTAAACATGTTGTACTTTCTTTTATCTATTTCTCTGAAGTGTCAGTGATCTGTTCACGTTTCATGGAAATTATTGATATCCTGTTATCTTCATCTATGTTACCTCCTATGTTTAGCTCAGAGCCTGGCGCAGAATTGGTATTCAGTAAATATGGATATTCGTGTTCTACTAGGCACTATGCTGCAGGCTGTTGAAAACAGAGATTTATAAGGTGTTTAGGGGTGACCTTACTGGCTAGATGAGGTGGCGTAGGACGTTATATACAAATACAATGTCATAGAGTGGCTTTTCGGAGGTGCACTGTTTATACCCAGCAGGAGTTCTTCAGTGCTGTCCGTTGTTTTCATTTGACTTTGTTGCATGCATCTATCCACACATGTACTATATGCAATATAGTATTTTAATGGGTTGGCTCAAAAACTGTTGTTTCTGCAAGAAAAATAGTTAGAAAATACACATATGGGCTTTTCTTTTTATAAATTGTGACTCCACATCATGCTCTGTAATGTTCTTGTTATAAATTTTGACTTGTTTTTCTCCACAGGCAGCAGAAGATGTCATTTTCATTGGACCTGACACACATGCTATTCAAGCCATGGGTGACAAGATTGAAAGCAAATTATTAGCTAAGAAAGCAGAGGTTAATACAATCCCTGGCTTTGATGGAGTAGTCAAGGTGAGAAGCTATTTTAACTTTTATTGTATATGTCTTTAAGTTAAGCATTTTGTCAAAAGTATAAGATAAAATGTAATTATTGCTTTTTTGGGATATATTTATACACACACACATATATACACACATATACATACATGTATATATGTTTAAAAAATCAGTGTTTTTACATTTATTTATTTATTTAAGGTGAAGTCTTGTTCTTGTCACCCAGGCTGGAGTGCAATGATGCAATCTCGGTTCACTGCAACCTCCACCTCCAGGGTTCAAGTGATTCTCCTGCTTCAACCTCTGGAGTAGCTGGGATTGCAGGCGCCTGCCACCATGCCCAACTAATAATTTTTGTATTTTTAGTAGAGACAGGGTTTCACCATGTTGGCCAGGCTGGTCTTGAACTCCTGACCCCAGGTGATCTGCCTGCCTCGTCCTCCTGGGTGCTGGGATTACAGGTGTGAGCCACCGCATCTGGCCAAAAATCAGTGTTTTTAACTGGATTATTTTATTATTTTTAGAGATGGGGGTTCTCACTCTGTTGCCTAGGCTGGAGTGCAGTGGTGCAATCATAGCTCACTGTAACCTTGAACTCCTAGGCTCAAATGATCCTCTTGCCATGACTCAAGAATCCCTCCTTTAACCTCCCAAGTGGCTAGGACTACAGGCACACACCACCACACCTGACTAATTATTTTTATTTTGTAGAGATGAGGGTCTCACTGTGTTGCCCAGGCTGGTCTCAAACTCCTGGGCTGAAGTGATTCTCCCGCCTTGGCCTTCTGAAGTATTGGGATTACAGGTGTGAGCCATTGCATCTGGCCAACTTGTATTATTTTAAATAGCACAAGTTTGAGTGAGAAACCGTTTGAGCATTGTATTCAGTGAATCAGCAGTGACTCAGACTTTCATAGGAAAAAGCTTAGTGATTAAAAATTGTATTGTCAGATCTCTGGATTGCATTTAATAGTGGCATGTGTTTCATGTGTTAAATATTGTGAGTTTCTCTATGTATCTTTATCTTGAACTTCTCTCCATGTGCATAATATGTAAGTTAGAATCATGTTTCTGGTGAAAGTGGTATAGCTATAGATAACTGTATATTGCAAACATTTAGCAAGAGTCTTCTGCAGCTGAAGGCTTCTGAGGGAGAAATGCAGAAATTGAAGTATGCAATTTCCCCTTTTCCCATGAAAAATTATTCTATTTTTTTCTATTTAGAAGAGAGTCACCATGTAGAGTTTTAACCTTGTGATTTGAGTTAGCCTGCAGGAACTCTTCATTTCAGCATTTCTTATTGTTACTTTTGGCATTCTGTGTTGGGCTGTTCTTCATTGTGCAAGATCATTTCATGCATTAGAGGACAATTAGAAAACTTGGCCCCTGGTTAATAAATATCCTCAGCTTCTTGCCCATATTTACCTGTATTTACTTTTATCTATGTTTATCCATGTTGTTTCTTCTCCCTTGTTACAAGGAGGAGGTGTTCCACATGCTCTGGAAAGCCAGTTTCTCCTCCTGTTTTCCAAATGTATTCTTTATAGCCTTCACAGGCTATGGTTTCACTGATTATCTTTTCTCCCTTCTGTGTCTTAAAATTCTCCTCATCTTTTAACTCCTTTCTGTTATCATTGCTATTAAAAATGCTCAGTGAACAAATGTATTGTTCACTCAGTTGTGTGGGAAGGATGTGGTGATGAGATACACGTAATCTGCGCATCATAGTGCTCACAGTTTAGTGGGAAAGAAACAAGCATTTCTTCCATTCATAAAGCACCATCACCCCCTCACTCTACAGCTAGTTGCCACCCTCTTTCTTTCTTCCCTTTCAGTGCCAAAGCTCTTAGAATTGCCCTTCCTCACTTTCATTTCTGTATCTTTCACTTTATCTTTAAATTTGCTGTCTAGCTTCTTTCCTCATTCCTACTGGATTTCTCTTGCAAAGCTACGAGCAACCTCTTCCCTTTGTTAAATCCAGTCTATAAGCTTGAATTCTGATCTCATATCAATCTCTGAGCAGCATTTGAGTCTCTTGGTCAGTCCATACTTCCCTTGTGAGATATTCACTTCTGACACATAACTCAGTTCTAGTTTTTGTGTTTTTTGGCTTCTTAGATTCCTCCCGATTGTTCTTCCTATCTTTGTTCCTTAAATGGGGGTTTTATTCTGGGTCCTGAGTAGGACATTTCCTCTTTTTATTGTGCTAACTTGCCCTGGGCAATCTTACTTTTTTTCATAGCATTAATTGCCACCTTTTCTTTTTTATTTTATTATCATTATTTGAGACACGGTCTTGTTCTGTCACCCAGGCTAGAGTGCGGTGGCACAGTCACGGCTCACTGCAACCTCAACCTCCTGGGCTCAAGTGCTCCTCCCTCCCACGTCAGCTGCTTGAATAGGTGGGACTATAGATGTGTGCCACTCACCTGCCTACTTTCTATATTTTGTAGAAACGGGGGTTTCACTGTGTTTCAAATCCTGGGCTCAAGCAGTCCTTCTCCTTGGCCTCCTGAAGTGCTGGGATTTACAGGCATGAGCCACTGCACTTGGCCTGTTGCCACTTTTCTGACCAATCTCAAACGTGTGTATTTGTTCTAGATACCACTTCTGAACTTCAGAATTACATATCCAGTTGCTTCCTGTATAGCTCTTACTACTTGATGCCTCTGAGGCACTTTGAAACTAACAAGTTAAAAGCCGAACATCTTTTTCCTGAAACTATAGATTGGTACTACAGCCCATGCACACCTATGTTTATAAATAAAGGTTTATTGGAGGGCAGCCATGTTCATTCCTTTACATATTGTCTATGATTGCTTTTCCACTAAAATGGTAGAGCTGAATAGTAGACTCAACTATGTGGAGTAGACTCAACTATGTGGATCCATTAAGAAAAAGTTTGCCTATCCCTGCTCTAAAATTCTTATCCTTCATTCTTTTCTGTCTAGGAAGGTGGTGGCTAGAAACACAGTAATTCTTAACAAATGTGACTGTGGAGAATTCACTCAGATAGCTTTCTAATCCATTTACTTCTTTCTTTGCCTGTGCTAACCAACCCAAATTCCAGCTACTATGATCTAGTCTGGATTACTTCATCTGCCTTCTAATTATTCTCCTTGTAGTCATTCTTGCTTCCACCTGATTAATTTTTTAAAAATTCTTCACCTCAAGCATTTATAATGTCTTTGGGTTACAAACATTCTAATTATACTTTTAGTTATTTTAAAATGTACAATAAATTATTATTGACTGTAATCACTTTGTTGTGCTGTCAAATACTAGTTCTTCCCCATTCTATCTAACTGTACCCATTTTTGTACCCATTAACCATCCCCACGTCCTCCACCCCCCCTCCTCCCCACTACCCTTCCCAGCCTCTGGCAATCGTCATTCTACTCTCTATCACTGTGAGTTCAACTGTTTTAATTTTTAGCTCCCACAGATGAGTAAGAACATGTCAAGTTTGCATTCCTATGTCTGACTTAGTTCATTTAACATAATGTCCTCCAGTTCCATCTGTGTTGTTGCAAGTGACAGGACCTCATTCTTTTTGGTGGCTGAATATATATGAAGTACATATACTCCATTATATATATGTACCACTTTTTTTTTTTTGAGACGGAGTCTTGCTCTGCCGCCCAGGCTGGAGTGCAGTGGCCGGATCTCAGCTCACTGCAAGCTCCGCCTCCCGGGTTCACGCCATTCTCTTGTCTCAGCTTCCCGAGTAGCTGGGACTACAGGCGCCCACCTCGTCGCCCGGCTAGTTTTTTGTATTTTTTTTTAGTAGAGACGGGGTTTCACCATATTAGCCAGGATGGTCTCGATCTCCTGACCTCGTGATCCGCCCGTCTCGGCCTCCCAAAGTGCTGGGATTACAGGCTTGAGCCACCGCGCCCGGCCATATGTACCACTTTTTAAAAATCCATTCGTCTGTTGATGGACATTTAGGTTTCTTCCAAATGTTGGCTATCGTGAATAGTGTTGCAGTAAACGTGGGAGTGTAGATATCTCTTTGATATACTGATTTCCTTTCTTTTGGGTATATACCTAGCAGTGGGATTGCTGGAGCATATGGCAGCTCTATTTTTAGTGTTTTGAACAATCTCTGTACTGTTCTCCACAGTGGCTTTACTGATTTGCATTCCCCCCAACACTATACAAGAGTTCCCTTTTCTCTATATTCTCACCCGCATTTGTTACTGCCTGTCTTTTGGATAAAAGCCAGTTTAACTGGGGTGAGATGATTTCTCATTGTATTGCATTTCTCTGATGATCAGTTATGTTGAGCACCTTTTCGTATGCTTGTTTAACATTTGTATGTATTCTTTTGAGAAATGTCTATTCAGGTCTTTTGCCCATTTAAAAAATTGGATTATTAGATTTTTTTTTCTTGTTGATTTGTTTGAGCTCCTTATATATTCTGGTTATTAATCTCTTGTCAGATGGATGGTTTGCAGATATTTTGCTCCCATTCTGTGAGTTGTCTGTTGACTGTTGATTGTTGCCTTTGCTGTGCAGAAGCTTTTTAACTTGATGTGATCCCATTTGTTTATTTTTGCTTTGCTTGCCTGTGCTTGTGGGATATTACTCAAGAAATCTTTGCCCAGACCAACATCTTAGAGAGTTTCTGCAATGTTTTCTTTTGGTAGTTTCATAATTTGAGGTTTTAGGTTTAAATTTTCAATAGATTTTGATTTGATTTTTATATATGATGAGAGATAAGGGTCCAGTTTTATTCTTCTGCATATGGTTATCCAGTTCCCCCAGCACCATTTATTGAAGAGACTGCCCTTTCCCTAAAGTATGTTCTGGGCACCTTTGTCAAATGAATTCACTGCAGATGTATGGATTTATTTCTGGATTCTCTGTTCTGTTCCATTGGTCTATGCCAGTACTATGCTGTTTTGGTTGCTATAGCTCTGTAGTATAATTTGAAGTCAGGTAATGTGATTCCTCCAGTTTTGTTCTTTTTCCTGAGGATAGCTTTGCCTATTCTGGATCTTTTGTGGTTCTATATAAATTTTAGAATTTTTTTTCTCTATTTCTGTGATGATTGTCACTCTGTTGCCAGGCTGAAGTGCAGTGGCACAATCTCAGCTCACTGCAACCTCCACCTCCCGGGTTCAAGTGATTCTCCTGCCTCAGCCTCCCGAGTAGCTGGCACTATAGGTGTGCACCACCATGCCCAGCTAATTTTTGTGTTTTTAGTAGAGACGGGGTTTCACCATGTTGGCCAGGATGATCTTGATCTCCTGACCTCGTGATCCACTCCTTGGCCTCCCAAAGTGCTGGGATTACAGGAGTGAGCCACCGTGCCCGGCCTATAGTTTTCATTGTAGAGACTTTCACTTCTTTGGTTAAGTTTATTCCTAAGTATTTTATTTTATTTTATTCATAGCTATTGTAAGTGGGATTACTTTCTTGATATCTTCTTCAAATTGTTTACTGTTGGCATATAGGAATTCTCGTCCATTAATTCATGATACTTCAGTTTGAGTGACCAAAAATCCAGATTTGATCATATGCCTGTCTTTAATAACTTTTGAATGACTACTCATATAAATGTTTTAAATGGTTGGATTTTGCTTAGCTCTCCAAACTGGTGATTGTGCTAGTCTATCTTTTGCACTGTATGTGTCCGCCGTACTTGACATTGTTCAGATTCTTGAAACTTCTGTACTTACTCATAACTGCTTCTGTCTTCATTCCTGATTGTCTCTTAGTCATTGTTTAGGTCTTGGCTTGAATGTAAATTCCTCACATAGGCATTCCTTAACTGTCTTCATTAGATTAGGCCCTCTGCTGTATTTTTTCTTAGGACCTTCATTAACTCATCACATTTTAAATCATTTATTCATTCATCTATTCAGTAGATATTTACCAAGTACATGCTATTTGTCTGACACTGTTTGAAGTACTATTGATATAGTAGTGAACAAACAGACTGAACGTATTTTTCTGCCCTCAAGGAGCTTACACTATAGAAGAGGGAAACAGATGATAAACAAATAATAAAACATATAATATGTTCTATGTTGAAACAGAAGAGAAAGAGACTGCTGGAAGGTGGGGCTATATTCACCATTTTAAATACAGGCATCTCTTGATATCTACAAGGGATTGGTTCCAAGACGTACCCCCTCAGATACCAAAACTTATTGATCCTCAAGTGCCTTATATGAAATGGGGTAGTGTTTGCATATATCCTATGCTCATCCTTCTGTATACTTTATTTTTAAATTTTTATATATTTATTTTTTTGAGGTGGAGTCTCACTTTATCACCCAGGCTGGAGTGCAGTTCATGATCTTGGCTCACTGTAACCTCCGCTGCCCCCCCACCCCGGTTCAAGCAATTTTCCCACCTTAGCCTACCAAGTAGCTTGGATTATAGGCATGCGCCACCATGCCCAGCTAATTTTTGGATTTTTAGTAGAGATGAAATTTCACCACGTTGGCTAGGCTGGTCTTGAACTCCTGACCTCAAATGATTTACCTGCCTTGGCCTCTCAAGTGCTGGGATTACAGATGTGAGCTACTGCGTGCAGCCCTTCCGTATACTCTAAATCATCTCTAGATTACTTATAATACCTAATACAATATAAATGCTATGTGAATAGTTGTCCCACTGTGTTTTAAAATTTGCAGTGTTTTTATTTTTCCTTCCTTCCTTCCTTCCTTTCTTTTTTTTTTTTTTCTGAGTATTTTCCATCTGTGGTTGGTTTAATCTGTGGATACAGAACCCAAGGATATAGAGGGCCAAGTGCATGTTTAGCAGACCATCTAAGGAAGTGGCAGGACAAGTCTTGTTGCTATCCTGGAGAAGAGCAAAGCATATTAGGCAGAAAGAATAACAAGTGCAAGATTGTTGGTTGAGATTGAAGTGTACCTGATACTGAATAAACACCAAGGAAGCATGTGGTTTGAATCGTCAAGAGAGAGACAATTTAGAGATAAGGTAAAAAAAGATAATGGTATAGTAGGGAGCTTAGATTTTTAGGGCCTTAAAGGCCATTTTAGTATTAGGTAAATGCCTCCTTCCTACACTGGAGTGCAAGCTTCTGATGGCAGGGATGCTGCTCTCTTTGTTACTGTATCACATACGCATGGTGCCTAACATATTGTCAGTGCTTAGTCAGTGCTCACTAAGTATTTGTTGAATAAATAATATTCTAGGAGGTACATTTTATACATAATACCTATTTAATACACATTGTCTGCCATTTAGTACATATTGATTAGTCACATTTATGAAAGATACCAAAAGAAACCAAAAACCAAGAGAAAAAAATGAAACACAATAGAAACAGATCCACATATACTTTAGATATTGGAATTGGCTGAGATAACTACGATTTATACATTAAAGAAATCTGAGGAAAATATGGAGAAAATAGATAAGTATATAAAGAATTTCATCCAGGCGTGGTGGCTCATGCCTGTAGTCCCAGCACTTTGGGAGGCCGAGGTGGGCAGGTCACCTGAGGTCAGGAGTTCGAGATCAGCCTGGTCAACATGGCAAAACCCTGTCTCTACTGAAAATACAAAAATTATTCTAGTGTTGTGGCAGGTGCCTGTAATCCCAGCTACTTGGGAGGCTGAGGCCTGAGAATCGCTTGAACCTGAGAGGTGGAGGTTGCAGTGAGCCAAGATCACACCATTGCACTCCAGCCTGAGCAAGAAGAGCGGAAGTCTGTCTCAAAAAAAGAAAAGAAAAGAAAATAATTTCACAAGAGAATTTGAATCTATTTTAAACATTAAATACAAGACTGGGCGCAGTGGCTTATGCCTTTAATCCCAGCACTTTGGGAGGCCAAGAAGGGTGGATCATGAGGTCAGGAGTTCAAGACCAGCCTGGCCAGCATGATGAAACCTCGTCTCTTAAAATACAAAAGTTAGCCAGGCATGGTGGTGCGCACCTGTAATCCTAGCCACTCAGGAGGCTGAGTAGGAGAATCACTTGACCCCAGGAGGTGGAGGCTGCAGTGAGCCAAGATCGTGCCACTGCACTCCAGCCTGGGTGACACAGCGAGATTCCATCTCAA
>NW_012114252.1:10764160-10782926 GCF_000951035.1 Colobus angolensis palliatus
TGTTTATCTTTTTGAGGAACTGTCAGGCATCCAAACCTTTATCTACTCCCTTCCTCTTGTATAATCCACTCCTCTTCAATTTGAGTAGAACCTATGAATTGCTTCTCTAACTAATAGAATATGGCAAAGGTGATGTCATGTTACTCCCTTAATTAGGTTGCATTATATGGCAAAAGTGATGGGATGTCACTGCATTCAATTACATTATGTGGCAAAGTGGTTGGGTGTCACTCCTATGATTATGTTTCATTATATAATACTTGATCTTGCCGGGCGCGGTGGCTCAAGCCTGTAATCCCAGCACTTTGGGAGGCCGAGACGGGCGGATCACAAGGTCAGGAGATCGAGACCATCCTGGCTAACACGGTGAAACCCCGTCTCTACTAAAAAATACAAAAAACTCGCCGGGCGAGGTGGCGGGCGCCTGTAGTCCCAGCTACCCGGAGGCTGAGGCAGGAGAATGGCGTAAACCTGGGAGGCGGAGCTTGCAGTGAGCTGAGATCTGGCCACTGCACTCCAGCCTGGGCAACAGAGCGAGACTCCGTCTCAAAAAAAAAAAGAAAAAAAAAAATAATACTTGATCTTAACAGCCTAGACAACAAGATTCGTTTTGCTGGCTTGATAAAGTAAGCAGCCATATTGAGGAAGCCTGCTTGGCAGTGGATGGTGGGCAGATTCTAAGGATCTATGTAAGGGCAATCTCTACCCAAGAGCCAGCAAAAGGCTGGAGTCCTTCCTCATGCAGCCACAAGGACATAATTCTGCCAACTATCTGAATGAGCTTGGCAGCAAATTTCTCCTCATTTGAGTCTCCAGTGACAATGCAGCCTGGTTCACTCCCTGATTGCAGCCTTGCAAACCCCTGAGCAGTGTATGATGAAATTATTGTTATTATTTCCTTATGAGGTCTTTTCCTCTTTACATTTTTGTTTTAGACATTTGTGTGAATTTGGGTAGGGGTTTGGATGTGTCATTATGAACCTTGATCTACTCAGCCTGAATATTTCTACCAGTATAATTATATATTTTTTTGACAAGGAATCTTGCCTTTTTTGTATATTCAATTTGTACTTGATTTATTCACAAGAATACTAATGCGTCACTGTCCAAATTATTCCTGGCTTGATGATGAATGGTGGAGTCCTCAAGGGTTCAAGGACAAGACCATCAGGAGAGCATTTGATACAGAAATTCTGTTTATGTAGGAGATTTTTCCTTATGAAATTAATGGATGTAGTATCTCATAGGAAGGGAATGTTTCTTGGCTAAAGGTCCAAAGGTGACCGTTGTGTGCTGGGACGTGGGAAATGTGATAGTTTTAATCGATATCTATCAACCGAGTAGTTTGTTGATTCCGAGGGAGAGCTTGTGGAACAATGGCGGGAATTAAGGTAAATATTGTGCCACCCATATCAATAAATTTTTTACTTGTTTCTCCACTAATAATTAGTGAAAATTCTTCTTGTGAATTGAAGAGTAAAAGGAGAAATGGGTACTTGATTTGCTGTTAGAACGTTACCTACTATCATTTTTTCCCCTATTCTCTTGAATAAAACAGAACAATTATTTTTCCATTGTAATTTCTTCTTACAGTGTCTCAGGTGTCTTTATCAAAAGACTGGTGTTTAATTTTTGGAGTGGGAGCATCTAGTTTTATCCTCAAGGGTCTCATCTTATTCTGGGTCTTATACTGCCTTTGTTTTCAGGCTCTTTTGAAATGTGTAATATGGAGTTATGTTGTTTGTGGTGCCTTCCCAGCCAATTTTTGCTTTTTTATAATATTTTCTGTTTCTGGCCTAAGGCTGCTCACAAGAAGTGAGGAAGGAGCTGGGGTCACAATTACTTCAGGGCTTACTCGTAAATGCTAACTGAAGGTAGTAAGAACCCACACTGGAAGTCTCCAAGGGGCTTATCCTTCGTCTGCCAGCACAACTGGATTAGAGTTACCTGTTTTCACAGGAAAGATTTTGGTGATAGCCTTCAAAAGACCTTGTCCAATATCTACAGTTTCTTTTTTTCTTTTCTTCTTTTTTTTTGAGATAGAGTCTTTTTCTCTCACCCAGGCTGGACTGCAGTGGTGCAATCTTTGCTCACTGCAACCTCTACCTCCCGGGTTGAAGTGGTTCTCCTGCCCCAGCCTCCCAAGTAGCTGGGACCACAGGTGTGCACCACCATGCCTGGCTACTTTTTTTTTTTTGTATTTCTAGTAGAGATTGTGTTTCACCATGTTGGCCAGGTCTTGAACTCCTGACCTCAAGTGATCCACCTGCCTTGGCCTCCCAAAGTGTTGGGATTACAGGCGTGTGCCACCACACCCAGTTATTCAGTTTTTCTAAACCCCACTAGCTTTCTGTGCGTTTGGGGTCTGAAGTCACTCTCAGGATATTTCTCGTTTCCCCTTTCTAATAGATCTCCCTATTTCCCTCTCCCTGTTCCCCACTTTGTGACTATCCTTGGTGAAATGATGCCATTTAGAAAGAGAAGACTGTGAATTTGCATTACATATTTAAGGCATTTAAAGAGCAGAAGTCTGACTCTGAGAGACCAGAGACTTAGTCTGAGCCAAACTCGTGGGAGTCTCCTAGTGGCATATTGAATATGTTGTTTGTGCACCTCATGAATTGGGCTCACAACCTAATGGTTGGCCATCTCTAACTGCAAACCTGACAGTGCCTTGTCGGTTTAAGATTTGGAAAGACTGTATCTCCTAGGCCCAGACTTCCATGGACAAAGCAAGTCAAGACGGAGGAAAATACTCAAGGTTCCCAGGTAAATTGTGTTCTGTTGGAATGGTGATCTGAGGAAACCTTCTGAACTCACTGGCTTCTAGAGTCAGCATGAAGATGGGCTTATGAAACCTATGCCGGTCTTCTTTCAGGTGGACTTTGACTTATGGACTTAGAACAAAAAATGTTGAGGACATTATGTTAGTAATATGGGAGGTTTCTTCCAATATTAAACATTTTCAAATGTGATCAGAAATTCAGCGGGTCTTTATTCCTACAGTTCTTGAAAAGGAACTTGGAGCTCTACCCAGTGTGAGACTCATCTCACCATTGTGGTTGGGGAGACCCCCGAGGGGGTCGCTCAGTGGGCCTCAGAGAAGCGTGCAGATGCCAAGTCTAGGATCTTGAACTGTGGCTTTTAGTGGGCCTCGAACGTGTCTCTGTGAGTAATACACTTGGTTTTGCTTGTTCAACAGGTTATTTTGGTTATCTTCTTAGGAGGTTGCATCTGAATTTGTAGCCTCTGTTCTAGTAAATTTGGAAAATATGGAAAGGTAGAAAGTAGAAAAGAAATCTCATCTTTTCGGTTTCTTTCCTTGTATGCATTAGATGATTTGTAACATCCTATTACACTCTCAAATAATGATTGATTCTCATTGTCTGCACAAATGATTGTTTCTGAATTTGTGATGCCACAACTGAACCTGCAGGTTATAGTTTTCAGATAAGCATTTAAAAATAATTTTAAAGGAATGTTCTTTTGTTACCCTGGGAAATATTTTTTTTTTTTTTTTGAGATGGAGTCTCTCCCTGGAGTGCAGTGGTGCGATCTCAGCTCACTGCAACTTCTGCATGCCGGGTTCAATCAATTCTCCTGCCTCAGCCTGCCGAGTAACTGGAATTACAGGCATGCACCACCATGTCCAGCTAATTTTTCATTTCATTTCATTTCAGAGATGGGGTTTCACCATGTTGGCCAGGCTGGTTTCAATCTCCTGACCTCAAGTGATCCACCTGCCTCGGCCCCCCCAGAGTGCTAGGATTGTAGGTGTCCAGGTGTGAGCCACTGCGCCTGGTGGAAATAATTTTTTTTGAGACAGAGTGTCACTCTGTTGCCCAGACTGGAGTACAGTGGCACAGTCTCGGCTCACTCCATCCCCGCCCCCCTGGGTTCAAGCGATTCTTGTGCCTCCATCTCCGGAGTAGCTGGGATTATGGACATGTGCCACCATACGTGGCTAATTTTTATTTTTAGTAATTTGTGATTTTTTAGTAATTTTTGTATTTTTAGTAGAGATGAGGTTTCACCATGTTGGCCAGGCTGGTCTTGAACTCCTGAGCTTGGATGATCTGCCCTCCTCAGCCTCCCAAAGTGCTGGGATTAGAGGTGTGAGCCACCATGCCCGACCGGAAATAATTTTTAATACTAATTTTATTTTTAGTTTGTTTTTATTTCTGATACAAGAGGCTGTACATATTTTTCTTTTAAATTTGGCTAATAGTTTAGGTTTCTGGTATAGTGACTCCACATTCACTTGGAGCTACACCGTTCACATTTACTAGTTTAGAGTCATTGAGTATAAGATTACTTTTGAGGATATCTATGCAGATAGAAGTTTGCTGATGGAAATTAATAGTACTGAATTTTGGAATATCTTGTGTTTTTAGCAACTGTGTTAGCAACAGTTTTTCATTGGCAGAGTGCATATGCCAATTATAGGTAATTCTATCTTTTAAAAAATGTTTAGTGTTTTTAAAATTAGTTTACAGTATTTTTAAGACTAAATTATTTTCCTTGGTGACCATATTCTACTTTTTTTGCTCAAGTAGTTTCCACCAGTTATGATGCAATTTTCGTTTGTTACATTTCTCTTTCAAACCTTTGTTCCTTTCTTATTTGAATATTTAGGATGTTACATGGAGACAGTTTACCCATACTCCTTTAAAGCATTGTGTGCAGTACTTCAGTGGTCTTCTGCAACTGTTTTCTTTTTGGCTTATTAATCTGTCCTTGAATCATCCTTTTCCTTAGAGAGAAATTAATGTTTTAAAATGTAATTCTGAAGTAATCATTTGGTATCAAGTATTTGCCTTTAACAAATTTCATTTTATGCAACATTTCAGTACCTTGATCTCAGGAACTTGAGAGCAGAGTGAAAGGCATGCACATAAAGATACTGAAGACAGGAATTGGGATCCCAGCTCTTTTTTTTTTTTTTTTTTTAAGGCAGTGAATAACATGCCACAGATCTTGATTTCAAAGAACTTAAAGCCTTCTTCGGGAGGACTGCAAGTATTGAGGCAATTGACTATGTTTTGATAATGCTAAGCTCAAGGTGCAGGGGCCCATATAGGATGGGCATGTTACCTAGTTTTAGGGTATCATTGCAGATTTTCCAATGGAAATGATAGCTAAGTAAAGCCTGAAATCTGAGTAGTAGTGAGTTAGCTGAAAAGTGAGATTGATGATGAACACAGCTCTAATGTCAGTGAAAACATCTCATTGCAAAAGCCTGAAGGTGAGAGACAGTGAGAACTCTGGAAAACTGCAGATTTGTAGTATGAGGGGCAGCGGTTAGAAAGGGAGCTAGAGAGAAAGTTAGGATCCAAATATGTGTGGGCTTTAATGTGGTGCAACTTATTTCTTGTGGTTTTGGGAGCCTCTGAATAATTGCATGCAGAAGAGTTAACATGACAGAATTGTGGCATTGGAAAACTCATTTTGGTTTGTTGTGTGGAAAATAGATTGGAGCAGAGCAAAACTTGAAGTTGGTAGACAAATTAGGATCCTCTTCTAATCCAGGATAGAAACGGCAGACCCCTAAAATAAAGTATTGTATGCAACAAAGTAGATGGTGTTGAGGAAGACGGTGGAAATGGAATCCATGGGATTATGTGATCTGTTCAACATCAGGTGTGAAGTGGAGGGAAGGATCATTGATGATTATTTTACTGCATTTGGTTGTAATACCTATCAGCACACCAGTTTCGGAAGAAATTCATTTAATATCTTGTAGTTCTAATTGTTCATTAGGAGGAAATAGTAGGCCAGGCGCGGTGGCTCGCACCTGTAATCCCAGCACTTTGGGAGGCCTAGGTGAGCGGATTATGGGGTCAGGAGATCGAGACCATCCTGGCTAACACAGTGAAACCCCATCTCTACTAAAAATACAAAAAAAATTAGCCGGGCGTGGTGGCGGGCGCTTGTAGTCCCAGCTACT
This sequence comes from Colobus angolensis palliatus, assembly GCF_000951035.1. NCBI lineage: Eukaryota > Metazoa > Chordata > Mammalia > Primates > Cercopithecidae > Colobus > Colobus angolensis. The sequence goes on from NW_012114252.1 coordinate 10,770,108, forward strand.
CGCGATGCTGAGGCAGGAGGGAGAATGGCTTGAACCCAGGAGGCAGAGCTTGCAGTAAGCCAAGATCGCGCCACTTCTCTCCAGCCTGGGCGACAGAGCGAGACTCCATCTGAAAAAAAAAATAAAAAAAAAGAGAGAGGAAATAGTAATACCCATTTACACCACAGAACAGCGTATGATCATGTATTTGAATGAGTTTTGTAAATTAGACAGTTTAGATTTAAAATAGTAATTTTTTTATCACCTAATTAGCCAGATTTTAAAAACTGTACTCTTGCTTTAGCAGAAGGAGGCAAATAACTAAAAAAGCTAGTGTGAAGGAAATCATTTAAAAAAGACCCTAAAAACAAAAACCAAAAATTGGAGACAAGCTGTGTCTTAGCAGTTAGAAAGTATAACATTAAACATTAGTGTATTTGTCCCTGCTAAACCAAGAATAATTTATTTTCCTGATGAAGTCTCAAAGGCTTTATATTTTGGAAAAAAGGACTCAATTGTTTTTACTATGCTGTTTTTACAATGATAGAAAAGTGTACTAAATTTTAGAAAGCTTTTTTTTCTTTGAGATGGAGAGTGTCACTCAGTCACCCAGGCTGGAGTGCAGTGGTGCGATCTTGGCTCACTGAAAACCACCACCTTCTGGTTTCAGGTGATTCTTGTGCCTCAACCTCTCAAATAGCTGGGTTTACAGGTGTGGGACACCACATCCATCTAATTTTTGTGTTTTTAGTAGAGACAGGGTTTTGCCATGTTGCCCAGGCTGGTCTGGAACTCCTGGCCTCAAGTGATCCGCCCCCCACGGCCTCCCAAAGTGCTGGAATTGCAGGCACGAGCCACTGTGCCTGGCCGAAAGATTTGAAAGTATATTAAAACAGAAAGAATTTCCTGCCTCGCTTTGAGTTAACTGGATTATGTGGAAGCCAGAAAGCCATTCCTGAGCCCAGGATTGTTAAAAAGTTTCTGCTTTGCTTTATATATGAATGCAGAATAGTTTGAGGACAGCTTTTAGGGGACAGCTATAGCTCTTACCTATAGTGTCTTGAAACAAATGATTTTTTTTTTTTTTTTTTTTTAATAAACAGTCACTGATTCCCTTCTAGAACCAGCTGAGGAAAGTAAACTCCTAAGTGGTTTTCATATGAGTGGGTAGCAGGATTCTCATCCACAGAGTAGAAAATTAAGGATTGGTAAGTAGGCAGTAGCAAGTGAGGAAGATATCTGAATCATGAATGGCGGTCGGTGTTGACACTAATCACTATAAAAATGTATGGCTGTTTAGCATCTGGGAAGAATGATTCCAATTTGCCTGTCTTTGTTGTAGTGTTTTCTGCGCTTCCCTGTGTTTTGCCCTGTTCACCAGCAATACCGAGTTGGTAGATCGTCTGATCCAGTGCATTATAAGAGAGGAAGTACATGTTTTTTCCAGTATTGGAGTGCCAGGATTAGTTCTTTGTTAGCTAGGTTCAGAAGATGAGTAATGACACAGGATATAACAACTAAGGCCCGGCAGGGAAGGTACCGACATGGTAGTTTGGGGTGGCAGGCTGCCCATTTTCTCACAATTACTAACCTTAATTGAGTACCTGCTGTGGGCCAGGTATTGTTCTAATGTGTTTCAGCCTTGACTAATTCCATTTTCTTAATAACCTTATGAGATAGATACTGTTATTGTATCCATTTTACAGATGAGGAAACCAAATACCAGAGAGGCACTCTAGTAACTCAGGCATAGTCACAGAAGCAGCACTGGAGCCCAAGCCTTCTGGCATAGCGCCTGTGCTTTTTTTTTTGAGATGAAGTCTTGCTCTGTCGCCCATACTGGAGTGCACTGTCACTGTCTTGGCTCACTGCAGCCTCCGCCTCCTGAGTAGCTGGGGTCACAGGCATGCGCCACCACGCCTGGCTGATTTTTTTGTTTTCTTAGTAGAGACAGGGTTTCACCATATAGGCCAGGCCGGTCTTGAATTCCTGACCTCAGGTGATCCGCCCACCTTGGCCTCCCAAAGTGCTGGGATTACAGGCGTGAGCCGTCATGCCAGGCCAACGCCTGAGCTCTTAACTACTAGGCTTGGTTGCTCCCCAGGTCGTGTTCTAGGTATTAACAAATAAATGCTTGCAGAAAAGGCACCAGATTTTTGTTAGCTCTTTTCACGTTTTTTTCTGGTTAGTTTTTCCTACTATTTAGTTGGTTTTTGTAGCATCATCCACACTCCTATCATAGTCACAGTAAAATAGGACTTTTTACTGTTATTATTCTTGGGTTGGATAATAGAGCCCACTCAATGTGAGTTGTTTTGTAATAGAGGAATAAGAGGAATAAAAGAAATGGGTACTGATTCGCTTGCTTTCTTTCTCTTTTCTCCATTTCTTAAGCTGTTCTTTTGGCATTATATTCTTAGTACTTTCCTGTAACTCTTTCCCCATCGGTGCTCAAAAGAGTTAAGTAGCTTCAGAACCTGAGTGTGCCTTCCCTTAGGACAAGCTGGGATTACAGAAAGAATGGACCACGGGGATGTTTATCGCTTAGAAGAATAGAATAAAATGATATCATTGGACTCTTCTTTTTCTTCCTACCTCCTGATTGGAAACCATCGGGAATACGATCATCTGAACATTTTTGCTGACATGTTTTTAATTTTTGTGTGTACTTTTCTTTGTTTTCTCAATTGTATTACTTGTGATATGAAAATAAAACTATTCTAAACACTCAAATGAAAATTTTTAAGGGAAAATGAATAGCATCAAATTTGTTTTATCGCTTCTGCTGAAAGTTTTATATTTGACTTTTTTCCCCCCCCAGACAGGGTCTTGCTTTGTCACCCAAGCTGGAGTGCAGTGGTGCCATCTCAGCTCACTGCAACTTCCGCCTCCCAGGTTCGATCAGTTCCCCTGCCTCAGCCCCCAGAGTAGCTGGGATTGCAGGCGCGTGCCACCACGCCTGGCTAATTTTTGTATTTTTAGTAAAGACGGGGTTTCACCATGTTGGCCAGGCTGGTCTCCAACTCCTGACCTCGTGATCCGCCTGCCTCGGCCTCCCAAAGTGTTGGGATTACAAGCGTGAGCCACCACACCTGGCATATTTGACTTTTCTTCCATTTTGGGGACAATTATTATGTAATGTGTCAGAAATTTTCTTTTAATAAATTATAGAATATTATTGAACATTACGTTAACAGAATCTATTGTTCTAAGCTCTTTCATAGTTTCATGTATTGTGTGTCATGTAATTTATAGATGTGAGAGCTGTCTTAAGAATATTCTAAAGAGTGTTAAGCATAATCAACTCCACTTTTTCTTCAAATATTACCCAGGTGCATTTGTGAAGAGATAATGTTGTTTTGTTTAAAATATAATTATTTTATATAAATAAAGAACAAAGGCTGGGCGCAGTGGCTCACGCCTGTAATCCTAGCACTTTGGGGGGCTGAGGTAGGAGGATCACTTGAGGTCAGGAGTTTAAAACCAGCCTGCCAACATGGTGAAACCCTGTCTCTACTAAAAATACAAAAAAAAATTAGTCATGCGTGGCGGTGTGCACCTGTAATCCCAGCTACTTGGGAGGCTGAGGCAGGAGAATCGTTTGAACCCAGGAGGTGGAGGTTGCAATGAGCGGAGATCGCTCCATCGCACTCCAGCCTGGGCGACACAGCAAGACTCTCTCTCTATAAAAAAAAAAAAAAAAAAAAAAAAAAAAAAAAAAAAAGCACAAAGTATATTTAGTAAAATAAAGTTTAACCTTTTACATTTTTATGAAATAAAGTTTGATATCTGTACATTGAAATGAGCTGCTTTCTATTGTTTTGTAGTATAACTTAAACTTGTGGCTTTTTAATTTGAAAACTTACTGCCATGTAGAATTTGATTTTTTTTCCCTAATGCAACACTTTACTTAAAAATTGTGGAGTAGAACTATATTTTTTAGAAGAGCAGGTTTTATGAAACCTAAAATTCAAACTGTGGAAGTGGCATGATGTGGTGGAAGAAGTGCTGGACTGAGAATTCCGAGAATATCAGGCTTGGTTTTGCCCAATGCCAACAGTATTTCATTGAGTGCACCTTGTTTTAAACTGAAGCAAAACCGAAGTGTAAAAAGTAAAGTAGAGGTTCCTCTTCAAAGACTTTCCTTTGCATCTGATTGGGAATAAATAGTAACTTCTCTTAGAAGCAAAATTGATTCAAAGGCCTGTGCTAACATTCTTAAATATCTGCTAGCTGTAATAAAGAAATCAATGTACTTTATGTTCTTAGCTCCCACAATTTAGCCTAAATATTTGCTCTGGCATGCTTATACTGGTCCAAGCAAGCATTAAGTCATAGTCTGTTCCTCTTCCTTATTTGAAGGTGTTTTTACCTTTCTCAGCATTCCACAAGATGCTTCCTCCTTCTTTTGTTCTCCTCTGCCTTTGCCTCTTTTAAAAAGTTCTACGTTGCTAGTCAGTCAGGACAAATACAAAATGTGAGGTCCCGTTCCAGCCAATGGAAACCAGACACAGCAGTGGGGTGGACGCCTCAGGTTATAAATGACCCTGTCTCCATTGTTCGGTGTACTCTCATGGCAGAACTGCTGGCAAGTGTACCCTTTCTGCAGAAAGTACAAATGACCTTGCTGAGGAAATTAAATTTATGTTCAAGTGCTATTTCTTTACGGCACCAGGGAACAAGCATTTCTAACAGAAGCCTGTCTGGTTCCTGAGTCCCTGCCCTGAACCCCTGCCTTTGGATGTCAGTTAACTCACTTACAAAACTGCTGCTCTGGAGATAAATAGTTCTGTTGGCATTTATGAGATTGTGTCTTATCCTAACAGACTTACTTTTATGGAAGCTGATGTAGATAGTTGTTTATTCATGGGAGAAATAATGTGTTGATTGCGTGAATTTGCTAAAATCTGGGGATTTAGTAGAGAGTAAGATAGCTAGTTGTTGCCTTCATGAAGGTTAAGTGTGACAAGGGCTGTCATAATTGCAGGGCGTGGTATATGTGATCACACAGTGATGATACCTAGCCAGGTGTGGGAGGACTGGAAAGGCACCCTAAAGAAAGTGGCAGGCTGGGCATGGTGGTTCATGGCTGTAATCCCAGCACTTTGGGAGGCTGAGGTGGGCGGATCACCTGAGGTCAGGAGTTCGAGATCAGTCTGGTCAAAATGGTGAAACCCTGTCTCTACTTAAAATACAAAAATTAGCCGGGTGTGGTGGTGTACACCTGTAGTCCCAGCTGCTTAGGAGGCTAAGGCAAGAGAATTACTTGAACTCAGGAGGCAAAGGTTGCAGTGAGTGGAGATCGTGCTGCTGCACTCCAGCCTGGGTGACAGAGACTCCATCTCAAAGAAAAAGAAAGAACGTGGCATTAGCTGAAATTGGAAGCATGCCACCCTGAACTCTGGGAGGAAATGGTTATTTTCCTCTCACCCAGACTACTGCCTCCCAGCCTGTCTCTTAGATCCCTCTTGCCTCTCAAAGTGTTCATTTGTTTGCTCATTCATTCATTTATTCTTCCAACACTATTGATTGGATAACGACTGTGCCAGGCACTGTGCTCGGGATTTTAAATACCTAATTTGAAACAGCTGGACAGAGGTTTCTGTCCTTATGGAGCTTACATCGAGCTAGGGAGTTGCAGAGGGTGGACAGTGCACAAGATAAGTAAGCAGATGCTATGCCAGAATTCTGCAGCCTGCAACCAGAGCGAGTCCTTCATTTCCTTGCTCTGAGGTTGCAGTTCAGTCTCTTTCATGTGACTGTGAGGCCCTGCTTACCCCCAGCCTCTCTCTTCAGGTCCCAGACACTCTGTTTTTCACTACACTTTTATTTCTTAGGTCTCCTTTCAGTCACTACGCCCGAGAAAGTTTTCAGGAATCTATTTTTGGATTAGAGATCCCCTGTTGTCACATGCCCCCTTTACAACTTATACATAACATGCACCACGTAATCATTCCTTAGCTGCTGTGTGGCTGTATTTAAGGTTTGTCTTTTCTACCAGCCTGTAAATTACCTATTGGCTAAGATGATGCCTTTCTTGTTCTGTTCTGTGTCTTCAGGGCCCAGAATTGGGCCTATTGTAATAAGAGCTGGTTTGGTGAAAGGAAGTAAAAGGGGAGAGAGTTCCTGGCTGAGCCTGGCTGAACTGAGAAGGCCGTGCAAGGCTGGGGAGCCTGCCTGAGCCTTGGCGACAGGGTAAGGTGCAAGATGAACAGGGATGGGGCTGAGACTCATGCTTAGGCAGACAGCTTCAAGTACTGAAGCCAGCCTAGGGAGTTCAACCTTGGTTTTGAGGCTATGGGATGTCATGAGTAGCTTAAGTGGATTTTGGGGACTCCTAGTTTGTTTTAATAACATTAAATATGTTCTCAAAATCATTAATAATTTGAAAAACAACTTCAGACATGGCTGACTTAATTTTTAAACTATGAAAATATGAAGTATGTAATTATGATTCTTACGGTAAAAAAGTTCAACATGTACGTAAGAGCATACAATTTTAATTTCCCTTTTCCTACTACTTTTAATCCTACTTTTTAAATTTAATTTAATTTTTTTTAATATAGACAAGATCTTGCAATGTTGCTCAGGTTGATACAGAACTCCTGGGCTCAAGCGATCTTCCTGCCTGGGCCTCCTGAGCAGCTGAGATTATAGGCCTGAGTTACCATGCCTGACTGTCCATCCTACTTTTGATCAGTAACTTGGTTTTGGTAGCTGTCCAAAGCATAAACTTTCTTGTGCATTCAAATGTGTATTTCTGTCTTAACGTAGGTAAGGTCATACTCTATGTACTCCAACTTGCTACCCCCGCCCCCAGTATATACTTTATTTTGCTTATTTTTACAGTGTAAGAGTTACTGTCTTAAAACTTAATTGTCATTCATCATTGCCTTGTGTGGAACCAAGGCTCTCGGACCACGTACCAAATTCCAAAAGGCCTGGCCAGAACAGGGCCATGCTGTCCATGCTCCTTATGTTGTGCTTTGCTGCTGCTTCCTTACTGTGTTTCAACTTTAGCTGACTGATATTCTTTCCCTATTAAATTGCTTCCTCATCTAGGATTTTTGTATGTGCAGTTCCCTCTGTCTAGTAACTTTTCTGCCTGATCTTTTCATGGTAGCTAGCTGTTTGTATGTATGTGTGTGTGTGTGTGTGTGTGTGTGTGTGTGTGTGTGTGGTTTTAGAGACAGAGTCTCACTTTATTTCCCAGGCAGGAGTACAGTGGTGCCATCATGGCTCACTGCAGCCCTGACCTCCTGGGCTCATGCAGTCCTCCTGCCTCAGCCTCCCAAGTAGCTGGGACTACAGGTCCCACAACCACACCCAGTAATTTTTGTATTTTTTGTGGAGATAGGGATCTTGCCATGTTATCCAGGCTAGTCTCAAACTGGTCCCCTCAAGTGATCCTCCCATCTTGGCCTCCCAAAGTGCTGGTATTACAGGTGTGAGCCACTGTGCTTGGCCTGGCTAGATGTCTTTATCCTTAGGTTTAAAATTTCACTCCAGAAGGCCCTGTCTGAGCAGCCTGTCTGAAACAAGCTCTCCCTGGTTTTCTTGCCTCAATACTCTTTGTTTCTGTGTAACATTTATTTTAGTTATCAATTGATTTGTTTATTTTCTGTTTCTCCCATTAGTTTGTAATAAGCTCCTTGAGGGCAGAAAATATAGCTCCCTGTATTTCATGTAGTGTTGCTGGGCAGATAGTTATTGAATTAATATATAAGTGGTTGAATAAGAACATATAGATCAACTGCATTCTTTCTAAAGGCTAATATTTCATCTTATGGATGTACGAGTCCCTTATTGAAGGCGTACGAGTCCTTTATTGAAGGCTTATTAAATCGTTTTTCAGATTTTTTTTCTTATTAAAACACCACCAACAAATTCAAAATAATGAATTTCTTTGAAGGTCTGCGTCCATGCATGTGGATATGTCTGTAGGATGACTTCCCAGGAGTAAAATTTTAGAACAAAAGATAACATGTCCTCAAACTTTTGATAGATACTGGCAGTTTCTTTTAAAAAAGATTATACCATTTTCTACGATACCGGTAATATAAGAAGTATTTACCTTTGTCATCCTGGCCATTATCAGATTTTAATTTGCTGGATGAAAAGTGAGATCTCATTGTTTTAATTTGTTTCTGTGTTTCTGTGTTCTGTGTTTCTGTGTTTCTGTGATTATGACCAAGGCTGAGCATAGATAATTTTCCTTTGGGAAGTGTTTTTTGTGAAGAGCTTTTAGTTTCATCTTTGGCCCAGTTTTTGGTGATGATTGTTGGCCTTTTTTAGTTGATTCAGAGTTTGATTAAAATTTTTTTAAACTTACGATGTTATAGGCAACTTTTACAGTGATGTCACTTAGTGTCATTGAATTTGGAGCTATATTGGGCTTTTTTTTTTTATCTTTTCAAAAGTAATTTTGTAGAGCCTGATAATGAAACTTTGTTCAGAAAGACCATATTGGAGCTGAATGTATAATATTTAGTAGTTTATTATTGAACCAGTAATAGAGCTTTTAATGTCCAGTGCATAATAGACCCTCAGTAAAGAATTTTTGGATGAATGAATGACAAGTGAAAAGTTAATTTTTAAGGCAGCTTGATTTTATTTGAAAGTTCATTTAGTAGAATTTGATTTTCATAGTAAGAAAACTTAAGCATACTGTTAAGTTGCAAGGTAAGATTGCTTTGTGGCATTCTACAGAAGTATTGGATTTGTGGCAGTGGAATTTTTAGTTTGCTGTGTCAGATATAGATATGGCTTTATATATCCACACACAGCTATAACATGTATATACAAATAAGTGACAAAATATGACTGATGAATTTTTGAATTACCTTTTAAAATTTGCCTGTTCTCTCAAGTGATGAACTTTTTAGATAGCAGTTTTTTTTCTCTCATCACGTTGGAAAGAAATGTTAAAAGTTTTCTTCTAGGTTTATTATAATCCAGTCTTCGTCAGCCATCACTCTTCCTGTATTTTGTTCAAGAGGCACTAATTGTTCACATTTGGCAGGTTTAACACTTCCTGACAGAGAGGCTGTTAAGGGGAAGTATTCTCCAATAACTGTCACTGGCTGGAACAAAGAACCTTCCAACTCAATGTGTGGAAACCACTAACATTCTTAAATGACCCTTTTCATGGATTTTCATCCCTTTAAGCTAAAATTTGGAGAATGTAGGGTCAGCGAAAACAGCAAGGTGTAATAAAGCAGTAAACCTTGATTTTGGAAGGATAGGGTGGGAGGTATAGATTTATCTCTGACTTGAAAACAATTGTTATTTGGAAAATCTCATTAGCAGATGTGACTGCTTGGAGTAAAAAAAAAAAAAACAAAAAACAACTTAAAACTGATGTCCTTTCAGGACCGCTTTGAACTTAACAAGCACCTATTTGTGGAGCAGACTGGCTAATGAAAGGAAATTAAATTTTTCTGACAACTTCCCCTGCCAACCTCCTTATTCAGGAGATGTTATTAGGTACTGAAGACCTTTAAGGAAGATTTTTTTTTATTAGACATAAGTGAACCAGTTATAAACATCCCCTTTCTCCCCCCTTTCTTGGAGGATTCTGACATGGTTGCTGTACATTTTAAATGTTTTGGCTTAAAAGCTTAAAAAACACTGGGCTTCACTTCAGCATTTTAGTCATTTTCTAAAAATTCAGTCACACCAGCTGTGGTTTCAAAACAATATTGTCAGTTGTTGTGATAGTTTAGTTTGTGTCACTGAATTACACACACACACACACACACACACACACACACACACACACACACGAAGGAGGCTTAGATTTCAACGTTATCTTTATTGTTATTTGGGGAAATGATTCAGCAGTGTCCTGTGTTGGATGTGTTAGGTGAGGGTTAATGATCAGTGAAATTACTTAGATTCAAGGGAAGTTTTTGTCTTTTCAGCTTCTTAGAGGCAGAAGTGGCATTGGTTAATATTTAGCAATAACTAATCCTTAAATGGATAAACTCTTACCCTTTACTGTTTAGGGAGGCGTTTTCTTTCTTTTGCTTTTTGGAGTTTTTTTCTCCAATAGTTGGTTCATTGAAATTAAAGTTTTAATTTATGTAACAAGATACAATTGTGGAGGTAAAATATGTACCTGATAAAAAGACGAAAGAAACAATAGAACAGAAAAGGTAATGCAGATTGCCAAAGGGATTTTTTGGAACAATTTGTAATTCCTGTAGGTACTGGAAATTAACGTTTATATTTCTGGAAAATCGATCAACTACTCCCAAACAATAGAGAATCAACTCCCCCTGCTGACAGAATCTAGGAAAACATGACGCATAATATTGGACAGAAACAAGCTGGCTGCGGACAAGCTTTAATGACCTGATTTATGATTCAGTATTGATTGTAAACATCTAAATTCTGCCATTAAATTCCGGCAACTGCACCAAATCATTGGCAATTCTGGTAGTGCTTCCTGCCAGCTCATTTCAACTGCTTTGAGTTTCTTAATATAATAATGATGAGGTAGAATTTACATTCCACTTATGGTATTAATTTTACATTTCTCTGAATGAAAAGGGTTAGAAGGTTGTAAAATTGAACATTAAATGAATCGGAGGAGACAGTAGTGCAATATATGACTGCCCTAAAGACATTGTGCAATGCCTCATGGGATTAATGTTGAGTCTCATTTCCTGCTTTTACAGGATGCAGAAGAAGCTGTCAGAATTGCAAGGGAAATTGGTAAGTCCTTAAATTAAGTTTGGTAGGGTTTCTGTGTCTTTCAGCAGATATGGTTGAGTCCACAGGTAATAAGTAATTCCCATAGAACAAATAATACTTTAATAGTTTTAGATTTTGATTACTTGTTGCTCTGGAAGGATTTATCAGTTGAATTACCAAATTCTATTATTAAAGGAGACTTTAAAGAGTAATTTGACCTTAGCTATACATAGCTCTTTTGTAAGATGAAATCACAGGCTAATTCAAAGAAGGAATTGTCTTAAGAATTCTAAAGATTGGATATAAGTTTAATGTCAGTTTATATGTAAATAGTTGAATGTGGTTTGTTAAAATTAAGACCATTTGGATTAAAATGAAGATACCATATTAGACATAGTTCTTTAAGTTTTTGCCTTTTTCTAAGATGTTAGGTATCAACTTAATCTTGCTAAACAGGAAAGATAAAATAGATGTGGGAAATTAGAACTGAATGTTCTAAATTGGAATAAAAGGTAGACTGGAGGAGTTTTAATGGCTGTTTTACATGTGCTTGTATTTGGGGCAATGTTTCCCAGCTTTTTAATTTCTTTTCTTTTCTTTTCTTTTTTTTAAGATGGAGTTTCGCTCTTGTTGCCCAGGCTGGAGTGCAATGGCGCGTTCTTGGCGCATGGCAACCTCCACCTTCTGGGTTCAAGTGATTCTCCTGCCTCAGCCTCCCTAGTAGCTGGGATTACAGGTGCCCGCCATCACGCCCAGCTAATTTTTTGTATTTTTAGTAGAGATGGGGTTTCACTATGTTGGCCAGGCTGGTCTCGAACTCCTGACCGCAGGCGATCCACCTGCCTCAGTCTCCCAAAGCGCTGGGATTACAGGTGTGAGCCACTGCACCCGGCTCGCAACTTTTTAATTTTAAAAATATTCTTGGCGGTCATGAGAACTATTTTTGGTATCTGCTAATTGAGAAAATGTTTAAGGGTGTGCTATTATCATGGATTAACAATATTGTTAAATAACTTTGCAGGTTTAATAATCAAATCAGTAATTGTATATATTTGACAGAAATGTGTACAGAGATGAGAGAAATTAGGCAATGCTTGTAGTCAGGGATCCCAGCATCTTCTCAGCATTCCTGCACTCCTCAGTCCAAGCATCTCATCGTGCCACACAAACATTTCTGTAGGCCTGTTTTCTCATTAAGATTATTTAGATCTATTTTCTGCCTCTAGAGAGCATTTGATTGGGCAAAGTTCATGTAGTTGTGATATGTAGAAATATCTTATTGGTCTGGAAGTGATCACTTGTACTAATAAGCATGTTCTTTGCAAATGGGACAGTCTAACTTAGCAGGTCTTTAGTGATCTGAAAAGCAGTTTGGCTTGTTGCATCCTTGTTTATGGTTGGTTCTGTCTAAATTATTTGGGCTTTGCTCATCATTAAGTGTGTTTTGTTGTTTGCTTTGCAAAAATCTATCTTATTGATATAGGTCCTAGATTTAAGACCAGACCATAGAAAATCTTATTTTATCTGACCACCTCATCTCTTCATTATTTCTTTTCAGAATCATTAATGTTTCACAAAGCATTTCAGTACTTCATAGGAACATTTGCTCGACTGCTAAATAAATTGGACTCTATGTAACTGATTCTGTGGTTTCTTTATTGAGAAAAATCGAAAGTTTCTGTCCATGGGTTGAAATCACTGGTGTTCCTCATTGCCTAAGAGGCATGTAATATACCTACTGGCTTTTGAGGATAGTTTTCTAAAATAGTTTAATTTCATCCTATCAGACATCTTTACATTTAAAAAGCCCCTTTTCTAGTTCTAGGTTAGACATTATTATCAACCTCAATGGATATAATAATACTGTTTTTATTATAATAGTATCTATGTAAAAAAGGATAGTATTTAGAGAAATTTGGGGAAATAAAGGGATTAGACGAAAATCTACAGTTACACTGCAGTGCCATAGTTTGAATGGTGAATCTTGGACTCGCAAGCATTCCCTTTGTGTAAATGGCAGGCCGTGGATTGCTTTGCTTCCTTTCATGCCTTTTCTTCCACTCTTTCTTTTCTGAGACAGAGTTTTCATTCTTGTTTCCCAGGCTGGAGTGCAGTGGCTCAATCTCTGCTCACTACCACCCC
>NW_012114252.1:10784326-10791957 GCF_000951035.1 Colobus angolensis palliatus
AGGCCAGTCATTTTGGAAATGTTGTTTCTAATGCTAATTCTTGAGTTTAATTATTTTCGTTTACATTTAAGGAAACTAATGATTAGGCAGGTAAATAATTTGCTCAAGGTCACAGAACTGTTGAGTGGTAGACCCTGGTTTAAATTTAGGTTTATTTGGCTCCAAAGACCACAGATTTTTTATTATACTTTGTCTAAACTAGTGAGATTACAGGATGGCAGCTAAAATTTGAGCAACTACTTAGTGTAAAATACTGTAAGGTACTTAAGTGTGTTATATGTGGAATTAAAGAAGCAGACAGTCTCCTATCCTTGATGAGGTGAGAGACAGTTAAGACTTAATATGTTACTTGTATGTATTTGTTTTTTGGACTACCTGGTTTCCCTCATTCTTATTCCTGATTTTTTCCTTTGACCTATCTAAGTTGAGAGATACAGAGCTATTGATCCTCAGTTTGTCTTTAACCTCAATGATAGACAACAGTAATCTGTGAGCTTGATTTCCATTGAAGTTTGATCCTTTTACTGGACCAAAGGTCCTTAATACAATCAAGTCAAAATTGATTCTTTAAAGGAAAATAAATTGTGAATCTAAAACCTGTCCTTTAATAACTTCCAGATTATTCAGATTCTTTTCCTTTGCTTGTCTTTCTTACAGTCACAAATCATGCCCAATTTAAACAAAAACTTTTTTTTTTTTTTATCCTCAAGTCTACCATACTACAAACCTACTTCTCCCAGAATTTCCACATCTCAATAAATGTCACCCCTTTCAGTCAGGCCAAAACTCAGAGTCTTTCCTGGATGCCTCTTTTCCTCATCATCCTATTGTAAATACATCAATAGGTACTGTCAGTTCGTCTTATATACACTGTCTTCATTACCACCACTCTCCTCCAAACTACTTTTGTCTTTTGCAGGGACTAGGGCAATAATTTCTTTACTTCATTTCTTAAACACTTCACATAGCTGACAGTGAGATCTTTAAACTCTTTAAACAACAAAGACGCATTTCATCTCATCCCAGCCCATTTTTGCTTTAAATTCTGTAATGACTCCTTTGAACTTAGATAAAAATCACAATTCTTTACTCTGACTACTATCCCCATATAATTTGACACCTGCTTTTCTCTCCAGTCTTATTGTATACTACTTCCTTCTTTGCCTACCGTACTTCAGTCACATTGGCTTACTTGAACAAAGCAAATTTCAGGGCCTTAGGATAAATGTTTTTATTTTTTTTCTTTTGCAGGGTGAAGGGGGATGGCAGGACCTAGCAGACTCTTACTGATATCTTCACATAAATAGCTCCTTGCAGTCTTTCATATCTTAGCCTAAGTGTCATGTCTCAAGAGAAGATGCTCTAATACTGTCACCCAGTCATTCTCTGTCTTATAACTATTTTCTAAATTTCTGCATAGTATTCATGACTTGCAGATTTTTTTTTATTCATTAACTTTCCCCCAAATATTTTGTTTTGAAAAATTTGAGTCATACGGCATTTGGAAAGAATTGTTACAATTTATACCTGTATACCCAACACCAAGATCCCACTATTAACCTTTTTATAGATTTGCTTTACCACTCATCTGTTCATATACTAATCCATTTTATTTTTGTTGCATTTCAGAGTAAATTGCACAACCAGTATATGTCCCATTAAATACTTCGACATATGTGTTATTAATTGAATTCAGTATTTGTATACAGTTTTGTTATTTTGATGCCAAATTTGCACACAATATATAATGTGAACAAATCTTAAGTCTGTATTTATTGATTTTGACATATGCATATATATGTAACTTGGAACCCCACCAAGATGCTGAACATACTGTTTCCCTGGAGAGTTTCCTCATGATCCTTCCAAGTCAGTTCTCACCCACCCCCTGGCCCTGGAGGTAATTTCAGATTTTTATACTAAAGATTAGATTTTGAAAAAGATAAATTTTTAATACTGTACAATTCAACCTTTAAAAATGCACAGTTCGGTGATTTTTGTTGTATTTACAAGGTTGTGTAACTGTAATCACGATCTAATTTCAGAGCATCTTCATTACTCCCCAAAGAAACTCTGTACTTATTAGTATTTACTTCTTACTTTCTTTCCATCTAGTCCTTGACAACCATTAATTTACTTTGTGTCTTTATGGATTTACTTATTCTGGGGATATTTTGTATAAATAGAATCACAACATATGAACTTTTGTGTCTAGTTTCTTTCACACAGAATAGTGTTTTTAAGGTTCATCCGTGTTCTACCATTTATCCCTTTTTATGGGGTTGGATAATTTTCTGTTATATGTACATGCCACACTTTGTTTACTTTTTATTTTTTTGAGACAGGGTCTCACTCTTTTGCCCAGGATGGAGTGCAGTGGTGTGATCCCAGCTCACTGCAGCTTCGATCTCCTGGGCTTTAGTAATCCTCCTGCCTTACCCTCCTGAGTAGCTAGGACTACAGGTGTGTGCCACCATGCCTGATTAATTTTTGTATTTTTTTGTAAAGATGGGTTTTCACCATGTTGCCTGGGCTAATCTTGAATTCCTGGGCTCAAGTGATCCACCCACATTGGCCTCCCAGAGTGCTGGAATTATAGGCATGAGCCACTGCACTTGGCCTTATCTACTTATTCATCTATCGATGGACATTTGGGTCATTTTTACCTCTTCGCTATTGTAAATGGTACTGCTATGAACATTTCTGTCTATGTATTTGTTTGTATACCTGTTTTCAATTAATTTGGGTATATTCTTAGAAGTGAAATTGCTGAGTTATGTGGTAATTCTATGTGTAACTTTTGGAGATACTAGCAAATTATTTTCCATGGTGGCTGTCCCATTTTACATTTCTACCAAGAATGTATAAGGGTTTCAGTCTTTTAATATCCTTGCCAACCCTTGTTATTTTCTTTCTTTTATAAGGAAAACTATCCCCATCTTAGTGTGTGTGTAGAGTAATATCTTATTGTGGCAGAGGGAAGAATGGATTGAAAAAATGTGACCCAACTATATGCTGTCTATAAGAAACTCACTTTAGATGCAGAGACACAAATAGGTTGAAAGTGAAAGGATGGAGAAAGATATCCCATGCAAATAGTAACCAAAAGAGAGCTGGGGTGGCACACTAATGTCAGACAAAATAAACTTTTAAGTCCAAAACTGTTATAAGAGACAAAGAAGGACATTTTATATTGATTAACAATTATGAATGTATATACACCAGAAAACATATTCCTAAAATACTTAAGATAAACATTGACAGAATTGAAGGAAGAAACAGACTAATTCTACAGTAATAGTTGGAGACTTTAATAGCACACTATAAGTAATGGATACAATATCTAGAGAGATCAGTAAGGAAGGGAATAGAGGACTTGAACAGCACTATATAATAATTAGACCATATGGATATATAATGACCATTCTACCCGATATCAATATAATGCGCATTTTTTTCAAGTAACTATTAAAAGAGGAAAGGAGAGATGATTGAGTTAAAGTAATTGTTAAAGGAAAAGAAAATGTAATAACAAACAGGAGCAATAGCTCATAAAGGATTGCCTATGTCTCACAATGTTCCCAAGAATTAGTTTGATGTAGAAATATTTTTCCCCACATGTACTGATTTATATTGGTGGATTACTCTTTTCTTAAAATAGTATAGGGTTCTCTGCAATACATAAATTTTATTTTTCTTTGCAAATGATTGCTTTATATTAATTTGATTACTACTTTAGAGTAAAATTTTCATTATTGTTGTGGTTGTTTTTTCAGATAGAGTCTCATTCTATTGCCCAGGCTGGAGGGTAGTGGCGTGATCTCAGCTCACTGCAACCTCTGCCTCCCAGGTTCAAGCGATTCACCTGCCTTAGCCCCCCAATAGCTAGGACTACAGGCATGGACCACCACGCCTGGCTAATTTTTGTATTTTTAATAGATATGAGGTTTCACCATGTTGGCCAGACTAGTCTAAAACTCCTGACCTCAAGTAATCCCCCTGCCTTGGTCTCCCAAAGTGCTGGAATTACAGGTGTGAGCCGTCGCATCTGACTGGTTACTATTTTGTAGTAAAATTGACCATGAGTTAGTTTTCTTTGTATTTGTATTACTTAATGCTTGTTACCGAGTATATATTCAGCAAGTGGTTATTTGGTGAATGAATCAAAATGAAATATATATATATATATATAGTATAGAAATGAATTAAGCAATCACATATTTTAAAGTTCTTTTGTAATATTTATAGACCAGAATTTGACTATAATTTTCTCCCTTTTCCCCCTTAATCTTCAATTTTATAATAGAGATACCTGGAGAAAAGAAGGAATATTAAGCAAAACATTATAAACTTTCAGCAAATAGATAATTGAAACAAAATGATCTAGGATTATTCAAATAAATTGAGTATATACTTGTTAATGACTACTAATCATCAATTCTTGTAGGCTGTCCTTGTGTTCATTAGGTTGGACTAATAGAGATGTATAGGAATCTAAGATTCAAATATGTGAAAGTCTTTTACTGAACCTTATTGCCTTTACACTAACCTGTTCCCATGACATCTTATGTTCTTTGAAAGTTTGGCTCTGCTGTTTGACTTATTTTACTGTTAGTCTTCTGACAGCCTCTGCTCTGTCTCTGCTTAGTGTGTGGGGCCTGTGGTAGTCCCTTCTTTTCCACCCTGGCTGTTTGCCTTTGCCTGTTCTTCTCATCTTCCATTTGGCATAATGTAACATTTTTTAAAAAAGTTGCTTGTGTTGCTTATATACAACCAATAGTTCATACTTAAGAGGGATAAATTATGTGGCTAAGTCGGAAATATTTTTATTTTGTCTATTTCATGCAGCTTAGAAAAATTTTCACATGTTATATATGACTCTGGAGTTAAGGTTATATGGAAGAAACCTTTGCAAAAACATTACAATTTATACCTTCTTCACAATCTTACATCTTGTTAATTTATTTGCCAATTTGGTCTTCCAGAGAAGACATTTAATATTTAAGGAGATTGAATAACAAACGCCTAAGGAAAAGTTATGTTAAAGAAAATGGCATTAAAGTAATCTTTGTGAAATCCATTAAATACTGAGATGTTTATTTTACTGTTTTCCTGTTGTTGAAGTGATGTGGTCATTTGAGATTAGAATGATATTCCCTGGGAGAGAGGAACGTGTATTCTGTGGCTTTTTTTCTTCTTTCTTTTCCAGGGGATGCTTATATATTCTTTTATTATTCCAACATGCACATTTGGGTTTAAGCGTAATTTTACAAGTTCTTTTTCTGTTAAATTTGCTGTTTCTGCCTCTTTTTATTTCTCTCAGTCCTTCATCTTCTTTCTCTTGTTTTATTGTTAGTCGTTCGTGTATACCGTTTTTTTCCTTTTTCTATTACTCTCTTGGAAAAGGCTGTGCATAACATTCAGGCAGTAATGTGGAAACACATTGTAATGTGAAAACAAATTGCTCTTTTTGTTTGGAAACTTCATGTGTGTGAAGCGTTTTGCTGTAATCTGTGCACTGAAATGCACTGACTTCCGATCCCTGGAGCAGAGTTAGGGATCTAGTATTTTTATTTGCCTAAGTAGAGAGAAATAATAGGCAGGCAAAATCAGTTTTGCTTTTATCTGCCAAAGAAATAGTGTCATAAAATAGTGTCATGTATTAGTTTGTTTAGTGTATAATACATCTTGATTATATCTTTATAGGTACTGAATATTGAATCAGTCTTATTTAAATATGTTTATGTATTTATTTGTATATATGTGTATGGCAAACTGAGGAAAGGCTGTGTGTGTGTGCAGTAATAGTAGAGATGTGGATAAATCATAGACTCCAACATATATATGTTTACTAGTTACTGGATAGTTACAGACCCCAAATAGTATTGACACAAATGTGCATTACCTCAGTCTGAGGTGTGCCAACTCGAATGATACTCCAAAACTAAATTGATAATGATGAAACTAAATGTAACTATTTTGTGGCTTAAAGATAGCAATAAAATCAGTGGAAAATTGTGATCAAATGAGAAATGAGTAATGAATTGATAGTAGAGTGTATTTCCCCAATTTGCTTGAGCTTAAACTGTCTTCTTGTTTGTATCTACAGCAGGAATTTTTCAGTGTAGTCAACACGTGGTGCATGGCAGCTAAATTTCCCAGTAGATTCTGAACTGGATTCCTTGGAAAACTGTAGTAATATGCTAATTTAATTAGAGTTTGCAGAGTTGTCATTAGTTCACCAGAGCTTGACTATACCACATTTTCATTGCCCCTCCCCTGTGACTGTAAACAACACAGATTTAGTTTTTCTTCATTCTTTATGTTCATTTCTCATCCGTCAGGTTGTAGGGTGGGAAGGAGGCGTTTGGTTCTGTGCTGTCCTTATTCAGTGGCTAAGGCTGATGGAGTTTCCACTATCTGCAATGTCATAGATCACATAGAAAAGCCTCAATTTCGATAATCATCAATAAGATATTCTTCATGATGAGGTGTTTACTATTATATCTCATTGTGTGATTTTGAAATTTGCAGATTATCACCATCATCTCCTAAATATTTCTTGAATTTATCTACTTCTCTGCATTTCTGGTGCTATTCTCTTTGTTTAAGGTAGTGTCATTCCTTGCCTACATCACTGTAATAGGCTTTCCAAATGTACTCTTCTTATCATAGCTTGCAATCCCTTGGAGGTAGACTTTGGAAGCTTATTGGGGGAAATACTTCTGGGACCAGTACCTGAGGGGGAATGAAGGCAACTGAGCCAAGGGAAAAGTTGAATTGATTCTCTCTCAACAACGGCATCAGCTGATAATTTAGAGAGCTGTGAATATTTATTGGTCTTTCATAGTTGTTCCAAGTTTGGGCAAGAGGATTCAGCCATTATACACCTGTATCAACTAACTAGTGGGTGTGGGCTGCCCCTAGGAAGGGGCATGACCTTAGGCAGAAAGCTGAGGACAGATCAGCTGTTGGTTGACAATACTTCCACAGTTGGGGCAATGTCCTAAACTAGGGATCTGGGCAGAGAACTGTACTTAATAACTTTGACATGTATTTTTCATGATTGTTCATTTCTAAGTATTTTCAGATTTCTGCTACAATTTTGACTCATATGTTATTTGGTGATGTATTTTAATTCTCTAATTTTTTGAGATAGAGTCTTGCTCTGTCATTCAGGCTGGAGTGCAGTGGTGTGATCATGGCTTACTGTAGCCTCGACCTCCTAGGCTCAAGTGATCCTCCCCCCTCAGCCACTGGAGTCGCTGGAACTACAGGCACAAGCCACCACTCCTGGCTAATTTTTGTTGTTGTTGTTGTTGTTTTTGTATTTTTTGTAGAGACAGAGTTTTGCCATGTTGCCCAGGCTGGTCCTGAATTCCTGGGCTCTACTGATCCTCCTGCTTTGGTCTCCCAAAGTACTAGAATTACAAGTGTGAGCCACCATGCCAAGCCTAGTGATATATTTCTAAATAACTGAAAATAAATTAGTTTTTTGTATTATTATTGATTTCTAACTTAATTGCCTTGTGGTCAGAGAGTACCATCTTTTTCATTTAAAAATGTTTCAGAATTGGCTGGGCGCGGTGGCTCAAGCCTGTAATCCCAGCACTTTGGGAGGCCGAGATGGG
>NW_012114252.1:10796842-10801996 GCF_000951035.1 Colobus angolensis palliatus
TTGATTTATTTATGTATTCTACTTTTTGGGGGGGTTTGTTTGTTCCATTGTTTGGGTTCTGTTTTCTTTCTTGGCTTCTTTTTGATGATGACTTAAAAAAAAAGTCTCTTGTTCTTATTTTATTTCCCCTTCCCATTCCCCCCTCCACTATGTTGGAAATTTCATACTCTATTTCTATTGTTTCAGTGTTTGCTATAGAAATTTCAACTTGGAGACATTCCTTCAGGTATCCTTCATCTTTGGCAACATTTAGTGTTGTCAGTGTTTCGGATTTTAACCATTCTAATAGGTGCATACTAGTATATCATAGTTTCAGTTTGCAATTTCCTCATGACATATAATATTGAGCATCTTTTCATACTATTATTTGCCATCTGTGTTTCTTTTTTATTGAGATGTCTGTTCAAATCTTTTGTTCGTTTTTCAGTTGGGTGGTTTGTTTTCTTATTGTTGAGTTTTAAGAGCTCTGTGTATTTTGGATACAAGTTCTTTCTTAGGTATGGGTTTTGTAAATATTTTCTCCCAGTTTAGAACTTATGTCTTTATTCTTTTTTTTTGAGATAGAGTCTCACTCTTGTTGCGCAGGCTGGAGTGTAGTGGCGTGAACTCTACTCATTGCAACCTCGGCCTCCCGGCTTCAAGTGATCCTCCTGCCTCAGCTTCCTGAGTAGCCGGGATTATAGGCACCTGGCACCACACACGTCTGATTTTTTTTTTTTTTTTTTTTTTTTTTGAGACGGAGTCTCGCTCTGTCACCCAGGCTGGAGTGCAGTGGCACGATCTCGGCTCACTGCAACCTCTGCCTCCCGGGTTCAAGTGATTCTCCTGCCTCAGCCTCCCAAAGTGCTAGGATTACAGGCATCAGCCACCGCACCTGACCATGTCTTTATTCTTTTAAGAATGTTATTTGGACTGCAGAAGTTTTTATTTTAATGAAGCTAAATGTGTCAGTTTTTAATGGTTTGTGCTTTCGGTGTTATATGTAAAAACTTGTTGCTAAACCAAAGTCACCTAGATTTTCTTCTATTTTTCTCTAGAAATTTTGTAGTTCTGCAATGTATATTTAGGTCTGAGATCCATTTTGGGTTAATTTTTGTGAAAGGTATAAGGACTGTGGCAAGATTAATTTTCTTGCATAATGAATATCCAGTTATTCCAGTACCCTTTGTTTGGAAAGACTATCTCCATTTAATTGCCATTGCTTCTTTGCCATAGTTCAGTTGACTGTATTTGTGTGGGTCTATTTCTGGGCTCTTGAGTAATTTGTCTGTTTTAGACAATACCATACTGTCTTGATGTCTGTAGCTTTATAGTAAGTCTTGAAGTTGGGTAGTGTTAGTCTTGAATTTGTTCTTTTTCTTCAATATTGTGATGCCTATTCTGGGTCTTTTCCTTTCCATATAAACTTTAGAATCAGTTTGTTGATATCTAGGAAATAACTTGCTAGGACTTTGATTTTAATTGTGTTCAACCTATAGATCTTATTGAGGAGGATTGACATCTTAACAATACTCAATCTTCCTATCCGTGTACATTGATTATCTGTACATTTAGATTTTCATCCATTTCTTTCATCAGAATTTTGTAGTTTTCCTCATAGATACACTACATATTTTAAGATTCATGCCTATTTTATTTCTTTAGTGCTAATATAAATGGCATTGTTTTAATTTCAAATTCCAGTTGTTCACTGATGGTATATAGGAATGTGATCATCTTTTGTATATTAATTTGTATTCTGTAACCTTACTATAATTGTTTATTAGTTCCAAGAATTTTGTTGTTGTTGCTGATTCTTTTGGAATTCCATCATAGACAGTCATATTATCCACTGGTGAAGACAGTTCTATTTATTCCTTCCCAGTCTGTTTACTCTTTATTTCCTTTTGTTGACATACTTCATAAGCTAGAATCTGCGGTCAGATGTTGAATAAGAGTTGTCAGAGGGGACATTCTTGTATTGTTCCTGATTTTTGGAGAAAGCATCCAGTTTCTTGTCATTAAGTGTGATGTTAGCTGTAGGCTTTTTGTGTATATTCTTTATCACGTACAAGAAATTTCTCTTTATTCCTAGTTTGCTGAACTCAGTGATTGTTGATTTTTGTTAAATGAGTTTTCTACATCTATTTATATGATCATATGATTTTTCTTCTTTAGCCTGTTAATGCGGTGGATTACAGTAACTGATTTTTAGATGTTGAATCAGCTTTGCATACCAGAACTAAATCCCGTTTGGTCATGGTATATAATTCTTTTTATGTAATATTGGACTTTTTAGTCATTTTAATATCTAAAAACTTAATTTCACAATTTTTGTTTTTTTCTTGTTTATCTCCTCATCATGTTTATTTTTTTCTCTAAATCACTTTACTCGTTTGTAATAGCTGTAACTTATAATGGTATTTGTAACAACTGTTTTAAGAGTCTGCATTTCTGGGTTTATTTCTGTCAGCTATTTTCCTTCTGATACGAATCACGTTTTGTGTCTTCACCTATCTCTTAATTGTTGGTTGGATTCTAGACATTGTAAATGTTATATTGTGTGTTTGGATTTTGTTACCTTTATTTAAAAGATGTTGATGTTTAGTCTAGTAGGAACATTAATTTTGTTTAGGTTAAGGCCTTTTAGGCTTTAAAAAAGTTTTATTAGGGCAAGTCTAGCATAGCCCTTTCTGGTGTTCTGATTAGACAACTTTATATTACACTGTGTCTCTACCTACCACACTTCCTATCCTTTGGTTCATAATTTCTGTTTCATTATACATCTATGATTTTTTTATAGTATAATGTAAACCCATGAGAGATATAGGCAGGAGAGAGATACGATAGTATATATACCTTAAGAAAATTTCACTGACTGCTGTGTGACTTGGATGGGGGCAACTGTAGGGAGTTCTGCTAGTAGGCCAGTGCAAGAGTCCTTGACTGCTGGTAGTTTGTATTACGATTAAGTATTATGATAACTGAGATAAAGAAAAGTGAATAGATTTGATCTTTTTAAATAAATACTTTCTAAGAGTTTCGTACTATCCAGCAGTTGTACTCTTTTGCATAGATACAGGAAGCTCATATGCAAAGTTCCAGACAACAAGTACAGAAATATTCAAAGGACCATTGTTATATAAATAGAACAGGATAGAGTCTGCATGTCCATTCACATTGGAATGCATAATGCTGCAGTATGTTCATAGGTGAAATAGATTACAGCAGTAAAAATAATGACTTACAGCTGCTGAGATTATTAACTAATACATTTACTTGGTAACTATTACTTTGCATGTTATTCTTTAGGCAGTTTCAGCCACTGCAGAAACAACAAAGAAGACAGGCAAAGATCTTTGTCTTTATGTTTTTTTAATCATCGTGCAGTGAACAATGTAACATTGATTAAAGCAGGAATCATTAATGTTCATTTTTAATAGTGGGTGAAAATTGTTTCTATATAGGATCATCACAGTTTCAAAGTATCAATGTCAGATTATTTGCTAAGAAAAAATGGCAACTTTCTTTGAGGAAATTTAATGGATGCCATCTTAAGTAATCAAACTTTATCAGTTTGGGATAAATTGACTTTTTATTTTACTTTTGATGTGATGGAAGAACTCGAGGATACAGTATCAACTATGTTGTATTTAAGATTTCTTAAAAATCTTGAATTTAATGAGTGAATAATCAGGTATATTCAAATTGTGGAATATTCTATCAAACAGCTACCCTGGATTCTTAACAAATACCATGGTCATGAAGAGCACCCCCCACCATCAGCACAAAACA
The DNA here is from genome assembly GCF_000951035.1 of Colobus angolensis palliatus. Lineage (NCBI taxonomy): Eukaryota > Metazoa > Chordata > Mammalia > Primates > Cercopithecidae > Colobus > Colobus angolensis. Next base: position 10,800,617 of record NW_012114252.1, read on the forward strand.
ACAAACACAAACCCACACCTTCCCTTCCAGGGAGGCTGAGGGGATCCAAAAGGCAAGTGAACTAGTTTACATTAGAGGAGCATAAAGAAACAAAACAAAGCAACGCGTACTATTTGATTTCTATGTAATTCTCATATGCAACTTTCATCTGGGGATTTCTTTCCTTTCTGTCCGAGTTCCTTCTTGAAGTGGGGGGGTCTTTTCTGAGGTCCTATAACCCATATCAGGACCTATTCTATCCATCTAGAGGACTCTTCTTCCTGAAATATCTTTTGTTTTCTTTTTACCTTGGACCTTTCTTTGAGGAAACAAAGGCCTTGCCGTTAATTATAGGTGTTTTGCGATTGGTTTTAAAGAAGACCCCCACTCCCCATCACATCTTCTCTTTGATCCATGAGAAGTTTCTGATTAGTACTGCTATATTAGGAATAAGACATTTCCTAAGAAACACTTTTCTTTTCCCTTCTTTTTATTTTTCCTTTCCCATAAGTATATTCTATGAAATTTTAATTCAAGAAATTGTAGGCGAGAAAACCACATAAGATTCTTTATTATACAGCTTGCCACTGTTGCATCAATAGGGCGTCCCTTTATCAGCTTTTAAGTTACCAGGTTGTGCTATCATGTGTGGCATGGATTTTGCTTGAAAAGTGAGGTTATTTGTCATGTCTTGAGTAGGTAAACATGACATTCATTATCAGTTGGTCAAAAAAGATAATTCTTTTTAACCTGGAATCCATAACTAAATGGAAGATCTCCTAAGCGCCTAGAATCTTCCTTCATTCATCCCCTTATCTTCCACATCCAAACTGTCGCTAACTCTAGTCTTTGTCTTTCTCTCTATCTCTGTTGCTAGCTGGACTGCTACAAAGGCTTCCTCATCAGCTCGTTTCTACCTTTGCTGTTTCACAATTCATTCATTGCACAGCAGCCAAAGTGATCTTTTAAAATGCTGTATTAGGTACTTCCCTTTCCTGTATCACACCTTCCAACTTGTTCCTTCTGTCTGGACTCATCCCCCCTCATTGATTTTCAGAGTGCTCTCTCTATCTCGTCATAGGTTCTCAGTTTAAATACCAGTTTTCTCAGAGAAGCATTTTCAAAGAGCAGTAACCCTATCACTCAGTTACATTTATTCCCTCCGTGTTGTTTTATTATAGCAGTCATCACTATCTTACATTGTATATAAGACATACATGCACTTATTATTTATATTAATATATGTAGATACATAAATAAATACTGCAGCCTTGACCTCCTGGACCCAGCGGTCCCTCCAGCTCAGCCTCCCAAGTGGCCGGAATTAGAGGTGTGAGCCACTCCACCGGAGTCACACATACATTTAGATGCATGTGTGTTTGTATATCATTGTCTGCTAGA
>NW_012114252.1:10810288-10812799 GCF_000951035.1 Colobus angolensis palliatus
CCTCAGCCTCTCAAAGTGCTGGGCTCACTTTGCCCGCCTCAACCTCTCAAAGTGCTGGGATTACAGACATGAGCCACTGTGCCCAGCCTAGATGGCGCTTCTGATAATACACTTTTCTTAATTATTTTTCTGTCTACTCTCTATGATCCTTTCTGTTTTGAATAGCCAGTGATAGAATTATTTGGGTCCTTTGCCTCTCTCTTCCTGGATTTGAAGGCTCCCAATGTAAGAGCATATTATCTTTCTTCTCAGTGCACTGAGCATTGTTTCAAAAATATCAGCCCATATAAACATCATGAACATATAAAAATTTTAAATTGAATTAATTATAAAACACTTAGGAAGCAGGTGGCATTTTAACTAAGTTGAAGTTAAGAGTGATGTTTTGTGATTTGGGGTTCAAAAGGTCTGTGACATTTGGCTTTCGCTTCCCTTTGCCTCTAAGGATCCTATAGCTTGAGATGAGTGCCGTTTGAGCATCACAGGCCAGGAAGGATCCTATAAGGGCTCACTGAGCTCTTTTTTCTTTAGAAAAGGTCATAAACAAATGGTCCTAAACATAGGAGTATCTCTACCTTGTTTTTAGAAAACATCTAAAGGGGACTTTTACACTTTTCTTGATAAATCTTATAAATGACTCTTGCTGTCAAAAATTTTACTGTATAATAACTAAATACTTAATCATGTAACTGATGACAATTTCATGAGTTTAAAACTTTAGCTGGAAGTGTCCTTTGTTTTGACCTTACTTTGTATTTTCATAACACCCTGTTGAATGTGTGGAACAGTGGCATAGCTTCTCCACTGATACCAGTGAGCCGTGGAGCTTCTGCTCCAGCCCGTAGTATCATAGCCATGTTTGGATTTTCCCCAGTACCATCATGTCAGTTCTTGCTGATAAAAGCTGTAGGGGTTCTCTGTGGCTCTTCAGATGAAAATACCTTAAGTACTTGAAAATCGCAATTTTTGAAAAAAGGGAATTTAGTTTGTTATGCACCTCAGTTTTGGACATGTTTCTTGGTGCTATATAAGTTGCTTCTTATATCTTTGGTTACTTAATACTGTACTTCTGTTTTTGGACTCCACTGTTAATTTATGTATGTTTTCTTAGCTTTTATTACTGGGGAAAATGTTATGTTTGTTGGTACAAGTACCCTTTTTTCTTTCATAGTGGTCACACTCTCATTTTTTAAATACATTATTACATTGGTATTATTTTCCTGACTCTAAAGAAAGGAACTTTTAAATAAATTAATTATTGTCTTCTGCGTTATTGAACATGTGGTCAGTTGTCATGTTCATACATCCCTATGATCAAAGTCTGAACTTCTGTCTCATTCCTCCCTGCTGTTAGGCTACCCCGTCATGATCAAGGCCTCAGCAGGTGGTGGTGGGAAAGGCATGCGCATCGCTTGGAATGATGAAGAGACCAGGTGAGAGGCTGTCCAAAATAGACTTTTGATGAAAATTGCAGTTACTAGAGTTTTATCAGACTGGCAGGTAAACAGATACCAAAAGCATAATGGAGTAATTATAGTAACCATCTAATTTGTACACTTTTGAATGGGAAAAAGATTGAAATTATGTGGAAACCTTCCTTATTTATATTTTGATAATGATTATCTTATTATAGAAAGGGTTTTACTATTTCAAACATTAACAAAGGATTTTCTTTTTGTTTTTACAGTATATTTTTAAAAATTGCAGTCATGATTCTATTTTCTGGGCAGAAATTACTAAGATTTGGCTCTATAATTCTAAATGTCATCTAAAGATTTAAACCAACTATATTTAAAAGCAGTTATAATTTCATTGAGACTTAATGTATTACCTCAGTATGTACTTGCTTTCCTTTGCTAGTGCATAAAAGTAGTGAATTACCTTGATAATTTTAGAGTGTGAAATATGTTCTTTTTCCTTGAGTTTGAGATTACTGTGTCCTTTATATGGAATGCACTCTTACTGTAATTTAGAATACTTTTTATGACCCAGTCTCAGAAGTTACACAGGTTTCCCTCCAGTGAACACAGCTTCTACTCACATTCAAGGGGAGGGGACTGAGTCTCCACGTCTTCATGAGAGAGTGGGCGAGATTCTTAGAAGAGCATGTGGAATGGGAGATACTGTTGTGGCCATCTTTGGAAAAGACAATCTGCCACAGCCCATTTTGTGGGAAAGAATGGTGTCTTAAAGAAGTCGAACACAATGGTTTTGCAAGAAATGTGTATTTTGTGGACTTCAAATTTTTTTCTCATTGTTTTTCTATTTTGCACAGTACTTACATAGCAATTTCACTGAATGCTTAGCGCTTATTTTTCATTATTCATCTTAGGATCGCAGGTTTCTTATTAGTCATTGCCCCAGGGCTACTGTTAGTAAGTTACTCTTTTATGGTGCAGATTACTCTTTATAGTTTCTTAGAAGTGAGGTTTGCTGTGCTGCTGTTGATTTATACATTTTAATTTAAGAGCTTAATATTTTGAGAAATCACCATATCCATTCATATATTAG
>NW_012114252.1:10817184-10840797 GCF_000951035.1 Colobus angolensis palliatus
GTATCGCATGATTGAGAAATTGTGTCTATATTTTTGAATATCCCCACTAAGACTTTTGGCATTGTGAGTGCAATTTCTCTTTTATTTTTGTATTCCTAGCATCTAAAATATATTCAGGCACAAAAGTCAGTAAATACTTATTGAATGAATGTATAATTGAATGTCACAAATAATATTCATAATAGAGTTTCCCATTAGTTCTAAAATATGTTGTTGGCAATGCTTTCAAACTTGCTGCTTATTTTATTTTGGTGACTTTGACTTTTTACTTGTGGTGTTGTGGGTTTAAATGCAAAATGAAAGCTCTCAATCATTCTGGTGGAGGCAAACTGTAAAGTGCTTTATGTTTTCTTTCTGTTGTTATATCCAATCTGATAAAAGGTTGATTGTATGGTATTGAAAACTAATTAATTTTGCTTCCAGTTTCTTTGAAGTTTGCAGCCTCCTGAGATCTAAACTTTATTCCCCTAAATCAATGATGTAATGGAGGACTGATATCTTTCCTCTGAGACCTCTGAGAAATAAGTTTTTTGCAATGTTTTGAAATTTTTCTTGTAGTCAGTTTTACCTGCAGTATTGTACAAAAACAAGCAAATTCGTTGTGTGTGTGTGTGTGTGTGTGTGCGCGCGCGTGCGCTTTTTTTTTTTTTGTAATGGAATCTCCCTCTGTTGCTCAGGCTGGAGTGCAGTGGTGCGATCTCAGCTCACTGCAACCTCTGCCTTTTGGGTTCAAGCGATTCTCCTGCCTCAGCCTCCCAAGTAGCTGGGACTACAGGCGCACGCTGCCACTCCCGGCTAATTTTTTGTATTTTAGTAGAGACGGGGTTTCACCATGTTGCCCAGGCTGGTCTCGAACTCCTGAGCTCAGGTAATCCACCCGCCTCAGCCTCCCAGAGTGTTTGGATTACAGGTGTGGGCCACGGTGCCTGGCTGCAAATTAGTTCCAATATTACTAGGTGGAGTGTAGGATTAAATGATATTATTTTCAAGTTGTAATAATTAAAACTCATCTTAAATGTACCAACGTGGATTACTATATGACGAAGATTATCATTAAATTTTTCTATTTGTAGTCTCTCATCGCCAAAACTAGAAGCAGCTCTTGAGATGAAAAACCATCCTTTAAAAAAAAAAAAAGGAAGAACAGTCAGACTAACAAAACAAATAGAGCAGTAGAGCTGACATTATTAAAGAAAACACAAAACAAGCAAATCAGATAGTTGTTTCTTATATTAGTAGATGGACCATTTGCAACTTAAAGGACTGGAAGAATTTGGTTTCAGTATTGTACATTAAATGCAGACATTTAATCTTTAGATTAAGAAACTGTTAAATATAAAAGGAATTAAAGCACAAAAATAAGCAAATTGGAGAGTTATTTCTAATAATACTAGATGTACCATTTGCCACTTAGGGGATTAGAAAAATTGGTTTTAATGTTGTACGTTAAATATAGGTATTTAATCTTCAGATTAAGAAACTATTAAATGTAAAGGAATTAAATTTTATATGCTGAGTTTATCAATGGATAGAAGACAATATATGCTCAATTACTTTTAGGCAAGCAAGTTCAGTTTTTTTTTCTTTTTCCTTTTTTTTTTTTCAAGATGGAGTCTCACTCTCACCCAGGCTGGAGTGCAGTGACATAATCTCTGCCCACTGTAGCCTCTGGTCCCAGGTTCAGGCCATTCTCCTGCTTTGGTCTCCTGAGTAGCTGGGACTATAGGCATGGGCCACCACACCCAGCTAATTTGTGTATTTTTACAACAGACGGGGTTTCATCATGTTGGCCAGGCTGGTCTCCAACTCCTGACCTCAGGGAAGCCACTGTGCCCGCCCAAGTTTGGGTTTTTAATGCGTTGGTCAAATGAGCCTATTTTATTTGAATAATAGGCATATTTTAATAGTAATGATTTAAATTATAGTTTGTGAACAAAATATATAAAGCAATAATTAGGTCCATATTTTTATTTTAAAAAACTATACTTTTATAATTACTAATTTTGATCCATTTTATAGAAGATAAAATTGTAATGATCTGTGTGGGTGTATGTGGGAGGCAATTGCATTTCAAGATGTGGATTTAAAATATTAAGCAATGTTCTTGAGAATCTTCCTATTGGATGTTCAGTCTCAATGAGTGTATTTGCTGTAGTTCCACTCCAGTCATGCAGGTACTAAACCCTTTACATTTTTCTTTGCATCTTCTGACTTCTGAATCAAACAGATGTATTTTTGTGTTTTTACTAGTGGAATTAAGGTATATTATGGTTGAAGAAATGGAATTAATTTTACTCGCTCTGTATGGTTGATTAAAATACCATATTTAGGCTGGGCGCAGTGGCTCACACTTGTAATCCCAGCACTTTGGGAGGCTGAGGCGGGTGGATCACCTGAGGTTAGGAGTTCGAGACCGTCCTGGCCAACATGTTGAAACCCTGTCTCTACCAAAAATACAAAAATTAACCGGGTGTGGTGGCACACTCCTGTAATCCCAGCTACTCGGGAGGCTTAGGTGGGAGATTGGCTTGAACCTGGCAGGCAGAGGTTGCAGTGAGCCGAGATCCTGCCACTGCACTCCAGCCTGGGTGACAGAGCGAGACTCCGTCTCAAAAAGAAAAAGAAAAAAAATTCATATTTAGCAGTTGGTAAAGTATTGGCATTCCTGTTTCAATGGAAAATCTAGGATCTGGGAAGTTAAATAACTCATCCGTGGTCACAAAGTTAGGGAGTGGAAAAGTTGCAGGTCAACCAAAATTAACTTAGTTATTTGTACATTGAGTAAAGTTTTTTTTGCTTTGTTCAAAATAAGCCAAAATAAATATTTAATTGATGTGTTTTCTTTTATAATGATAGCTCTATTTGTTTTGTTAGTCTGACAGTTCTTCTTCTTCTTCTTCTTTTTTTTTTGTTTTTTTTGTTTTACAGGGATGGTTTTAGATTGTCTTCTCAAGAAGCTGCTTCTAGTTTTGGTGATGATAGACTACTAATAGAAAAATTTATTGATAATCCTCGTCATATAGAAATCCAGGTTGGTACATTTAAAATGCTTTTTCATTACTGTGACTTTAAAATAATTTCATTTCATCCTATTGGAATGATCTTTTCTTCCATGTACAATGATTATGAATTGTTTTGATACGTACAAAATAAATCGATTACCTGCCTTTGGAATCTGTTGTACTTTCTGTTAAAGTGCTAGGATGCTGGTTGAGATTGGGAATGATACAAAAATCTACCTCCAAAAAAAGCATTCCCAAGATAGCTGACCAGGCTATGTCGTTCCAAGACTGGACCATTATAGGGCATTTTTAAAAAAAGAAAATTGCCTGACCTGGACTCCTGTACTACTTCAGTTTACCAAATATCCATGTAGCTTGCTATGACAGGTGTTCTGCAAGGAGCTGGTTGTATAGAGATTCGTAAATCATTTCTTCTATTCAGTTTAAGATGTTAATCCTTAAAGCATTAAAAACCCATTAAAACAACATGGGTTTTCTAAAATAAAACAAGGAAGAAGACAAGTCTGTTGAAATTTTCATTTGCCTGTTGAAAATGCCTTCATGCTAATTTTATACATTATGACCGTGAATTGATATGTAATAGCTAAAATTGATTTAAAAAAATGTCAAATTAGAAATAACGAATTTTAAGTGTTTTTTAAAATCTTAATTTGCTGTGGAGAGAGAACCAGATAAATAAAAGGTTTTTTGCTGACCTTATATTTTCTGACATGGGCATGATATAAAAAGTCCTAGATTCTGTCAGTTTGTTCTTTAAGTTTAATGGTCACTTTACATAGATATTATTTATGGGTAGAAAATCAACATTTAGATCCTCAAATTTTCTAAAGTGAGAAAAAATATCTAAATTTATATAATCAGTTGGATGTTTTACAACATTGAACACAGTTTATTTCTGAGGCTAGCAGGCTTTGTTTTTGCCTTTTTAAAAAGATTTTCTAAATTGAGATATTGTATATATATGATATCTGTATATCATATATATATATACACACACAGTGAAATCCATAAATCTTAAGTGTACAATTCAAGACAATTTCTATACACACACATCTAATTGTGTAACAGCCATCCATATCTAGATAGAGAATGTCCCATCACAGCTCTTCCCAGTCCATACCTACCCATGGCCACCAAAAGTAACTGCTGTTCCTATCTGATGTCATAGATTAGTTCTTAAATTGCGTAAATGAAATCCAGTGATGTACTCTATCATGTCTTCTTTTTCACACATCATCGTGTCTTTGAGATTCTTCCCTGCCAGCATGTGATATTTTCAATTTTTAAAAACAGTTAGCCATATTAGTGGACTTGTGATGATATGTCTGTTGTCCTTTGCTTCTAAGAATTGCTCTGTGCTCTCCCATTGTTTGACTCACCTGTAGTTTATCCATTTTCCTATTGATGGATCTTTGAGTTTTTAGTTTCTTTATATTAGAAATAAATTGCTATGTCTTTTTATGAACATATATACATCTCTCGGATAGACTGAGGAGAGATATTATTGGATTACGTAGTAAGGTTATTTTTAGTTTTAGTGGGTACTCTGGTTATACTAATATATACTACCACCAGAAATACATGAGAGTTTCCATTAATGCCACCCCTGCCAGCATGTGATATTTTCAATTTTTAAAAACATTTAGCCATATTAGTGGACTTGTGATGATATGTCTGTTTAATTTGCATTTCCCGGATGAATAATGATGTTAAGCATCTGTTTATAAGCTTATTGACCATTTGAATGGCTTATATTGTGAAGTGACTTCTCAAACTTTCATCCTTGCCTTCCTTTTTCAAATTAGATTTTTAAAAATGCTTGGAATGTCAGAGTTCTGTATCTATTTTGCTTATGAGTCCTTTGTCAGATGTATGTATGGTGTATCCTTCTCCCTTCATGCGGCTTGCCTGTTCACTTTGATAATAATGTCTTTCAAAGAACAGAAGTTCTGAATTATAGTGAAGTCAAGTTTAGGTCTACTTTATGTACCCTAGTTAGGAGTTTTTTGTATTAGGTATGATATTTAAGTCTGTTACTCTCCTTTAATTATTGTTATTTTGTTTGTTTGGTGTGAGGCAGGGTCAGAGTAATTTTTAAAATTCTGATATCCACTTTCTCCAGCATCATTTATTGCAGTGACCATTTGTTGCAAATTAAGTGAGATTTTGTCATTGTCATAACTATTTTGCTTTTAGAATAAATCCAGAAACCTGATTCTGTAAGTGGTCTAAATGTATTGTTTTTCTGCAGATAGTTTTGATTCTTTTTAGGTTATTTGAATTTCTATGAAAATTTTAGACTTCACTTGTCAACCTGTTCCCCGTACAGACACCTATGCCTACACCCACCCACTCCCACCTCCACCTCCACTCCCATACACCCCATCTGATGGGAAATTTGTATTTGGGTCGTATTGAATCTAGAGATTATTCTGGGGAGAATTGACATCTTAACAGTGTTGAATTTTCTTTTCCTTCCTTCCTTCCTTTCTGCTTTCCTGCCTCCCTTCCTACCTCCCTTCCTCCCTTCCTCCCTTTCTTCCTTTCTTCCTCTTTCTCTTTCTTTCTCTCTCTTTTTTTCTTTCTTTCTCTCTCTCTTCTTGCCTGCCTTCCCTCCTTCCTTCCTTCCTTCATTCCTTCCTTCCTTCCTTTCTCTTTCTTTCTTTCTCTTTCTTTCTCTCTCTGTCTCTCTCCTCTCTTTCTTCCTCCCTCTCCCTCTCCCTCCCTTCATTCCTTCCTTCTTTTCTCTCTCTCTCTCTCTCTCTCTTTGTCTGTCTCCCAGGCTGGAGTGCAGTGGTATAATCATGGCTCACTACAGACTTGACCTCCTAGGCTCAATCAATCCTTCCCCCTCAGCCTCCCCAGTAGCTGGGACTGTAGACGTGTGCTACCACACCCAGCTACTTTTTGTATTTTTTTGTAGAAACGGGGTTTTGTCTTGTTGCCCAGCTGGTCTCGAACTCCTGGGCTCAAGTGATCTGCCTGCCTCGACCTTCCAAAATGCTGGGATTGCAGGCATGAGCCACCGTGCCCAGCCTACAAAGTTGAATTTTCATGGATCCATGAACTGGAATATCTCTTCCATTATTTAGGTCTTGTTAATTCCTTTCAGCACTGTTTTGTATTTTTGAGTGTAGAGGTTTTGTGTATCTTTCATTAGATTTATTCTTAGATATTTGAGGCTTGCGTTGTGTGGCATAGTCTATTATAATAAAGCTTTTTCAGGAAGCAGTATAGCTTAGATACTGTTATAATTTTAGATTCTGTTATAAACGTTATTTTCTATTATAAATATTATTTCGGATCTGGTATCTTTGGTAAATCCACTTGTTTATTTTGTGTATTTTGATGACCTTTTGCTCAGTGACAAGCCACCCCAGAATGTGGTGATTTAAAACAACATTTAAGGCTACACAAGAATTTGAATATACTTAAGATCACCGAACTGTACACTTAAAAATGGTTAAAATGGTCAATTTTTTGTTATAGTATGTTTTCCCACAAAGCACACCACAACGTTTAACGATTCCTCATGATTCTCTGGGTTACTTCGGTTCAGCTGCCGCTGCTTTTGCATCACACATTGTTCTCTGGGGCAGTTGTTATACTGTGACTTGACTGAGTGTCCCGTGTTAGGTGCCCTGGAAGGATGGTGTAAAGCCTGAACTCAGCTGAGACACTTTGGTGGGCAGTGGGGCCTCTGTCTTTCTGTGAAGTCTTGGGGTATCTCTACATGTCTTCTCCATGTAGCATTTCTACAAGGATATCCAGAATTCTTGTCAGTGGTCAGAGCTGCTTGAAATCACTGTCCTACCCTTTGAAGGTTTAGGCTCAGAACTGGCACAAAATGACTTTTGTTGCATTTGTAAAGTTCCTTCCCAGTCTAGAATCATTGCTGGATGGGATTATATAAGGGTGGGACGACCAGGATTTGTGTTGTACATGGGGTCATCTTTCGATACCAACTACCACAACCCATTCTTTGGCCCTCAGTGATCATGCCCTGTCATAAACAGAATACATGCAACTTCCTTTCCAACTTGGTCCAGGTCTGGATGATACTTTTTTTTTTTTTTTTTTTTTTACGGAGTCTCGCTCTGTCGCCCAGGCTGGAGTGCTGTGGCGCAATCTTGGCTCACTGCAACTTCTGCCTCCCAGGTTCAAGTGATTCTCCTGCCTCAGTCTCCTGAGTAGCTGGAATTACAGGCTTGTGCTATCATGCCCAGCTAATTTTTGTATTTTTAGTAGAGGCGGGGTTTCATCATGTTGGCCAGGCTGGTCTCAAACTCCTGACCTCAAATGATCCACCCACCTTGGCCTTCTAAAGTGGTGAGATTACAGGCATGAGCCACTGTGCCCGGCTTGAGACTTCTTATGTATGGTCCTTCAAGAACAGTTCTTCTGGTGCAAATACCTGAATTTAAAGTCTGATATTTATTCATCCAGTGTACAATGATGAGAAAAGGATATGACACTCCAATAAATACCCCTATTTGACACAGTTAAGAAAGGGAGGCACACAGTAGTCATTGGTTCTTAGCAATTGAGAGCCAGCATGAAAGCCGAGAGATCCCTTTCGAGGTTCTTGCAGTCATAATTTTGCTGAGAAAATGATGGTGGTTTGGGCCATAGGGTTGGCATTGGAGGTGGTAAGTTCTGATTGAATTCTGGGTATTTTATGAAGGTAGACCAGATTTTCTAATAGTGCATTGGAAGTGGTAAGGTGTGATTGAATTCTGGGTATTTTGTGAAGGTAGACCAGATTTTCTAATAGATGGATGTTATGTACAAGAAAAAAAAAATAAGGTGATTTTAGGGTTTTGGCCTGAGAAATGAGAAGAATGGAATGGCCTTTTACTGAGATAGGAAAGACTGTGAGATGTGCTTGTTTCCGAGGGAGGAAATCCAGTTATAAAGTTGAACAAATCAAGGTTGAAATGCCCATTAGATATCTAAGTGTAGGTACTGAGTAGACAGTTGGCTCTTTAAATCTGTAATTTAAGGGAGATATTTAGATTGTCCTTCTTGTAAGATCCTAGGGGCAGAATTAATTTTGTCCTTCACTGTATTCCCCATCCAGCACTTGTTCACACTACTGGAAGACCACTTAGGTAGGCTGTTTTATCTTTAACTCGTTGAATTTCCTAATAGGCCATGAGGTCCTTGAGCGTAGAGAGTAGGTCTTACTCATTTGCTGTCCCCAGCAACCAGACCATTGTCTTTCACATAACTAATACTCAATAAGTGTTTGTTATTTTGTGTTAAGTAATTACATATCTAGATCAGCTTTTTAGTTTATTTTATTTAGCCATGGCATACAGCCTGGGTGATGTTTTCAAACATAGGTGAAAATGCCTCCCAGTAACTTAAGTAGGCAACACAGATGTTCTCATATCTGATCTATACTTGGAAGGGTTTTTAGTTTACTTTTCTTTAGTTTTCACTTATTTATTTATATTAGCTAATTTCTACACATTATAAAGAGTAATTAATAAAAAGTAAGCATCCGTTTTACTCTGTCCCTAAGTCCTCTAGTTTCTGTTACTAAATGCAGGCACTGTTACTGTTTCTTGGCTATTCCTCTGTACACAGTCTATGAAGTATATATGTGTGTGTCACCTATTATTTTTCACATGAGCCGTTATATACTATGTCCTTTCCACAATGAAACCTCACTGGCAGCGTGAATGGCACCTCTCTTTGTGGCGTAAACCAGTATTTCTCAACCAGGGCACTACTGGCATTTCCTCGATTGGGTCTAGGGATACCAATGGGCTTGCATTATGTGACATAGTCTATTATAATAAAGCTTTTTCAAAAAGCAGTATAACTTAGAGATTTTTCTACATTCAGTATGTGTAAACCTATGCATTTTTTTTAAAAACTCATGATGCATTTAAGGATTAACTGCTCTTAAAAACAGTATTTATTTATAATGTTTTCTGATTGCGTGGCTTCCTCATTTATTTAATGGAATAAATAATCACCAAATCATTTTTGTTGAGTGCCTAGTAAGTGCATAGAATTTTAAAAAAATGAACTGGGAGACTATACAGAATTTAGAGAAGAACAAACTCTTGATTCTGTATATGAATCTGATATTTTATAGTTGGAAATATTTCTGAGAATTCATGGTTATTTTGGGTTTATTGCTTGGAGACTGTCTGCTTTTACTTTCTTGTCAACTAGAATTTAAAAAGAGGTTGAGAGTTATTTTAATGATTTCAAATATTTTTAGATTTACTTCATGCAGCTGCCTTTAAGTCTTAGAAAATTCCAACTTATTGGCATTTTATTGCTGTTATGTTTTCCTTCATTGCTTGGAATCATTCTTGAGTTTCAGAAAGGGTTTGTTCCTAAAAATTAACTTTACAGTCATATATTAACTATTTATTTTACATTTTACCAATTATAACCATAATCTTTATTTATTTGGTTTTTTTCAGCAGCCATATAAAATATTAAGACTGATATTATCTGCTGTTTATAATGCACGAAGAAACAGAATGACTTGTCCAAAGAAGTTGCATAGCTGTTTGGAACTAAAATTAGTGCCTGGTCTTTTGGCTTCTAAAACAGATCTTACCTCTGTAAATCTAATATATGTATTTGGAAATATACATCAGCTCCTTAAATCTGAAAATAGATTGGTCCATTTCTGAAAATCAGATGTTCTAGGCAAAAACTTTAATAAAGACCTGCTTCTGAGTTTCCAAATTTAGCTGAAAAAGATACATATTAAATTTGAATTTCAGATCAACAATGATTTTTTAAAATCATTGTTCCATGTAGTACTCGGGACATAGCTAGAAAAAAATTATTCATTATTTATCTGAAATTCAAATGTAGCTGGATATCTTGTATTTTATCTGGCAATCTCAGCTTATTTTCCATTACACAGATTGAATATATCTCTTAACTGAAATGCTTGGGACCAGAAATGTTTCAGATTTCAGATTTTTTTGGGTTTTGGAATATTTGCATTTATACCTGCTGGTTGGGTATCCCTAATCTGAAAATTCAAAATGCTCCAGTAACCATTTACTTTGAGCGTCATGTCAAAACATTTCAGCTTTTGGAGCATTTTGGATTTCAGATTTTCAGGTTAGAGATGTTCAACGAGTATCGCAAATGGGAAAAACTATAATGTGTTGTATGTTAACTCCAGACCTTTTATCAGTTTCCTAGAACAAAAATAAACCAAGTAAAGACATCCATAGATAAATAACAGATTATATATTGGATGTAAGTGCATGCAGTGTCATTTCCCAATCAACAGACATTTAATAATGTTAACTTCAAGCAGTTGTTTGTAATAAAGCTGTGGTGGCAGTCCTCAGCAACATTGACATCCAGTGTTTATCCCCTTCACTAACACTCAGTGTCCTTCACAACATTTGTGCAACTGATTCTGATGTTTTACTCATTGTATTTGAAAGGTGATATGAACACTTTTTCCTCAAATCTTTTTGATAAAAATGTTTTATTGAGCTTTGGAATGATAAAGTTTTCCTTTATTAACATGAATCAAAATAATGTTTTGAGAGGTATGTATATACTATGAGTTTTGAGTATTAAAAACCAAGAGATGTTGCATGGGGAAAATATTAACCATCATCTATTTTGTGGGTGTGGTTATATGGTTTTTCAAATGGTATTGCTCTTTCAGGTTCTAGGTGATAAACATGGGAATGCTTTGTGGCTTAATGAAAGAGAGTGCTCAATTCAGAGAAGAAATCAGAAGGTGGTGGAGGAAGCACCAAGGTAAGTCTCTCCCAGGGAATGTTTATAAAGCGGCTGCTTTTATTTATTTCGTTCATTCACTCATTCATTCATTCAGAGACAGGGTCTCGCTCTGTTGCCCAGGCTAACGTGCAGTGGTGCAATCACAGCTCACTGCAGCCTCCACCTCCCAGGCTCAAGTGATCCTCCCAACTCAGCCTCCCATATAGCTGGGACTAAGGCGAGTGCCACCATGCCCAGCTAATTTTTGTATTTTTTGTTGAGATGGGGTTTTGCCATGTTGCTTATGCTGGCCTTGAACTCCTGGCCTCAAGAGATTAGCCCACCTCAGCCTCCCAAAGTGCTGGGATTATAGGTGTGAGCCCCTGCACCCAGCCACATTTCTTTTTTTATTTGTTTGCTTTATTGGCTACAATTGCACTAATGTTCATGTAGACTCTCTTACTGCGTATTTTTATAATTAAGAATTTGTTACTTGATTTCCTCAGTGCTTTAATGTATAAAAATAAGAGAATACTTGAAAAAGAAATGGGTTTTTATTAGAGGAGAAGTTGGGTAGACAACCAACTATGACTTTTGCAGGCTTCTAGGAATTATGGAACCTGATGGTATTTCACGGGATTTCTAGACTTTCATGTTGGTGAAGGGTTCATAAAGTTGGTCCTGAATTTATCCTACCATGAAAGGCTTTTGGAGTGTGGTTCTTGGAAATTCCCTGAATTATCAGAGCCACTTTGGGTACTTCTCCAGGGCACCTTTCATGAGTTTGGTGTATGGAGCCTCATTTCTAATTTGATGCTAGTTTACTATTTGTATATACTCTGGTATTCTCTTTGTTCTTAAAAATCCTCAGGTGAGTGTTCCTAGTAATTTTTAATTACCAGACACTAAGAAATACAGCTTATTGTAGCTTTAATCAGCTGAGCTAGCATATCTTGATATAATACCTATATAGTTTCTGAACATAGTGAGAATGTGAGTGTATTTTTAATCCCAGAGTAATGGTAAAAATTAAACTCTATTTTAGTTATATTGGTTTTTAAAAATATAGCATGGTGTATTAATTTTAAAGCATGGACCCCAAATCCTTTGACATTTTTCTCTTTGAGCAGTGAGGGGAAAGATCAGTGTTCCCTTTTCTTGATTCTGTGCTCTGTGAATGCTTGACCCATAGACTACTTAGAAGTGATGCTGTGCCAGCTTCCAGCCCAGGCCTTGGGAAACTGCCAGCTTCCACTTCCTGTTCTCATGGGATGCTTGTGCTTACACACCAGCCAGTATGCTGTGAAGAACTGTGTAGCTTACATAAGATGTGGCCATCTAGTTCTCAAGGCCCAGGATCAGGATGTAAGAAGGGAGGAAGAAGAAAAGCCAAAGGGAATCCTCTTCCGTGTCTTTAGGAAGATCCTGAAAGATGCCGAAGCTAATTACTTGGTGTTGATCTGAAGTTAGACACTTAGCTAGGGAGACTTATAAATATCTTTTTCTTAAGAAACCGTGTGCTGAGCTAGAACTAATTCTGTAGTACTGTAATACTGTAGTATGGAAGAAGGGGAAAAAGGATACCGGTAGAACAGTAAGAGTCTTCAACACACTTGTCTTGTAATTTTCTGTTTCCTTGACTGCATTATCAATTCCAATTCAATTAACATTCTGTTTTTAGTCAAAATCTACTCAAGTCTTACCTGGGATAGAAATCTTTCCCAGACTGGGAACCTTGAATCATAAAACCTATTTGTTTTTTCTCTTTGTCTAGAAATGTAAACTTCTCATAATGAATACCATATCTACTTATTTAGAGAAAAAAAGGAAAATTTACAGCAGTAGGAATCAAAATGAAAAAACTAGAATTCATCATTAATACTGACTTGATATGTATTTGTACACTGTGAAATGTTAAAATAAATGGAATGTGCAGTTTTCAGTTCCTAGAATAAGAATTGCCTGGGCACGGTGGCTCACGCCTGTAATCTTAGCACTTTGGGAGGCTGAGGTGGGAGGACTGCTTGAGCCTAAGACTTTGAGAGCAGCCTGGGCAACATAGTGGGACTTCATCTTTACAAAAAAGTAAAAACTTAGCTGACTGTTGTGGTATATGCCTATAGTTCCAGCTACTTAGGAGGCTGAAGTGGGAGGATTGCTTAAACCCAGAGGTCGAGGTTGCAGTGAGTCGAGATCATGCTACTGGATTCCAGCCTGGGTGAGAGAACAAGACCCTGTCTCAAAAAAAAAAAAAAAAAACAATCTACTAATGTGCTTTGAGGGCAATGCTAGCTAGGGTCATTCATATCTCTGGGTATCTAGCAGGGCTTTTGAAAAGGACAAGGGCAAGATCAAATAGGAGAAAGAAAAGTTCAACGAAACGCAACGAAAATCCCCAAAAGGTAAGAAAATAAATGGTAAGTGGGTTTTTTTTTTAGTTGCATTAGTTTTGTCAGCCAATTATTATTGAAATGTCATCTATGTCTGTACGTTAGCTTAATGCAAACTATATTATCGATAAGATTCAAAACACTTGAACCCATTGTTTTTTTTTAACTTCACCAAAAGGGAGACAGTAGGAAGTACACCTCCCACCTGTGAACTCTTCCCCCTCCGGCACCCCAGGCCAACTTGAATATATTCAAGGCTCTGAGTCTAACTAGCAATCTGTATGAAATAGAAATGTAATGTGAATGTTAAAAGACACCATGGGGTTGCATGCAGTTGAACCAAGAATGGGAGGAATGAGACAGTAAAATGACCAGATCCTTGGCCAGAAAATGGGGAAGGGGGCATTCCAGATTAAAAGAGTCTTAAGATACAAAAACCAATCAAATGCAGTTTTGGACCTTATTTGGATCCTGATTCAAAGAAATCAGCTATATAAAGATATTTATGAGATAGAGAAATTTGAATACTAAGTGGATATTAAATGCTTTTAAGAAGTGGATATTAAATGTTTTTAAGAAGTTCTTGTTTTTTGTGTGGTTGTGTTACAAAAGAGTACTTTATCTCATAGAAACAGTTATGTATGTTTTTACAAGTGAAATGATACCTAATTTGAGATTCACTTTAAAAACAATAAAGGGTAGGCCTGGTAGAGAAGTGGGCATGTAGCACAGATAAAGCCAGAGTGGCTATGTATTAATAATTGCTATATATTGGAGGCAGGTTCATGCAAGTTTATTATACTATTCCGTAATAAAGCTTTTCTAGCATGTTGTCTCAATCCTGCTCATTTGAGAATAATTTTAACCCACAAGTTTCTCAGAGCCTTTCTTTCATAGAAGCAAAATCTGTGAAAATGCAGAAGTGGTTTGATGATATTTTTTCACGGTTTGTTGAAATCATTTTAGCTTAACTTGCCTGCCTGAAGGTGGGTTTGGTATCTTGATGCCAAACATGCAGGATTTAGTGGATATATTGCTGATTTTTGTTATTTGTGGTGGTTATGTTCTCCAGAGTCACCTTGATTACTGAATTAGTCTACACTGAATAATTGCCCCAGGGGAAATACAGTGTTAGGTTCCTGCGAGCCTTTGCTCATAACATTTTCCTCAGTGGATTAACACATAATTTTGTTTTATGTGTATTTCTTATTTAATATCTGTGGTTGATTCATTAACAGTGAACTCACAATCCTGGCCAACAAGACTAACACATGCCTGAGTGAAGCTTATTCCACACACATTTTCTCCAGACAGTACTTCTTGGCCTTCTTGCACATGGAAACCCCAGACAGCACCTAAGCACAACGCTTGGAGGGCCATTTCACGCAGTGAAATGACACATACACACACACAAACACACACAAATGCAAAAAAAGTGACACTAAATAGACTTTGAAAAGGATGCTTGTTATAGTATGAGCATTGAAACAGGAAGGAAGAGCATCACCTTGTTCAGCCTTAGCATGCTGGAGTCTCAAATTTTTCACCTCTCTGCACTTGTTCACAAAGGACGATGAAAGCGCCTTAAGTATTGATTTTGGGGTTACAAATAAATTTCAGCAAGTAGGCACATTTGTAAATGTGGACTCTATGAGCAGTGAGGATTGATTGTGTATGTTAGTTTCTAAGAAGTTATTTTTCTCCCAGTTTTTGGCTCGAGGCAGTTCTGAATATATATGTATATATGTTAAATATTAGAAGTTGAAGAGATAACAAGAATCAGCAATATATCCACTAAATCCTGCATGTTTGGCTTCAAGATACCAAACCCACCTTCAGGCAGGCAAGTTAAACTATATTTTGTAAATGGATTGAAGTTGCAGAGTAATGTGAAAAGTTCAAATGTTAGTTTTATACAAATCCAAAGTTGACTTTTTAAGCATGTTATGCTTAATAATATAGTCAACATATATTATAAAACGTATATAAAGCATCATATTTTGAATTCTTAAATTGATATAGATGATCTATATCTGAGAAAACTTTAAGAAAACGTGTATGTAATGCACACAAAAGATAAGTTGATTTTTGTCTAAAATGTAGACAAACACTTTTTCTGTATATGTAGCATTTTTTTGGATGCGGAGACTCGAAGAGCAATGGGAGAACAAGCTGTAGCTCTTGCCAGGGCAGTAAAATATTCCTCTGCTGGGACCGTAGAGTTCCTTGTGGACTCTAAGAAGAATTTTTATTTCTTGGAAATGAATACAAGACTTCAGGTAACAACAACTGTTTTTTATTCCTCTCCATGCCTCTGTACGTTACCCTTCCTTCTCCACCACTTTTTGTTTTATGAAAGTTAAAAAATTAACTCCATAAAGTGTTAAATATTTAGTTTTTATGCTTGTGCTGGGACATCTGTTAGGAATGATGGATAAGTATCCCTCTAAAGTTCAGTATCTAGGCCTCTGCTTTGTCACTGTTAATACTTTATGTTGGAAATACCACTTTGTTTTTTTCCTGAACCTTTCTATATGAACTGTATTTGTCAGTGTGTATGTGCTGTTAAGAGAAATTACTCTAGCTATTATAAATAGGAAGTGATTCAGTGATTACAAAATCTTTGGAAGGATGGAGGAAGGAAGGGTACCCAAGAGTGAACTTCTGGAGTAACCCCCACTGCTGTACCACCCAACCAGGCTCCCAGAGGAACCGGCACCTCTGCCACAGTGAGGAGGTTGAGAATCAAGTGGCTGCCCTTAGAACTGTTGGCTTTGCGGGACATGTTCCTTAGTTCTAACCGAATCTCAGGAAGCTACTGGTGTTGTAACTGGTGGCTTTATTTCCTTCCTTCTTCCCTTTTTTCTTTTGTTTAAATTGTGAACTATACAGAAACATACATAGAACACAGGTGAATAATTGAACATATTATTATAAAGCAAAAATCTATGTAAACATCAACTGGGTCTAGAAGTATTTACAAAACAGCCAGCTCTTTTTACACCAGCCTCATTCTCTTCCCCTTCTCAATGATTCTGATTCCCCCTCCATCTTCCCTAGAGCTGTCTCCTATCTGACTTCTCAGAACCTTCAGTTTTCATATCATTCTTCCTTTGAATTATACATACCTAAGCAGCATTATTGCTTTTGTTTGTTTTTTAAAACTTTATAGTAATGGGATTGTATAGTATTTATTTTTCTGTGCCTGGCTTCTTTTTTCAGCATGGTATTTGTGAGATTCATGCTGTTTCATGGAACTCCTGTATGATACGTTTTCTAAGAAAATGCCACTATTTCTTTATCTATTAGATTTCTATAGATAGATTATTTCTAGTTTTATGAAATTTGTGTTGGTTTGCTAGGACTACCATAACAAATGATCATAAACTGTAGCTTAACACAACAGAAATTTGTTCTCTTACACTTCAGGAGGCCAGAGTCTATCATGCAGGTTCCAGCTGAGTGGGTTCCTTCCTGGGAGGTTGGAGGGAGAATCCACTCCATGTCTGTCTCCTGGTTCTGGTGTTGCTGACAGTCCTTGGTGTTCCTTGGCTTTGGCAGCATAACTCTGATCCCTGCCTCAGATGTCATGTTGCCTGCTCCCTGTGCATCTCTGTGTCCAGAGTTCCGGTTCTCTATAGGGACACTAGTCACATTGGATTCAGGACCCTTCCTGTTTAGTACGGCCCCATCATAATGTGATTACCTCTGCCAAGATCCTGTTTCCAAGTAAGGTCATGGGCACAGGTTGTGGGTGGATGTGAATTTTGACAGGACACTCTTCAGTGCAGTACGCCATTCAAAAAACACATGTGGCCTACAGAGATAAATAGATTAGTGCTTGCCTAGGACTGGGGTGCGTGAGTGGGGAAATTATGGGCTGATGACTAAGGGGTGGAATAGGACAGGGGAGACTGAGAAAGGCATACTTATGCCTAAAAGCAGTGTCAACTCTTCTTCTGTTAGGCCTTTAGGGGACGGGGTAGGTGGCAGGGGGTGTGGAGTCACTGCAGGCATGAGCTGGGTCGAGCTTAAAGCATTCCTGCCGTGGTTTTCACATGTGCACCAAGGGGCTGCTTGTGGGGTTTCTGCATGCCTGCTTCATCCTGAGCTTGAGGGCTTGCCTCTGACCCTGTGCTTCATGGGAGCCGTGTCTTTATGCCTGTGCCTTTTCCCAGAGGGAGACTCCCTTGGGCCCTGGTTAGCCCTCCCATGGGTGCAGGAGGGCTGTTTTCTGTTCCCTGTGCCTTAGTGGTAGACAGACCTTGTGTCCTTGAATTTTGAGGCGAGTTCCGCAGTGGCCCTGCCGCTCCCCAGCGGTCGGGAAGCTGATGGTCTGGGCTTCAGGTGGATTTCTACCTCTTTCTTGATGGTTATCTTTCGCATGCTGTGGCTTTCTTCATCCTTTCACTCTCGACCTTGCTGTATGAAGACAGTTCACATGTGCCTCTGTAAGCAGTGTATAATTTTTCAGCCCAGTTTGATATCTTCGTCTTGTATCTTGACCATTTGCTCATTAGAAAGTTAGCAGAAATGCTGGTATATTTGAGTTTAAATTTCTAATTTTTAAAAATGTTTTCTTCTTGTACAATGTCTGGTCTTTTTCCTTTCTTTTGCAGTATTTATCATTTAATTTTTTTCCTGTACAAGTTTGGGGGTTATAAATACTTCTGATCTTTTGGTAGAACCTCTACATTACAACATACATCCTTAATTTATCAAAATCTGATAACAGTATGTTTTCACCTGAGCTGCCAGACTGTACAAGGGAGCTTAGAACATTTAAAGTCCGTTTACTGTCTCCTGACTTGAGTACAATTATCCCTCAAGGCCATTTCTCTTATTATTTTAGTCATCATTCATTCCATTCCTCCCACATATTTACCTTTTGTTTGTCTTACTTTGTTTCTGGTAGTTTCTTTTAGAGGTTTACTTGTGACAAACTCTTTTTGTTGGCAGCCAATGACTTTATGTTGCCTCGTTCATGAAATGCGTGTTTACTCCTCTTAGGCATCTTGGCTGTGTGCAGTGGCTCACCCCTGTAATCCCAGTGCTTTGGGAGGCTGAGGTGGGAGGATCCCTTGAGCCCAGTAGTTCAAGATCAGTCTGGGTAACATAGAACCTGTCTGTACCAAAAAAAAAAAGAAAAAGAAAGAATTAGAAATCTTAGTTTGGCTAGTAATTTTTTCAATTTATTGAAAATATTATTTCACTGTTTCTGGCGAGACTTCCCCACTCATTCTGTATTCTGCCTATTTGGACATAACTGCTTTTTTCTTTTGGTAGCCTTTATGAATTTCTGTTTCTCTTAGATTTTCTTTAACTTTTCGCTGATTCGCATACATGTATACGTGGAATTTATTGAATATTTTGTCTGTGGATTAACGTCTTTTAATATTTTTTTGGAAATTCTCCACCATTACTTCTGGCACAATCTCACACACACACACACACACACACACACACACATGAATAAACCTGTAACTTTCATTTTAGACCTCCTTAATATATCTCTTATGTTTCTTATGCTCTCTTTGATATTTTTCATGTTTTTTGGAAAATTTCTTCGGTCTTTCTTACCTTCCCTTATGCTGTGTTTAATTAATTAATCACCCATTGAGTTCCTGATTTCAATTGTTTGTATTTCAGTTCTGAAGTTTCTGTTTGGTTCTTTTAAAAGTATGATTCAATGGCTTTTATCTTTTCCTGTCTCCTATTTGAATTTTCAATTTTGGCTTTTATTTTTTGAACATAATTAGCTTACTTGTTTTGTAGTACGTGTCTGATATTTTGACATATGACATCTTATGACTACTTCTATTATCTGTTTTTTGTGCTGTTTCTTGGTTCTGCTGTTGAGTTCCTGTTGGGCCTTGTTATTATACTGTCATATACAGTTATTTTAAAAATTGTTATTTTATTGATTAATTAAAACCCAGGATGATGGATTCTTTCTTATAGAGATTTTTCAATTTTTTTTCTGCTGCATGCCTATGGACAGTAGTATTTTGTGACTATAGCAATCTAAGCTCAAAGTGTAAGGTTCCTTGAACTCCTGAAGGGATACACAGCCCAGCTGCAGTTCTAGAGAATGGTTGGTTTTATTCCAGTTCAGTCTTATCTGTAGGTTGCATTCCTTTGTGGTGCCCACTGAAAGTGGGGGTAGTTTATCAGGGTTCTTTGATAAACTGATACTTTTGATGGCCTCCTGTCTTCATGGTTATGCTTTTGATTTCTTGATGCCACCAAAAGTATAGCTAATATTCATAGTCCTTTTTTCCTGGAATGGCAAATGACTTTAGGGCAGAAATGGTGTTGAGTGTTGGGTTTGCAAATCTGTGTTTTCATCTTGGTTTTGGCTGATTCCTTCCTATATTCTTACCCTGTGATGTTTTTAAGAAGACCTCCCATATCTCCCATTCCCCAGCAATTGTTTTCTAGTCCCCGGTAAGCCCAAGTTCCAAGCTGATGGCTTTAGAGATACATTATGCCTATAGATTAAATAAGTTTGTGTCCTGACTTTCAACACCCCCCAAAAGCAGTGAGCTGGTGGTGGAATGACAGTCTGTGTGCATCACTGCTACCTCACTTTTCCTTTCCAAATTTCATGCATACGCACTTGATTGACACATCCAGAACCTCATGCAGTCACATGGAAACCTCAGCTGTAAGGGAGTCTGGGAACAGGGTTTTTAACCGTCTGTATTCTGCAGTGTAAGAGTATACCGCAGAAGTAGTTTGGAGGGAAAGTCGACTGCCAGCCCACCATTTTCACATGAATATAATCACCACAATTTTAATCTGTAAGTTTTGTGTAAAAAGTTAAAAACATTGCTGCATTTTCATTGTAAAGTGTAACTATCAAATAATGGGGCTGATTTTCATTAAGTGTGGCAGAAGTGATCTATCTAAATTAAATGCATTTTGAGACCAATATTGTAAATACTTGTAGCATTTTTATAGATAGTAGCTCAGTAATTGTTCCTCAAAACTCATACTTCCTTTGAAATCACCTTTGTAGCCTATATTTCACTTTATGACTATCTTTAGAAGTGACAGAATTTTTCTTTTGGAGATTAATTTGATTTTGATTAAAATATATCTTTAAATATATCTAATTAGATAATTAGCTGGGAAATCATGTTTTTGGTTAAAATGGAGACTTTATTTTGTCATAATGAGAATAACAGCTTATAATTTGATTTTGAAGACAATTTGAGATGACTGCAAAATATTTGTATTCTTTTCCAGACCCAAGGGATGTAAGATTTTTAAATTGAGGTACTTATCAGTATTTATGGAATTAACAAATGGGCAGTTTGTTACTGTGTTCTTATGTTATCTTTTTTTCCCATTTGTTTCTGGCTCATTTATCTCAGGTTATAAGTTTGTTCAAGTTTGTGCTGTGGTTATTTCTGTTATAAGACACTATGGTTGAATCTTTTTGTTGTTGTTGTTTTGTTTTGTTTTTTGAGACGGAGTCTCGCTCTGTGGCCCGGGCTGGAGTGCAGTGGTGTGATCTCAGCTTGCAAACCTTCGCCTCCCAGGTTCAAGCAATTCTCCTGCCTCAGCCTCCTGAGTAGTTGGGAGTACAGGCGCGTGCCACCAAACCCAGCTAATTTTTGTATTTTTAGTAGAGACGGGGTTTCACCATGTTGGCCAGGATGGTCTCGATCTTCTGACCTCATGATCCGCCCCCCTCGGGCCTCCCAAAGTGCTGGTATTACAGGCGTCAGTCTCCGTGCCCATCCTGAAGTTGATATTTTTATCAAATCTATGCAGTTGGTCAAGGCTATCTAAGTACCTATGTTTTGTATATTGGATAGCTTGCTGGGAAATTATGTTCTATACCCTCAAAAAATTATAAAAATATTTCTGGAAAAGAAATCAAATTCACAAAGATTTTGTCATATTACCAGATCTAATGTGACATAAATTGTGAATCTTTGATTCATAATGATGTGAATCAGTGCTGTAGAATGTCATGTCTATGTTTGGCCTGAAACTGCCCCACTTCTCACCAGTGGGCTGGGCTCCACACTGCAGGAAAATATTTCGCTAACACCTGCACTTAGCAAACGTCCCAAGGTCTCTGATTGATTAGAGCTCTTGTTCACAAGCACAGCTCTGATAGTACCTAATGCTGTTAAGCATGCTGTTTAAATAGCATTCTATGACTTTTTTTTTTTTTTTTGAGACGGAGTCTCGCTCTGTGGTCCAGGCTGGAGTGCAGTGGCGCGATTTCGGCTCACTGCAAGCTCCGCCTCCCGGGTTCATGCCATTCTCCTGCCTCAGCCTCCTGAGTAGCTGGGACTACAGGCACCCGCCACCTCGCCCGGCTAGTTTTTTTGTATTTTTAGTAGAGACGGGGTTTCACCATGTTGGCCAGGATGGTCTCGATCTCCTGACCTCGTGATCCGCCTGCCTCGGCCTCCCAAAGTGCTGGGATTACAGGCGTGAGCCACCGTGCCCGGCCTCATTCCATGATATTTAAGATCATACTTTGAGACATTTGTCTCCCATTTAATGTGTAATCATATTTTTGTCTCTTGCGGTTTACTTCCAGTGACTGTGATCCTGTCAGTTACCAGAGTAAATTAATTTTAATTTTTTACAACATATCTGTGTGATGGGGGTATTTGATGTGGAGGATATAACTGAATGGGAGCATGAACAAAGAATCTTGGACTTCATATGTGTTCAGAAAACCATTTTTACATATTCCAAATATTTCTTTCTGATATTCTTTAAGCAATCCATTTTTTTTTTTTTTGAGGTGGAGTCTTGCTCTGTTGCCAGGCTGGAGTGTAGTGGCATGATCTCGGCTCACAGCAACCTCCATCTCCCAGGTTCAAGCAATTCTCCTGCCTCAGCCTCTTGAGTAGCTGGGACTACAGGTGCCCGCCACCACACCCAGCTAAGTTTTGTATTTTTAGTAGAGACGGGTTTTACCATGTTGGCCAGGATGGTCTCGATCTCTTGACCTCGCGATCCACCTGCCTTGACCTCCCAAAGTGCTGGGATTACAGGCGTTAGCCACCGCCTCTGACCCAAATGTTCTTTTAATAGTAGATTTTCTCTTTCAAATTTCTTTACTAACCTTAAATTATAACACTTAAGGCACATTCACCAAATTCTTTATCTCCCAAGATATATGTTATCTCTAATTAGTGTTTCAGTTTGAGCTGGAGGGCTATAATTTTCTTTTTTCTTTTTTTCATTTCTTTGAAATTTCCTGATTGAACTTTCACTTTTTCCAGCTTCAGAACTGTTTTTTTTATTTGTTGGTTTGTTTGTTTTGGTAACAGAAATACATGTTCACTTTCTAAATTTCCTTATGAGCGAAATTTGAAATAACAATATAGTTTCTCCATAAAGAGATGCAACACTAAGAAAGTCACCACGTTTGGTGCATTAATAGTTGGTTCAGTTAAGTGGTTTTGTTCTCGGTGTGGTCACAGTTTATGTAACTGGATTACCTATGCTATCTTCACATATCTTTGCTTTATTTTTTTAAGTCACTGATTTTCTGTTGCTTAAAGATAAAGTTTAAATGCTTTTGCATCACAACACAAGCTTTTTTTTTTGTGGCCCTGATTCTTCCCCCCGAGTCCTGTTTCTTGCCAGTGCTGGTCTCTGTGTATGAATTACGAGAGACTCCGTTCTTTTCCCTGAAGATGCCTTTCAGTTTGACTTCTTTGTGCTTTGTATCATGCCACACCCATTGCTTGGAATGTTGTTCTCTGTTCACCGCTCATAGTGAGCACTGAGCTATGTATCCACCCGCACACCCACACACACCTGTCTCCCCTCACCATACTTCTCCCTCATCTCACCTCTCTCCACATTTGAAAGATGGACTGCTAGATGGAGAAATACTCTACGGAAACTAGGATTTTGTTAAAATGCCATTTTATTGAAGTGTAGTCTAGTAGCCACCTTATCCACAGTTTTCCTTTCCAAAGTTTCAGCTACATACGGGCTCTACTTCATTCCAAATATATTAAATGGAAAACTTTAGAAATAAACAATTCATAAGTCTTAGATTGTGCACTATCCTGAGTAGCGTGATGAAATCTCACACCCTCTTGCTCCATCCTGCCTGGGACGTGGATCCTCTCTTTGTCTGGCATCTCCATGCTGTCACACTTCCTGTCCGTGAGTCACTTAGAAGCCACCTCACTGCAGTGAGACATGATGCTGCCACTGCACTCCAGCCTGGACAGAGTGAGACCCTGTCTCTGAAAAACAAAAAAACAAAAAAGGGAAAAAAAACGCCTTGGTGATCAGATCGATTGTATGATACCTCAATGCTTATGTTCAAGTCACCTCTACTTTATTTCATAATGGCCCCAGCACGCACGAGTATTGTTGCTGGCTATTCATATATGCCCGAGAAAAGCCATAAAGTGCTTCCTTTAAGTGAAAAGGTGAAAGTTCTAGGCTTAATAAGCAAAGAAAGCCGGGCGCGGTAG
>NW_012114252.1:10840992-10864130 GCF_000951035.1 Colobus angolensis palliatus
AATAATAATAATAATAATAATAAGCAAAGAAAAGAGTCATGTGCTGAGGTTGCTAAGATCTGCGGTAAGGATGAATCTTCTATCGGTGGCATTGTGAAGAAGGAAAAGAAATTGGTGCTACTTTTGCTGTCAAAAGTCAAACTTCAAAAGTTATGGCCACAGTGCATGGTAAGTGGTTAGTTAAGATGGAAAAGACATTAAAATGTGTGTGTAAGACATGAATAGAAAAGTGTTCTAATTGAAAGCAATCATATTCTATACTATCCACAGTTTCAGGCATTTGCTGGGGACCTAGGAACATGTCCCCCAAGGATAACGGGGGACTACTATGTATGTAATTTGCTGGGATAATTTTAGTTTCTTATTTTATTGAATGTAACACTCAGAATTTATAATACTTCATTTAAAAAAATCTAGTGGTTCATAAGAGTCTACAATGGAAAAGTTACTCTGCATACCACACTTTTATCACAGCCATTTGTTTTTCCTCTGTCAAAGGAACCCTTGTTTTTTTAACGTATTAATTTGGGAATATTCCATGCCTCATTTAAAGCATTATCTTTTTCATTTTAATGACTTTTAATAACCAGTCATAGGGATGTAACAGTCATATAATTTCACCAGATCTCTATTGATAATTTTTCCAGTATTTCGCTATCCCAAATAATGCAATTATGAGTGACCCTTTATATCCACTTTGCACGTGCAGAAGTAGAATTACTGGGAATATATGTGCTTTTATAAATTAGCTAAGTTTTATCAGTTTACCTCTTAAAGGAGATCTTGTTTCTTCTCTCCCTGGCTGAAAGTGTTTTTTGCCTTTTGATCTTTGTATGATAGTGAAAAATGGTATATTGTTTTCATTATTTATCATGATAAAGTTGAATTTTTCTTTATAGATTCATTTATATTTCCTTTTCTGGGAATTGACTGTTAGATCGTTTGCCCTTTGGGTTTTCTTATTGATGTGTAGGTATTTGTTTATTTTCGGGGGACATTAGCCCTTTGTGGTATTGTCAGGAAGGAGTGGCTTTGTGAATATTTTCATAGGTCTACAGGGCAGGTGCTTTCTGAGCAAAGACCCTGGCAGTTGGATTAAGGGGTAGCAACCCTAAAGGCAGAGCCCTTGAAGCCATTTGTTGACAGCCCAGGCTGGTAAAATAGAGACCTTCCCCTTCTCTGCCCCTCCCCAGAGAGCTGTGCTGCCTCTCCACATCACCCTCTCACCCCCCCTCTCCCCACCATCGAAAGTTGAGGAGGGGCAGATATGCCAGCAGCTCTTCTACAAGCTCTGAGTTTAATAGTCTGAGCTTTCCTTTCTTTTTTTTTTGTTTTTTAATTATTATTTATATATATATCTATTTTTTTTAATTTTTTTAAAATTATACTTTAAGTTCTAGGGTACATGTGCATAACGTGCAGGTTTGTTACATATGTATACTTGTGCCATGTTGGTGCTGCACCCATCAACTCGTCATTTACAAAATTAGGTATAACTCCCAATACCATCCCTCCCCCCTCCCCCCTCCCCATAATAGGCCCCGGTGTGTGATGTTTCCCTTCCCAAGTGATCTCATTGTTCAATTCCCACCTATGAGTGAGAACATGCGGTGTTTGGTTTTCTGTTCTTGCGATAGTTTGCTGAGAATGGTGGTTTCCAGCTGCATCCATGTCCCTACAAAGGACACAAACTCATCCTTTTTTATGGCTGCATAGTATTCCGCGGTGTATATGTGCCACATTTTCTTAATCCAGTCTGTCACTGATGAGCTTTCCTTTCTAGAGGTGCATACTCCTCTGCATGTGTGGGGGAAGCAGGCCATTAACTACGCTGCCCCATGGGGAAGTGGGGTATGAGGAATGGGGCTAAGGTGTTCTGTGAGTAAACAACTGCACTGATCTGTGATTCAGAAAAAAACCTTTTTTTTTTAATACGATTTTCTTTTTAATTCTCAGCAAGGCAAGGTACTTCTATAGAAGGGTGCACCCTTACAGATGGAGCAATGGTGAGCGCACACTTAGACAAAGGAGGGGAAGGGGTTCTTATCCCTGATGCACGTGGCCCCTGCTGCTGCATTGTTCCCCTGTTGGCTAGGGTTAGACCGCACAGGCTAAACTAATTCTGATTGGCTAATTTAGAGAGATAAATTGGATAAGGTGGAGGATAGTTAAAGGAGAAGAAACCTTTTTTTTGTGTGTGTGTGTGTCCTGGCAGGATAACAAATACATATATGAAAACATAACAGATATGATTTTTAGGTATTTTTCCTTATCTGTTGCCTTTTTAACTTTGTATATATTTTTTCTTTTTATACAGAAAGTTTTTATTTGTATGCAGTTTAATTTTTAAATCTTCTCTTTTGTGATTTCTGGCGTGACATACTTAGGCTTTCTGTGCTCTATGAGAAATCAAACTGTTTTCTTTCATGTTTTCTTCAAATATTTCATCTTTCATGGTGAAATCTTCATTTGGAATTCATTTTATTTTCCAATGACTACCTGATTGTTCCAACAATTATTGAATAATCAGTCTTTTCTGTAATAATTAGAAGTGCTATCTACATGACATACTGAAATCACAGTTGTATGCAGACCTATTACTTCATTCTTCTTTTTTTAATTTTTCTGCTTATTCATCTCCTAGCACCACACTGGTTTAGGTATTATAGCTATATATTATAGAACAGTATCTAGTAGAACTATTCCTTTCTCATGATTTTTATTTTTCCATATGAAAAATTAGCCTATAGATTAGCTTATTATATTTATATTTAACAGAAGACAAAGAAATTAGAATGATGGAATTGCTGGACTATTAAGATAAATGTTTATAACGTTCCACAGATATGTTAATTCCTAAAATATGTTCTTTTTTTCCCTTCCAGTGACATGGAACTAAAATATGTTCTTAATAAGAAAAGTGATTATGAAAAACATTTATATTTTTGTCATCATTTTTCTTCATATTTCAACCTGAAAGGGTATATTGTTTCTTTTTTACAAATGTAATGGAAATTGGCATGCTTATATTTAATCCTGCTGTCTTTACTTCCTAACTCTTCATGTTTGCTTGTTTTATTATTAGTTCTATGTGATTGTAGCATTTCCTTTCTTTTCTGTAGGCGTGGTTCTCCTAGAGCTTTCATCTTACTTGTGTATTTTATCTCTTTATGGTCACTGTCAGCATCTCACCATAGCTTCATGATTAATGAGTTCTTTATTTTGATTCGTTTTATATAAAGTTAGGGTTTTTTAAATCAAAAATTTATTTTTTAGAGATACCTGTGGGTACTGTCTTTGAATTCTTAAATGGATAATAAGGTTACCCTTATATTTGAAATTAGAACTCAGATGCAAACCATTTGATACTGGTATCCTTCATTATTGTAGGACTTTAAACATCTTTCTGTGGTAGGCCTTCAGAATTTTATGAGGGAATATCATCTATTAAAATTTAAGACTATCAGTTGTTTTATTCAATTCAGCTATATATCTTTTCTTCTTTTTCTTTCCCTTTAAAAATCGAATCTGTTTAAGAAAGAGATAGGTGGAGTTTTTCATTGTAATTTTAAAAGCTAACTTTATTTGTTAGAGCAGTTTGGATTTATAGAAAATATAAGTACAGAGAGTTCCCATATGCCCCTCCCTCATCCCACACTATTTCTCTACTCAATGTCTCATATTAGTGTGGTGTGTTTGTTACAACTGATGAGCCAATAATGATGCATTGTGGGTTTTTTGTTTGTTTGTTTGTTTTTAGAGATGGGGGTCTTGGTGCCACCCAGGCTGGAGTACAGGGGTGAGATCCCAGCTCACTGCAGCCTTGGACTCCTGGGCTCAGGCGATCCTGCCACCCCAGCCTCCCAGGTAGCTGGGAGTACAGGCACACATCACCACACCTGGCTAATTTTTGTATTTTTTTGTAGAGATGAGGTTTCACCATGTGGCCAGGCTGGTCTTGAACTCTTGGGGCCTCTGTCTCCTAAAGTGCTGGGATTGTAGCCCTGTGCCAGAGCACCTGGTGATACATTGTTCTTAACTAAAGTCTGTTGTTTACACTAAGGTTGCTCTTTGTGTTATACAATCTGTGAGTTTGGACAAATGTATCTACCATTATGGTATCATAAGAATAGGTTCATTGCCCCAAAAATCTTTGTATCCAAGACATCTTTGCAATTTTTTCCTTCTTTCCTTCTTTGGTTCTTTCCGTCTCTCTTCTTTCCTTTTCCCCTTCTTTTCTTTCCCTTCCTCCTTCCTCCCTTTGTGTGTCTGTCTCACTTTCTTTTCCTCATTGTAATTTTCACACATGCAAAAGTACTTCAGAATAGCAACAGTAGTCAAGTAGAGCCCCAGGAATCTGCAAGCAGCTTCCTATTTACTTCCCAGTGTTGTTTGAGGTATACCGTCTTTTCCTCAGTTTTTCCTCTCTTGGCTGGAGTATTTTAACACAGATATCAGGCATCATGTAATTTCACGTTATACTGAAGTATATGTCTTTAAGTTTTCTCTGCGTTCCTAATGCATATTTTTACATATTTGTGTACAGCGTAATTTGATGTATGTGGGTTTATGGCTCTTGTACATGAATTATGTGCCTTTTTTTCTTGCCTGAATGTTCATCTTGTTTAAACGTTTAATCTCAAATCCTACTCTGACTCATATCATATTGTATCTCCTCCTTTTTTTTCTGGTCCTTTATTTTAAAGCCTTCTTTATTAGTTGTTTTGTTTTTTTAGTTTAGAAAAAATTGTGTGTGTGTATGTATTTGTATACAGGGAGTCTCAACATATTTCCCAGGCTGGTCTGGAACTCTTGGGCTCAAGGAATCCTCCTGTCTTGGCCTCTGAAAGGGCTGGGATTACAGTAGTGAGGCGCTGGCACCCAGCCTGAAAAAATTTTCTAAGAACCTAATCCAACATTTTCTTTTAGTGTGAAAATTTAGCTCTTCCCATTTAAAATACTTGATTTTATTTATTTTATCTTATATTTTAAATGTTTTTTCTTGTCTTCCATTTTGTTTTTCCTTTTCTGTTTGTTGCTAAAATAATTGTTAATTATCCCTTTTGTTTCCCATTGATAATTTGGAAATTCCATTGTCCTTTAAAATTTTATTTATTGTTCTATTCAGACAGACGTTTTCTCTATCATTTGTAAAGATGATGTAACTAGTTCCCTCGACTTTCCAACACTGAAGATTTGCTAAGATAGTTTAATACTTCTGAGCTATTTTTGACTTTCTTTTGTAGTTTATCTCTTGTGTTTCCAAAGACCTTTTTTAAACTCCTATGTATACAGCCCAGACACATCTTTCATTATTTGCTGTATCTTCATCTTTCTTTTTTGAGATTTCTGCCCTAGTTCATTTGTTTATGTAGCGCATTTTTTTTCATGAAATTTCTTCAGTAGAATTTGTGGAATATATGCTCTGAAATGTCACATCCTCAACTATGTTTCTTTAGCCCTGAAAGGGGAGTACTGTTTTGATTGAGTGCAGGATTCTTGGTCAGGATTGGGTTTCAGTTCTTGTCTTTCAGGAGTATATGAATTTCAGCTGTGTTCTAGCTTCTAGTATTATATCTGGTGTCATTCTCATTTCTTTCCCATTAGAGATAATGTAGTCTTGCTGTCTGAAAGTTTGCCCAATTTTTTTTCTTTTTCTTTCTCTCTCTCTCTCTCTCTTTTTTTCATCCTGTCACCCAGGCTGGAGTGCAGTGGCATGAACTTGGCTCCCTGCAGCTTTGACCTCCTGTGCTTAAGCAGTCCTCCTGCCTCGGCCTCCCAAGTAGCTGGGACCATAGGTGCATGCTGCTACGCTTGGCTAATTTTAAAATTTTTTTGTAGAGACGAGGTCTCACTTTGTTGCCCAATCTGGTCTCAAGTGATCCACCAGCTTGGCCTCCCAAAGTGCTGGGATTACAGGCATGAGCCGTTGTGCCTGGCTCTAATTTTCTTTTAATCATTGGAATTCAGGGACTTTTTTTCCAACCAGGATATGCCTTGGTGTGTGTTTGTATACGTTAACCCTGCCTTTTAGTCCATGCCCTTTTTCAGTGTTCAGGTTTAACTATTGCTTCATTTCAGAGGAAGTGTCTTCTGTTATTTAACTATTTCTTTCCCTCAGCAATTTTCTTCTCCTGGTGGAACTTTTAGTTTTTGCAGTTTAGGTCTACTGGATATATTTCTCTTATGAT
The DNA here is from genome assembly GCF_000951035.1 of Colobus angolensis palliatus. NCBI lineage: Eukaryota > Metazoa > Chordata > Mammalia > Primates > Cercopithecidae > Colobus > Colobus angolensis. The sequence continues at coordinate 10,847,184 of NW_012114252.1, forward strand.
AACTGTCATTTTATATTTATGCTGTGTCTCTTGACATTATTTCTTTATTGATCTTCCAGGTTACTAATTCAGGTTGCAGCAGTGATTATCCTCTCCTTGAAGTAACTGACTAAATTGTGCAATTGGGAAATCCCATTGTTTTAGCTCAGAAATTCGAATTGTGCATTACGGTTAGCTCTCCTTACCTACTAGTTCTGCATCTGTGGATTCAATTATAACTGTGGCTTAAAAATGTAAAAATAAAATAAAAATATCAATTCAGCAATTAATGCCAATAAAAACATAATGTAGCACAGCAACAGCTTATATAGCATTACATTGTATTACTATAAGTAATCTAGAGATGATTTAAAGTATATGGGAAGGGCTGGGTGCTGTGGCTCATGCCTGTAATCCCAGAACTTTTGGAGATTGAAGCAGGAGGATTGTTTGAGCCCAGGAGATCAGTGCTGTGATGAGCCATGATCATGCCACTGCACTGAGCTGGGGTGACAGATCAAGACCCATTTCTTAAAAAAAAGAAAAGTGTACGGATCTTTTGATATGCATAGGTTAGATGCAAATACCATGTTACTTTATATCAGGGACCTGGGCATCTGTAGAGTTTGGTATTCACAGGGGTCCTGGGATCAATCCCCTGGGGAGACGGAAGGAAGACACGGGGTGTGTGTGCACATGCACATACGTGCATTGCTACTCCTTAAGTTTTTAAGTGCCTTTCCTGCTTTTTGGGTAAAGTTGTATTTTCCCCGTCCTTCAGCAGCTCTGTTTCACTTGGCCTATGGAATCATTATTCTGAGTGTTTTTTCTTTCTTGTGGTAGTAATCCCCCTGCTGTGGTTTTGCTGTGGTTGTTTGGGGGTTATCAGTACTGAGTTCTGCTTCTTGAAATATTCTGAGTGTCAGCAGCCCTTCAAATGGTTGAAGACACAACCATATCTACTCCAGAGGCCTGGAAGAGCATATATCTCCTAGCATTCTCATCTCAAGGACAGAATTGAGCTAATTTTTATTGACTACTTGGATTCCTGGGCAAAGAGACCATGGACCCATCTGGAGCCTTTATTGACTTTTCCCCCAAGGTCCATGACTCTTTGCAGGCCAATCTATGTCCTTGATGTGTTCCTTTCACATTCTTCCCCTAGAGTTCTCTGAAGCTAGTCTCCAGTTTTCGTTTAGCCAGAGAGGGAGAAGAGCCTGTTCCCACTTCTTGGCTCTCATCTTCTCCCTAGATCTTGGTGCTTCCCATGTCCACAGCTGCTTAGTAACTCTGGGGAGATAGACAGCATGGAGTTTGGAGTGGAGAGGTGGGAGCCAGGCTGGTTTTGACAGGATCCCAAAGCAGGAATAGCTAACCTGGGTTATCTGGATCTCTCATGAGCTTTAGGGAAGTCTGTGAACCCTATGAAGTCAGATACATAGTTTTTTATGGAGAAATTCAATGAGATTCAAAATTGTAAAATGTTTTAGAACAACTGTAACTGACTAATGGAGAACTCATTTAATCATTGTTTTTGTTAATTGCAAACATCTACTATTTTCACTCAGAGCAAGTAAATTCTAATTCTCTTCCTACTTAGCTGTATGACCATAGGCAAGATCCTTAACTTCTGTGTATCTTGATTTCCTCATTAGTAAAATGACATTAATTGTAGCATTTGCTGTATAGGATTGTCAGCATTAAATGAGTTAATATAGTTTAAATATTCAAATTGGTACCTGGTTTATACTGAGCACACATTGTTTCTGCTAACTGTGAATATCTTATCCATAACATTTGCATGCTGTTTATTATATATTGGTTGACATTTTTACTCTTACTGTTGTCATTATTATTAACATTATTGCTGTTACTATTGTTGTTAATATAAAGCCTTTCTGACATCTGAAAAGATGGCAGACTTAGCCACATATTAAATAATAACTTTCTCTCATTCTCTTGTCAGTTAACTGCAAAATTATTGTTACATGTGAACAAACATATTTGAAATATTAACCACTTTTAAAGAGACCTCCTTTTTGTTAAAGGATGTTTATGTAAGAAGAATCTGGGAGGAAAAATGGAAACTGAAATCTTTCTTCCAAAAATGAAGCTGATAGAGAAAAGTATTTACTACATGGCTTAGGCCTTTGTGTTAAGATTAATATTAGGACCCTTAATAATACACATTTCCAAGTTCGTGTGTGTGTGTGTGTGTGTATGTATGTGTATATGTGTGTGTGTGTGTGTAATTGATTTCCAGATGCTAGGTTTTTTTTAGATTTAAATTTTTTGGAAAAGCAACCTCTGTATATAGTCTACAAAGGCTATAGAAGTTAGAAAATTTCCAAATAGAAAGAAATAAAATCTTAATAAGTAATTAAAACCCCAAACATGGCCAGTCGGCTGTCCATATCTTTGAGAACAAACGGTTAAACTGTCCCACTTTTGTTAGCCTTAGTCAGTTGCTTATATTGATTGGTGCAGTGGAGGAGGAATCTCCTTTTACCATGGAAGGAAAGGTACAGTACAATTGTTGAAATTCTATGAAGGCCATACACTCTAATCTCATCAGGGAGAATTCTGCATCACAGGGAACCTTTATATTCCAGAAGGATTTTAGAAACGTTTTTTGCAACTTGATTTTGCCCTTTGGTGTTGCATTTGTTTAAAAATTAAGAATTATTGCAACCTAAATTCTGGTTTATAACAATTGACTATAATTGAAAAAATACCATATTCTAATTTCAGAGTAGTTTTGGATTAAAAAAAATATTTCTAGACTTGCCAGATGAAAAGATTTTGGTCTTTTATGGAGTTGGAGTGTTTGGTAGAAAGAATGAGGAGAAATTATTGGGAAAAGGATTTCTGACTAATTGTAAAATTTCATTCTTGTCAGAAGGGACATTTTGGATGTGAGCAAATGTTGACCTTTTTGATTATATTTAAAGTGATAGAGGCCAGGGCTCTCAGGCTGTTTACAGAGTAGGCCAGAATTGGGATGTTTTGGCATATTTTGTGCTGGGAAACTGAGGATGGAAGGTATGATGTGTTATAGTCCTCCTTATTATTTACTGAACCTTAGTAGAAAGTTGAAGGAAAGAAGTTTTTGGTGTACAGATATGTATAGGTAAGCCTTTCAGGCACTTACAATTGGGATTTTGTTTTAAAGCATATTGTAAACGATCTTGCTGTCTGAGTTCTGGACTCTTTTTTTTATCTATGTTTAACTTTTTAAAACTGGTCTTTGTATTAGTTTGCTAGGGCTGCCATAACAAAGTATCATACACTGGGGTGGCTGAAACAACAAAAATGTGTTTTCTCACAGTTCTGGAGGCTGGAAGTCCAAAATCCACGGGCCAACAGGGTCGGTTTCTTTTGGAGGCTGTTCTCATTGCTTGTGGGTGGCCATCCTCTCCCTGTGTCTTCCTGTGGCCTCTCCTCTGTGCCTTGTGTTGTCTGGGTCCTGATCTTCTCTTCTTACGAGGATACCAGTCATGCTGGATTAGGACCCCCTCTGATGATCTCATTTTAACCTAATCACCTCTTAAAAGACCATGCCTCCAAATGTGGTCAACTCTGAGGTAGTGGGTCTAGGACTTCAACATAGGAATTTTGAGGGGGGACACAGTTTAGCCCATAACAATTTCCTTATCATTTCTTCATGTGATTATTATTCTTGGGGTCATCAGGGGAGCCCTGTAATAGAATCTGTTCAGTTTTTATGGTCACTCTTGAATATAACCATTATTTCCAAGGTGAGTTTATAGGAGTGATGTGTTAGGGCCTATTTCCCAACATGCTTTTTATCCTTGAGTGCTGTGGATCAAAATCTAATAACTTTAGATCTTTATTTTGAAATCCTGTATTCTCAGGAGGTAGAGCTTCAGAATTTTAGTAGGTACATGCTAGATTCCGTTCTGTGAACAGAAAGAGCAGAATCTTTCTGAACAGACAGAGCAGAACCAAAAATAATGGCATTGACCATCCTTTCAGGCTGGAATAGCAACAAACTACAAAGACAGAGGCCTATCATGCCAAACACTTATGAAACTGAATTTTATGTAATGGGACAGTTTCCTCATATTTCAATGGATAATCACACTAAACTACTTTGCTAAGTTGAATCCAGCAAGTTCTGTTTACAAAAGATAGCTTTCAAAAAAAAAAAGTCTTTGTAATATTTGTCAGTTTAGATGGAATATATTGAATAAAAATGTCACTTAAAATTTTGTTAATTTAAAAGAACATTAGTTTGATAACAAAAAATTTCACCATTCTCTCACCACACCGTATCTTGAGAGCAATCTCCTATGCCTTCTCTACTACATGACAGTGATGTATTGAAGAAGTTTGCGCGTGTGTGGAAGGATTTTGTAAATTTCAAAGTGCCACACTGATGTTGGTTATACTTATCTATGGTGCGCCTTACGCTTTTAGGGGCAGTTTCTGCTTTGACTAAGCAGCTGGGCCACTACTTACCAGCTGCCAAAGAATTCAACTAACTGCAAATATCCCACTGTTGAAGGATTTTTTTTTTTTTTTGAGACGGAGTCTCGCTCTGTCACCCAGGCTGGAGTGCAGTGGCCGGATCTCAGCTCACTGCAAGCTCTGTCTCCCGGGTTTAGGCCATTCTCCTGCCTCAGCCTCCCGAGTAGCTGGGACTACAGGCGCCCGCCACCACGCCTGGCTAGTTTTTTGTATTTTTTTAGTGGAGACGGGGTTTCACCGTGTTAGCCAGGATGATCTCGATCTCCTGACCTCGTGGTCCGCCCGTCTCGGCCTCCCAAAGTGCTGGGATTACAGGCTTGAGTCACCGCGCCCACCCGAAGGAATTTTTAATACTTCTCATCAGCCTCCTCCTCACAGTGGCCAAGTTAACACACAGTGCATCCTTCTCACGTCTTTTTACATGTTGTGACTTTTCTCCTTTTCCCTTAAAACTGACTTTCCTCAGTTTTAATTTTTCATTTCAAGTCAACTCAGGTATATAATTAAAATTTCCTTGAATCTTGCTCCTCTTCAGGATGACTTTCCTGTTACTCAGTTACTGATCTTGAAAGTTTTAGAAATTATTAGGCAAACATCACAGTAAAATATTTAAAAGTTTAGGTCAGAGGAAACATATCGCACAAACTATCTGCTATTGTATAACTTTTTATTTAACATAGTGGGAGGATTCTGACAAGAATGTTGATCAAGTCAGATGTCTTTATTTTTAATGATGTTTTGTAATATGAAAAACAAGTCTTTCTAGGGGCACTATTTTTATTTCTATTAACTTTTTTATTTTTTATTTTTTTGAGGCAGGGTCTCAGTCCCGTCTCCCAGACTGGAGTGCAGTGGTTCGATTTTGCCTCACTGCAGCCTCGACTTCCCGGGCTCGGGTGATTCTCCCACCTCAGCCTCCCAATTAGCTGGGACTACAGGCTTGTGTCACCATGCCTGGCTGAATTTTTTTGTATTTTTTTTTTTTAATGGAGACAAGGTTTTGCCGTGTTACCCAGTCTGCTATCAAACTCCTAGGATACCCGCCTGGGTTGTCCTCCCAGAGTTCTGGGATTATAGGGGTGAGCCACCGTACCCTGCCATATTTTTCTTAACTTTAAATTTTGAAATGGTTTCAGACTCACAGAAAAGTTATAAAAATATTACAGGTAATTTCTGAATACACTTTGCTCATATTTACCACATTTGCTTTATCTTTCTATCTATATCTGTATTTACTGGAAACATTTCAGAGTAAGTTGCAGGCCTGGTGCCCCTTTACTCCTAAATATGTCTGTACTTCCTGAAAACAAGTACATTTTCTTGTCTAACTATAGCACCATAGTCAAAATCAAGATTTGAACATTAAAGTATTACTGTTGTCCAATTTGGGGACTATATTCAAATTTCCCCAGTTGCCTCATTAATGCCTTTTGTGGTAAAAGAAAAAAAAAAAATCTGGCTCAGCATCCTGCGTTGCGTTTAGTTGTTATATCCGTTTCTTCTCTCTCCATCTGGAATAATCCTTAGTCTTTTGGTCAGTTGTGATCTTAACATTTTTTAAGAGCATAAACCATTTATTTCATAAAATGTCACTCATTTTAGGTTTGCCTCTTTTCTTATGTACTAGATTCAGTCTTTGCTTTCTGGGCAGGAGTACTACAGAACTGACACTGTCTGTCTGTGAGCACCATGTTGGTAGCATGAAGTGTCTCTTTATCCCATTATTGGTGGTGTTGGCTTGGTTAAGGAGGTGTCTCTGGCGTTTCTACGCTGTAGACTTTCTATTTTTCCATTTGTCCTTGATAAAGTATCTTATAGGGAGACACTTTGAGACTCTGTAAATAGCCCAGCATACTTTCACTCACTAGCTTTAGCATACTTCCTAGTTTGTATTTAACGAGGAATAGGCTAAAGATGACAATGGCAGTGTCAGAGTTTGTTATAATTTTTAGGATCATGACGTAGGTAACAGCACAGTGCCAAGGAGATTTAGTTTTTCTAAGCTTATTCTGCTACCGAAATGAGATACATTAAGCACTCAGAGATGAAGCACAACCTAATTTACCTCACAGTTGCATTTGACAAGCTTAGTTATATTTTGGGAAATAAATTTGAAGCAACAGATGAGCAAGAGGGAGTGGTAAGAGGTTTGGACACAATGCTAATAGTGACAGCTTGATGGTGATTAAGAAGACAAAACTAAATTAAAATAGCAAGTAGATCTATAAAAAGCCAGCCGATTGTTACCATCTAGCGTAGGTGTATGGAACTAGACATATTTATTCCACATCATCATATGAGGATGATTATGGCATGGGATATTATGAGGCATGATTATGTCCTATAATATGGCATTTGATAATTTTTTGTACCTGTTTGAACAAAAGACTCATGGTGAGCTAGGGATGTAACCAATACAAATGAATTTATCAACAACTGTTAGACTCTGCAGTGTGGCACTCCCTTGAGAAATTTGTCTTTGAGGACTCAGGTATTATGACTTGGTAGGGCTTACTCTTTTTTTGTGAATGTGATTTTTTTTTTTTGGTGGGGGGGTTCAGGCTTACTGTTGCTCACTAAATCCCAAGATTTATATATTCATATGCTAATATGTTAACAATGCAAAACAGTGCTCTCTGGTGGATCCCTGATTTGTGTGCTTTTTAGAATGAGCGCATTGCTGTCGGGTAGGAAAAACATATGAAACCAGGTTCTAAAATATTTGTGTGTTGAGGATGGAGGAACAATAAGGGAATTCCATTTTGTATTTTGAATGTTTTTAAGGCATTGTTTCCAAAAGTGTGTTCCATGGACTTGGCAACTCATAAAGGTACTTTGCAAAAGGAGGAGGAAGTGCTGCACAAGGCCCTTCTCTAGGAGAGTCACAGGACATATGGGCATGCTAATGACAAGAGTCTTTCCTAAACAATCTGTTGAAATGAGATTAACCCGGTGTTTCCCAAATAGAAGTGACACAGAAACCTTTTCCCCCCACATAATAGCCCTCACAACAGATGCTTATTAGCATCAGACTTCTGTAGTTACATTTTTCTTCTAAGTGGGACAAGATGAACTTGTTGGTTTACCAGACACCAATTTTTGACTTTTTTGTTTTTTTATTTTTATAACCTTTTGGTCAAGTTAACCATCTTTTCCCTCCCTTCCTTCCGTCCGTCCTTCCCTCCCTTCCTTCCTTCCTTCCTTCCTTCCTTCCTTCCTTCCTTCCTTCCTTCCTTCCTTCCTTCCTTCCGTCCATCCGTCCGTCCTTTTGTTCCTTCATATAACCCTGTTCTATCACTTAAGTATTGAGCTTAACTTATAGAGAAAAACCGTTGCTAAGCATTTGGGAATAGGGGGATATTTGTGATTATTTAAGCAATGTTGTACTTACAAGATTTCTGGTAATAACACAGTCTAAAGGAAAGGTTTCATATCCTGTGGAGTAGCTTTGGAATCCTATGTATTTAGAAGGATTTCTTTCAAAAATGTTTAAAATTTTAAGTTTTACTTTAAAGAAGTTGATTTCTTTTACCTGGAAAATTCAAGCAAGTTAGACTATTTTGTGGACTTATGCAGTACTTGTCAAAAGGTAAATGTTTTTTAAAATTTCTGTAAGGATTTTACCTTTAGCAGCTTATTTTAGTTATCTGCTTCGTTGCTTCTGATTTGAATTACTTGTAGCTCCCTAATTTAGATTGTAAAATGCTATGGATCTGTTATATGACTAAGTTTAGAACACAGTGGGTCTACTTTTGGATCCCATTCAAAGTGGATCTGATGTACCTATTTTCCTACACAGTTACAGATCCATCTTCAGATTTGGATCTTGAAACCTTGATAGTAATATGCTTTTAAAAAGACATGTATACATAATTGTATAGCTATTGCATATACTTTTATGCATACCTTTCATATACATTTCTGTCAGGAAGATCAGGAAGATAACGTCATCTCTGCAGTGAGATAAGTTCCAGCTCCGTTTCGACCGCTTACTATAGGTGTGACTCTGTATTTGTTGTTCATTCATTCAATATATATTTATTTGCCTTGTATATGGTATGTGCTTATATGGGCACTGGTCATAGAAAGAGGAAACTGAATGGTTCACTTAACTCTTAAAATTGTCTTTTCGTCTATCACGGATGTGTGAATAGTATTGATGTAAAGCACTTGGCACATAGTAGGTTCACCTCTTTTTTTTCTTTTCTTTTCTTTTTTTTTTTTTTGAGATGGAGTATTGCTCTGTCACCCAGACTGAAGTACAGTGGTGCAATCTCGGCTCACTGCAACCTCCTCCCATGTTCCAGCAATTCTCGTGCCTCTGCCTCCTGAGTAGCTGGGACTACAGGCGTGTGCCACCACACCTGGCTAAATTTTTTTGTTTTTAGTGGAGATGGGGTTTCATCATGTTGACCAGGCTGGTCTCAAACTCCTGACCTCAAGTGATTCTCCCGTCTTGACCTCCCAAAGTGCTGGGATGACAGGCGTGAAGCACCACACCCATCCAGGTTCACCTCTTGAGTAGAGTGCTGAGATGCTTTCTCACATGAAATTGGTTTCTAGTAATAATAGAGGGTTTCTTTTTTTTGCTAGTTACTTTCTTATTATATTTATCTTATAGAGTCTTGGTTCTTACAAAATCATAATTTGTTTTCAAAAATATATATTTTAAACTCCTAATAAGATCTTTATTTAGTGTCACATTTATTTTACGAAGGGTAGATGCTTATTTTAGTGATAATTTGTCATTAAAACTATGTCAAAATGTCTTAAAATGTTGTTGAAACTATAAACAAACTCATAACACACACAAGGCTAATTATGGATGCCATCTGTTTATTTTTACAAAGCTTGTTTGTAAGACTATGGCATTGTCTGCTTATAATAAGCTTCAAGATTATTGTAATGACTAAGTCCTATCCTTCAATTAGTGTAGTTGAAGATGGGAAGATAATTTGTTTGTTCACTGACCTTTTCCTGTGTCAGAGTGTATGAAATATGACATGTCATGATAAAGAAACTATTGTGAAGTGCATTTAGAAGATACTTAGTTTTTATGAGAAAAAAATGGCATCAAAGCAGCAGATGTGGCCAAAGTTTTGTTTAAATTTCTTAGAACTTATTCAAGGTTTTAGATGAAAGGTAGATAATTCACTCTTTTCCAGTGACTTAAGTGGAATTAAATTCTTAATTCTTAAATTCTTAACTCAAGGTTAAGAATTTTTAAGTGATCCACCAAGTTTATGTTGACATGTATCCCTGTTTGTGTATCTATAAGTCAGCACATGTTTTTGTACATACATATCTCTTGTGTTAGTGCAGCAGGCCAGGTACTTGCATGACAGCATCAGCCCAAGTAGTTAGCAGCAGTTTGCTGAGAGAGCAGAGCGATCACACTGGCTCCGTTTTGCAATTGTGCCTGCTAAGCATTACCCAAGTCAGTGTGGAGGGAAAGCAACCTGAAGGATCCATCTGCTCCCTTCTGCTACGCTGCCTTGATGCAAGATTACACTAATCTGGCTGCTTGTCAGGACGGGTTAGTGAAAGCATGCAAGTGGGTGAGACTTAGGGTGGACTAGTGCTTTGGAAAATCGTAAGCTGCCCCTCTAGATGCCATGTTAAGTGCAGCAGAATAGGTTGATTATCAGCCACATCGAAGATTGCAGTGAAATAAATGTATAGTTTTTTGGTTAAGAATTAGTTTCAAAGCTAAAATTCTTAAATATTGTTGGACCACAAATAAATCAAAATTGAGAAAAATAATACAGATAGTTTACAAATACTTTTAGGCATTAGTTTTTTTTTTTTTTTTATGATTTGTGTATTGTGTTCATTCTTTCATGTTATTCCCCTAGCTCAAGCGTTTTAGTCAAGTATGTTTAAATGTTACATCTAATTAACTTCATTTTACCCAAAAACTTTTGTGATTTTTCTTGTTTCTATTTATTTATCTTTTTCTACACCTACTGATTGACAGACCTTGGCTTTGCAGGTTGAGCATCCTGTCACAGAATGCATTACTGGCCTGGACCTAGTCCAAGAAATGATCCGTGTTGCTAAGGGCTACCCTCTCAGACACAAACAAGCTGATATTCCCATCAACGGCTGGGCAGTTGAATGTCGGGTTTATGCTGAGGTAAAAATGAATGGTGTTGGGAGGAAGGGTGGTGGTTGTGTCCAGAGTCATAAGACCTGGTATAGCCAAACAATGAGGTAAAGTTAGGGTTTTATAACGTTGCCAACTATTGGATTGTGTAATCCATAATTAAACCAGAAAAAAATTAGATAATTTTGACCTAATTCCAGATAGTTTTAAATAATTGGGTTTAGTTAATTGTCATATATTCGTAGATGGGGAAATAGCTACCCCCCCTTTAAGAGGCAACAAAGCATTAGTTAAATATTCTTGAGCTTGAATGGACCATGGTTTTTGTTTTGTTTGCATTTTCTTTGTTTATTTTCAAACAACACTAAGAAGTAACATTTATTTCCACGGGTTTTTTTTTTAAATGCCCACCTTGGGTACACATTAGTTGTTGATCGGATACTTAAAATTTTTCCCAACATTGTTTTTTGTATAATTTTCTCCTTTATTATTATATGAAAATAACAATCAAAATTTAAATTGTAAAGCTTTAAGTAAAACTTGTACTCTTAATTTATAATTTTAATTATGGGTTTTACTCGTAAACTCTCAATTCAGTACTTTTAAATGCTTTTTTCAAATGACTAAAACAAGAATGCAAGGTAACATTTGTACTATTTTTACTTTTCGACAGCAAAAATGTCTGTCAAGATTAAAAATAAATCAATGTCTATGTTTAAGAATACTGAAAGCTGGTTTGAAATATTTTTCAAGGAGTTCAAAAATATGTTTTGGCATGACTGTATTGCTCTTGCTTTTTTCATATTTTAAGTAGTATTGCTTTCATTCTTATGACATTGAACCTATTTATTCTGATGATCTAAGATATTTACAAATGAAGTACATATCTAGTAGCATGTGCAAAGTTTTTTTTTTCAGGTCTTTATTTGAAGAACCCAAATTCTCAAGTTTTACCATATGTGAGCTGTTTGAGAAGTAAGAAAAACAAATATCTTCAGTGTACCACATTTGTTGTTCTAAACTTGAGTATGTTTTGATGTAGGGCCTAGGTTATTTTATTTTTTGCCCAAGGCATTCTAAGAAGTTTTATAAAATGTTGGAATTTTACCAATTTCAATAAAGTATGAACAAGGTCAGGCTAAATTCTGCTTACAGTTCTGTTTGATTTTTAAGTACATTCTAAGTTGTCTAGAGTAAAAGACAATAATATTCTGAAATCTGTGATTTGGTAAATACCATATGTCGAAAATAGACCTATAAATGGTTCTTCATTGTGTAAATATTTAACCTTACTTGTGCTGATTTATATTTCAAAGACTGTGCTTCCTTTCCTTTGAACTTTCAGGACCCCTACAAGTCTTTTGGTTTACCATCTATTGGGAGATTGTCTCAGTACCAAGAACCATTACATCTACCTGGTGTAAGTCATTAAGCTGTAATACCAGCTGAGGGGTTACACTCGTGATTTATGTCATACTTTTATGTTAAAGCATGTCAACACCAAAGGGTGTAAATTGAAGGACAAGTGAAATTCATGGGAATCATGGTTTTTGTGTTGAAAACAATTTTTTTTCAGTATTTTGCGGTATTCAAGAAAGTCAGGAGCCAGTGGACAGGGGAAGCCTGGAGACATCTGGTGATAGAAATGATAGCTTACAGTGTTCCCAATTCTTTTGAAAATTATAGTAAAAAAGACTGTGAATCCTAAGAATGAGAAATGATGTTTTGTATTACAATTTAATCTTTTCAATAAATCTAATCCAGCCCTGCTATGTAGTCACTTGTCAAGAAATTCAAGCACAAAATCAGTTCCTTAACTGAAATTTAAGGAAATTGAATTGATTAAGGCAAACGAAGTGTGTCTCAGTCTTTTAAACCTCATGGACTTTAAGGAGTACATATTATTTATATCAGTTGAAGAAAAGTGACCACTGTCCATTTTATTCCATAGCTCTTCTATATTTAATAGCTATTTTAAAAACAGTTTTTGTTACAAAAAAAGAACAAGGACATACCCTTTTTCTTAATCAAGGTAATAAGCGCATATATATATGACATTATGTTAGCTAGTAGATGACAAGGCTGTACCATCTGTGAATATTCAAATTATTCATTTTGATTACTGGCATGAAGATGGTGAAAGATTACAGGAAGAATTCTAAATCTGAAGATGTTATTGGATATATGATTTATTTCACTTTTTAAATTGTTTTTGCTCATGTGCTTTCTAAAGGGACTTGACCCTTTCTAGGCTTGGAGACTCCATGCTGTGTTCAAAGCCAGAAGGCAGAAAAAAAATTGTAAAGATTTAACAGGCATTATGTGACGTTAAATAGCAGATGAGAAAACACGTATCATAGGGACATATCTAAATACTTTAATCAAACAAAAGAAGTATTAAATAAGAATTCATAATGATTACTCTGGTCGTTAGAAGTTTTCACCATGTTGTAATAGCTAACAAGATGTCAAACATTTTGCCCTTGTAAGTTTTTGCAATTTGCAATTTTCAAACGTGAGACCTGTTGAAAGTGCAAGTGATAATGGACAAACTATACCCCCTACAGTCTTCGTCCCACCAAATCTTTCTTCAATTAATGCTGCAGCAGGAGTTTTATGTAATAACATTTGCAGTTGTGAGCCATCCATAGAAAGAAAAAACAATTAAAATGCCTTAAATGTTCTGCTTACTGCTGTTATTTGCTTGTGTGAATGTTGCATGTCAGCTAAATGGACCAAGGAATAGATAAAGTGATTGGGTGCAGGAGAGTGCACACTAAGCTTTGTCTATCATTATTGCTGGGAGCAATCAAATTGATGTCAGCAGGACAGTAGATGCGTTGACAGCTGTAATTATGTATCTCCATGGTGATCACTTTTGGCCTGTCATGGAGGCCCACGAGTCCCCTCCCTTGGAAGCGTTTAATCAGATTGGGCTGTCACTTGTCAGGTAGACATGGTGGGCTGGGAGTTGTGCTTAGGGGGAGAGGTGAATTGAGAATGAAGGGTGGGAGACGTCTGATAGTTTCACAGGGTCCACTGTGGTACTGAGGACAGAAATTTTAATTATGCGAGAGGTTTCTGAGCAATGGTTTGAGAATCTCATACAGAGGTGCTTGGGTGTTTTGTTGTGGCTGTTACTGTTTGTTTTTCTTCCTTGCCTTATTAACACTAGAGCAGTCAGTTTACCTTAGAAAACAATTTTTGGCTCTTACCATTTTTGGTCACGAGACTGCATACTTAAGAGCTAACTTATGGTTTGTACTTTTCACATGCTTCATTAAGCCTGACATTTATTAATATGGCAGAAATGAAGATTTCCTTTTTTATTTTTGATCATCATCTTTTGTAAATTTGTTATTTTCAGACCACAATTTTGTTCTGCTCAGAAATTTGGTTCTGATTTCATTTGACTTTTTTCTTAAAGCTTTCAGTGCAAATTTGTATAGCCTTTCATGGAGGAATGGAGACTTGATCTGACTTCACATTGGTTATTAAGAAATAAAAATATAGCTGATTATTACTTGGAAAAAACAGCATAAATAGTAAATTATAAATCAGACTTTTCATACTGTGGTACAGTTTTTAATTGAAAATACTGATTTGCTTCTACAAAGATACATGGTGATTATATATATCTTGATTTTATCCTATGTATTTTAAAGTTAAGATGACATAACTTCTGTGATCATAATATTAGTAAATAACAAAGACAGTTACATTGAAGAGCTCTAAGTAACACCTTATAGGATGATATCATTCAAGGCAGCAGAACTTTTAAGTAAGGAACTATAGAAGAATGTAAAAATATTCTTTATTGTCTACGTTATTTTATTTGTGGGTTGAACATCTAAGTTCCTCCTAGCTTTGTAGCAGTTTATGTAGCAAATGATAGCATGTAGTTAAAGTCAGAAGTTTTAGAACTCGTATAAGTCTTATTTGATAGGATGTAGTTAAAATCAGAAGTTTTAGAACTTGTATCAGTCTTATTTTTAAACACAGCGTTAGCAAGCATGCTATGGTTTTAAAGATGACATAGTGGTCAGATTAGCTCTTTCACTTTTTGGTATTAAAATTAAGAAAATGAAAACTCACAGATATCTTTTCTGTTATGTAACCTGATTACTAGTTGCCATTTTGGGGCTATTTAATGTGGGGAAAAGGTAGATTGTTATTTTATTGCTTTTAAAGCTGCTCCATTAATTTTTTTCTAGTTTTTGTCAACACTGTGAATTTCATAGAACATCAGTTTATGTCCTGAAATATGTTTTCAGAAAATAGAAAGCCAAGTATATTTCGTAAGTGTGCTGAATGATTTTTGTTTAAAATTAAGATTTTTGTATATGAATGTGAATACACGTACAGATACCTCTATTTTTGTTTGTGCTTGCAAATACAGAAATAAAAGCCCCTCAGGTATGGTACAGTGTTCCTTTTACAACCTTACAAAGAGAATAATAGTAGTGTGAATTTTAAGAAAATGAAACTATAGCTTGTCTTCTGATGTCACCATATAATAAAGCCATCATTATACCCTCATGTGGATATCCTAGACAAGAGGTTCTACGTGTGGTCCCTTGATAATTGCCTAAATTAAAATATTAAAGGCCTAACAGCCGCTGTGTTGACCTTTTCCTGCCTTGCTGCAGACAGATGAGCTGCTGTTTATTAGGAAGGCTTCTTCCCACAGGTGGAAGGCTACGTGAGCTTCCGCTCTTCTCTTCCCACCCCTTTACAATGTTGGGCATCAAAGTCCTACTGTTCCAGCAGCTTTGATTCAGTTCCTCCATCCTCAAGACCCCTAGGATGTGCCTGACGGTCTGAAGTATTTTGATTAGCTTTTAAATACTTCAGATTCCAAAACTTCTTTCAAATAATTTAATAAATATTCTGTCCTCAGTAACTGCTCATTTTTAAAGTTTTGCATGGCTAACCTCCGTGCCTTGCTGCTGGTGTCAAACTGGGAAATGAAAACAAGAATCAGCGATGTAGTAACTCACTCGTTGGCTGGTTAACAGCAATCAGCCTCTTCAAAAGAATATTTTGAACTTGTGCTATCCCCCTACCCCACACCCCATGAAAATCACAAAATCAGAACTCTAATTGGGGCTTTACAAAGCAAAGCCATAGGAAAAGCTGTGTAAACATTAAAGCCTCAGGGGACCAACAGTAACAGAAAAATAGTGTTTTACAGTGGAGAGGGTGAGGCAAAAAAGGAAAGTGTTACAGACATGAAAGGCCCAGGCCCATGTTCCTATGGAGCTGAGGAGCAGGCTTGACTAGGGGCCTCACTGGCGGGCTTAGAAGGGTCCGGTGGGGAGTGCAGTTAGCAAGGGCATCGTCCATGCCATGCTTCAGCTGGAAGACACCGTCAGAGAGCCACAGCATCCTGGCATAGTGATGTAGGAAGTCTTCATTTTTTATTTTTTTGCTATTTCTTAGTTTCTTCTTTCAGTGGCAGACCAAAAAATGTGTTGCATTGCGTATTAACAGATCAAGATTTTAGGTTGTTTTCCTATTTTCCAGAACTTAAAATGTTACTTGAGACTGAAATTCTCTATCCATTTTCTCCATGGAAATGAAATTTGTGATTACAAAAAAATATCTACACAATATGAATTACTTTTCTTTTTTTCTTTTTTTCTCCCAGGTCCGAGTTGACAGTGGCATCCAACCAGGAAGTGATATTAGCATTTATTATGATCCTATGATTTCAAAAGTTAGTTTAATTTCTTAATGGATTATTTGATTTCTTCTGAAAAATCAGTGATTTTAAAAAGTCCGGAACTGGGCCTTTATGTGCATCATATGCTATAAACAACTAATTATGCACTGATGTAATGCGAAAGCAGAGCAGTTTTTTCTCTTGAGAGAAAGTTCAGCATTATGTTAGTTTGCAGTACTCCTCGTCCCCAACTAAGTCATATCACCACCATCACACACACATGCATGAATGGTAGTAATAATAAACTATTATTATTTTATTGGTGCCACCCTAACTCATCGCAATGAGAAGGAATTAAGGGTTTTTTTTGGCCATTGGCAGAAATTACCTGAGATGAAAGTATGAATGAATGGCAAGAGTTGGGCTGATAGGCAGTGTTTGTTAGAGTATTTTTTGATCTTTTCTCTTCAGTTTTTACAAATTACCAATTATGTAAGTAGATTTGACGTAAGAGTATAAGATTTGTTTTGCCCACCTGTCTTTTTGAAGTTTGACTTTCCAGAATAAATGAATTGAATTTTTGTATCTTTAACCTTGAATTTTTGCATCTTTAAATGCTTAAAACCTTATAAAATTTAAAATGCTATAACAATTAAGATTGTGAATTTTATTTTTATTTTATTATTATTTTTTGAGATGGAGTCTC
>NW_012114252.1:10864510-10917805 GCF_000951035.1 Colobus angolensis palliatus
TTTTTTGGATAATAGAGTCTCACTTTTTCGCCCAGGCTGGAGTACAGTATCACTATCTTGGCTCAGTGCAGCCTCAACCTCCCAGGCTCAAGCGATCCACCCACCTCAGCCACCCAAGTAGCTGGGACTACAGGCGTGTACTACCATGCTGGGCTGTTTTTTTTGTATCTTTTGTAGAAATGGGGTTTCATCATGTTGCCCAGGCTGGTCTTGAATTCCTGAGCTCAAGTAATCCACCCGCCTTGGCCTCCCAAAGTGCTGGGATTACAAGCATGAACTACCGTGCCTGGCCTAAGTTATTAGTAGTATTAAAATAAAGTTTAGGTCCTTTGTTTATTAGAGAACCACCATTTAATTTAAAAATAAAACTATGTAAAAATATTGTAGGTTGATTTTTAAATATTCAATTTTTAGATGAATGTTTTTCTCTTCAGAAAAATGGCCTACAAATTAATTTTCAAATTTGCTTGATATTGAAGAGCTAGTAAAACCTACTAAAATAAAGACAATCTATAGATTGACCAAAATAACTGTCAGAAAAATCTTTAATGAATAGTTAAGGTCTTATTTCATTGCTAAATTATAGAGATATGTATAAGTAGGCACTAAATCATGTAGAATGGTAAGACTTTTCTGTTTTTTTGATTTCTGAAAAAGTACCATTTGCTTCTGTATATATTATGTGTAAAACTGCGAATGATTTCTAAGATAGTCTTCTTCCTTCTTTATACTTTTATTTTTGAGACTTTACTTTTTTTGTTAGTTATGAAAGCGTTAAGGGCTGGACGCAGTGGCTCATGCCTGTAATCCCAGCACTTTGGGAGGCAGAGGTGGGTGGATCACCTGAGGTCAGGAGTGTGAGACCAGCCAGGCCAACATGGCAAAACCCTATCTCTACTAAAAATACAAAAAACTTGACTGGGCGTGGCTATACATGCCTGAAATCCCAGCTTCTCAAGAGGCTGAGGCGAGAGGGTTGCTTGAACCTGGGAGGCGGAGGTTGCAGTGAGCCGAGATTGCGCCGCTGCCCTCCAGCCTGGGCAACAGAGCAAGACTCTATCTCAAAAATAAAAAATAAAAAGTAAAGAAAGAAACTGTTAGCTATGCAGGATATCAAACTTGGAAACCACAGAAAAATAGGGAAAAAATGTCTTATCTAATCCTCACCACTACCCTAGATGTTCAAATCCTATCTCAAATATTCACATTTAGCTGTATCTCCTTTTAAATTTTTTCTATAATTTTGTTACATTTTTGTTTTTGTAAAATCACTCTTTACTGTGATAATGAAATGAGAAAAGTCTGAAATAGCTTGATTCTAATATTTATATACTTAAAAAATCATAATTGACATATTGAAAACTGAACTATCATAAAATTTCAAGATATATTTAGATATCTGTTATGAAATATTTTAATTTTTACTAAAATGAATCATTTAACATTGTTCTAAATATATATATATATATTGAGTTTTTTGTTTGCTTGTTTTTAGCTAATCACATATGGCTCTGATAGGACTGAGGCACTGGAGAGAATGGCAGATGCACTGGATAACTATGTTATTCGAGGTAAAAACAAAGATTTGCACTCGTTGGTTATTATATATGGTGTCCAGTTCCAGAGAACAGCCTCGGTTTACCAATGAGAATATGGCACGGCACATTTGCTCACTGTGTGCTTAAAGAGAAATAAGAAAAGCTTCCATCCATCCAACCACCATACTAAGTATAGGGGTTTCATTTTCCTTGGCAGTCCTATACTTTACATCTACTTCTTAAGTTATTAAACTTACAATGTATGATCTTTCCTAGGTGAGCATCTAATATTTTGTGGGTACAATTATGTATTGTGTGTGAAATGAGAGCCTTCAAAGTAAAGAACCACTGACCAGTGCAGTTTGAGAGCAGTTTTTGCTAGATTATTGTGTATGGAGTGTTTGTTGCTGTTGTTGTTTTAAAGTAGAAAACTTGAAAATGTATGGTGATAGAAAGTGTAATGACCTACATTTGACTAATTTGGGGAAAGAGGGAATAGCTCTTTGCTTCTGTGATTAGAACACATTACAGACTGTCTTCTAGGAAGTGCAGTTTTGTTACCTCCTGTTCATATATGATAGTTCTAATGCCTGACAAAATGCGAGACTACCAGCCTTTAGCATGTATAGTGATAAATGAATTAGAAGCAGCCATTACATTGAAATAATCAAAGTACAGTTACGCTTATACCCCTTAAGGAATTAAATTACATTCTATATTTTAGCAGCTTTCTATTAATAATGAAAAGCTTACTTTAGTGTAACGTAGATCTTCATCTTCAGAATAACAGGCTTTAACACCAGACTTAAAGCGTAAAACATAAGTTCACACTGAATTGTGAAAGAATAGTGTGGTCAGAGCGCATTCCATAGGGAAGACTGGCTTCTGTATAGTTTTGTCCTTTTCTAGTGGCTCTCTGGATGTAACAGTAGGCTGGTAGGCTAGATTTGGAGGCTGAAGTGGTGCAATAGAAGTGGAGTAAGACTGCACAGTCCCCTTCAGGACCAAATGGAACTTTTATGAAGGTTTTGAAAGTCCTCTTTTTGCAGTAGACAACTTTTAGGTACCCAGGAAATGGACTGAAGCTTTATGTGAAAAAGAAAAAGTGCTTTATTTTCAGGGCACATCCTTCTCCGAGGCAGGAATCCCAGCTAAGCAAAGGAGCATGTCAGGCCTTTGCTTTACCTCCCTGCCTGAGTACCTTTGTGCAGTGAACCATTTGTACAACTGTACAGTAGTACCCAGGGTAATTAGTGACTGTATTTTCACATCTGCCTTTCCCTGCTTATTTTTATCTAATAATATTGAATTACATCATGTAATCCACACTTGCCCTTGCCTTTTCTCTTTGAGTTTTTCCCTGTTAGATCAAGAGGCTGTCTTCCTTCCCATCCCCCACCGCCAACCCCCCCCACCCCTTTTTTTGAGACGGAGTCTCACTCTGTTGCCCAGGCTGGAGTGCAGTGGTGCAATCTCGGCTCACGGCAGCCTCCATCTCCCGGGTTCAAGCAATTCTCCTTCCTCAGCCTCCCCTCTTCCCTTTTAGCATTACCCTTTTTTCTTTCCATTTGTTAACTAACAGGTGATGGAGATTCTAATTAATCTTGTGTGCTAGTGATTCATCCTTGTGAACTAAAGAAAAATAATAAGCTTTTGGCTGGGCGCGGTGGCTTACACCTGTAATCCCAGCACTTTGGGAGGCTGAGGCGGGTGGATCACTTCAGGTTAGGAGTTCGAGACCAGCCTGGTTAACATGGAGCAACCCCATCTCTACAAAAATACAAAAAAATTAGCTGGGTATGGTGGCGCATTCCTGTATTCCCAGCTACTCAGGAGGGTGAGACAGGTGAAGCACTTGAACCCAGGAGGCAGAGGTTGCAGTGAGTCGAGATTGTGCCACTGCACTCCAGCCTGGGTGACAGAGCCAGACTTCACCTCAAAAAAACAAAAAATGAAAAATGAAAAATAATAAGCTTTCAAGTGAGCCTAGGTGTAACTTAAAAGAAAATCAGCAACATTAATATCCACAGCATCTAAAAACTGGAAAAATCCCCTTCACATTCTTTCTAGCTCATTTTCTACTTTTTTTTTTTTTTTAAGCCTTGATTATGGAGTATTTTCTGACTTCATAACTTTGCTGTTTTCACTGTTTTAAGCAAATGCATATTTTCTCTATATACCCAACATATGTATTTCTCTATATAACCAGTACATGATGGTTACATAGGCCTTGAGGAGGGCGTCTTTTTTCTTACGGAAGTAATATTGCTGTGGAGAGGTCTTTAGTGCGTATTTGGGACACACGTTCAGTTTATGTGAGTTTATCTATGTTTATCTATATATGTGAGTTTAGATAGACATAAATAAGCTACTTGGGAAGATTATTCCTAGAGGACATTAAAGTATTTGAAAGCACATTCTATGGGAATTTTCTTCCTTTTTGTCTCTGCATTTTTATTGTGGTAATTGAAATACTGGATTTTGGTTAATTTAAGTTGTACTCTAATGTGCTTGAACAGTAAATCCATGAATTTGAGAGTCTGAGTAAGAATATTTTGTCAGAACACATGTCTGTTAAACTTTGATATAATACGACATAGTGGCATGACGTGGCATCTGGGCAGTTTGTCAAAATATTAGATTAGTTTTGGTCCAAACTGGAAGTTATTAATCTACTCCATCTGGCTTCTGAAAGGAGGACTCTTTCATATTTACATGAATACCTTGTCATGTTTTACACTTAAATGATCATTTTTCCACTAATTTGCTTACTATACTTTATATATATAGGTTCACCAGTTACTAGTTTTTAAGTGACTAAAATACAAAGTAGGCTTGCCATTATTCTCCTAACTTTATACATGTCACATGGAAAAAATGTGTTTCATTGTATGGGTAGATTTTTCTAGGCTTAGTCTGAAATTTTGTCTTTGAATTACTGTGATGTAGTAGACAGAAACCAGACAAAGCTGGGTTCATAGCCCCTGTCCCTGATGGCCAGGCACAGTGGCTCACACCTGTAATCCTAGCACTTTGGGAGGCTGAGGCAGGTGGATTGTGAGGTCAGGAGTTCAAGACCAGCCTGGCGAAGATGGTGAAACCCTATCTCTACTAAAAATACAAAAATTAGCCAGGTGTGGTGGTGTGCGTCTGTAATCCCAGCTACTCGGGAGGCTGAGGCAGAAAATTGCTTGAATCCGGGAAGCGGAGGTTGTAGTGAGCCAAGATTGCACCATTGCACTCCAGCCTAGGCGACAGAGTGAGAGTCCGTCTCAACAACAACAACAAAAAATTAAAGAAAAAAAAAATTATGTGATTTTTGTCAAATGACTTTGTCTCTCTGAATCTCATACTCCACATTTGAAAAATGGAGTGATAGTCTCTGCTGTATAAATTACTGGTGAGGATTAACTGAGGTTAAGTATATAAAGGGCTTGGCACCACACTGGCTTATGTTGTTCAATAACTTTAGTTCTCATCCTCTATTCCTCTCTCCCCACACTTATAAAACCATATATTTAAAAATTAAGGCCAGGCGTGGTGGTTCACGCCTGTAATCTCAGCACTTTGGGAGGCTGAGGAGGGCAGATCACTTGAGGTTAGGAGCTCAAGACCAGCCTGGCCAACATGGCGGAACCCTGTCTCTAGTAAAAATACAAAAATTAGCCAGGCATGGTGGTGGGCGCCTGTAGTCCCAGCTACTCAGGAGGTTGAGGCAGGAGAATCGCTTGAACCCAGGAGGTGGGGGTTGCAGTGAGCTGAGATCACGCTATTGCACTCCAGCCTGGGCAACAGTGTAAGACTCTGTCTCCAAAAAAATAAAAATAAAAATTATGTGTTATAAATCACATTATCAATCCATTAGTCATATGAAATTTACTAAACCAAAGATAAACAATATTGAAAGACCATTTTAGGTAATTTCTAATACTGTGTGCTGAAGTTATATGCTTTCATTGTACCCTGTTCGAATACTTCTGCAGAGCATTTACCATCCCTGTAAAATTAAAGCATTAATTGTGTACTTAACTGTGAAATGTTGGGTTATCCTATAAGAATATAGGCACATGAGGACACTGATGATCTTTATCTTGTTTGCATGGGTATTACTGGTGCTTAGCAGTGTCTGACACACGCTAGATGATTAATAAATGTTTGTTGGATGAATGAATGAGTGAGCGAGTGATAGCATCCCTGATTTCAAGGAGTTACTAATATACTTGGTGTGCAAAACATATGAAAAGATAAGTATAATATTAATATAGCTTCATAGGTGCCACAATAGGGGATTGAAAAAGTGTAGTGGGAGTTTAAGAAAGAGGCTAACATATCTTTCTTTTCTTACTTCTCTTGGTCCTTTGAAAGTAAAGAGTACTGCTTTAGGACTCATAGGTGTCTCTGTATCTCTTGTCAAGAGTACCTCACTTTGTTCTGCCTTCAAATGATCCTCAGAGTGGCAGCATTTTTAAAAAGACTGGTGATGTCCTGTGTAGGTGACCTAAAGTGGATGGACACACTCAAGCATCTTTGCAGTATCACTTGTTATAGTATTTTGGGAAAATAATCTGGTGTTAGATGTTAAAATAAAAGTACATGCCCTCTGACCCAGCTGTTCATCTTTTGTAAATCTTTCCTATAGAGTTAAAAAACTGAATTATGAGCTTGTTCACCATGACATTTACAACAACATTGTTTGTAGTAGCCGAAATGCTGATCAGCCACAGTGTCCACTAAATGGATGAATGACTGAGTAAATTACAATGCATTATTACTGTAAAATACTACGTAGCTGTGACTTAAAGACCTGTCCGTATGGATTGTTAAAGTAGAAAAGCAATTTGCAGTCAAGTGATATTCTCATATCACTTGAACCATCTTCTCATCCTAAAATATTTTAAATTGTGTTGGATGAGCACAGAGAAAGGTGTGGACATCTACATATCACAATGATTTCTTTTTTTAAGGTCAAAGGATTTATCAAAGAGGGGTTTTTCTTGACACATTTCTCTTAGACTTTTTAATTTTAGGTATTTTCAAACCTATAGAAAAGTTGAATGAATAGTGCTGTGCATGCCTGTATAATCTTCACCTAGATTATTATTTAATTAACTTTTTTGGTATTTGCTTTGTTTTTCTACTTCTCCCTTTCTTTGCCTTTTCCTCCTCCTTTCTCACCCTTCCTCTTTCCTTTCCTCCCTCCATTCTCTCCTCTGTTTTTCTCCTGATCCATTTGAAAGAAGGTTGCAAACATCATGGTACATCACTCCTGAATACTTTACCAGGCTTCTTAAGGGGAAGACCATGGTCCTGTAACTGGATTTTTCTTGTGTACTGCACAGATAAAAGTCAGTTTATTGAGATGTAATAGAGAAAGAGTTTAATAAACACAGGGCTGGCTAAATGGGAGACTGAAGTTTTATTACTCAAATAAATTTCCCCCAAAATTTGGAGGCTAGGGTTTTTAAAGAATAATTTGGTGGGCAGGGGGCCAGGGAGTGGGGAATGCTGACTGGTTGGTTTAGGGATGAAGTTATAGGTGCTTGAGGCAGGGTCTTCTTGCTACCTTCAGTTACTGGGTAAGATCACAGAACTAGTTGAGCCAGTTTACTGGTCTGGCTGCATGACTCCTGAGCCATAATTTCTAATGTTAGTTTTACAAATGCGGTCTGTTCCCCAGGCAAGGAGGGGGTTTGTTTTGGGAAGGGGCTATTATCATTGTTTTACAGTTAAAGTATAAATTAAATCGTCTTACAGTTAGCATGGCCTACACCCAGCAATGAACAGGGGCAGCTTGGAGGTTAAAAGCAAGATAAAGTTGGTTAGGTCAGATTTTTCTCAGTGTCATAATTTTTGCCATGGCCATTTCATTCATGCAAAAAAGTACAATACCATCGTTACACTCCAAGGAAAATTGACAGCAACCTAACAGTTTCATCTCATGTCTTGTCCATATTTAAGTTTGTCCCTCAGAGTCTTTTTTTTTTTACTGTTTTTTTAATCCCATCTGTGGCCCAAAGTTACACAGTGTCTTTGATTATGTCTCTTTATTGTCTTGCCCTCTTTCATATTTCATTTCATTAATTTTCGGGAGAGTTCACTGCAGTTGATTTGTAGAATGTGGCACATTCTAGATAGAAAGTGTCAACGCTGGTTCAGTAAAGGCACTTGTGAAGTGATTCCAAGGATGAGGGTTGTAGGTGATAATTTGCAATATCACTCTCAGAACTCACGGAAACTCTTTGCTTACTATTATCGGTTTATCATAAAGGATACAGCTTGAGAGTAACCCAATGGAGGAGATGCATAGGGCAAGGTTTTGGGGAGGGGTGCAGAGCTTCCATGCCCTCTCCAGATGCCCCACCCTCCAAAACTTCCATGTGTTCACCGACCCACAAGTCCTCTGAACCTTGTCCTTGGGTTTTTATAAGGCCTGACTAGGTAGGCATGATCGATCCTATCAGTCTGCCATTAGTTACCAAGTCATTCTTCAGTCCCTCTCCCCTTTGGAGGGTGGGCGTGGGGCTGAAAGTTCCAACTCCTTAATCACATGGTTGGATCCTCTGGCCATCTGCTCCCATCCTCCAAGAGTCGTCTCATTAGCATAAACTCAGGTATGATTGAAAGGAGCTTGTTATGAATAACAAAAGATACTCCTCTCGCAACAGTCATTTCTGTGATATTCTTGCCAAAAATGTACAACCTGAATATAATCATGAGGAAATATCAGACAAACCAAACTGAAAGACAATCTACAAAATAAATGGCTTCTTCTCTTCAAACATGTCAAGGTCAGGAAACACAAGAATTGAGCAACTGACGTAGATCAAAGGAAACTGAAGACATATGACAACTAAATGCAGCATGTGGTCCTGTTTAGGTCCTGGACTAGCAGAAAAATGTTTTTCTTTTGTATTAAGGGTCAGAAGTGGGACAATTGGTAAGATTTGAATAAGGTCTGTAGATTACGTGATAGCAATGTCAGCATTGTTAGGCTTGTCTGATTTTGATCCTTGTACTGTGATTATAGAAGAGATATACTTTGCTTTTAGGAGATGTACACTGACATATTTAGAAGTAAAATGACATCTTGTCTGCAACTTACCTTCATATGTTTCAGAAAGAAAATTATGTATCTGTGTATAAATAGAAAAAAATAGTGACAAAGCAAATAAATGTGATAAGGTGTTATTTGTAGAACCTGCATATATAGTAATTGTTTACTATTTTTTACATTTTGAAATTATTTCAAAATAAAAAATTTAAAAAATAGGGAAGAGCAAGTACCCCCACTCTCCACTAATATTTAAAGAATAAAAACAGAGATGCACTTGGGATTTTGAACTTAGATATTACTTCTCTGGCTAATTCTGAAGGATAGGCAAGTTTAAAAACTTGCTTTATGAAGGGCAGAAAAGGTAAGACAATGTACTGTCTTGTTTGGTAACTGCTTAATTATTCAAATATGAATTTTTTTTCCTGTGCTGATTGTGAACTTTTGTTAAGATAGAGAAACTTTGGCCGGGCGCGGTGGCTCAAGCCTGTAATCCCAGCACTTTGGGAGGTCAGGAGTTTGAGACCATCCTGGCTAACACGGTGAAACCCCGTCTCTACTGAAAAATACAAAAAGCTAGCCGGGCGAGGTGGCTGGCGCCTGTAGTCCCAGCTACTTGGGAGGCTGAGGCAGGAGAATGGCGTAAACCCGGGAGGCAGAGCTTGCAGTGAGCTGAGATCCGGCCACTGCAC
This sequence comes from Colobus angolensis palliatus, assembly GCF_000951035.1. Lineage (NCBI taxonomy): Eukaryota > Metazoa > Chordata > Mammalia > Primates > Cercopithecidae > Colobus > Colobus angolensis. The sequence goes on from NW_012114252.1 coordinate 10,873,792, forward strand.
TCCAGCCCGGGCGACAGAGCAAGACTCTGTCTCAAAAAAAAAAAAAAAGATAGAGAAACTTCGAAGCAAAAATATAATTCGGTTAAAGTGAATTTTGAAATCCTCATGAAATAAGAGTGTTTTTGGCCTCTGTTTGATCCTGGCAGCATGTCTAGCTGATGTCTGGGCAGTGTTTTGGAACCAGCAGGCAGTCAGGGGAAGGCCACTCCTAGGGGCCTCTTCTCTGTGGCCGGGTCGTGATTTCCCGTACAGATGGGACCTGGTGAACTCTGCCAGAGGTCGTCCATGACTCCCAGTCCACACCTCCCAGTCATCATTTTTATGAGTGTGTGATTAATAATATCCTTGAAGTTGTAAACTAACTCTCAAAGAATACCTCTACTGTCCCCATACTATTTAAACAAGAATCTGTTCAAATAGTGTTGTCTTTCCTGGGATGTGAAAGAAAGAAACTAAAAGCAAAATGGTAACTTTCAGATCTGTGTGATACTGTTTAGTGCTTCAGTGATTCTTCCCATCGATCTGATCTTTTGAGCTCTTAGATATAAAATAATTTTCTGATTATTATCCTCTTTTGGCTTTACGATTAATTAATGGACAGTAGTTCTGGGAACAGTTGAGGCATAGATGTTTGTTGTCTGCCATGAGCCATTATCTCACTGTATTGGCCTTAGGAAGGAAAAAAAGATAACGATTTAGTTTTGCATAGTCATATGTAGTATTTTATTTAGAAAACATTAAAGAGAAAATGGTTTTGTGGCGGATCACGAGGTCAGGAGATCGAGACCATCCTGGCAAACACGGTGAAACCCCGTCTCTACTAAAAAATACAAAAAAACTAGCCGGGCGAGGTGGTGGGCGCTTGTAATCCCAGCCACTTGGGAGGCTGAGGCAGGAGAATGGCGTGAACCCGGGAGGCGGAGCTTGCAGTGAGCTGAGATCCGGCCACTGCACTCCAGCCTGGGCGACAGAGCGAGACTCCTCAAAAAAAAAAAAAAAAAAAAAAAAAAATCATTTAGTGAGATGAAAGTCTGTATTTTTATGCTGTATTTACTATTCAAGTAGAAAGATTTTTTAAAATTCCATGCTTCATTTATGTGCTTGATGGCTCTGTTCTTTGATATCCAAAATGTAAATTAATATTTGCTTTCAATTCCTTTGAGTTACATTTTTCTCAAATCAGCACCTATTTTTCAGCTTGGGATATGGAGGACAAATACAACATATCATTTATCCTGTGAAACTGCAAGCATGTTAACTTTCTGAATATTATCAGTCACAAATTTGGGGCATCAGAAAATAATCTCTTTTTCGTTCAAATTATCATTAACTATTTCTGAAAGCTATATTGTATTTTAGTGATGACAGAGTTTGGTTCCAACTATTTTAACATTGGCCACACAGGGAGCTAAAAAATGTATACCAGCAATAGGCTGTAACATGAAAGCCAGTAAAGTTAAATATGAAATATTAAGTATATATTTGAATAGTATTACTTCTTTCTTTCTTTTTTCTTTTTCTGTTTATTTTTTTATTATTTTATTTATTATTTTCTTTTTATTTTGACATGGAGTCTCACTCTGTCATCTCGGCTCACTGCAGCCCCTGCCTCCCAGGTTCAAGCAATTCTCCTGCCTCAGCCTCCCAAGTAGCTGGGACTACAGGGGTGCACCAGCCACAACACCCAGCTAATTTTTGTAATTTTAGTAGAGACGGGATTTCACCATGTTGGTCAGGCTAGGCTCAACTCCTGACCTCGAGTGATCCACCCGCCTCGGCCTCCCAAAATGAACTGTACTATTTCTGTTTAACGAGGGGAGGGAAGTTCAAAAATCCTGAGACTCCTGCTACCTTACCTACTGTTTTGCAAAAATACTTGTAAATTGAAATATTCTGAATTATTAATTTGTACATAAGATCAACTTTTTTGGTAAATTAAATTGTTGATGTACCTTGGTCTAATAACTTTCATCCCTTTCAGTCCCTCCCTTAGAGTCTTATTTTTTCCAGAACTTGATTTATTGTAATATATGAATGATTTGCATATTGCTGGTTTTATTTCACATTTCTCTGTCTCACCCTGTTTTGGATTCCTTCACATATGGGGGATGTTCCCCCTATAACTAGAAGCATCTGTTTTCTGATGTATACCATCGAATTTGCCTGCTTTTCTGAACCTTAATCATTCAGACATCATCTCACAGGCACTGCAAATTTAACTTGTCCATGAATCTGCTATTTTTCTCTCAACCTGTTTCTTCTCTGCAAATGGCAACTTCTCTCATGTTGCAGAGCCACAACTTTGGGTGTTGTGCTCATCTCCCCATTTTTTGTAGTTGTTGTTGTTTTGAGACAGGGTCTCACTCTGTCACCCAGGCTGGAATGCAGTGGTGGGCCCAGGGTTCACTGCAGCCTTGACTTCCAGGGTTCAGCTGATCCTCCCACCTCAACCTCCTTGGTAGCTGGGACTACAGGCACACACCAGCACACCCAGCTAATTTTTTGTATTTATTGTAGAGATGGGATTTTGCCATGTTGCCTAGGCTGGTCTTGAACTCCTGGCCTCAAGTGATCCACCTGCCTTGGTCTCCCAAAATGTTGCACTTACAGGCATGAGCCACTGCACCTGGCCCTCATCTCCCCATTCTTGCCATCAGTCCCTGCCTGCCTCCTGAATATCCCTCAAGTCCAGCTACTTCTCCCATCTGTATTGTCAGTGTCCTAGCTGTGGACCTCAGCCTTGCCATTTTTCAGCATATCTCTGCAATTGTTCCCTGAGGAATTTTTCAATCTTCCCTCTTGCCCTTCCCCAGTCCCTTTTCCGTATAACAGCCTAAGTGATTCTGGATTGCGTAAATCTAGTCATACCTGCCCTGCTTCCCATTCTAGTTGCTCTGATGGGAATGTGAAATCTGTGCATGGCCTATCACACCCTGATTGCCTTTTGGCCTTTTCACTGCACTCAGCACCATTCTCTCCTTTGCTCATACTCAGACCATGGTGTTTTCCTTTCATTCCTCTCCACAGGAATACCTGGTGGTAATCATTTGCTTTTTACCACAGTGAAATCTCTCTCTGTCTTTCTCTCTCTCTCTCATAACCAGAGATAGGGCCTCTCTGTGTTGCCTGGGCTGGAGTGCAGTGGCACTATTATAGCTCACCACAGCCTTGAACTCCTGGATTCAAGTGATCCCCCTGCCCCTGACTCCTGAGTAGCTGGGACTACAGGTGTGCCACCCTACCCAGCTAATTTTTACATTTTTTGTAGAGATAGGGTCTTACTACGTTGTCCAGGCTGGTCACAAACTCCTGGCCTCAAGCAGTCCTCCTGCCTCAGCCTCCCAAAGGGCTGGAATTACAGGTGTGAGCTTAATTCCTCCCTAATGTTACCATAACCTTAGCTACTCATCTTTGGGTCCTTCTCATCTTTCTGTTTTCCTTCCCAGTCAGGAAAATCTGTGTAAGTCTCAAATGCTTTCCTCTTCCTCAAACACCAAAGCTGTCATTTCCTATGCAGGTGAACCTTTCTGGCAAGTGATACTTCTTTTCTTTTTCAAAAGCACTCTAGTTTGTCTCTTTGTGAAACATGATCAAGGGATTAATTTCCCATGTTTTATTTAGCCTGATCTCTTTCAAAGAGCTTTTTATGTTTTTGCCTACCTAATTGTTCTTTCTAAGCATACTAGCATATTGCCTTCAATTGCTCTTCATTTTCATCTATCCAAAAGCAACACCACATTTTTTCAATGATTTCTTAGGTATATTGATGTCATTAGAAATTTCAGATGCCTTCTACTATGTTTCTCATTAAAAAAAAAAAAAACTTACTAAAGCCCTCCAAAACATCAGTTATTGTATATGGACCAAGTAAATCATTACCCACAGGAGAAGCATGAAATAGCTGTGTGTTTCTCATGGGCATGCGCTATGGAAGATCTGCGTGTGTGTGTGTGTGTGTGTGTACATAAAGCGATCTATAAGGTATCTATATGTATGTAGTATGTGTGTGTACATAAAGCGATCTTATAAGGTATATGTATGTAGTGAACAATATGATTGATTCTGATATATGTAACTTTTTCTATGGGATATTCATGTATCTAAAGGAATAGGATTAATTTGAATTTGTGAAAGTTTTCTAAATGTTTTGAGGTAGTTTTGATAAATTGAGATTAGCTTTTATAAAATTTAGATATGTAGCATCTGTTGAATCAGGAACAGAAATGCTCAGGATTTTCTATATGGTTGTGGATGTGGTCTAGTATAAAAGAGATACATAGGAAGATGCCTGGGCAGGTATACATGTTAAGCTGTTACCATTGGCTAGCTTAGAGATGGAAATTGGCTAGCTTAGAGATTGAAAAGGTGTGCCCTGCTCACTCAGACACATGCACTAGGGTATAGGATAACCTGCTGTAACAAAGATTTATAAATCCAGTGGGATAAATAAGAGAGACATTTATTTATCTCTCATGTAACTGTCTGGTCCATGCTGCTAGGAGGGCAAGTCAGCCTCATGAGGTCATTCAAAGATACACACACCCATCCTGATGTGCCACTCCATTTGAATTGCCAAAACTGAGTGTCTGCCATGTTGGAAGCCCATAATAGGAGGAGAAGAAAGGAAGCCCAAGCAAGCAATTTTAAAATAAGTGAGTGAGTCAGAAGTTGCGTTCCTCACTTTAGCTTACCTTCCTTTTTCTAGGAATTAGTTTGTCATGCCTAGCTACAAGCTAGATGGGAAAGTAGAGTCTGTGTCTGGGTGTCTTTTGCTCAGCCAAAACTCTATTACTGTGGAAAAATGAAAAGCAGGTTTTAGGAGAAACTAGCAGTCTGTCACAATAAACCTCTACATCTTAAAAATTGTTTATATATAATTATATATATGTAACTATTGTGATGTATAATGTACTAAACATTAGGTAAACTATTCAGTCTCTCTGGATTACCATTTTCTTTTTTTTTCTGTTTTTTAAAAATTTTTTATTTGTTTCTTTTAGAGGTAGGGTCTTTCTCTGTTGCCCAGACTTGGGTACAGTGGTGCAATCATAGCTTACTATAACCTCGAAGTCCTGGCCTCAAGTGATCCTCCTGCCTCATCCTCCCAAGTACCTGGGACTTGTAGGCATATGACACCATTCCCAGCTAATTTTCTGTTTTTATTTTTTGTAGAGATAGGGCCTTGCTATGTTGCCCAGGCTGGTCTTGAACTCCTGACCTCAAGTGATCTCTCACCTTTGGCCTCCCAAAGTGCTGGAGTTAAAGGTGTGAGCCACTGCACCCAGCACAGTTTTCTCATTTTTAAGGTCCCATTTATCTTTGTAGTTTACTTATTCTATTATTAGTTGCGCAGTTTGCCAAGAGCAGGTACCAGATTGTGTGCTCTCATTTTCCTTCCCATGATATCTAATTGCTGCATGAGTAATAGGTGTAGAATAAATATTGATGGATATAGATAGGTTTGCTCAGATTAAAGGGCTAGATAGTAAATGTTTTAGACTTTGTGGGATACAAGGTTTCTGTTACAATTGCTTGACTCTACTGTTAACAACATGAAAACAGCCATATGTAAACAAACCAGACTGGCTGTGTTCTAATAAAACGTTATTTACAAAATAGGTAGAAGGCTAGATTTGGCTTTCAGGCCGTATTTTGCCAACCGTTGTGTTACAGGAAAGTTACACCTTCCAAATAGATACAGGTGTAAACTTAGATTTCAGGAGCTTTTTTTTTTTTTTCTTTTTTTTGAGATGGAGTCTCACTCTGTCACCAGGCTGGAGTGCAGTGGCGCGATCTCAGCTCACTGCAACCTCTGCCTTCCGGGTTCAAGTGATTCTCCTGCCTCAGCTTCCTGAGTAGTGGGATTACAGGCGCCTGCCACCACACCTGGATAATTATTGTATTTTTAGAAGAGACGAGGTTTCACCATATTGGCCAGGCTGGTCTCAAACTGCTGACCTCGTGATCTGCCCTCGGCCTCCCAGAGTGCTAAGATTATAGGTGTGAGCCACTGTGCCTGACCAGGAGCTCCATTCTTAACAGAAAACAAAACTGGAAGTTAGGTAGGGTCAGTGCTGAAGCTTAGGATGCAGGAAAACTTATGTCTGATGTTTCATTAATTACATTTTGTCTCATGTTCTTTGTTTATTCACATATAACAGGATAGTAATATTCTCTTTTGAGAGCCTGGCATTGCATTAAGCATTATCTCATATATACCTGATAACAATTATGCATAATAGGTTCTATTATTGTTATCAGTTTACAAATGAGGAAACTAAAGCTTTGAGAGGTTAACTAACTTACCTCAGGTAAGAGGTAGACCTGGTATTTGAACTTGACTATCTGATTCTTTCCTTACTTTATGGTTATTGTTGCAAAAGTGGGGATTCTGTGTGACTTTAATAGTAAGATCAGAATCATAATTTGTAGGTTTCTTATGCAGCGTAATGGTACAGATTAGAACCATACAAAAGTGGACTAAAGAAATAGGAAGGAATGAACAAACCGCTGTTTACTTTGACTTCAGCTGTCATGCTGCAGTCACCTGCTCTTCTGGTGGAAGCCTGATGTAATTCCTGCCTTCCCTGGATGTGACATGCTTCCTCCCATTTCCTTTCATTCCTGTGTAACATCTTTGTAATCTGGATGACCAAGATTAGATACCTCATTCTTCATAAATCCTTCCTGCATCCTAGAACTCTCCCAACACTATTAGTATCCTCTTGTGGCAGTTACCTATTTTGATTTTACAGTTGACCCTTGAACAACACTGGTTTGAACTGTGCAAGTCCATTTATCCTGGATTTTTTTTTCAATGAATATATTCTAAAATTATATGAAGATTTGTGACAATTTGAAAAAGCTTTCAGACAAACCATGTAGCCTAGAAATACCAAAGAAAGAAAAAGATATGTCATGAATACATAAAGTATAGAGAGATGCTAGTCTGTTTCATCATTTGCTATTATAAAATATACACAAATCTATTATAAAAGTTAACATTTATCAAAACTTACACAGAGACCATATATGGTGCCATTCAAAGCAGAGAGAAATGTACACAAACAGTAAAGACACAGCATGAAATCATAACCACATTAAGCTTCACTGTAATACATACTGTACTACTGTATAGTTTCAGAGCCACCTACTGTTGCTATTGGAGTGAGCTCAAGTGTTGCGAGTATCTGCTTAAAACACCGTGCGATGCTAATCACCGCCGTGTGATCAGTTCTCTCTCCAGTAAATTGCATATGGCAGTAAAAAGTCATCGCTTATGGTTCTGACGTATTTTTCATCATGTTTAGTGCAAACCATAAACCTTGAATAACACCATGGAATCCATACAAAGTGCTACTAGTAATGCTGGAGGTCCTCCCAAGAAGCAGAGAAAAGTCGAGACATTACGAGAAAAAGTTGAATTACTTGATAATGTGTGGTAGCTTGAGGTCTCCAGATGTAGTTTCCGGTCATTTCAAGATAAATGAATCCCATGTAAGAACCATTGTAAAAGAAAATAAAATGAAATTCATGAAGCACTTGCTGCATCTACACCAGCAGGTGTGAAAATCTTGCACTTTTTGTGAAACACCTTTCATTTCATATTGAAGATGCAGCTTTTATGTGCGTGGAGGATTGCTATAAGAAAGGCATTCCCATAGACTCGAATATGACTGTCTATGGGAAGAGTGAAGTTGTTATATGGCAACTTGAAGCAAAAGGAAGGTGGAGGGATATAAAGCTGGATAATGTATTGCCAACCAAGAATGGTTTGATAATTTTAGGAAGAGATTTGGCTTTAAAATGTGAATACAAAATGTGAAGGGGAAGCTGCTTCTGCCAACCAAGAGGCAGCAGATGAGTTCCAAGACACCGTTAAGAAAATCATTGAAGAGAAAGGATATCTGCTGAACAGGTTTTTAATGCAGACACAAGTGCCTTATTCTGGGGGGAAGAAAAGCCACAGGGAACATTTCTTAGTAAGGAAAAGAAGCAAGCATGAGGAGTTAAGACAGTGAGGAATAGGCTAACTCTGTCTGTTGTTCTGTGCAAAGGCAGTCAGGTTTATGATCTGCACTTATCTGTGAAGCTGCTCATTTCCTAGCCTTGAAGGAAAATGATACACACCGGCTGCCAGTCTTCTGGTTGTACAACAAGAAGGCCTGGACCATTAGAACCCTTTTTATGGATTGATTCCATTGATGCTTTGTCCCTAAAGTCCGGAAGTGCCTTGCCAGTAAGAGACTGTCTTCTAAAGTTCTTTTGATATGGACAGTGCCCCAGCCACCCAGAACACATGTTTAACATCGAAGGTGTCGAAGTGGCCTGCTTCTCCCCAAACCCAACAAGTCTAATTCAGCCTCTAGCTCAGGGTATTGTAAGGACCTTTCAGGCTCGTTATCCACAGTGCTATATGGAAAGGATCATTGACACTGTGGAAGAGAAAAAGTCTGGAAAGATTACACCACTGAAGATGCATTGTTGTCATATAAAAAGCTGTGAAAGCCATCAAGCCCAAAATTTTTGCTGGAGAAAACTTTGTCTGGATGTTGTGCATGACTTCACAGGATTTATGAAAGAGGCAACCAAGGAAATCATGAAAGAGATTGTGGATTTGACATGAAAGGTGGAGTGGGGGGGGGGGTGAAGGGTTTTAAGGTGCGGATCCTAGAGGAATCCAAGAGTGAATAGATACTACACCCAAGGAATTAACAGAAAATGACTTGATGCAGATAAATGCTTCTGAATCAGTGCCGGAGGATGAGGAAGAAGACATACAAGAAGCAATGCCAGAAAACAGGATCACACCAGAGTGTGGCAGAAGGATTCTGATTATTAAAGACTGCTGTTGACTTATTTTATGACATGGACCCTTCTGTGATACTGGCAGTAAAACTAACACAAACAGTGAAAGAAGGATTGAACTCATATAGAAACATTTTTAGACAAATGAAAAAGCAAAAGCAGAGAAAAATTACAAAGTATATTCATAAAGTTATGCCGAGTGTGCCGCCTCTCCTACCTCCCCTTCCACCTCCTCCACCTCTCCTGCCTCTGCAACCCCTGAGACAGCAAGACCAGCCTCTCCTCTTCCTCCATCTCCTCAGTCTACTCAAGGTGAAGAGGAGGAGGAAGACTATTACAATGATCCACTTCCACTTGATGAATAGTAAATATATTTTCTCTTATTATTTGCTTCATAACATTTGCTTTATTGCAAGACTACAGTATTTAATATATATAATGTATGAAACGTGTAATTGACTATATTTTCAGCATGGGTTTCAGTCAATAGTATGTTATTCGTGTTTACTTTTTTGGGAGCATCAAAAGTTATATGTGGATTTTTGTATGTGCAGGAGGTCGGCACCCCTAACCCTCATGTTATTCAGTCATCACCTGTACTTTGAAATTGTCATTGTGTACTAGGCTCAATTTTTTTCTACTAGATTACATACATCTTTAAAAAAATGACTTATTGAGGTATACTTGATATAATAAATTTCTAATATTCAAAGAATTCAATTTTATGAGTTTTGACATACGTATCCACCTGTGAAACCATTACTACAGCCATGGTGTTGAACGCTTCTTTCACCTCCAGGAGCTTCCTTATGGTCTTTGCCATTTACCCTCCCTCTACCCCTTTCCCAGTGTAATTGCATGATCTGCTTTCTGTCGCTGTAGGCTCATTTGCATGTCCTAAAATTTTGTATTAATGGAATTATACATTATTATGCATTATTTTTGGTCTTGCTTTTTAAACTCAGCATAATTATTTTTAGATTCATCCTTGTTATTTCATATGTTATTGACTCTTTTTTTGTATATGTGGAATAGAATTCCATTGTATGGACAAACCCACTTTTGTTAATTCATTTGCCTGTTGATGGAGATTTAATTGTTTCTAGGTTTTGATTATAGTAAATAAAGCTGCTATTAAACTTTGTATGTAAGTCTTTGTATAGACATATGTTTTTATTTAACTTGACTTAATACACAGGAGTGAGTTGTCTGAATCAGTGAGTATATGTTTAACTTTTCCAGAAACTACCAAACTGTTCCAAAGTATGTGTATCATTTTATATTGCCACCACAGTGTGATAATTCTCCTTGTTCCATATCCTGACTGGCACTTGCTATTATCTGTCTTTTCACTTTGGCCATGTAAATTGGTATATTGGTGGCAGCTCATTGTATTTCTTTAACAATAATAATGTTGAACAATTTTTCCTATGCTTAGTGGACATGTTGACTGTTTTTTTTTTTTTACTTGGTTTGTTTTTTGTCTTATAATTGTGTTGTAAGTATTCTTTATATATTTGTAGATACAACTCCCTTGTCCAATATATGTATTGTGGGCCAGAATTGGTGGCTTATGCCTGTAATCCTAGTACTTTGGGAGGCCAAGGTGGGTGGATCACTTGAGCCCAGGAGTTCGAGACCAGCCTGGGCAACATAGCAAAAACGTGTCTCTACAAAAAAATATAAAAATTGGCTGGGCGGCCGGGTGCCATGGCTCATGCCTGTAATCCTAGCACTTCAGGAGGCCACGGCGGGCAGATCACGAGGTCAGGAGATAGAGACCAACCTGACCAACATGGTGAAAACCCATCTCTAGTAAAAATACAAAAATTAGCTGGGTGTGGTGGCGTGTTCCTGTAATCCCAGCTACTCAGGAGGCTGAGGCAGGAGAATCGTTTGAACCTGGGAGGCAGAGGTTGCAGCGAGTGGAGATTGTGCCATTGCACTGTAGCCTGGCAACAGAGCGAGACTCCGTCTCAAAGAAAACAAAGCAAAACAAAACAAATTAGCTGGGCATGCTGGCATGCACCTGTGGTCCCAGGTAGTTGGGAGACTGAGACAGGAGGATCCCTAAGCCTGGGAGGTTGAAGCTTCAGTGAGCCAAGATTGCACTACTGCACTCTGACATAGGCGATAGAGTGAGACCCTGTCTCAAAAAATATATATATATAGTAATAATAATATATTTAATGTGAATATTTTCTCTCAGGCTATAGTTTGCCATTTTATTTTCTTAATTGCCTCTTTTGAGGAGCAAACTTTAAGTTTGATGATGTACAGTTTGTCAATATTTTTATAGTTCATGGTTTTTGTATACTAAGAATCTATTGCCTACCTTAAGGTAACAGATTTTTCCTCCGTATTTTCTATTATAGTTATTAAAATAGTTTTAGGTTTGTGATTCATTTGGAGTTAATTTTTTGTCTGTGTTGTTAGGTGTTAGGGTTGAGGTTTTTTTTTTTTTTTTTTTTTTTTTTGAGATAGTGTCTAGCTCTTTCGCTGAGGCTGGAGTGCAGTGGTGCGATCTCGGCTCACTGCAGCCTCCACCTCCAGGGTTCAAGTGATTCTCCTGCCTCAGCCTCCCAAGTAGCTGGGATTACAGGCACCTGCACCACACCCAGCTAATTTTTGTGTTTTTAGTAGAGATGGGGTTTCACTGTGTTGGCCAGGCTGGTCTTGAACGCCTTACCTCATGATCTGCCTGCCTCAGCCTCCCAAAGTGCTGGGGTTACAAGTGTGAGCCACCGTGCCTGGCTTTTTATTTATTTATTTATTTATTTGGTCCAAATGGTTAGCTGGTTGTTCTAGTACCATTTATTGAAACGACATTTATTAGGTTGGTGCAAACATAATTGCTGGTTTTGCATTGCTGAAATTTGCTGTTTGATATTGAAATACATTCTTAAATAGATGTGGTTATGTTATACATCATTTTAATGTACATTTCTCGCTTTGTTTCTTTTTTGCTAATGACTTACTACTTGCTGTTTATTTTATATTTAGAGTATGGAAATGATGTTAGACAAAAAGCAAATCTGAGCAGTTTTCTTATTTGAGTTCAAAATGGGACGTAAAGAGCGGAGACAACTTTGCACGTCAGCAACGCATTTGGCCCAGGAACTGCTAATGAGCATACAGTGCAGTGATGGTTCAAGAAGTTCTGTGAAGGAGATGAGAACCTTGAAGATGAGGAGCTTAGTGGCCAGCCTTCGGAAGTTGATAGCAACCAATTGAGAGCAGTGATCGAAGCTGATCCTTTTATAACTACATGAGAAGTTGCTGAAGAACTTAGTGTCAACCATTCTATGGTCATTTGGCATTTGAAGCAAATTGGAAAGATGAAAAAGCTCCACAAGTGGGTGCCTCATGAGCTGACTGAAAATTTAAAAAATCGTCATTTTGAGGTGTAGTCTTTTCCTATTCTACACAACAATGAACCATTTTTTGGATTGTGACGTGTGAGGAAAAGTGGATTTTATATGACAGCCAGTGATCATCAGCTCAATGACTGGACCAAGAGGAAGCTCTAAAGCACTTCCCAAAGTCAAACTTGCACCAAAAGAAGGTCATGGTCACTGTTTGGTGGTCTATTGTTGGTCTGATCCACTACAGCTTTCTGAATCCTCGTGAAACCATTACATCTGAGAAGTATGCTCAGCAAATCTATGAGATACACCCAAAACTGCAATGCCTGCAGCTGGTGTTGGTCAATGGAAAGGGCCCGTGTTTTCTCTATGACAGCACCCAACTGTACGTTCTACAACCAGTGCTTAAAATTTGAACAAGTTGGGCTATGAAGTTTTGCCTCATCTGGCATATTCACCTGACCTCTTACCAACTGACCATGACTTCAAGCATCTCAATAACTTTTTGCAGGGAAAATGCTTCCACAACCAGCAGGATGCAAAAAATGCTCTCCAAGAGTCCGCCAAATCCCAAAGCATGGATTTTTACGCTACAGGAATAAACAAACATTTCTTATTGAGAAAAAGGAGCTGATGTAATGGTTCCTATTTTGATTGATAAAAATGTGTTTCAGCCTAGTTTTAATGATATAAAATTCATGGCCCCAAACCACAATTACTTTTGTACCACCCTAATGTAGCCTGTTGACTTGACTTGGCAATACCAAGCTTCTTAAGTTTATATTTACTGTTTTATTGATACCACAAGTTCAGATATTTTTTGTTGTTAATAGAAGTCAAGGAAATAAGTAATCTTGAATGGTTTCTGCTAGGTCATAGAACAATGATGATAAATTTCTCCACATTATCAGAATTCCGTTTTTCACTGATTCATTGTTCTTCAATTTGATATCATTTTACTTTTAGGTGTTACGCATAATATTGCGTTACTTCGAGAGGTGGTAATCAACTCACGCTTTGTAAAAGGAGACATCAGCACTAAATTTCTCTCTGACGTGTATCCTGACGGCTTCAAAGGTTTGTATGCAGTAAAAATATTTTAGTGTTTTAAAGTTGTTATTTTTATACTTTATTGTAATACATAATTTCATTCCATTTTGAAATTAAGGCCTTTTGGCTTATATTATACTTAATTAGCATTTTTAGAACATGCAAGACTGTTTACGTTCATCATTTTGAGTATTTATGGGTGACTCGTGAGTGTGATAATCTGCAGTCTTGTGGAGGGCAGAATTCAACCATATGGAATGTTCTATGAGTCCAGTGTTTTGAAGCAAAACATGTAGATAGATGATTAGCCTACCTTTTTGGTTTCTGAAAATCAAATCAGATTTGTACTTTCTACTGAGGTGAGTATATAAGGAACTCTTCTAAAGTGATTGTTAAAAGATATGTTCATGAAAATAGCACAGAATATTTCCGAAAACCAGATTCTAGTCCTGTTAATGAAAATCTAGGAAGATGATGATTTTATTCTGAAAAATGAAGTTTTGAATAAAGTAATGAGTGGAATGTGAAATTAACACTGCAAAGTTCTCAGTGAGCATTTCTAGGTAGTAGAAAAATTGCTCATCAAGTGAGAGATAGAGAAAACCCTGTGGTGAACATTCAAAATATAGTTAACATAAGATATATAGAAACAAGATTTAGATGAGACTTAATAGAAATGTTATTCAGGTGAAAGCCTCTACATACATTTTTAATGAGCTAGTGATGTATGAAGGTTAAAAGTGTTCTTTATATCCATTAAAGTGTTTTAATGTAAAATGACTCACATTCATGTTAGGAGCTATATATAGATTCAGGTCAAGTTGATGTCATTGAGTTGTTGAATGCATTTATAAAGCAGTTTTCCACTCAGAATTTACAATACAGAGTTTTCATAAGACTCAACAGAGATAACTGATTTCAATATTCTTTTAAAACTGTAGTGTTATAGAGTTTTATCACTAGTATTAAGGCAAATGAAGAATGGCTCTGATTTGGGATCTTAAAACAAAAACTAATGATTTATTAGGTTGTTTTTCCTAAACTTTTGAATTTTTAAAAATACAAAATAAAATACAACCAGGATAGTAGTTTTATACTTTTGTGATTATTCTTTTAGTATTTGTTGGTTTAATGAGGCTAAGAACCCCTTAGGTCATTGCTTTTCATTTTATCCCTAGCACAAAATGTAATAGATACTAAGTATTTGTTGAATTAATGAAAAAAAGAAATCTTACCCATAGTATTGATGAGAAAGGATTACTTTGGATTTTTTTTTTTTTTTTTTTTTTTTGAGACGAAGTTTTGCTCTTTTGCCCAGGCTGAAGTGCAGTGACACGATCTTGGCTTACTGCAACTCCGCCTTCTGGTTTCAAGCGATTCTCCTGCTGTAGCCTCCCGAGTAGTTGGGATTACAGGTGCGTGTCACCACACCCAGCTAATTTTTGTATTTTTAGTAGAGACGGGGTTTCACCATGTTGGCCAGGCTTGAACTGGATCTCCTGACCTTGTGATCTGCCCGACTCGGCCTCCCAAAGTGCTGGGATTACAGGCATGAGCCACTGTACCCGGCTGCTACTTTGGATGTTTTAAATCATTTATACATGTATCCAGATAACCAATTCTTTCTATTTTGATACTAACATTTCGTTTCTTGCCCTTCCTAAAATTTTAATTAAAAGTTGTAGTATGTTTTGAAGTGGACTTAGGACTTCCATGTTTTCATGTCTGCCTGGCTAATTCAGTGATAGTGATAAGACAGGAAACAGTGGGCAGAAGGAGAAAGCAGGGAAAAACTACAGAGAACCTTTAGAACAAACGGATGCGTGTATGGGTATTTATATAGATACACATGTACACATTTATATATAAGTCTCTATATATGTGTGTATGGCAAAGTATCCCAGAGAAGAAGAAAATGGGGCATTTAAATTTTCTAGTCAGAGTTGGTTACTATGTGCTGGACTTTTAGCAACAATAGAGAATATCCCAAATCCTCTAGACAAGGGATCCCCTTCAAACTCAGAAATGTACTTAAACTAAATATTGCAGTTTTCTGTGATGCATATAATCTATTACATTTCTTTGACAGCTTGGACACCATAATTTTGTTTTTTATGCTTAGACCAGATAGGAACACAATTTAAAAAATTGTCATACATTACTTTTAGCAATTATTTAGTTGCAGCCTTCATTTTACATGTGAGGAAACTAGAGCTCTGAGATATCCGTAAAGCTAAATGCCCAATAAGATAATAATGCCAGGAATTGAACCTAGGCTTATTCAACTCCTGTTTGAGTAGTCTTTGAGTTATGCTGAGATTCAAATTCATAAATCACAAATGTTTTCAATCAGGGTTTGCTACTTGTTGTTATATTGCCTCTAAATATTGTAGAAACACACTCCTATATTTGCCATTCTTAATGTCTCCCTCTTATTTTATTTTCTCGTTATTTTCATGTCATTTGTTCTTTGAATGGTTACTGTCTCTCATTCTTCTTCAGACTGCTGTATTTCTCATTCTCCATTTTCCCCCCAGATCAGGTCTTAGATATATTAAACTGTATCGTCTTTGACTGTTTGATATATGTGCCCTAGAGACCGCAGGAAGTGGTAACTACAGTTAATCCAGGATCCTCTCCATATGTTTGGGGCCAGGTCATTTTGCCCCTTTGGGGTTCCCCATCTGCTTCCCATCTGTCCAGCTGTCCTAGGCACTATTCATAGGCAAGCACCTATTTTTATGACTGCATTAACATTTTCTATTGTATATGTTTATTATCCCACATTTGTGTGGATGTAAACTAAGTTTTACTAGAGATTCTTAGAGTTAAACTTTGAAACGATTGCTTCTAAAATTAAAAAATAAGATACATGAGAAATTATTCTTGTCGTTTCTTTAGATGTGAATGTTGAAAAGCTGTTTCTCTTGATTCTGAAAAATAAATGGAATATGAGGAAGAAGATATTTTAAGAACTATAATTTCATTTGGCCTATAATGAACATTTTGGGCTTATTTCTCTGATACTTTCCTATACTTCAACCTCAAGCCTCATCAAAAGAAATTGTCAGGTTTATCTCTTTCTTTTAAGAAGTTACAGATCTTCTGATAAAAATTTCATTCAACACAGAAAGTATATAATTAATTATACTTCTGTTTTTTCCGTTGAATTTAGTCAAGTATGTCTACACTTTTAAAAATACTACTATGATGTTTGGACTGAATTCAATCATTAATTCAACAAATAATTGGTGTAGGCTGTAGAAGAAAATCAAAGATGGGTATATTTTACCTGCTCTTAATGAGCTGACATCATGTGAGAAATAGTCATGTAAAGTACCAACCGTACTACAGGACAGGATAAAGTAAGTGCCTGGTAAAGATGTAAGCAAAGTATCTTGATAGAAGAGCAAAAACAAAAACAAAAAAAGAAAAAAAGAAAACAAAATAAAACAAAAACCACCCAAAACCCAGTTCCATTTGAGGGAATCAAGAATGACTTTAAGGATGAGGTAGCATTTAGACTATTGGAATACCTCTCCACGGACTTTCTCCATGGGAGCTGGGCTGCACTTGTGAGAGCCACGTGTGCACATCTTCATAAGCCAATCCCCTTTGAAGTTGGTGGTTTGAAATCAGCCATGAAGACAGTATTTACTATAAGGAAATTGGTTGTACCCTGTGGCTTTTCTCCTTTCCACACACCTCAGTTGTTTGTTAAGCATTTACCAGCAAACCACTGCCTGACTCTTTGGCCTGCATATTGAGCAGAGTCCCTGGTGTAAAAAGGAAAAGGATTACTCATCTAGGGAGGAAGACCTAGAAGACTCACTAAGGACAGGTGGTGCTCAGTTTTAGAGCTGCTGTTGTAGGAGGCAGATGACTGTGCTTACTGAAAAATAAGAAGAACACTTCAAAATACTGAATTAGAGGAGAAAGACATAATGAAGTAAAAATCTGTGATTTTTCTAAATAAAACAATTCAGCAGTCAATGTGAAAGGTAGGATGGTCACTAGTAAGATCCAAATTAGTGACTCAAAGGAATAAATAGAAGTATCTCAAAATATGTAGCAAAAAGGTAAAGAGAATGAAATCATATAGAAAATGATAAGAGATATGGAGGGAAGATCCAAAAGATTTTACACATAAATGCATACTAGGAGTTCCATGAAAAGAAAAATGGAAATGAAGGATATTTTTAAAGAAATAATAGAGAATGTTTTCTCACTGTTCTTAAGAAAGTGTTAGGACTCTTGGAAAGAGTCACTGAGATTCAGACAGGATTAATTTAAAGTAACTCCACTAGGCATATTAAAAACAAATACTTTTTTAAAGCTTCTAGCAGAAAAGAAAGAAGATGCGAGGAATGTACAGTGAGATTATGTTCGTACTCTATAAACTGGAAGTTAGAAATCTTAGAATAGTGTCTGCTACATAGGAAGGAATTTGACTCAAGAGTACTATACCCAGCTAAGATATCGTCATCAATATAAACAAAGTTGTTTTCAGTTAAATAAGGATTCAGAACTATTTTACCATATATATTCCTTTTGAGGAAATTGCTAAAGAAAATACTTTAACCAGTTTTGAGGTAAGATGATAGCTTAAAAATATATACTTTTTTTTTGCCCTATCCCCAAATCCACTGACTTGAGTTTTTTAAAGACACAAGCCCACTAGGAAAAAGAAAGGAAATAGCATTTGGTAAAATGAAAAGCTGAAAGATGATCCTTAACTGACTTAGTAACCTAAGAAAGTTTAATCCTAAGCTGACAATGGAGAAACTGAGAAGTAGGTCATTACCACTGCAGAACCCTTCAGAAGTCTGAATAATTATTAGCTCCAGGTACCGTGGGAAATTCCTAAAGGAGCACTACTGGCCTAAAATCTCTGTAAAATTTTCTCCATATCACTTCCTTCACTCTTCAGAGTAAGGCGACTCTCTCTCCCTCATCCTGGTTAAAGCTTTCAGATTCTTTTCTGCAGAGGATAAAAACCAGGGGACACCAGGCACAGGAGGACAAAGAATTGAGGGAACATGGACATACTAAATGTGACACTCCCTGCCCCAGCCTTCATTCCTCAGTTGGTTCCCAGGATACTGGCAGACACACAGGTACGCACAGACATGAGAGTAGAAGATCCTTGAAAAATCTAACCCCCAGTGATATTACTTAAAGATTCCCCAATAAAATAGTCCAGCCACATTACCCTACAGACAAAGCTGCCAATGGTCAACAAAGCCATAGCCCACAAAGAGAGAACGGGCCTGGCTCAGAATCAGGACCTCTATCCGCATTATTTAATACAACACTATGGCCGGGCGCGGTGGCTCACGCCTGTAATCCCAGCACTTTGGGAGGCCGAGTGGGGTGGATCACCTGAGGTCGGGAATTCAAGACCAGACTGACTAACCTGGAGAAACCCCGTCTCTACTAAAAATATAAAATTAGCCGGGCGTGGTGGCATGTGCATGTAATCCCAGCTATTCGGGAGGTTGAGGCAGGAGAATCGCTTGAACCCAGGAGGTAAAGGTTGTGGTGAGCCGAGATCGCGCCACTGCACTCCAGCCTGGGCAACAAGAGCAAAACTCTGTCTCAAAAAACAAAAACAAACACACAGAAAAAACAGAAAACACTACATTTAATGGGAACGAATGCATAGCTGTTAAAATAAATGGTAGACCTAAAACCACTTGGGAAATACGCAGGTCAGTCTTCTTGAAAACTGCATCATGCCAATGAGGGTGGCCAGCAGCATCAGGGTCATAGTGGCATGTCACAAAGCTTGTGGGTACTGCTACATGGTTTTGAACTCCAGTAATTAGTGGCTTAATGAACAAGGAAAGGAGATAATAAACATATAGGGGTTGGGACTTGTACTTTATCTCCCCAGAAGTTTCAGACGGTAATAGTTGTGAGGAGAAAGTTTTTCTCCTTTCAATCACAAATACTTATAGAGCCTGTTGGATCAAAGGTTGTGCTCTAGGCTCTGGACATACAGAGGTAAAATTGTCAAAAATCCTAAGGCTTTTAAAACCAAGAGCTGCAGCTTTTTCCAGACATGTCTTCACTGAAGAGCCCACTGTGCCCAGCCTCGTTGACAGCACAGTAGAGGCTCTAAGCTTGAATGCTGTGAACGTTCCAAGGCTGAGTTTAAGAAAGCCTTAGAACTCCATCTAGACCTGTAACAAGTACAAGTGACTTGCTCCTCTGAAGAGTGCTTGAGGCTGCATGTGTCCTGCATGTGAGGCTGGAGCTCTCAGTCCTGCCTCCTCAACACCTGTATTCCACACGTACCCAGCAGCATCCTCTCAGTCTTCTCCGTCAGGTTTGGGGGAGAGGGGAAACCAAGTGTCGGATTACAGCAGTCTTGGTTTACGTTCACACTCGCTGAAAGGGATAGGAAGAATTGGAGAGCTTTGTAAATACATACTGTGCCCCCAAGTTGCAGGTGCATAGGATTCTTCAGTAAACAGAAAAAGGAGCTGCCCTCATGGGACTTACATTCCAGCAGGTTAGCAGGCAGCATGCATTCCCAGCTCCCCTCGTGGCAGCCAGGCAGGGTTTACAGATTAGAAGCTACTCAGAAAAGGGAATGAGGTACATTCGCCTTGGCTTACTAGCCCAGAATGCAGTGTCGATGTGTCTGACTCAACACCAAACTGGTCCGCCACCCCCAGAGGGCAAACAGTGGAGACCATTCAAAGGGAGCTCAAGGTCAGAGCCAGGGAAGACATGCCTTACTTAGTATCAGGCTGCAGGGGAGCTTGCAGAGATCGAGGCCACTCCGGCCCGTGATCAGGAGTAGCATTATGCTAGAATCGTTACAAGAACAGGTCAGTTATGATCAGACTTCTTATACAGAGCCTGTTGGAACTGAGTCTCTGTTTTGAAGTGGAATAGCAAAAAAATGCTTGAAGTTGATGTGCATCGTATCAGTTTGCCCGGGAGATGTGATGAATGATGGTCCATTTTATTTGGGAGACCGCTCTTGATATTGCCTGGATCCAGGCACTAATAGTTGGTTAGACCAGAGGAAATACTGATTGAGCATCTTGCAGTGAATGGGTTCCCCTAATGCACTGCCTCTTCCCTTGCTGATGGTATATACTGTGCATATGTGTCTAAAGAACTGACTTGTAAAGGACTTTGATTGTGAACCACCATGAGAAATACATTTTACATCCTGCCATAGTATACACGCATATAAACACACACAACATTGTCATGTAAAATACTGTGTTTAAAGTGCTCTGATAATTTGTCTTGCTGTACATGACACATTAAGCTGGCTTCATGAACTACTAAACAGTTTCTTTACACAGTTCAATCAATATCAGTCCAGAACAGTTGTATTCAAAGTGAGATCTGCTGACTAGTAGCATCAGCATCACCCTGGAGCTTGTTAGAAATGCAGATTATTACCCCTTGCCCTCATACCTTTTACCAGTCAGTCCGCTGGTGAAGCACACACAGCACCTTTAATCCAGGTGATTCTGATGTTTGGTGAAGTTTGAGAAGCACTGGTTCTTTTTACACTCCAGAAAGCTTTTGTGATTATATGTATTGATATTTACCATGTTATAAATTAAAACTGAGGAGCTTGAAAATATCTACTCATTTGTTCTGGAAGTCGTAGTAATAAATCCATTCCGTGTTGATATGAGAGCAGTGATGTCATCACATCACACAATGTGTGTCCCTTGGATCTGGGAACCTCTGCGGTATACTCTTGAGAAAACTAGAGTTAAAAAAGCAAATACATTTTAGTAGTTGTATGAAAATCGTTTGACCTTGGAAGGACTCCTGGGGACTCCCAGTTGTTGGCAGGTCACGCTATGAGAACTGTTCTTCTCAACTATGTGTTTTGACAAGACTGAGACCAAATTTTTGTAATACTTCTCATATAGAATAATTATGTAATCATATGGGATGTTTTCATCACTGCTTAGGTGTCTGGGGAAAATGAGGAACTTTCCAATGCTCATAAGAGCATGGTTTATTAGACCATCGTGAGGATCTAGTATTGAATTCCCAGAACCAGTTGGTAGATCCCGTATTTGTATTATGTTTTATGTAATGTCTAGGTTTGTCTCAAAGAGGGTGGCTTACCTGTGCTCTCCTTGCCCTTCAGGGAGCAGATAGATTACCTCCCTGTGGAAAATTGTGCTGTAGATATTGAACGCATTTGTATCTTAATTTTGAATGTCTTTAGTCTTATTTGTATTTTAAGTGATTTTTAGACATAATGTTTAAATTACTTCATTTCTTCCAAATAAGTTTAGGCAACTAGTTTTTTTTTTTTTTTCTTTTTTTGAATCGTACATTTGTTTCTTGGTATCTGTGGGTGATTGGTTCTAGGACCCTTTCAGATACAGAAATCCACAGAAGCTCAAGTCCCTGGTGTTGTATTTACATATAACCTACACATGTCCTCCCTGTACTTTAAATCATCTCTAGATTACGTATAATGCTTATACAATGTAAATGCTACATAAATCATTGTTATACTGCATTGCTTTGGGAAAAATGACAGGAAAAAAAAGCCTGTACATGTTCAATACAGACAACAATACATTTTTTTTTCCTCAAATATGTTCAACCTGCAGTTGTTTGAATCCATGGAGGGTTGACTGTAAAAGTAGCACCTTATGGCTGATGAGCCAGCATTCAAGTTGCTCATACTGTCCTATTTAATACTCTACTATCTGTATGTAGTACTGTGGTAAATAGTTTTAGATTTGTGATGAGGTTACAGAGCTGTCAAGGGACGTTTTAACCTGTAGACCGTGGAGTATTAGAATGCTACCTTGACTCACAACCTTCTTGAAGAATTATGCAAATTCTTCAATCAGTCACTCACCCCAGGCCTTCGCAGCCTGCCGACTATTCCAGGTCTAGCTGCGTAGTGGTAGGAAGATAGTATGAGTGAGAGGAGGAGAGAGATTGGTTGTTTGACTGGGATTCATGCAGAGAGGCAGAAGAATCACGGCGTGATATTCTTTGGATCTTCGCACTAGAAAGCATTGCCTTGTCTGTGTCCTTGACCAGCCGCTCTCCTTTTCTCCAGGGACTGGGGCTTCTTGCACGCTATCCTCACTTTCCTCAGCAGGGAAGCTGGGCTGGGAAGGTACAGAGAGAAGCAGATGTGAGGAGCTTATGCTTTTCCTGGAGATCTCTGTGTGGAATTTTTTTTTTTTTATTGTTTTTGTTCTGTGCATCTGTTTAATATCTTCTTTCCCAAATTAAACTTCTTTTCCAATATAAACTTCCCGTGGGCAGGATTTTGTTGTCTTATTTGAATGGTCTTCCTCCCTCAACGTCCGCACACCCCAGTGCCTAGTACAATCCGAGCTGCATAATAGATGCCCTATAAAATACTTGTTTGAATGACTAGTAATTCTATAGGAGAGAAGTACAGAGGTTAACATATATGATTGACTGATTGGTTGATTGATTTCCCTCAGGACACATGCTAACCAAGAGCGAGAAGAACCAGTTATTGGCAATAGCATCGTCCTTGTTTGTGGCTTTCCAGTTAAGAGCACAACATTTTCAAGAAAATTCAAGGTATGGTAATCATTTAAAACAGAATAAATGAGCAGAACAATATTGATAATCTAGTCTACATAGGAAATAACTAATAAAAGATGTGGCTGATCTCAGTTCTAGAGATCTTATGGGTCTTTGGAGAAGTATAATAAAGTCACACTGTATAGATATGATATTGCTTACATTTTGTTTAAACAAGTTTTTTAAGTTCAGAAAGGATAAAAGGATCTTGGCCCTTTTAATTTGAACCTAAGAAGATATTCTGAAATCTGATGGGAAATCCATTCGAGTAGTTAGTGTTTATGATTTCTGTTTTATTTATTTATCTTGAAAAACGTTTGGAGAAGTATATTAAAAGTAGAAATGAATTTGGGCAGTTAAAAAAATATATATCAGAAACTAGTGAAGACACAAGAAGGAATTAACACCAGGTTGAGTTAGTCATTTGTGAGGCGCAAGTGTGCCTTTTAGCTTCCTAGTGACTCAGGTAAAAGGGGAACATGCTTTATATCAGGATAAATAGAAAGAAAACCTCAATGTCATTGGTGCTTCTAGAGACAGGATTATTTATTTTGAGTGTGTGTTTACTTGCTGGAGCAATCCTTTTAAAGGAATCATGCTGTTGATAAATTGTTACTTCAATTTCTTTTCCTTTTTACTTTTTCACAAGAGAAAGAACAAAGATTAAAAAAAAGTAAAAAAAAAAAGATGGAAGGTGACCAACTAGCTTTGAAAAGCACAAATCAGAAACTGAAATTACCCCTGAAGAATTAGGCAGAGGAGAAACTAAATTGGATTTAGGCTGTATCTTAGTGGCTAATGCGGTTTTATTCCAAAAATCTCAGTGTAGTTGGTACTCTTCACTTGTTCTCTTTACCTAGAAAGAATAGGAAGCTTACGGTGCATCTTTATAAAAGTTATGATTTGGTAGCTACCAGGGAGAGATGAAGGGATATAGAATATCAGTAAATGAATGACTGGACGGAGGAGGAAAATCGTCAATAGAACCATGAATCTGCTTGTGCATCTGTTTAATATCTTCTTTCCCAAATTAAACTTCTTTCCCAATATAAACTTCCCACGAACAGGATTTTGTTGTCTTATTTGAATGGTCTTGCTCCCCCAATGTCCGCACACCCCAGTGCTTGTTGTTTGGTTGTTTTTTCTCCCTATAGTTGTGCTGTCTAGTATGGGAGGCACTAGCCATGTATGGCAATTAAGATTAAAGTGAATGGAAGAACCCTTTTCAAAGTCACCTGAAATGTGGCTACATTTCGGCTGTTCCGTAGCCACACGTGCTTAGCAGCAACTGCTCAACTCAGAGAGCCTTTCCACCATGGCAGGTGTATTTCCATCAAGTTCTGCTGGACAGAGTTTGTCTGGAGGGATGTGTGTGTAGGAGAGAATGTTGCTTTTGTTTTAAAACCTGAGTGCCATATTTCTTATTATTCTTTTGATAAATGCAGTATTCATATCCTAATTACCTTCAGATGTTATTTGGACCTTGATTATTTCGGAAGTTCTGAGTGTAGCTAAATATGACTGGTTTGATTTTTAAGAAATGTATGCAAGTTATTTTCAGAGAGTGCTGCCTTACTGTGTGGAAGAATCTGAAAAGGGCTTAAAAAGATGGAGAATAGGCCGGGCGTGGTGGCTCAAGCCTGTAATCCCAGCACTTTGGGAGGCCGAGACGGGCGGATTACGAGGTCAGGAGATTGAGACCATCCTGGCTAACACGGTGAAACCCCGTCTCTACTAAAAAAAATACAAAAAACTAGCCGGGCGAGGTGGCGGGCGCCTGTAGTCCCAGCTACTCGGGAGGCTGAGGCAGGAGAATGGCGTGAACCCGGGAGGCGGAGCTTGCAGTGAGCTGAGATCCGGCCACTGCACTCCAGCCTGGGCGGCAGAGCGAGACTCCGTCTCAAAAAAAAAAAAAAAAAAAAAAAAAAAAGATGGAGAATAAAAATTACCTGTAATCCCATAATTATTCAATAATTACTTTTAATGTTTTGGTAGAATCCCTTCAAAGTGTATGTATATGTATATATGTGTGTGTATATATGTATTTTTATATACATACATGTAGCATTTATACTTTGCATAGAGTCATCCTGGGAATATGGTTTGAATTACTTGTGCAAGATAAACAGCAGTATATTAATCACCCATGCACTCATTATCTAGCTTCAACAACCGTAAAAAACTACCTTCCTTGTTTCATCTTTACCTCTACCCACTCCACACTTTCCCCATTTGTTAATTTTTTAAGGTAAAATGTACAAACACACATATATACACTTCTTACCTGTACGGTTTTTGTTTTTATTTTTTGAAACAGAGTCTTGCTCTGTTGCCCAGGCTGGAGTGCAGTAGTGCAATCTCCGCTCACTGCAGCCTTCATCTCCCGGGTTCAAGCGATTCTCCTGCCTCAGCCTCCCGAGGTGCTGGGACTACAGGCATACACCACCACATCTGGCTAATGTTTTTTTGTATTTTTAGTAGAGATGGGGTTTTACCATGTTGTATGGGCTAGTCTCAAACTCCTGGGCTCGTGTAATCCAGTTTGCCAGCCTTGGCCTCCCAAAGTGCTGGGATTACAGACTTGAGCTAGGCGAAACCTCGTCTCTACTATAAGTACAAAAATTAGCCAGGCGTGGTGGCGGGTGCCTGTAATCCCAGCTACTAGGGAGGCTGAGGGAGGAGAATTGCTTGAACCCAGGAGGCGGAGGTTGCAGTGAGCCAAGAACGTGCCACTGCACTCCAGCCTGGGCAACAAAAGCGTGGCTCCGTCTCAAACAAACAAACAAAAATAAGCTAAACAATCTAATAAAAAAAGGGCAGTAGGTTTGACATAGACTTTTTATCAGAGAAGATAAATGAATGGCATGTAAGTTCATGATAAAATGCTCAGCATCATCAGTTAGTGGAGAAACAAAATCACATATTTATATCACTGCACACCCACTAGAATAATATGCATCAAGTAATGAGTGGATAAATAAAAATTGGCATATCCGTACCACGAGCTTATTCAGCAGTAACAAAGAATAAACAGCTACATTCACTAAAATGTGTGTAAATCTCAGAAATAACATGTGAAGAGACAGAAACTAGATAAAGAAGACTATGTCATGTATGACTTCGTTTATTTGAAATTTATAGGAAAGGCAAAAGTATAAAGAACAAAAGAAAGATCAGTGGTGGTCTGGGTATGGGAGCAAGATTGACTGCACATGAGTTTTATTCTAAAACTGGATTGTGGTGATGGATGTACAACTATATAAATGTATTACAATCTCACTTGATCTTAGCCAAAAGGCCGAGAAGTGATATCAATGTATTACAATCTCATCAGACTGTACAATTAAAATGTATAGATGTTATTGGCCAGGTGCAGTGGCTCACGCCTGTAGTCCCAACTTTGGGAGGTCAAGGCGGGCTGATAGCATGAGACCAGGAGTTCGAGACCAACCTGGCCAACATGGCGAAACCCTATCTGTACTGAAAATACAAAAATTAGCCAGGCATGGTGGTGCATGCCTGTAGTCCCAGCTACTCGGGAGGCTGAGGCAAGAGAATTGCTTGAGCCTGGGAGGCATAGGTTGCAGTGAGCTGAGATCACGCCACTGCACTCCAGCCCAGGTAACAGAGTGAGACCCTGTCTCGAAGTAATAAAATAAAAAGTAAAATGTATAGATGTTATACATGTAAATTATATCTTAATGCAACTTAAAAAAAACTGTACGTGTAGGTACCAGCAAAGGGCTTGAAAGAGGTGGGGAGTATTATGAGAAGTGTTAAGATGATGGAAGATATATGTAAAAATAAGTTGTGTTTGAAACTTGAGTAGAAACAGATACTAAGGAGTCAGGTTACTGACATGGAAGACTTGGTGGATGGTGGTAATAACAACAGTGCAAGAGCAGCTTTGAAAGGAAAATATGAGAAGTTCCATTTAGGGAGCTGAGTTTGAGATCCTTGACAACCATAATTGTAGCTCCTAAGGACTTAGCAATATGATATATCCCTATCCCTTTGACTGTTTCTTCTTTAATAATAATATATATGCCCCTTTGAGCCCATTAGGAAATGCTTGGGGCATGCTTTTGTACTCATTAATTCAATAATTTTTTTTGTAATAATCAAATGCACACAGTTTTAGACTTCAACTGTGTTCCTTAAAGTGTACTCCATAGAGCACTAGTTTGGGGGAGGTATTAAAAGGCATTACTTAAGAAAATGTTTCTGTGTTTAAATTAACGTGGAAAATCCCTTGTTAAGTTGGAAACCTCTTAGAGACTGTCATACAGGCACATCTCATTTCATTGTCCTTTGCTTTATTGCACTTCTCAGATACTGCATTTTTTACAGATTGAAGGTTTATGGCAACCCTGCATTGAGCAAGTCTTTTTGTGCTGTTTTTCCAACAGCATGTATTCACTGTCTCTTTGTCACATTTTGGTAATTTTCATAACATTTCAGACTTCGTCATTATTATCATATCTGTTTTGGTGATCTGGGATTAGTGATCTTTGATGTTCCAATTGTAATTGTTTTGGGGTGCCACAAACCATGCACATGTAAGATGATGAACTTAATTGACAAATGTGTGTGTTCTGATTCACTGACCCAGCCATTCCCAGTGTCTCTCACTCTCCTTGGGTCTCCCTATTCCCTGAGATACAGTAATATTGAAGTTAGGCTAATTAATAACAAAGCAGTGGCCTTTAAGTGTTCAAGTGAAAGGAATAAGTAGCACGTCTTTCACTTTAAATCAAAAGGTAGAAATGATTAAGCTTAGTGAAGAAGGCATGTTGAAAGCCGAGGCAGGCTAGGCCTCTTGTGCCAAATGGTTAGCCAAGTTGCGAATGCAAAGGAAAAGGTCTTGAAGGAAATTAAAAGTGCTATTCCAGTGAACACATAAATGATAAGAAAGTGAAACAGCCTTATTGCTGACATGGAGAAAGTTTTATAGGTCTGGACAGAAGATCAGACCAGCCACAAAATTAACTTAAGTGAAAGCCTAATCTAGAGCAAGGCCCTAACTCTCTTCAATTCTGTGAAGGCTGAGAGAGGTGAGGAAGCTGCAGAAGAAAAGCTTAAAGCTTTCAGAGTGTGGTTCATGAAATTTAAGGAAAGAAGCTGTCTCCATAACATAAAAGTGGAGGGGAAGCTGCAAGTGCTGATGTGGAAGCTGCAGTAATTTATCTAGAAGATCTTACTAGGATCATTGATGAAGGTGGCTACACTGAACAGCAGATTTTCAGCATAGATAAGACAGCCTTCTATTGAAAGAAGATGCCATCTTGGACTTTCATAGCTGGAGAGGAAAAGTCAATTCCTGGCTTCAGAGCTTCAAAGGACTGATGGTAGGGGCTAAGGCAACTGATGACTTGAAGTAGAAGCCAGTGCACATTTACCATTCCATAATCCCTAGGGTCTTTAAGAATTATACTAAATCTGCTCTGCCTGTGCTCTAGAAATGGAACAACAAAGCCTGGATGACAAAATGTACACTTACAGCATTATTTACTGATTATTTTGACCCCACTGTTGAGACCTACTTTCAAAACAAAAAATGTTTTTTTTCAAATGATTGCTGCTCATTGACAGTGCACCTGGTCACCCAAGAGCTCTGATGGAGAGGCACAAGGAGATTAATGTTGTTTTCACGCCTGCTAACACAACATCCATTCTGTAGCTTATGGATCAGGGAGTCATTTTGATTTTCAAGTCTTATTATTTAAGAAATACATTTCACAAGGCGATAGCTGCCATAAATAGTGATTCCTTTGATGGATCTGGTGGACAAAGCAAATTGAAAACTTTCTGGGAAGGATTCACCATTCTAGATCCCCTTAAGAACACTTGTGCTTCAATGGGCAAAATAAAAGATCAACATTAACAGGAGTTTGGAAGAACTGGCTTTGAGGTGTTCAAGAAGTCATTGAAGGAAATACCTACAGATGGGGTGGAAATAGCAAGAAAACTAGAAGTAGAATCTGAAGATGTGGCTGAATTGCTGCAATCTCATGGTAGAACTTGAATGGATGAGAGTTGCTTCTAATGGATGAGCAAAGAAATTTTGCTTAAAAAGCAAAGTTTTTAAGATGGACTCTACTTCTGGTGAAGATGCTGTGAACATTGTTGAAAAGGATTTTAGAATATTACATTAACTTAGTTGCTGAAGCAGCTTAGAGGATTGACTCTAATTTTGAAAGAAGTTCTACTGTGGGAAAAATGGTATCAACAGCCTAACATGCTACAGGGAAACCTTTCATGAGAGGAAGAATCAATTGGTTTGGCATACTTTATTGTTGTCTTATTTTAAGAAACTGCCGCAGCCTCCCCAGCCTTCAGCATCCATCAGCCTGATCAGTCAGCAGCCACCCTCTACCAGCAAAAAGATTATGACTCATTAAAGGCTTAGATGATGGTTAGCATGTTTTAGTAATAAAGCACTTTTTTTTTTTTTTTTTTTGAGACAGAGTGTCGCTCTGTTGCCCAGGCTGGAGTACAGTGGTGTGATCTCGGCTAACTGCAACCTCCACCTCCCAGGTTCAAGCAATTCTCCTGCCTCAGCCTCACAAGTAGCTGGGACTACAGGCACGTGCCACCACACCCGGCTAATTTTTTTGTATTTTTAGTAGAGACGGGGTTTCACCATGTTAGCCAGGATGGTCTCGATCTCCTGACCTTGTGATCTGCCTACCTTGACCATCCAAAGTGCTGGGTTTACAGGTGTGAGCCACCATGCCCGGCCTAAAGTACTTTTTTGTTTGTTCGTTTTTTTTTTGAGACGGAGTCTCGCTCTGTCACCCAGGCTGGAGTGCAGTGGCCGGATCTCAGCTCACTGCAAGCTCCGCCTCCCGGGTTTACGCCATTCTCCTGCCTCAGCCTCCCCAGTAGCTGGGACTACAGGCGCCCGCCACCTCGCCCGGCTAGTTTTTTGTATTTTTTTGTAGAGACGGGGTTTCACTGTGTTAGCCAGGATGGTCTCGATCTCCTGACCTCGTGATCCGCCCATCTCGGCCTCCCAAAGTGCTGGGATTACAGGCTTGAGCCACCGCGCCTGGCCTAAAGTACTTTTTAATTAAAGTTTGTACATTGGTTTTAAGAGCTATTGCATGCTTAATAGACTACAATACAGTGTAAACGTAGCTTTTATACACATTGGAAAACTAACAAATTCATGTGACTTGCTTTATTGAAATGTTTGCTTCATTGCAGTGGAACTGATCTCACAGTGTCTCCAAGGTATTCCTATATACTAAAATGCATTCTTAAACTCTTTAAGAGCAGGATATAGTTGGACTCTTACCTAAACTCTTTTTTTCTTGTGAAAACCATTTTCCTAAAAGCTCTTTGAAAAATTAATATTCCAATGAATGGTTTTGGGAAACACAGAGTACTTTATATTATGATTTATAGTGTTTTAGATAGTTCAAACACTAACATTCCTTAGAGATTGTTGAAATATTTAGGGCAGTTGCTTTATAAAGTAGAGGTTAAGAAGCAATCTTACTTTATAGTCTTCTGCTAATTTCTAGCTAAAATTGTAAATGTGATAATTGCTACATTAAAACATTTAAGTATCTTATTTTTGAACTCATTATCTTTTATAAATTAGAAACAAAATATGTATTTATGAACTATGTAGACTGCAAGTTCACTTATCCAGATAATTGCACATTTATTTCCTATACAGCAGAAATTGTTCATTTTTGGTGAGTTTATTTTCTGTTGAAAAAAGGGTACTATCACTTATATAGTATTATCAGTTTATTGTAAAATTGCTACAACCTGTAACAGCGGAGAGCTGTAACATTTAGCAAATATACTGTGCTTCTTCACAAAGCGTAATCTTGTTTAGCTAAGTGAAGCTGTGTTTCTGACTTGCTTTCTGAGGAGGTCCCTGACACCTACATCATGAAAGCTGATGTAGGGTGTTTGAACCTTCGCATTTTGGCTTTAGAGTCATGTTTTCACAATCGGCTTGGGAATGGAGTCTAAGAGTCACCCTCCAGGTGTGGCTCTGTGTTGCTTTGTCATGGGTGTGTTCGTGAAATGTTTTTCCTTCCAAACCAGTAGCCCACAGCCCTTCCTTTGTGTTGCTTGTTTTGGCTGGTGATCTTATTTTTCCAATTTCGCTATGGGCTTCACTCTTTCATCATTTATGACTTGGAAAAACACATTAATAATACATACCCCTAGTATTTGGATAGTAAAACGATAGTGGTACATTTTAGAAAAAAAGAAAAGTTAATGTCAGAAATAATAGCAATTTTTGGGGGGATGAATATAAAATAAATTTGATGAACTCAATTTTTTACTGACTTACCATGAAGGTTTCTTTTTATTTATTCTTAAACACTTATATTGACAGAAATGAATCATTAAAAGCTAGTTATATTAAACAATCACTTTTTTTAAGCTAAAATGATTTTGTTGACATTGTAGTTTGATATAATAATTTGTTTCACTAACTGGTAATGATTGGAAGAAAAAATAGTAAAGATAATGTTTTACTCATTTTTAGTGATCTTTATTTTTGCTCAAAATGTCTGTTTTCCTTAGATCCAGATGTTGTTCTTGGATCTGGATTCAGCTTTCTTGAGAATCTGGATAACTTATCCTGGCTCGAGTACTGCCCGTCATCCCAGGCATCTCAGACAGTAGTGAAGATACTGTTCTGCCCTCTCTCAATTTCTTTACCTCCTCCTTTCTCCAGTGTTATTTCTTCATCCATTCCTTTCTTTTGTCAGGTTTTTGTAGCTGGACAGATTGTCCTTTATCCTTGCTTCTGCTCTATCATTCAGCCTTCCTAACTTCATAGTTATTACCTTTCTGCTGAGTTTCTTGCTTTATCATTGTAATGATCACCATTTCTAGGGCTGAACCAGCCAACTTTCTCGGTAGTAGAATGTCTGGTGATTAAATTATTTTTCTCTAGTAGAGGGCTGCTTTGCATTCCTGTTACTTTGCGGGTTTTAAGAATCTAGCAGGGGGCATGCCTCAGAGTAAGCCCTGACTCCCTTTTAGAGGTCAGTTCTCAGGATTGAGCCCTGCTGAGGTGGGTGTGGACAGTATTATCTCTTTTCATATGTTAAATATATTTTAAGATGTTTGAAAAGAAATGTTGACCCTGTGGGTCTTATAAAATCATCTTTTACTGCAGATATATAGTAAATTCATTACATTTTGTTGACCTGATTTTGTTTGCTTCTTTCTTCCCTCACCCATTTTGCCATTCCATAGAGGTTATGGAGGATATGTTAGAATACTCATTTTTAAGCAAACAATTAGAAAAAAACCTGCAATGTTGATGTCTTTAATCCACTTGGAATTCACTTATGTGGACATTATGACGTGGGGTTCTTCTTTGTTATTTGGAAAGTTGCTTTCCAAATTTTTATAAAACATTGTTTATAAAACGTTGTTTTATAAAATATTTTTTATAAAACATTCTAGTCCACTCCCTGCAAATTAGTATTTGTTTATAATTCCAAGGTTGGCAAGACAGAAATGCATGCAAGTTATATATATTCTCTCTCCCTCTCCCCACTGCCTTCCTCTTTCATGTGGGTATGCTTGCACACATGAACACGCACCCCTGCATCTATGTAAATAGGTATGTTGTATTAGTCCATTCTTACATACCTATAAAGGCATACCTGAGACTGGGTAGTTTATAAAGAAAAGAGGTTTAATTGACTCATGGTCCCACATGGCTGGGGAGGCCTCAGGAAACTTACAGTCATGGCAGAAGGTGAAGGAAAAGCAGGCACATCTTCACATGGGTGGCAGGAGAGAGAGAGCACAAAGGGGGAGGTGCTGCCTACTTTCAAACAACTAGGTCTTTCTGTGAGAGCTCACTTGCTATCACGAGAACAGCAAGCAAGAAATCTGCCC
The DNA here is from genome assembly GCF_000951035.1 of Colobus angolensis palliatus. Lineage (NCBI taxonomy): Eukaryota > Metazoa > Chordata > Mammalia > Primates > Cercopithecidae > Colobus > Colobus angolensis. The sequence continues at coordinate 10,906,482 of NW_012114252.1, forward strand.
CCATTATCCAATCACTTCCCACCAGTTTCCTCCCCCAATACTGGGACTTACAATTCAACATGAGATTTGGGTGGGGACGTGGAACCAAACCATATAATATATATAAACATGTAAATACATTTTGTACATTTTGTGATATGGTGGCAAAACTAGAATTTAGAGTTATAAGTCTAGATTTTAGTCATAACTCTACCACTTATTAGTAATATGAGCTTAGGTATGTATTTTACTTTAAGCTTACCTATAAAATGAGAGTAATCTATATTCTGTCTTTTTCATATGAGAATCATTGTTATTGTATAATTACATAGCAACACCCAGATTCTTTACCTCATTGTTATAAATAAATAAAAAAGAATCTATAATATATTGTAGTACACAAATTAGTAAATGTGTTATGAATAAACCAAAAGGAAACCATCAAGAATAAGATGCCGTATTTTTTACTTCTTTATACAATAGCTATACATATATATGACAAGAAAGAAAAAGTCGGAGTCTAGTTTTCTTCAGTGAAGTAAATAATGAGATGTTTCATGTTATATTCCAGTAAATAGGACACCATTAAAGTTTGTTTTTGATGTTATTTAATAAATGTATTTCTTTGTGGGTTTTTATTTTGCTTTTATGCTTAGAAAGCAATATTTTCTACCTAAGATTTTGTAAAATATTTACTTATATTTTTATTTCTGGTCTTTTGGAAGTTTCCTTTATTTTACTGGTATTTCATATTTCAAATTTATTATGTGTGATGATAGGAGATTGAGATCTGATTTTATTTTTTCGTATGGGTAACCAGTAGAATCAGTTCCATTTATTGACTTGCATATCCCTGCTTTTTTTTTTTTTTTTTTTTTAATTAGAGACAGAGTCTTATTATGTTGCCCAGGTGTGAACACAGCTGATTGCAGCCCCAACCTCCTGGGCTCAAGCATTCCTCCCACCTCAGCCTTCTGAGTAGCTGGGACTATATATAGGCGTGCCCCATTATAGTAACTTTTCTCTTGTTTCTAGAGTGGCAGTTATATTACCTCCTGAGTCACTGGGGATGTTTGGGTATGGATAACAGAAACCCTGATTGAAACCGATACAGTTTTCATCTCATATAGAATTAAGAGGTTCAGAAGATATGAAGGATGAGGCTTAGTATGTTAGTCTGCTGAATGCAGCTGGAGAGGAGTAAGCAAGCTGTCGAATAGTAGGAAATGGAGTTGCGTCAGATGGGCTACCATCAAGGATTCCTGCTCTTAACTTTGAGTGAAGTGCGGAGCCATTGCAAGGTTTTGAGCAATGAAGAGTATGAGCAACATGTGTATTCACAAGATCTTCCTGGCTGCAGTGTTGCAGTTAGTCAACTGGAGTAAAAGGGGAAGCTGATGCCAGAAAGGGTAGGGTCCTAGGCCTGAGCCCTGAGACTCTTCAATATGAGAAAGCTAGAAAGATGAGGAGGATTCAACAAAGGAGACTTGAGAAGGAGATAGGTAGAAAACTAGGCCTGGGTGGAGTTCAGGGAGCCAAATGAAGAAAGGGCAGCAGGGAGAAAGGAGTGTTCAACTGCAGTGTGTCAGATGGGATGGAGAATGACCATTGACCTTTGAACAATGTGGACGTCACAGGAGACCTGACTAGAGCAGTTTTAGGGGAGGCACATGGAAAGTGGGGCTTAACTTCGGATTGGTGGGGGTTCGAGAAAGAGTGGGAGGGAGAAACTGGAGATTATAAATCCCAGCATCCCTTTTGAGGACTGACCTTTTTTTGTGTATACACATAGTCTGGTCTTATTTTGATTCTACCAGAAAATGGGCCATTCTTTTAAAAGGATGTCCTTTTTTGCATTATTACGCTGTCATCAGTTTCCCATGTTAAATATTCTTTGAAAAAGTGGTTTTCAAAGACCATACAATGTTAATATCTTTTAATAATTTAACATATGATGGAAAATCTTTCTCTGATAGAACTGACAAATCCAGAGAATGAATTTACATTAGGTCATGTTATACTAGTGGTCACTGACATTGCAGGGTGAGATGTGTACTCCACATCCCTTAAATACCGAAAATGCATACACTGAATTCTGTATGGCCCTTATGGCATTTCCTCTTTTCAGTGATTCAGGTTGGGAAAATTAGAGTCACCTTTGGTTCTTTTGGCTCCCTAATATGGCACTGAATTGTTAGAGCAGTTGGCATGGTGCAGTGGATGGGACAAGCGCTAAGCGAGGTGTCAGGAGTCAGGATCTGGATCCAGCCCCAGTGCCATGTTTCCAGGTTCCACAGGCCCTTGTGCACAATGATTCAGCTTTTAACTCAGTTTTCTCTCTTGAAAAATGGCAGTGTTGAATTGGATGATTACTGAAGCCTTTTTCAGCTCTGATGCTATTTGAATTGCATGAAGTCACAGGTTTTACTTTCTGGTTTCTTTTTTCTTTTCCTTTCTTTTCTTTTCTTTCTTTCTTTCTTTCTTTTTTTTTTCCGAGACAATCTTGCTCTGTCATCCAGGCTGGCGTACAGTGGCGTGATCTTGGCTCAGTACAGCCTCTGCCCCCTGGGCTCAAGCAATTCTCCTGCCTCAGCCTCCCAGGTAGCTGGGATTACAGGCATGCACCACCACGCCTGGCTAATTTTTGTATTTTTAGTAGAGACCAGGTTTTGCCATGTTGGCCAGGCTGGTCTCAAAATCCTGACCTCAGGTCATCCACCCGCTTTGGCCTCCCAAAGTGCTGGGATTACAGACATGAGCCACTGTGCCTGGCCACTTTCTGGTTTCTACTTTATCCTCATAATTTCTCTCTTGGTATTTGAGCAGGGGTTAAAGACTTAGAAAAAGAAACAACTTCACTATGGCCTATAATATTGATGGAAATACTTCAGTCTGAAAAGTTAAAATAAAGCACTCACTTTTGTGGAGGATGACTTTGGCTGCATGGAATCAGTGTACTTTGTGCTCAGGCTTACTAGAACATATCAAGTATCATGACTGGTTACACAGCCTGGTGTCAGTTTAACTCTTTCAGCCACAGTAGCATAATGGGAAATTACTTTCACTTGGGTTCTCTGTATGTGCAGTCGTTGTGTCTGCATTTGTATTGTATTGTCTTTCCTCATCTGGCTTCCTGATAAAATGGAGAATTGATTTTTTAGTGATTTCTGCCTAGCAGAGACAATTATCTGTTTATTTTTCTTGGCCTTTCCTGGTTTTGGATACAGAATTTATTCACCTGTTATTAAATTTTTCAATTAGATGATAAAAATTTAAGGTTTTTGAAATATGATCTTAACCACTAAAAGATGGGTGGGGAGAGAAACACAGAAAAAAGTAACCATGTGAAAATAATTCCCTAGGAAAAGCAAGTATTGTTGAACGGGTGCATATTGGCTCTTTTGCTAAAATGTCTTCTGAATTAAAAGAACATGTGAAATTATAACACATTTATACATCAATGAAAATAAAACTTATCATAACTCGTTTCATACTCTCAAATAAGCCACTTCACTGTGACAGTGAAGGTGATGTGATACCTGACTATACAATAAAAAAATAGCACTTTAAGTATATATTTACAAATGTATGTATACACTCTTTGTCTTTGGAAATATCTACTTTCATTTGAACAAATAAATCCCCTAAAAGCAATAAGATGAGATAAAACATTAACTCAATCATTATCATTTAGGCTTGCCTCACTTTTTACTATGTCTGTTACGATATTTTCAGTTACTTAGTATGACTGTGTTTAAGACGGTTTAGAAATCTATGTGAGATTAAGTACAAGATACTTGGTGGATAAGAAAGCATATTTACATATTTTTGCTAACTATTATATTGTAAAATATTTTTATTTTGATCCTACTGTATGAGCTGAGTGGAAGACAGAATAGCCTGATTATTGCCAGAGAATTTCTCTATTCCCTGCAATGATTCCAGAAGCTCTTGCACACTTCATCAGTATTATTGTAATTCTTTGGCTGCAGGATATTTGGCAGCTGTTGCACCCCACTGGCAAATCCTATTCATACTTCTTTCCCATTCACCATTGCCATTGGAGAATTGATTTCTCTCTCCTCTACTCTAACCTTTCCCAATTCATTTTGGATTGTTCAATGTGAAACATTTTAATTTCATATCATACAGCTATTCAGCTTACAGTGTCTTTTTTAACCTGTCACCAGGGTAACAGCATAGCATGCTTTCTTTAGGCAATCAAGTTTTTTATTTCACATGCTTAATGTTGCATTAAATGTTTGCATTTTGTTTAACCCCCCTTAAATACTTTGAACTCTGGATATGTTTTATAGGATAATGAAATCCTTGATTTTTGAATTGAAACTAAATCAGCACCATCAGTGCATTTATAGTAAAATGTCAGAAGATTAATTTACATAATACAAAGATTATTATTAAAAACCCAAGTTAGCTGATCTGTGTAAGGCAATTTTCTGTAGATAATGGAGGAATATTTGTATATATTATAATATTTGTGTTCAGCCTTGTTCCAAAAAAGGATTTAAAAGTTGTTTAGAGATTGTCAGTGAGATAAGTATAAAACTTAAAAGAGGGATAGATTTGGTGCAAATGGGAAAATATATCTTTTGAACCCATTACTTGATTTTTCAGTATAATGCTTTTTTCTCTGTTTGTATATATGAAGATTTGGTTACTTGATTTTTCAGTATAATGCTTTTTTCTATATTTGTATATATGAAGACCATAATGATTTATGCATGTGGCAATGGGTGAAGTAATGAGATGTACTAGAGTAAGATTCGGCATCTTTTCTAGGAGACCAGTGTGGGCATTATGTGCTTTAACATCTCTTCATCAGTTTACTTTAGAACTACCTTTTCCTTAAAATAAATAATTTAATAATAATAGATTAGTGAAGATAAAAATGCATATGTTTAGATAGTGATTATTTGACTTGAATTGGATAGACCTCAGTTTCCCTTTATGGAGCTACGGTAGTCATCTTTTCAGCCTTATCCCCAATAATACGTTCAATGAAATTTGTTCTGTGAATAAATCCTGTGATATTTGGAAAATGCTAAGAAATGTGTAAGACAAGGTAGAGCACAGACTAGCAAACCATGTTGTTTGAAAGCATTGTCGTTTTAAAGGGTACTGTCAGTATACTAGCTGTTTCAATGTCCTTATATTCCATTATACAATCACCAAAGCTTTCACGTTAATCTACAGGGTAAACACTGATTTAAGCTACCTGTTCTTTTCTTTTAAACCATCTTTTAATAAGTTCTTTTTTACAATAAATGTATGTGTGTTTATTATCTTATTCTTGATTTTTGTTTTCTTTGGAAATTCTGGTTTCTTACAGTGTATCAGACTATTTAGAAATGTTGAGTATTCATATGCAACTAGTGGCCCTGAATGTAGATAACATTAGTCTAGATGACCAGTGTTCTGATCATCCACAAACATCACCTTCTTTCAGTAAGTTTCTCAATATATATTTTAATGATGATAAACTTTTACCTCCAGAGTTAAAGTTATCAGATCATTCCAAAAATAACAAATAGTACTCCATGTGATAAGATGCATGTGCTGGCTGGGCGTGGTGGCTCACACCTGTAATCCCAGCACTTTGGGAGGCCGACGTGGGCGGATCATGAGGTCAAAAGATCGAGACCATCCTAGCTAACACAGTGAAACCATGTCTCTACTAAAAATACAAAAAAATTAGCCAGACATGGTGGTGGGCGCCTGTAGTCCTAGCTAATTGGGAGGCTGAGGCAGCAGAATGGCATGAATCTGGGAGGCAGAGCTTGCTGTGAGCCGAGATCGTGCCATTGCTCTCCAGCCTGAGTGACAGATCGAGACTCTGTCTCAAAATAATAATAATAAAAGCATGTGCTTACAATAATAATGAAACAGTCTTTGACCTTTAGGAACTGTAACATCAAATGGGATAGATAGACATGGAGCAGATAGTTAACTATTCTGAAGAATATCAAAGGGGAAAAGTCCGGATTGTTGTCCTGCGGAAGGGGAAGGAATCTCATTTCCAGATTTTCCACATAATTTTATCTAAGATGTCAGTTTTCAACAAAGAGTTATAAGACATGTAATGAAACATGAAAGTGTGGCTCATTCACAGGATAAAAATAAGCCAATAGAAATGTCCAGGGGAGAGCCTAAATTTTGGACTTACTACACAGCAACCTTAAAAAACCTGTTGTAAATACATTCAAGAACTAAAGGAAATGAGGAATGAAGAAATAAAGGACAGTATGGCAATGATGTTTCACTAAACACAGTATCAATAGAGAGAAATGATAAAATCGCAAAAAATTTTTTTTTTTTTGAGACGGAGTCTGGCTCTGTCGCCCAGGCTGGAGTGCAGTGGCCGGATCTCCGCTCACTGCAAGCTCCACCTCCCGGGTTCACGCCATTCTCCTGCCTCAGCCTCCCGAGTAGCTGGGACTACAGGCGCCCGCCACCTCGCCCGGCTAGTTTTTTGTATTTTTTAGTAGAGACGGGGTTTCACCGTGTTCGCCAGGATGGTCTTGATCTCCTGACCTCGTGATCCGCCCGTCTCAGCCTCCCAAAGTGCTGGGATTACAGGCTTGAGCCACTGCGCCTGGCCGCAAATAAAAATTTTTGAGATTAGAAGTACAATACCTAAAATGAAAAAATACATTAGATGGACTCAACAGTAGATTTGAGCAAGCAGAAGAAACAATCTGCAGATTTGAAGATAAGTCGATTAAGATCATCCAGTGTGAAGAACAGAAAGAAAAATGGAAAAACAACAACAACAAACCCCAAGAGCCTCAGAGATTTATGGTACACAATCAGTGTACTAACATATATGTACTGGGAGTCCCAGAAGAAAAGGAGAAAGAAACAAAAACAGTATCTAAAGAAATAGTGGTCAAAAATGCCTTAAATTTCCTGCTCATTCAAGAAGCTTCATAAACTCCAAGTAGAATAAACTCAAAGAGATCCACACCTACACATATCATAGTCAAACTGTCAAAAACCAAAAAGAATCTTGGAAACAGCAAGAGTAAAATGATTCATCATATAAAAGGATCCTCCAAAAGACTAGGAGTTCACTTTTCATCAGATACCATGAAAGCTAGAAGAGAAAGGGATTTTATACATAAAGTGCTCGGGGAAAAATGCCAACCAAAAATCTTATGGGTAACAAAACTGCCCTTTCAAATGACATGATAACATTCCCAGGTAAACAAAACCTGAGAGAATTTGTAAGACCTGCACTACAATAAATACAAAAGGAAGTTCTTAAGACTGGAATGAAAGGATACTGAACAGTAACTTAAATACACATAAGAGCACTGGTAGACTGGGCATGGTGGCTCACGCCTGTTATCCCAGCCCTTTGGGATGCCAAGGGGGTGGATCACCTGAGGTCAGGAGTTCGAGACCAGCCTGGCAAACATGGTGAAACCCCATCTCTACTAAAAAAACAAAACACACAAAAAAATTAGCCAGGCATGGTGGTGCATGCCTGTAATCCCAACTACTTGGGAGGCTGAGGCACGAGAATCACTTAAACCCAGGAGGTAGAGGTTGCAGTGAGCCGAGATCATGCCACTGCACTCCAACCGGGGTGATAGAGCAAGACTCTGTCTCCACAAAAAAAAAAAAAAATGAAAAGAAAAAAAGCACTGGTTAAGAGAACTACATTGGTAAACATAAAATAAATGTGTTATTTACTTTGTAAGTTTTTTTTCCTTTTCTGATTTAAAAGGTGACTGCGTAATGTAATAATTGTAAATTATTGTGTTGTTGGGCACACCATGTACACAGGGTAATTTGCATGACAATTAGAAGACAAAGGAGGGTGGAGCAAATGAAGCCAAGTTGGACGTCATTTTCTATATACTATTCCAATTAAGTTAGCATCAACCCAAATGATATTGTTTAAAGGTACGGTGATAATTGTAATGCCCAGGATAACCACTAAGAAAAATAACTTTAAAAAATGGTAATATTAGTAAAAGAAAAATCAAGGGAATTAAAATGAGACAATAGAAAACGTTGATTTAAAACAAGGCAATAATAAAGGAATAGAGGGAGAAAAAAGATACGACATATAGAAAGTAAAAAGCAAAATGGTAGATGTAAATCCTACCTGATGGATAATTGATTATATTAAATGCAAATGGCTTAATCTTGTCAAGAGCAGATACTGACAGAATAGATTTAAAAATGTGATCAAACCATATGCTTTACAGGAGACATACTTTAGAGTCAAAGGCATAAATAGGTCAGTTGTAAAAGGATGGAAAAAAGTATCAGACAGACATTGTATTTGTAATATTATCACCATTTTATTATCAGTAATGCTGATATCAGATAAAATAGCCTTCTTTTTTTTTTTTTTTTTGAGATAGGGTCTTGCTCTGTCACCCAGGCTGGAGTGAAGTGGCATCATAGGTCACTGCAAGCTCAAACTCCTGGGCTCAAGTGATTCTCCTGCCTCAGCCTCCTGAGTAGCTGGGACTAGAGGGCATGCCCTAATATTTGGCAATTTTTTTTTTTTTTAATAGAGATGAGGTCTTGCTATGTTACCCGGGCTAGTCTCGAACTCCGGGGCTCAAGTAATCCTCACACCTCAGCCTCCTGAAGTGCTGGGATTTTAGGTATGAGCCAACACACCCAGACTTTTTTGTATTTTTTTTTTCTTCAAGAGACAAAGTCTTGCTCTGTCACTGAAGCTAGAATGCAGTGGTGTGATTATAGCTCATTGCTGCTTCTAATTCTTGAGCTCATGTGATTCTTCTGCCTTAGCCTCCCAATTAACTAGGACTACAGGTGTACCCACCACGCCCAGCTAACTTTAAAAAATCTTTTTTAGAGGCAAGTTTTTCCTTTATTGCCCAGGCTGGTCTTGAACTCCTGACCTCAAATGCCTGGACTCAAGTGATCCTTCTGCCCCAGCCTTCCAAGTCGCTGGGATTATAGGCATGAGCTGCCAAGGCAAAATATTGTTCAAGACAAAATTATTGCTAGAGACAGGGGGATATTTTATAATGATAAAAGGGTCAATCCATCAGAAAGCCATAACAAGTATAAACATATATATACCTAATAACGTAGTTCCCAAAAATGTGAAGCAAAGCTGAGACAAAGAGAGAAATAGACAATTCCACAATACGTCACTTTGAAAAATGGGTAGAACAACTAGACAGAATATCAGCAAGGAAATAAAAGTGTTGGACTGCCCTATAGACCAAATAGACCTAACAGAAATCTCTAGAATAATCTCTCCAATGACAGCAGAATATACCTGTCTCAAGTGCCTGTGTAACATTCTCCAGGCTAAACCATATTTACCATACCGTAGCATACCATTTACTAGGCCATAAAACAGGCCTCAATAAATTTACTAGAATTGAAATCATACAAAATATGTTTTCTGACAAATTAAATGAAATTAGAAAACAACAAGGAAAATGTGGGTCGTTCATACATATGTGGAATTAAGCAGTGTACTACCAAATAACCAATAGATTTAAAAATTTACAGAGGAAACTAGAAAATATTTTGTGGTTAATATAAACAACACAACATCTAAAAACGTGTGGGCCGCACATAAAGCAGTGCTTAGAGGGAAATTGAGAGCTGTAAGCACGTGTATTAAAAAAAGAAGAGGCCAGGCATAGTGGCTCACATTTGTAATCCTAGCTCTTTGGGAGGCTGAGGCGAGCAGATTGTTTGAGCCCACTAGTTCGAGACCAGCCTAGGCAACATGGTGAAACCCCATCGCTACAAAAAATACAAGAATTTGCTGAGTTGGTCCGGGCGCGGTGGCTCAAGCCTGTAATCCCAGCACTTTGGGAGGCCGAGACGGGCGGATCACGAGGTGAGGAGATCGAGACCATCCTGGCTAACCCAGTGAAACCCCGTCTCTACTAAAAAATATAAAAAAAAACCTAGCCAGGCGAGGTGGCGGGCGCCTGTAGTCCCAGTTACTCGGAGGCTGAGGCGGGAGAATGGCGTAAACCTGGGAGGCGGAGCTTGCAGTGAGCTGAGAACCGGCCACTGCACTCCAGCCCGGGCGACAGAGCGAGACTCCGTCTCAAAAAAAAAAAAAGAATTTGCTGAGCATGGTGGCACATGCTTGTAGTCCCTGCTACTTAGAAGGCCGAGGTTGGGGGATTGCTTGAACCCGGGAGGCGGAAGTTGCAGTGAGCCAAGATCGTACTGCTATACTCCAGCCTGGGTGGCAGAGTGAGACCCTATCTCGAAATAAAAGAAGAAATAAAGCTGAGTGTGGGTTTGGTGGCTCATGCCTGTAATCGCAATTCTTTAGGAAATTGAAACTGGAGGATCACTTCAGCCCAGAAGTTTGAGACTCCATCTCTACAAATAATAGTAATAATAATAATAATAAAATAATGTCACTGGGTGTTTACACACCTGTAATCCCAGCTACTCAGAAGGCTGAAGTGGGAGGATTGGCTGAGCCCAGGAAGTCAGGGCTGTAGCAGTGAACCGAGATCATGCCACTGTACTCCAGTCTGGCTGACAGAGTAAGACCCTGTCTCAACAAAGAAAGAAAGAGAGAGAGAGAGAGAGAGAGAGAGAGCGCGAACGAGCAGGGGAGGGAGGGAAGGAAGGAAGGAAAGAAGGAAGGAAGGGAAGGAGGGAGGAAGGGAGAAAAGGAAAGAAAGGATCAATTACCTTATCTTCCATTTTAGGAAACATGGAAAAATAGAGCAAACAAGCAGAGGGAATAAAATACTGAAAACTGGAGTAGAAATAAATGAAATAGATACTGGAAAACAATAGAGGAAATCAATAAAAGCAAAATGTGTTTGTTGGAAAGATCACAGAAATGACAAACCTATAGATAGGCTGACCAAAAGAAAAAGAAAACTCAAATTGTAAAATCAGGAGTAATAGGGGGTATGCCTACTGACCTTACAGAAATTCAGATGATCATAAGGGAATACTGTGAACAATTGTTTGCCAATAAACAAGATAATTTAGATAAAATGGAGAAATTCATAGAAAGATACCGACTGCCAACACTTTCTCAAGAGAAAGTAGGAAATCCGAATAGACTTATCATTAAGTAAAGAGATTGAACTAATCACTGCAAAACTTCTTAGAAAGAACTCAGGACCAGATGACTTCACTGGTTAAAAAGAGTTAAAGGAAAATTACTTAATACTAATCCTCACAAACTCTTCCAAAATCCCAATTTACAAGACCAATATTACCATGATTCCAAAACCAGATAAAGTCATTGCAAGATGAAAACTAAAGGCTGAGCCGGGAACGGTGGCTCAAGCCTGTAATCCCAGCACTTTGGGAGGCTGAGACGGGCGGATCAC
>NW_012114252.1:10917937-10946599 GCF_000951035.1 Colobus angolensis palliatus
GGCGAGGTGGCAGCGCCTGTAGTCCCAGCTACCCGGGAGGCTGAGGCAGGAGAATGGCGTGAACCCGGGAGGCGGAGCTTGCAGTGAGCTCAGAGCCGGCCACAGCACTCCAGCCTGGGTGACAGAGCGAGACTCCGTCTCAAAAAAAAAAAAAAACAAAAAAAAACTAAAGGCTGATATCTTCATAAGTATTAATGCAAAAATACCCAACCGAATAGTGGCAAACTGAATCCAAGAACATATACAGTGATATACATCATAACCAAATGAGGTTTCTCGTAGGGGATGCAAGTTTGGTTTAACATACAAAAGTCAATCAATGCGATACATCATATTAATAGAATAAGAGACAAAAACCACAGGATTATCTCAAATGCAAAAAAAAAAAAAATCTGACAAAATCCAACAGCTTTTCATTATGAAAAACACTCAGGCTACTCGGAATAGAAGGCAACTTCCTCAGACTGATGAGGAGCATCTATAATAAACCCACACCTGAAAACAAGGGCAGCTAGAATGGAGAGAAGTCAACTTACCTCTTTTTGCAGATGACATGATCTTATATGTAGAAAATCTTGAGGAATTCATAAACAAATCTGTTAGAACTAATGAGTCCTGGAAGGATACAGGATATGAGAATGATATGCAAATATCAATTTTTGTTTTTGTACAAGCCAAAAATGAAATGAACAAAACAACTCTATATAGCACCAAAAAGTATATAATACTTAAATATAAATTTTTAAAAAGAAATGCAATGCTTGAACACTGAAAACTATAAAATGTTGTTCAAATAAAGATGACCTAAATGAAACACACCCTATGTTTTGAATCAGAAGACCTAATATTGATCACCAAACTGATCTACAGATTCAGCACAATCCTTACTAAAATCCCAGCTGCATTATTTTTGGAAAAATAGACATCTGATTCCAAAATTCATATGAAAATGCCTTTGCATTGTAAAAGAGGAATAAAGTTCAGAGGCTCCTACTTCCCGATTTCAAAACACTACAGAGCTACAATAATCAAGACAAAGTGGTACTGGCATAAGGATAGACATGTTGATCAATGGAATAGAATCGAGACTCCAGAAATAAATTGTTATACTTACAGTCATTTGAGTTCAATAAGGATAGGAAGAAAATTCAATGAGTTAAGATTAATCTTTTCAGTAAATTCTGCTTGGGCAATTGGATATGCACATGTAAAAGAATGAAGTTGGTCTCCTTCCTCACACCATACATAAAAATGAACTTTAAGAATCATAGACCTAAATGTAAGAGCTCATACAACAAAATTCTTAGAGGAAAACATAGGAGTTAATCTTTGTTCCGTTTCGTCAGGTAGTGATTTCTTACATAAGATGTCAAAAGTACAGACAACAAAAGAAAAATTAGACCAAAAGTACAGGCAACAAAAGAAAAGTACAGGCAACAAAAGAAAAATTAGATAAATTCCACTTCAGAATTTAAAACTTGTGTTTTAAAGGACATGATGAAGAAAGTGAAAAGACATCCCTCAAAATGGGAGACAATATTTGCAAATCATATATATTTAATAGTGTCCTTTGTCTAGTATAGGGAATTCTTACAACTTAATAATAGTACAAATGATCCAATTAAAAGATGGGTAAAGGACATGAATAAAAAATTTTTCAAAAAAGATATAGAAATGGCCAATAAGCCCATAAAAGGTGCACTGTATCATTAGTTGATAGGAAAATGTAAGTCATAACCACAATGAGATACCACTTCACACCCACAAGGATGGCTACAATCAAATACACAATAAATAGTTGGTGAAGATGTGGAAAAATGGGAACTGTTACATGTTCATCATGGGAATTTGTGACTATAGTGATACGAATTTGGAAATAATTTGACAGATTCTTAAAATATTAGATGATTACCCCATAACCTAGCTGTTCCACTTCTTGGGATATACCCAAGGGGAATGAAACCTTGTGTCCACAGAAATGTTGTACACAAATGTTTATAGTGGCATTTGTCATTATAGCCAGTGTCCTTCAAATGATGAATTAGTGTTTAATAGTAAATAAAATGTGGTGTGTTCATAGAATGGAATATTTTTCAGCAATAAAAATAAATGAGGTATTGATATTTTCTACAACATGGATGAATTTTGCAAAAATGCTAAATGAAATAATTCAGTCAAAGTAGTTCACAAATTTTCCCAGAATAAGCAAAGCTATCGAAATTGAACGTACATAACAGTTGCTTCGGGCTGTGGAGGGGAATGTAGAGTAACTGCTGTCGTATCTACTGTTTCCCTTATGAGGCAATGAAAACGTTTTAAAGTTGCTTGTGGGGATGGTTGCATAACTCTGTGAATATACTAAAAACCGTTAACTTGTTCACTTCAGATGGGTTAAATGTATGATATGCGAATTTCATCTCAAACTGTTTAAAATGTTTATCGTCTGTTACGCATTTTATATTTAAGAATATGTTTTCCTAATGGTATAATAGAAGTTCAAATTTTAGAAATTAAATGAGGCATTTCTTCCTTCTAATTTGATGGAATCTTTAAGAGTATTTCTTTTCAAATTGTAAAATATGTTTCTATGGCTGCTCTCAATTTAGTTCAAGAGTAGCTTTTGGCGGTAGATTGGGGGTAGTGTTCCTGGGCTACCACCTGGAAGGTGGAAGTAGTAAATGTATGTGAACCTGCATTCTTCTCGCCTTTCTTTCCTCTTCTGCCTTGAAATGCAAGTGACATAAAGTTAAAACAACACAGAAAAGTTTCAGTTCCTACAATGGCAGTGTGGTGTATTTTCAATGAATTCCTTTCCAGATGAATAATTATAAACTCTGGACGAAATATAAAACACCACTATTTGAAGGCTGTCGATGTACAACCGAATACGACCCCTAAAAGAAGAAAACTACACCAGTGAGATGCACATGTATGTGGCTTTTCCTCTGAAAGCAGTCACTATTGCGTGCATTAAGGCATGGCTGGAACTCAGTTACTGGTTTTAGGTCTCAGAGAATGATGTTCAATGTGGTCAGAACTGCCGGAAGTTAAGTAGGGATATCATGGCAAAACGGGAGCAACAGAGTGAAGAGTTCCATATGAGAATTCAGGTTCTTTCAAATTGTTGGCTGACCCTAGAAATGTGCGTAAGGAAGACCTCAGGGATCCCAGAAGATCCCAGACCTGCTGGAATGCTGAGTGAACTGAGCTAAAATTTCAGTTGCCTACCATGGTTATGATAATGTTGGAATCTGAATCTCATCAATTCGAGGTACTTGTAAACACCTTGAGCTTTCCATTAAAACCCTGGAAGGATCATGCCTTGGGAGAAAAGACTGTTTCTGGAATAAATAGTTTGGGCTTTTTATTTATTGAGAGCAAAACCAAATAGTTCCTAGCACAACATAAAAGTGAACCTCCACAACTTCAGGACTAGTAACTAGTAATTTAACTGCCTGCTGTAATAAAAATCCGTACTTTTCAGAGGGAGATAACATGATGAGTGAAGTCCGACAACATCTCCACAATGTTTACAATAAACATTTACTTGGCTTGCAGTTTAAGAATAAAGACAACTGTAATTGAGAGAAAAAGCAGTCAACAGAAATCAACCGTGAGATTACTAAAATGTTTGTTTCATGGGTAAAAGCTTTAAAGTAGCTATTAAAATCATTTTCAAGTATTAAAGATGAAAATGAGGGAAAAATAGGGAATATCAGCATAGAAATTGAAATTAAAACACATTACTAAATGGAAATTCAAGATCTAAAATGTCCTATATCTGCAATAGATAATTTGCTGGATAGGCTGAAAAGCATACTGGTGATGGCAGAAGAAGGAATAGGTAACCTTGAAGATAGAAGAAGAGAGATTATGCAATCTGAAAAAAGAGAAAGAAAAATATATTTTAAAAAATTGAAGAGACACAAAAGGACAAAGGAAACTTTTGGAGGTAAAATATGTGTATTACATTGATTGTGGTGGTAGTGTAATGACCATATGCATATGTCCAAACCAATCAACTTATGTGCATTAAACATGCAGTTTTTTAAATGTCAGATACACCTCAATAAAGCTGTTTAGCCGAGGTGGGCGGATCACCTGAGGTCAGGAGTTTGAGACCAGCCTGGCCAACATGGTGAAACCCTGTCTCTACTAAAAATACAAAACAAATTTGCCAGGTGTGGTGGTGTATGCCTATAATCCCAGCTACTAAGGAGGCTGAGGCAGGAGAATCACTTGAACCTGGGAGCTGGAGGAGGTTTCAGTGAACCGAGATCGTGCCACTGCACTCCAGCCTGGGCAACAGAGCAAGACTCCTTCTCAAAAAAAAAAAAAAAACAAAACAAAAACAAAAAAACGCTGTTTAAAAAAAAGAAAGGAAGACAGCCTCGGTGACTTATGGGCACTGTAAGTTATCAGGAAGCGTGTATTAGGAAGCACAAAAGGAAAGGCTAGAGAGTGAAGAAATTTCGGAAAAAATATTTAATGTTGTCTTCTTAAGATTGGGAACAAGACAAAGTTGTCTGTTTTTATCACGTTTACTCAGTATTATCCTGGAGATCCTAGCCAGTGCAGTTGTAAAGAAAAGAATAAAAGGCATAGAAATCAGAAAGGAAGAAATAATGTAAATGTTCTATTTACAGAGGACATAATTGTTTGCATAGAAAGCCTTATAGGAATCTATAAAACTGTTGCTGGGACTAACAAATTTAGCAAGATTACAGGATAAAAAGGCAATCAAATACAAGTTGTATTTGAATAAAGTAGCAACAATGAGAAAATGAAAATTAAAGTTTCACTTAACAGCATAAAAATACTCAGGCAAAGCAAACAACCTCACTAGTTAGAGTAGGAAGGCATGCAAGAAATAACAGAGCCTGATGATTGCAAAGGAAGCTTTCCACACCTTACTTGTGTGGAAAGAAACTCTAAGGAATCTGCCATACAATGAATAAAACTAAGACAAAAATAGGCATAAAGTTAACAAAAGAGATTCATGACTACCACACTTTATGAGATAAATTAAAAATCAGAAGAAGTAAGAGTTACATCCTGCTCATGAACTGGAAGAGAAAATGTTAAGATGTCACTTCTCTCTACAGTAACATAGATTCAATGCAGTCCCAATTGTAATTCTATTGAGATTGCATCTCAGGGAGGATGTGGAAGAAGTTGGCACGTTGGTTTTGAAATTTCTATGGAAATGCAAAAGAACCTTGTATTAGTCCATTTTCACCCTGCTAATAAAGACATACCTGAGACTGGACAATTTACAAAAGAAAGAAGTTTAATTGAACTTACAGTTCCACATGGCTGAGGAGGCCTCAGAATCATGGTGGAAAACGAGGAGGGGCAAGTCACGACTTATGTGGATGGCAACAGGCAAAAAGAGTTTTGTGCAGGGAAACCCCCGTTTGTTTTTTTTTTGTTTTTGTTTTTTTTAAACCATCAGATCTCGTGAGACTACTTCACTATCACGAGAACAGGGCAGGAAGACCTGCCCCCATAATTCAGTCACCTCCCACTGTGTCCCTCCCACAACACGTGGGAATTCAAGATGAGATTTAGGTGGGGACACAGCCAAACCGTGTCAGACCTAGAATAGCTGACAGGAGCAAAGTTGCAGTACTTGGTCTACAAATTTTCCTGAAATGGCCTCACGCCTGTCTCCTACCACACAGGAAAGTTAGAGACGCATCACAGATAGATCTACATGTAAAACTTCTAAAACACGTGAGTATATCTTCTGAACCTTTGTATGTAAGTGGAAAACTTCTTCGCAAGGACACAAAGCACTAAACATACAAGGAAAAATTAATGAGTTAGATTTTGTTAATATTAAAAACTTCCATTAAAACTGCAAAAAGATACCACTACATACCTATTAGAATGTCTAAAATCCAGAACACTGAACGCCACATGCTGCTGAGGATGTGGAGCAACAGGAGCTCTCGTGCATTGCTGGTGGGAGTGCGAAATGGTAAGCCGCTTTAGAAGACAGTTTGGCAGTTTCTTACACAGCACAATCTTACCGTGTAATCAAGGAGTTGTGCTCCTTGGTATTTACCAAAATGAGTTGGAAACATAGGCACACACTAAAACCTGTGCATAAATGTTTATAGGAGCTTTATTCATAATTGCCAAAACTGAGAAGCAATGTCCTTCAGTAGGTGAGTGGATAAACTGGTACGTCCATACAGTGGAATATTATTTAGCAATAAAAAGAAATGAGCTACTAAGGCATGAAAAGACAGAGTGGAAACAAATACATATTGGTACAGGGAAAAAGCTCATCTGAAAAGGCAGCATTCTATATGATTCCAGCGCTAAGTGACACTCTGGAAAAGGCAAACCTGTGAAGATTGTAGAGATCAGTGATTGCCGAGCGTTCGGGGGAGGGAGGGAGGAATAAATAGGTGGAACAGGGGACTTGTAGGCAGTGAAACTACTCTGTATGATACTGTAATTCTGGACACATTTCATTATATATTTGTCAAAACCCACAGAATGTGTAACACAGAGTGAACCTTAATGTTTGGACTTTAGTTAACAGTGACGTATTGATATTGGCTTATCAATTGTAACAGATACACCACACAAATGCAAGATGTTCGTAATAGAGGAATTCATGTGGGGGAGGGTGTGTGGGGAAATTGAAATTTTGTTGAGTTTTTGTCAACCTAAAACTTCTTTAAAAAATAATGTCATAAGTTTTTTTAAAATCTGCTGAAGGAAAGACATTCTTAAGAAAATTCATAAGCAAACCACAGAGGAGGAGAATACTTAAATCTGACAAAGGCCTTGTATTCAAAATAAAGAACTTTCACAAATCAATAAAAATAAGGCCAATGACCTAATAAAAATGGGCAAAAACTTGAATATAAATGGCCACTGAGCACCATGAGGCCCTCAGCGTTACTAGTCGTGGGGGAAATATACATTAAACTATGATAGGATGCGGTTTCCCAGTCTCTAGCCTGGCGAGAATTAGAAAGACTGACAATGCCAAGTGGTGGCAAGGATGTAGAGTAACTCAGTGCTGTGGGAACATAGAAATGTTGCAGTCTTTTGGAAAACAGTTTAGTGACTTATATAAAATTAAACCTACATTTAGCTTATGACTTCTACTCCCTCTATTTTTTACCCCACAAGAAATGAAGACATACCTCTTTAGGGGGGAAAAACAACCATGTACAAAGAATATCTACGGTGGGTTTGTTTATAACAGCCCCGAACTAGAAACCACCAAATAGCCATCCACAGAAGGATGAACTCATTTTGGTGTGTTGGTGCAATAAAATACTTCTCAGCAAGGAAAAAAGGATGAACTATTCAACAACATGGATGCACCTCAGAAACACTATATTGGTCAAAAAAGCCACAGTTTTTCTTTGAGTCTGTTCATGTGAAGCTCAGAACAGGCAAGCATAATCTCTGGTTGACTGTTAGTGGCAGGCAGAGCCAAGTGACTGGAAGGGTGAATGATGGAACTTAAGATCTTGGAATTTGACTGTATGTTAGTTGTATAAGAGTAAAATTTTAAAAAAGTAACAGTTGCTGAAACAAAAGAGGGATTTCAGGTATTTCTGCACCAAATTATGGTAACAATAATAACTAATTTAGCATTTATGTGCCAAACACCACTGTAAGCATTTTACACCTTTTATCTCATGTAAGCAGCATATGGGTTAGGCATTCTTATTATCTTTGTCTTGCTGATAAGGAAACTGAGACACAAGAAGGCTAAGTGAGTTGTGGATGGAGGTCACACAGCTTTTGCAGGTCTGCACTTGGTCAGTGAGACTTGGGGTCTGCTGGGGTGACAGCTGTGCCACAGTGCCTTTCCTGGCTGAGCATGCCCAGTGTCTAAATTGAGAACCTTAAGCTCTGATGGGTGGAAGAAGGAAAGGGAGCATGCATAATATTTAAATCTATGAGATTGTGAGTAACATTACGTATTCTATCCTAGATTCAGATGTCATTTGTGTAATTATTTGTAATGCTAATAACACCAAACTTGGGTGTGTTCCCTATTTCTCAGCATGATTATGTGATACAGACTCTTCCACACAGTCTCATATATTTGAACATACACGTTTTCAGTTGCATGTAGGCAGAATTCTAATCCTCCTCTATGCCAATTCCTAGCTTTGAAGAGGTTCTCTGAAAATGCTGCTTTTATCTTTCTTCTGCAGTGATGAACTTTAATGTTGGAGTGTTGTAAGTTCTCACATAATAAGGCTTAGATTTTTGTTTGGTTTGGCAGTAGACTTCTGTTTAAAATTCCTTTAATCTGTTCATTCCATGCTTTTTATATTCATTTTAATAACTGATGGCTCTGTGAAGAATTTTTTTTTAAATTTATTGCACTAGTAAAAAACTACTAAAACTTGTACTTAACTCTTCCTCCATCTCAACATGCTGAAAGTGAGTTTTCCAGTGAATTGCTGAATTTTTATCTTCCCTGGGAGTTGTTCCTCCCCTTCCCCACCCCTGGGGAAATAAGAAACAATTCATATACTAGATCTAAAGTTTCATTAAAATTGCTTATGCCCTGTCTCAGGCATTTTAAGTGGGCCATCTGTCTAAACATCTCTCTCTCTTTTTTTTTTTCTGATCATTTCCTCGACTTATTCATGAGCCATGGGAGGGCTCCTTTGTAGTCTCCATGTAGCTGGTTCTGTCTACCCCCACTGAATACATCTATGTGCTTGCATAACATATCTTTTCACTGTGCTGGAAATTCTCTGAACTTGGTTCAGATGAATGGCCCACTTTCTGAAGGCCTTTTTCTTCCTGCAAAGATTTGTATGCAGAAGCTGACCTCAGTGGCCATGGAATGCAGCATATTATTCTCGATCATTTTACAGCCCACCCACTGTGAAAGTTATGATGAAGCATTTCTTAATGATTCCTTGACCATTAGCATTGTTTTTACTCAGTATTTTACTTCTAAAAGGGTGATGGCACAATGAAAAACCAGCTTTTTTGAGTGTCTGATAATTATGGTTTAAAATGCTTATAATCCTTTCTAACTGAAGTTGCTGAGAGTTTTTATGTTTATACAGTCTTCTTTTAGAAAAAGACATGTAATAGCAAAGTATTTACTCAAAACCTCTCTTTTGAGTAAAATATTCCAGTAAGTTAATGTATTAGTGTTAATAGTGACAATCAGCGGACAGTTTTTCACCATCAAATATAAAAAATTTAGTTTTGTTGAGCATATTTATCCTGGCTGGCTGATGATAAACTGGACAGACCTGGGTTACAGCTATTATTTTATTTGCTTAGTGAGTCACTGTTTATGTGAATTCTTTTTTACTGGGCTCTTTGGTTTTTGTTTGTTTTTTGAAGAAATAATTGGTATCAGCTTTGCAGGTGACTAATAGATTGCACAGATTAAATTTTTGGTCAGATGACAGCATCTTTCACTAGAAATATACTTCGTTAAAGGAAACTGTATCATTACGATGGCGAGTTGAATGAAGTTCTAAGACCTTTTCCCTATTGTCAGAGAGTTGTTCATGAAAATCTTCTTTGAGACTGTTTTGAATTTAATGGATCTGTATAATTCTTTTCTAAACATTTAAAATATAATTATAGGTAATTGTTACTATCATAAATCTGTGCTGGTTAAATTAATAAGAATGTTTCAAAGTAAGTCTTATAAATGTGTTTTCAGTGATTTTGCAGAAATAGAGCATGTATTCTTTCAGGTTTGTATTTTTTTAAAATTTATAGTTTATTTCTATTGCAGAGCATATTTATATCTGCCAATTAACTGGCATATATGACCAACCCATCCATTTTATTTAAAACCAAAACAAAACCAGTTTCAAACTTATGTCAAGCCAGAAGGAATCTTTGCAAATCTTGTTTGTAGAAGAGTGAACTTACAAAGAGATTCCACACTTTTGACTCTTTTTTGGTATTTGGAGGTCTTTCACAGTGAAGCCTTTTTCCTATATCCCATTAACATACCACCCTAAGAGAAATTGTTAGAAAAGGGCTGAGTACTGTCATTCACACCTGTAATCCCAGTACTTTGGGAGGACAAAGCAGGAGGATCCCCTGAGGCCAGGAGTTCAAGACCAGTCTGGGCGTCATAGCGAGACCCGCCCCATCTCTTAAAAAAAAAAAAAGCCAGACCTGGTGGTGGCACACGCCTGTAATCCCAGCCACACAGGAGGCTGATGCAGAAGGATCATTTGAGGCCAGGAGTTCGAGACTGCAGTGAGCTGTGATAGGGCCACTGCACTCCAGCCATTGTGACAGAGTGAGATCCTGTTTCTTAAAAGGAAAAGAAAAAATTGTTAGAAAAGTGCCATTGCGGGAGTTAAGTGTGCAGAAGAAGCAGTAGCTTCCTATCACTTGCCTAGCTCTGATCCACTTTTACGGGTGTAGAAACGTTGCTTCAAACAGATTAAGTTCTCAGGTACATTGCTAGTAGAAGAACAGGCTGAGATTTAGACCTGGATGTTTTAACTCAAAACCCTGTACTCCTTCCATAAGGTCCCTCCTGGGACAAATTATAATATATATGAAACAGATGTGAATCAAAATAAAACAGTGGAAAAATAAATAGTACTTAGGTTTTGGAGAGTGGCAACTATATGTCATCACCATCTGTAAGGTCCCTTTCTGTGGGAAAATGGGTTCTGGGTTGGAACAGGATGTCAGGATTAACAATGTTCCAATGCCTCTGGAAGCAGAGACTCGTTACGTAACAGAAGGGATTCTCAATCCCTACTCCATCAGGCTGCTACAGTTTGAAAAATCTTACAGCATATGACATAGATTAAATGGAGGAAAGATCTCTTGAGTTTATGCTATAATTAACGAACAACTGGTGAGGCAGGCAATATTTTCCTTGAAGGATCTGTTATAGTTTGAGAAACAGAGAGATGAGATGAGGATCCAAAGTTTCTATAAAGAAAGAGGTTTCAGTTATAGGGGGAAGTAAGAGTATAGGCCGAGAACTGGGACAACTACTCATAATAAAAGCTAGCATGTATACACCTAATTTAATCAACACATCCCTGTCAATGCAGATATTGTTATAATCTTTTATACATAAGGAAACTGAGACAGACAGTTTGCTCTGGGTTTTGTACCAGCTTCTATGAGTCATCAGGGCCTGAATTCAAAAACCACTGTCTTGCTCTCTACCTCATGGTAGCTTGGCTTAAGAGTCTAGCTTAACCAGATAGAGAAATCAGAGAATAAGCAGAAATAAAATTGAATGCAAAAGGTGGGTTCTTACTTTTAAGGGCATTGAATGGTAGTTAGGTTAATAAAGATTTAAGTTGATGTGGGGTAGAAAACCATTAAATGATCATGAGCAAGGCAGTAACATAATTCTTGAGGAAAGCACAGATTTAAGAAAGTCAAGTTGCACGGTCATCTAGATGTGAGGCTGTTTCTGCAATCACAGTACCCCTGTGAGACTGAAGTATTGACTCCATTTGAACTGAGCAAAATGAATTCTAAACGAGATGATAGGTATAGTCCAGGGACACCCAGGGAGTATCCAGGAGCTTGGGGTACACGCTCCTCCTGTCACACCTGTGCTCTGTCCCCTGGGCAAGTCAGCCTCCCCTTCTGCACATGCTTGGTGCATAGCAGACACTCCTCACATTCTTTTCTTCTTATCTGTCATCTCTTTGTCTCCATCCTGTGCTAGGAGCTGGAGATACAAAAATAAGGAATGATTTTGGTATTTTAGGAACCCCCAGGACACTAGGAGACAAACATATAAACAAATAAATGCCCTGTAGAATAAAGGTGCTAAGAAAAAAAAGAGGCAATGCCGGCACAGAAGCCCTCTCTTCCCTTCTTCCTTTCTGTCCGGACCTCCTTTTCTTTCCCTCTCCTCCTCCCCTCCCCACTGTGTGTTGTCTCCCTCAATTCCCCCGCACCCCCATTCATTCATACTCTCTTGTGTGAGGCTCTATCCCCTCAAACAGTTCTCTTCACACTGCCAGAAAGAATCTTCAAGGCCTGTGTTGTACAGTGTGCATTGTTGTTAATGCATTTTTTTTTACTTTTATTTTGCTTCTATGGTATTTAAAACATATCCTTATCTTCAGAATGATGCAGATCAAGAAGTAGTAGATCAAATACAAATGTGTGTTTAAATTAATAATATTAATCATCAGATATTGAATCTAGAGGTGATTTGATTAGAACCATAGTTTTTGTGACTCTGACTTTTTTTAATGCTGAATACATAGAGACTTCTTTTGAAATTTGGTGGGTTTAAATGAAAACGTAACTTGGAACATTTTTTCAGAACTGTGGTTTAAGCTGACACCCAGATACTACAAAATGCTGATGTTTCGTGCTTAGTAAATATTACTTCACAAGTATAAATATGCAATACTTAAATTAGGTTAATTCTGAAATCACTAAATTTTGTTACTTTAAAAAGTCGTAGGAAACATTTATATTCTAAAAACATTTTTGTCTTTGGTTGCTTGATACAGA
This sequence comes from Colobus angolensis palliatus, assembly GCF_000951035.1. NCBI lineage: Eukaryota > Metazoa > Chordata > Mammalia > Primates > Cercopithecidae > Colobus > Colobus angolensis. The sequence goes on from NW_012114252.1 coordinate 10,930,427, forward strand.
TTTTCTGAACCATGTAATTCTGATCATATGCAGGAAAAGACCCGTATGATAAGACTAACGTTGTTCATAGATATGGAGTCCTTTTTGGGTGTTTTAGGTGATGGGGAAAACCAGGGCTAGAAAAGAAATAGCGTGTAAGTTTCCAAGATGAGGACTGTGTTTTATTTCTCTGTGGTGCCCCAAAACTTAGAGCCAAGTACTTAGTGTTTGTTGAACTCATAAGTCATTTAGGGTTGTGTGTGTGTGTGTGTGTGGCTGTGCTTTATTTTAGCAAAATTTTGATGTTGTCCTGTTATATAATAACATAATAAGTGGGTATCTGAGTAATGTTTAAATTCGTTTTTTAAATTTCGTGAATTTTTAGTAATAACATTATAAAATAAGTATAGTTTTTTGTTTTGTTTTGTTTTGTTTTTTTGCAAAATATAATTATATTGGCCGGGCGTGGTGGCTCACGCCTGTAACCCCAGCACTTTGGGAAGCTGAGGCGGGCAGATCATGAGGTCAGGAGTTCAAGACCAGCCTGGCCAAAATAGTGAAACCCCATCTCTACTAAAAATACAAAAAATTAGCCAGGCGTGGTGGCGGGTGCCTGTAATTGCAGCCACTTGGGAGGCTGAGGCAGAAGAATCACTTGAACCCGGGAGGCAGAGGTTGCAGTGAGCCGAGTTCACGCCATTGCACTCCAACCCAGGCGACAGTGCGAGATTCTGTCTCAAAAAAATAATAATAATTTAAAAAAATTATATCCTAGCTAATGTACTAAGGTATTATTCTTCTAATTGACATCATGAAGAAACATTCTATGTTATCTTATAAGTAAATAATGTAGAGAGAGGTTCATTGTTTAATACATTTTTAGTCCCATCACCTATAAAGAACAAAATGATTTTCTAGGCCCGATCATGCTGACTCAGTAATTCATTTTATGTCTCTGAAGCTTAAGGCATGGCATACTTACTCATTTCATTGTAATTTTTTTAAAAAAACTATTTTGAATATTAACCAAATATTGAAAAAAACTAATACTGCTTCAGCAAGACGAATTTGTGAATGACTGTAACAATTAAGCAATCAAATGCACAGAATAGATGATGATTCTTAGAACAGGTGTTTAAAATGTTCTCAAATACATTCTATGGCAGTTTTACCCTGCACACTTTATATAAAAGAGAAATTAGTTTATTGAGAAATAATAATATACAATTGTTAACTCTTTTTCTTTTCATTCTACTTTAGAATGCCTATTATTAAACCAGACATAGCCAACTGGGAGCTCTCAATAAAATTGCATGATAAAGTTCATACTGTAGTAGCATCAAACAGTGGGTCAACGTTCTTGGTGAGTTTTCTTTCTTTATTTTCTTGGTAATCTTGATATTATCTATGAATATTTAAAGCCATTTTTAACCTGTTCAGTGACTCTTATCTTTTGAATTTATAGCACCTCTATGTACTTGTTTCATCTTCTTTAGGAAGCTGAATGGAAATGGAAATTTTTTGTTCTCTTATGCTAATTAGGAGATACATTTCCAGATTTAGCCACATCCTAACCTCACTTTCTGATATTTGATTCATTTTTCTTTTATGCTATGAGAAGTAATACTTTCGCCTTTGTTACAGAGAAGAGCATTTTGAATTACAATTCCAAATGTATGATAGTGGTGGCAGGTAACCATCCTTTTAAAACAAATAATCCGAAGCCTCACGTAACATTATCTTTAGATCTCATGTTGCGAGATGCTCTTGAAGCTAAATTTATCTCTTTAATTGACATTCTTTTTGTTTTAAAGAACTTAAACCCCTTGGATATAGTGTCCAAGACAGAACTGCTGTAGTTGGAATTCTAGTCTATAGTGAACAATATTACACTAAGAGTTCAGTGTTTATACTGTAGTATGAGTGATATGTTTAAACCTGTGATTCGAGTGTGCCAAAAAATACCATTAAGAGTTGCTATTTTAAGTCGTATGCCTTCGTATTTTCAGCCTGAACTCAAGGAGGTTGCTATTAATATATAGTTAGTATAATGAATATTCTGTTTATCTACATTTCTCTTCTAATGGCTAAGTTGCATTGAAATGTCATTTTATTTTGGGGAAACAAGTGAATTTTTATCAGAATGTTGAAATAGGATGTGAACATCAAAATAATATAATTTCACACAAATAAGACCTGGTGTGGCTTGAGAGGGGTGCGGCAGTTTCTTGATCTCCGTGAGAAAATATCACAAGTCGAAGATTCATGAGAATTCATTTATTCCACAAATTATTGTTGCATGCCTACTGTGCGCCAGATCAGTTCCAAGCTGTTGCCCTGGGGAAGGTGACATTCTTGTATGGTGTCAGACTCACAGATCAATGATGTCAGTCCATGAACTAAGGGTAATCGCCTTGGTTTTCTTTAAATGTTGTGACTCACTATATAAGCCAAAATTGCTAAAATGTTAGATACTGAAAGAGACTTCACTCAGCTCTCTTAAAATGAAAGCTATGATGGAGTTAAACAGCTGTCTCATGAGATCCTGTGTGACTCTCTACATTCCACCTATTGACGTGGTCATTTCAGAAAAACAGTGTTGTAAGTGGGCATTTAACCAGAGGTCAGGTTGAATAGCAAATTATAGGAAGTGAATAGTAAAGAGTATCAATATTACAGTGTACCATTTTTTTTTTTCCTGGGGGAAGATTACCTTTACTAAAATGTAGACTTTAGCATAATTTTCAGTTCTGTATTGAGTCACCACTGAAGCCTTACTGTAATCTGATACTCTGATACAGTGTTTTTTTAAGTAGTGCCTTGCCTTAATAAAGAAAACTGTCTAGATTACTTTTTAGAGCTGTTACTTCTTTTTCTTTTCTTTTCTTTTTGTTTTTGAGATGGAGTCTTGCTCTGTCACCCAGGTTGGAGTGCAGTGACATGATCTCGGCTCACTGCAGCCTCTGCCTCCCAGGTTCAAGCGATTTCTCCTGCCTCAGCCTCCCGAGTAGCTGGGACTGCAGGCGCATGCCATCACACCCAACTAATTTTTGTAGTTTTAGTAGAGATAGGGTTTCACCATGTTGGCCAGGCTGGTCTCGAACTCCTGAGCTCAAGTGATCCTCCCGCCTCAGCCTCCCAAAGTGCGGGGATCACAGGTAAGCTGTTGCTTCTTTATGCTTGTTTTAGATTCCATGCTGAAAACTAGAGACCTCTGGCCTGACTACATATGTGGTACCTTTAAATTTTTTTCTGTAGAATTATCTCCAGCTTCACTTTTTAGCTTATGAGGAAAACCAGGCTGTTTTTAAAACACATCAAAATTAGTACATTAAAAATTTCCCTGGAAAATATCTACCTTAGTATATAGTATCAGAAATGATTTCCTATATTTATTGGCTTAGCTACTGTCAGAGCATCAATAGCCCAATGAATAGCACATGCACATGATAGCATAGCTCTTTTTCCTAGGCATATTTGAATTGAGCTACTTTCATTTGACGTTAGTATTATGAAAGGAGGCAGGTTGAACAGCGTGGTGTAAGTAAAGGCTCATTGGTAGAAAGATTTCAATAGTATGGCACTATTGTCTGCTTTTAGGGTCATAGACGGGAGAGCTGTGATTGTTAACTTAGTTTCCCAGATCACCCACTGTCACATCAAGAAAAAAATTAGCCTACAGGTGACAAGCTAGGTCTGGGTTAATGACTCTGGAGATAATGCAGGCACTACTTAGCACAGTGAAGCTTTAGGTGCCCCACATTTCTAGAGTTCTTCTGTTTAATTTTTATAAGTTTAAATTATAAGATATTTCTCATAAGGAAAGTACAGCAAATGCTGCAGGTTTTCCTTACGGATCTCCTGTTTAAAAAGAAAAATATATAGATTAAGCTAAGTCCTGTTTTTACATCATCCTGTTCTACTTTCTCCCAAGCAGTGGCAGCTAACCTGAAGATGCTGTGTGTCCCTCCTGTACGTGTTGCTAAGAATTTTGGTACATATGTATATACCACAATAATGGTAAAAAGGAAAGTTGCAACAATATACATACTTAATGGCACCATTTATGTAAATTTTAGGCAAAACAATTTCATTTACAATAGAATCAAAAAGACTAAAATACTTGGGAATATATTTAACCAAGGAGGCGAAAGGCTTGTACACTGAAAACTACAAAAGGTTGCTGAAAGAACTTAAAGAAGACACAAATATATGGAGTGATATCTTGTGTCAGGGACTAGAAGACTTAATATGGTTAAAATATCAGTACCTCTCAACTACTTGGGAGGCTGAGACAGTAGGTTCACTTGAGCCCAGGAGTTTGTGCCCAGCCTGGGCAACACAGCAAGACTCCATCTCTGGGGAAAAAGGAAAACGAAGAAGGAAATATCAGTACTACCTGAAGTGATCTACAGATACAGTGCCATCCCTATCAAAATCCCCAAATACATTTTGTTGCAGACATAGATAAATTTATCCCAAAATTCATGCAATTTCAAGGGGGTCCCAAATAGTCAAAACAACCCTGAAATAGTAGAAGAAAGTTGAAAGCCTTATACCTCCTCATCTCAAAACTTATTACAGAACCACAGTTTTCAAAACAGTGTGGTACTGCACATATATAGACATATATGTAGACCAATGGACTAGGATAGAGAGCCCATAAATAAACCCTTGCATGTCATTTGACCAGAGTTTCTAAAATATTCAGTGGAGAAAAGACAGCATTTTCAACATGAATGAATTTGGGCCCTTTTCTTACGCTATATACAAAACTAACTCAAAATGGATCAAAGACCTAAATGTACAAGCTAATGCTATAAAATTCTTAGAAGAAAACACAGGGGAAGGCTGGGCACAGTGGCTCATGCCGGTAATCTCAGCACTTTGGGAGGCCAAGATGGGTGGATCACTTGAGCTCAGGAGTTCAAGACCAGCCTGAGCAACATGGTGAAACCCCATCTCTACTAAAAATACAAACATTAGCTGGGCTTGGTGGTGTGGCACACATCTGTAATCCCAGCTACTCGGGATGCTGAAGCAGGAGAATCTCTTGAACTCAGCAGGCAGAGGCTGCAGTAAGCTGAGATCGCGCCACTGCATTCCATTCTAGGCGACAGAGTAAGACCCTGTCTCAAAAAAAAAAAAAAAAAAAAAAAAAACAGAAGAAAACACAGGGGAAAAGCTTCATGGTATTGGATTTGACAATGGTTTCTTAGACATGACACCAAAAGCACAGGCAACAAAAGGTAAATTGGACTATGTGAGAGTTAAACACTTCTATACATGAAAGGAGAATATTTTCCCAGAATTTTCATCCCTCCTTTAAAATTTTTCATTATAAATACTGTATAAATGTTTCATGCAAATATTTTCTACCATTCTGTGAGCTGCCTTCTTACTCTGTTTTTTCTAAAGTAACCACTCTGTCAGAGTACAGACAGTCAACAGAGTGAGAAGGCAACCCACAGAATGGGAGAAAATATTTACAAGTCACATAGCTGATAAGCGGTTGCTGTTGTTCTTGTTGTTGTTTTGAGGCAGTCTCGCTCTGTCGCCCAGGCTGGCAGTGGCACAATCTTGGCTTGCTGTAGCTGCTGCTTCCCAGGTTCAAGTGATTCTTCTGCCTCAGCCTCCTGAGTAGCTGGGATTACAGGCACACGCCACCACACTCGGCTAATTTTTTTTGTATTTTTAGTAGAGATGGTGTTTTACCGTATTGGTTTCAGCCAGGCTGGTCTCGAACTCCTGACCTCAGGTGATCTGCCCACTTCAGCCTCCCGAAGTGCTGGGATTATGGGTGTGAGTCACCATGCCCACCCCTGATAAGAGTTTAATATCTGGAATATTTAAAGAATTTTTTCAACTCATTCGCAAAAAACACAATTAAAAATGGGCAAAGGACTTTCATAGACACTTCTCCAAAGAAGATATATGCATGGCCAATAAGCACATGACAAGATGCTCAATATCACTAATCATTAGAGAAATCCAAATCAAACCTACTACCTCCCACCCATTAGAAAGGCTACTATCAAATAAACAGAAAATAAGTACTGGGGAGGGTGTGGAGAAGCTGGAACCCTTGTGCACAGTTGGTAGGAATATAAACTGATGTTACTTTGGAAAAAACAGTATGATGGTTCCTCAAAAACTTAAAAGTAGAATTATATACTAACCTTAGAAAGTTGGAAATTCTGACGTGCTATATAATACACATGAATCTTAAGGACATTATGCTAGGTTAAATAAGCCAGGCACAAAAGGACAAATACTGTACAGTTCCACTTATGTGAGGTACCTGGAGTAGTCAGACTGATAGAGACAGAAACTAGAGTGGTGGTTGCCAGGGGCTGAGAGGAAGGGGAATGAGGAGTTATTGTTTAAAGAATACGAAGTTTCACTTTTTAATATGAAAGGTTTTCTGGAGGTAGATGGTGGTGATGGTAGTAGGAAAATGAAAATGTATTTAATACCACTGAACTGTACACTTAAAAATGGTGAGGATGGTAAATTTTATATGTATTTTACCACAAGTAAAACATATACGAAACAATTCAAATCAGGGTTGTGGCTGGGTGCAGTGGCTCACGCCTGTAATCCCAGCACTTTGGGATGCCGAGGTGGATGGATCACCTGAGGTCAAGAGTTCGAGACTAGCCTCGCCAACATAGTGAAACCCCATCTCTACTAAAAATACAAAAATTAGCCAAGTGTGGTAGTGCACGCCTGTAATCCCAACTACTTGGGAGGCTGAGGCAGCAGAATCACTTGAACACAGGAAGTGGAGGTTGCAGTGAACTGAGATTGCGCCGCTGCACTCTAGCCTGGGTGACAAAGTAAGACTCTCTCTCAAAAAATAAAAATAAAAATAAAAAAGGAGGGATGAAATTCTGGGAAATGAATGCATGGTAGAAATAAAAATTAAGTGGAAGTATTAATAGTAGGAGAGGTGAAGTATTTTATGTGTTTTAGGTCTTATTCTGATTTCTGAATATAGCTGTCTGAATAATGACAGAATTAATTAAAAAGTATAAAACCTGCTAGACACAAAGTGGAAATATTATTCAGGTTGTTATGGTGATAAACCCCAAAGTACCAAATAACAAACTGATTTTTATTTGTAATTATTTCATGATTCCCTTCTGGATTCCCAGTATGTTTTCCATTTCTCTCTTGCTCAGTATAACACAAAACTGGTCAAGATAGTTTTTGGCCAGGTACAGTGGTGCGCACCTGTAGTCCATCCGCTCAGGAGAAAAGAAGTTTATGATGAATGAAAATATTTAACACAATTAATATCTTAAAGATGGTGAAAAACTAAATTCATGTTGAATATGATTCACCTGAAAGAATGAATTGAAAGAGGAGTGTCAGAGTAGGCCTGATGTGTAAGAAAGTTAGTTAGAAATTTGGCCTTCCTAGTGATGGAAAAATGAGCACTATGCATGCACTTTTTGAAAAGTTTTGCCTGATGTTTCATGTTTACTACTAATAAACTAGAAAGCAATTATATATGATCCTATATATTGAATTGTTACAGTGGGCCAATGGTAGAAATTTTTGTAAGGACCTGAGGGTTTTTCGTGTCTCTGTCTCCTTCAGTTCTGCTCTGATCTTAGTTATTTCTTGTGTTCTGCTAGCTTTTGAATTTGTTTGCTCTTGCTTCTCTAGTTCTTTTAATTGTGATGTTAGGGTGTTGATCTTAGATCTTTCCCGCTTTCTCCTGTGGGCATTTAGTGCTATAAATTTCCCTCTAAACACTGCTTTAGCTGTATCACAGAGATTCTGGTACATTGTGTCTTTGTTCCCATTGGTTTCAAAGAACTTATTTATTTGTGCCATAATTTTGTTAATTACCCAGTAGTCATTCAGGAGCTGGTTGTTCAGTTTCCATGTAGTTGTGCGGTTTTGAGTGAGTTTCTTAATCCTGAGTTCTAATTTGATTGCACTGTGGTCTGAGAGACTGCTGTGATTTCCGTTCTTTTGCATTTGCTAAGGAGTGTTTTACTTCCAATTATGTGGTCAATTTTGGAATAAGTACGATGTGGTGCTGAGAAGAATATATATTCTGTTGATTTGGCATGTAGAGTTCTGTAGATGTCTGTTAGGGTCTGCTTGGTCCAGAGCTGAGTTCAAGTCCTGAATATCCTTGTTAATTTTCTGTCTCATTAATCTGTCTAATATTGACAGTGGGTTGTTAAAATCTCCCACTATTGTTGTATGGGTGTCTCTTTGTAGGTCTCTAAGAACTTTCTTTATGAATCTGTGTGCTCCTGTATTGGGTGCATATATATTTAGGATAGTTAGCTCTTCTTGTGGCATTGATCCCTTTACCATTATGTAATGCCCTTCTTTGTCTTTTTTGATCTTTGTTCGTTGAAAGTCTGTTTTATCAGAGACTAGGATTGCAACCCCTGCTTTTCTTTTTTTTTTTTTTTTTTTTGAGAGGGAGTCTCGCTATCACCCAGGCTGGAGTGCAGTGGCCGGATCTCAGCTCACCGCAAGCTCCGCCTCCCAGGTTCACGCCATTCTCCTGCCTCAGCCTCCCGAGTAGCTGGGACTACAGGCGCCCGCCACGTCGCCCGGCTAGTTTTTTGTATTTTTTAGTAGAGACGGGGTTTCACCGTGTTAGCCAGGATGGTCTCGATCTCCTGACCTCGTGATCCACCCGTCTCGGCCTCCCAAAGTGCTGGGATTACAGGCTTGAGCCACCGCGCCCGGCCAACCCCTGCTTTTCTTTTGCTTTCCATTTGCTTGGTAAATATTCCTCCATCCCTTTGTTTTGAGTCTATGTGTGTCTTTGCACGTGAGATGGGTCACCCTCTTGACTCTATCCAATTTGCCAGTCTGTGTCTTTTACTTGGGGCATTTAGCCCGTTTACATTTAAGGTTAATATTGTTATGTGTGAATTTGATCATGTCATTATGATGCTAGCTGATTATTTTGCCCATTAACTGATGCACTTTCTTCATAGTGTCGATGGTCTTTACAATTTGGTTATGTTTTTGAAGTGGCTGGTACTGGTTTTTCCTTTCCATATTTAGTGCTTTCTTCAGGAGCTCTTGTAAGGCAGGCGTGATAGTGACAAACTCTCTTAGCATTTGCTTGTCTGTAAAGGATTTTATTTCTCCTTCTCTTATGAAGGTTAGTTTGGCTGGATATGAAATTCTGGGTTGAAAATACTTTTCTTTAAGAATTTTGAATATTGGCCCCCACTCTCTTCTGGCTTGTAGGGTTTCTGCAGAGAGATCTGATGGGCTTCCCTTTGTGGGTAACCCAACCTTTCTCTCTGGCTGTCCTTAATATTTTTTCCTTCATTTCAATCTTGGTGAATCTGACGATTATGTGTCTTGGGGTTGCTCTTCTCGAGGAGTATCTTTGTGGTGTTCTCTGTATTTCCTGAATTTGAATGTTGGCCTGTCTTGCTAGTTTGGGGAAGTTCTCCTGGATAATATCCTGAAGACTGTTTTCCAGCTTGGTTCTATTCTCTTAGTCACTTTCAGGTACACCAATCAAACATAGGTTTGGTCTTTTCACATAGTCCCATATTTCTTGGAAGCTTTGTTTGTTCCTTTGCATTTTTTTTCTCTAATCTTATCTTCACTCTTTATTTCATTAAGTTGATCTTCAGTCTCTGATATCCTTTCTTCCACTTGATTGATTTGGCTATTGATGCTTGTGTATGCTTCACGAAATTCTCCTGCTGTGTTTTTCAGTTCCATCTGGTCATTTATGTTCTTTTCTAAACTGATTATTCTAGTTAGCAATTCCTCTAACCTTTTTTCAAGGTTCTTAGCTTCCTTGCGTTGTATTAGAACATGCTCCTTTATCTTGGAGGAGTTTAGTGTTACCCACTTTCTGAAACCTACTTCTGTCAATTTGTCAAACTCATTCTCCGTCAGTTTTGTTCCTTTGCTGGCGAAGAGTTGTGATCTCTTGGAGGAGAAGAGGCCTTCTGGTTTTTGGAGTTTTTAGCCTTTTTGCACTGGTTTTTCCTTGTCTTTGTGGATTTATCTACCTTTTGTCTTTGATGTTGGTGACCTTCGGATGCAGTTTTTTTGTGGACATCCTTTTTGTTAATGTTGATGCTGTTCCTTTCTGTTAGTCACTTTTCCTTTTAATAGTCAGGCCCCTCTGCTGCAGGTCTGCTGGAGTTTGCTGGAGGTCCACTCCAGACCCTGTTTGTCTGGGTATCACTAGCAGAGGCTGTAGAACAGCAAAGATTGCTGCCTGTTCCTTCCTCTGAAAGCTTTGTCCCAGAGGAGCACCTGCCAGATGCCAGCTAGAGCTCTCCTGTGTGAGGTGTCTGTCAACCCCTGCTGGGAGGTATCTCCCAGTCAGGAGGCACGGGGATCAGGGACCTACTTGAGGAGGCAGTCTGTCCCTTAACAGAGCTGGAGCGCTGTGCTAGGACATCTGCTGCTCTCTTCAGAGCCAGAAGGCAGGAATGCTTATGTCTGCTGAAGCTGCACCCACAGCTGCCCCTTCCCCTAGGTGCTCTATCCCAGGGAGATAGGAATTTTATCAATAAGCCCCCAACTGTAACTGGGGCTGCTGCCTTTCTTTCAGAGATGCCCTACTCAGGAGGAATCTAGAGAGGCAGTCTGGCGACAGTGGCTTTGCCAAGATGTCATGACTTTGTTTATACTCTGAGGGAAAAACCACCTACTCAAGCCTCAGTAATGGTGGATGCCCCTCCCCACCAGGTCGACTTCAGACTGCTGTGCTGGCAGTGAGAATTTCAAGCCAGTGGATCTTAGCTTGCTGGGCTCCATGGGGGTGGGATCCACTGAGCTAGACCAGTTGGCTTCCTGGCTTCAGCCCCATTTCCAGGGGAGCGAACAGTTCTGTCTTGCTGGTGTTCCAGGCACCACTGGGGTATGAAAAAAAACTCCTGCAGCTAGCTTGGTGTCTGCTCAAATGGCTGCCCAGTTTTGTGCTTAAAACCCAGGGCCCTGGTGGTATAGGCATCCAAGGGAATCTCCTGGTCTGTGGAGTTGCGAAGACCATGGGAAAAGCATAATATCTGGACTGGAATGCACTGTCCCTCAAGGCACAGTCCCTCATGGCTTCCCTTGGCTAGGGGAGGGAGTTTCCCGACCCCTTGTGCTGCCTAGGTGAGGCAATGCCCAGCCCTGCTTCAGCTCGCCCTTCATGGACTGCACTCATTGTCTAACCAGTCCCAGTAAGATGAGCTGGGTACCTCAGTTGGAAATGCAGAAATCACCCACCCTCTGTGTTGATCTTGCTGGAAGCCGCAGACGGGAGCTGTTCCTGTTTGGCCATCTTGCCAGCCACTCAATAAAAATGTCTTTTTACTGTTTTTGACTTAAAGCTGTTTTATGTGACAACAATATAGCTGTTCCTGCTTGTTTTTGGTTTCCATTCGGATGGAACAATTTTTTCCATCCCTTTACTTCCAGTCTACATGTGTCTTTAAGGGTAAAGTGTGTTTCTTGCAGGCAGCATATAATTGGGTCATGGTTTTTATTCCGCCAGCTAGCATCCATCTTTTAAGTGGAGCATTTAATCCGTTTACATTCAGGGTTATTGTTGACATATAAGATTTTGTTCCTGTCATATCATTAATTGCTTTCTGATTGTTTTATGTGTTCTTTGTTCCCTCCTGTTTTATAGTGTTTATCCTTGTGGTTGGTGTTTTCCTGCAGTGGCAACATTTGAGTCTTTTCTGTTCCTCATTTGTGTGTTTGCCTTACCAGTATGTTTTATACTTTCATGTGTTTTCATGATGGTGTATGTTGTCATTTTGCTTCCAGGTTTAGGACTCCCTTGAACATTTCTTATAGGGTGGATGTAGTGGTAATACATTCCATTGGTCAAATTCTGCATTTGCTTGTCTGGGAAAGATTTATTTCTCCTTCATTAATGAAGGATAGTATTACTGGGTATAGTGCCATTGAGGGGCAGCTTTTTTCTTTCAGCCCTTTGAAAATATGATTCCATTCTCTCCTGGCATGTGAGGTTTCTGCTAAGATGTCCGCTGTTAGTCTGATGGGACTTCCTTTATAGATGACTTGACACTTCTACAGTTTTTAAAACTCTGACTTTAGATAGTTTGACTGTAATGTATCATGGAAGAGATACTGTTTTGTATTGAATCTGCTTGAGGATTTCTGGACCTTCTGTATCTGGATGTCTGTGTATCTCACTAGACTTGGGGAGTTTTCAGTTATTATTTCATTAAATAGAGTTTCAAGTCCTTTCATTATTTCTTTGCCTTTTGGGATACTGATAATCTTGATATTTGGTTACTTTATTGTGTCCCACATACCATGAAAGCTTTCTTTATGTTTTAAAATTACTTAAAAATTTTTTTTGTCCGACTGCATTATTTCAAAAGACCTCTCTTCATGCTTTGAGATTCTTTCTTCTGTTTGATCTAGTCTGTTGAAGCTTTTGAATGCATTTTGCATTTCATCCAGTGAATTCTTCATTCCAGAATGTGTCTGATTCTTTTTTATGATACCTGTCTTTTTGGTAAATTTCTCATTTATATCCTTAGTTGTCTTTCTGATTTTTTTGTGTTGATTTTCAGATTACTCTGAAATGAAATGTCTCACTATTTTTAGTATCAAAATTTTTAAATATTTTTCTGGAATGTTGTGAATTTCTTTTCGATGGGATCTGTTGCTGCAGAATTATTGTATTCCGTTGGAGGTGTCATATTCCCTTGCTTTTTCCTGTTTCCTGTGTCCTTACATTGATATCTGAACATCTAGGGTAATATCTGCTTCTTCTAATTTTAGAATTTGCTTTCATAGGGGAAGACTTTTTCCAGAAGATGTATCCATGTTGTTGGTTGGGTAGGGCCGTTTGGCTTTGATTCTGGGTGCCTGTGGTAGTGTAGTCACTGTATGATTTCTTTGGCTGTAAACAGCATCAGTGGTATCTGTGATTTCCTTAGTGGCTTAGGGTACTGTTATTAGTGTAGGTCGTAATGTGGTTTTCTGGGGACAAGGATGCCACATGGGCCCGTCTTTGGGCCGTGATGCTGGCAGTGGTGGGCTGAGTATGTCTGTCCTCGGGTCCTGGGGTGGCGTGTGCTGACACTGATGTTAGTGGGTCCAGGTGGGCAAATTTAACAAAAGAAATACAGAACTTGTATTGTGAAACAAACCATTGAGAAAAGAAATTAAGAAAAATCCAAATAAATGGAAAGTTTCTTGTATTTATGAATGGAAAACCTTAAGATGGCACTACTTCCCTGTATCAGTCTGTTCTCACGCTGCTAATGAAGACATATCCAAGACTGGGTAGTTTATAAATGAAAGAGCTTTAAAGAACTCACAGTTCCATATGGCTGGGGAGGCCTCACAATCATGGCAGAAGATGAAGGAAGAGCAAAGGGACATCTTACATGGCAGCAGGCAAGAGAGAGCTCTTGCAGGGGAACTCCCCTTTATAAAACCATCAGCCCTCCTGAGACTTATTCACTATCACGGGAACCACGCGGGAAAGACCCACCCCCATGATTCAGTTTCCTCCCACTGGGTCCCTCCCACAACATGTGGGAATTACGGGAGCTACAATTCAAGATGCAATTTGGGTGGGGACACAGCCAAATCATATAATTCCCAAATTAGTCTACAGATGCAACACAAGTCCTGCCAAAGTCTAAGCTGTATTTTTCTCAGAAATTGACAAGCTGATCCTAAAATTTGGAAAATATCGAAACTTAAGGGACCCAGAATAGTGAAAGTAATCTAAACACACACACACACACACACACACACACACACACACACACACACACACCCCAAAACAAACAAACAAAAAACACTCCAGTCACGTTGGCTCAGACCTGTCATCCCAGCACTTTGGGAGGCCAAGGCAGGAGGATGACTTGAGCCCGAGAGTTCAAGACCAGCCTGAGAAATATAGTGAGACCCCCATCTCTACAAAAAAGTTTTTTTTAGCTGATGGTGGTAGCATGTGCCTCTAGTCCCAGCTACGTGGGAGGCTGAGGTTGGAGGATAGCTTGAGCCCAGGAGGCGGAGGTTACAGTGAGCTCTGATCACACCACTGCACTCCAGCCTGAGATACAGAGCGAGACTCTGTCTCAAAACCAACCAACCAAACCAACCCACAAAAATCCAGAATTTATAACTCATATTTCCATCTTTCAGAACTTACTACAAACAGCCTTGTAATCAAATACAGTGCAGTACTTGCAAAATGATTGACATATAAATCAACAGAATAGAATTGAGAATCCAGAAATAAGCCCAAAAATGTATGGTCAGTTGGTATTTGACAAAGGTGCCAAAATAATTCAATGGTGGAAAGAATAATCTTTTCAACAAATGGTGTCGAAACACCTGGGTTCACATGTAAGGGAATGAAGTAGAACCCTTATCTCACATTGAGTTAGTATACAAAAATTAATCCAAAATGGATTGAAGACCTAAATATAAGAGGCAAAACATCTTTTTGACCTTGCATGTAGCAATGGTAAAAATAGATGAATTGTTCAACATCAAGATTAAAATGTTTAGTTCAAAGGACACTAACAGGAAATTGAAGACAAACCACAGAATGGGAAAAAATATTTGCAAATGAAATTTTCAGTAAAGTGTTTCAGATACATAAGCAACACTTACAACTTAACAATAAAAACAACCAACTCTAAAAATAGGCAAAAGATCTGAATAGACATTTCTTCAAAGAATATATGCAACTGCCAGTAATCTCATGTACAGATGTTCTGCATCGTAAGGCATGGAGGGATCCAGATGCAAATCAAAACCAGAGTGAGATTGTCCTTTGCATCCATTACATAGCTCTAATTTAAAAAGTCAGGTAGTAACCATTGTTGGCAGGCCAGGTGTGGTGGCTCTCATATAATCGTAGCACTTTGGGAGGCTGAGGTGGGCGGATCACGAGATCAGGAGATCAAGACCATCCTGGCTAGCACAGTGAAACCCTGTCTCTACTAAAAAATACAAAAACAAAATTAGCCGGGCATGGTGGCAGGCACCTATAGTCCCAGTTACTTGGGAGGCTGAGGCAGAAGAATGGTGTGAACCCAGGAGACAGAGCTTGCAGTGAGCCAAGATCATGCCACTGCATTCCAGCCTGGGTGACAGAGCGAGACTCCGTCTCAAAAACAAACAAACAAACAAAAAGCAAGTGTTGGCAAAGATGTGGAGAAATTGAAACCTTCAAATGCTTTGAGCCTGGGAGATTGAGGCTGCAGTGAGTACAGCTGCTTTGGAAAACAGTATGGCATTTCTTCAAATGGTTAAATATCTGGGTTATTCAAAACCTTGGCTCTCTTTTATCAGGAGTATTTAATCTTGAATATTTATATAAGTATTTATGTATATATTTATTACTATGGTGAATGTATCTTACTTTTCAAATAATGTTGAAGCAAGATATTTCCCTGACCCCTTTGCGGGACCCCTTTGCGACAAGGTGCCTTGTTTAGTCAGCCTATAGCTCTTAACTCCTTGTGGGAGGGAGCACATGAGCGAACGAGGTGGGAACTGTAGTTCAGGAGCACTGGAACTAGCCAGCTGTTTTGGCACCAGTGGGATCAAACTCCACTCATTTGGACCTGTTGCATTCCACACCACATAGGAGGGAGTGCACAGGTGAGTGGGTGCAGGAGCCAGAGCAAGTGCTTTTGGGCACCAGCAGGAGTGAACTCTGTGCAGGCCCGGCGGCAGCATCCAGGAGGGGTGCCTGTGACTCCCAGAGCCCCAGAAGGCATGTCACAGTGCTCTTTTAGCTCTGCTCTCCACGAGTGACTTAAGTGTTAACAACTCAGTGGGCCTGCGGCTGCCCCTCTACCAGTGAGGGCAAAGGGCCAGTGTAACGGCCTTTTGTATCCACACACCTGGCTCCTGAGCTCTTGTGTGGTGTCCAGGAAAAATGAGGTCACACGAGCTAATTGAAGGATGGTAAATGCAGGGATGATTTTATTGCTGATGAAAGTGGCTCTCAGTGGGAAGAGAGGGGAGCTGAAAAGGGGATGGAGGAGGGGTAGGTGATCTTCCCCTGAAGTCCGGCTAGATTCGTCTCCTGAGTTGCATCATCAGGATGTCCCTCTGAAGTCAAGTCACTTCTTTCCAGCATTCAGCTGCTTCTCTGCTGGTTGAGTCTGGGGTCTTTATAGGCACAGGATGAGGCAGGGTGGGGTCATGGGTAGTTTCGGAAAAGGCAAC
>NW_012114252.1:10947309-10949057 GCF_000951035.1 Colobus angolensis palliatus
GGAGGAGGGGTAGGTGATCTTCCCCTGAAGTCCGGCTAGATTCGTCTCCTGAGTTGCATCATCAGGATGTCCCTCTGAAGTCAAGTCACTTCTTTGCAGCATTCAGCTGCTTCTCTGCTGGTTGAGTCTGGGGTCTTTATAGGCACAGGATAAGGCAGGGTGGGGTCATGGGTAGTTTCGGAAAAGGCAACATTTGAGCTGGAAAACCGGGAGAGAAGTTCTCACTTCAGGCCACATTCTCAGGCTTTTCAGCTTGAGGGTGGAACTTCACCAGGGACCCACACTTGCCTGCCTGGAATCTCTGCCTCCTGCCTCTGTCATTGTATCAATATCAAACAATAGTTGTTGGCTTACATGTCAGTAATTTAAAGATCAATTAAATGGGTATATATGATAACCTTCATCAGAGACCTTTAGAAACATTCATATTCTTTGGTCTACTGTTTTTACTTCTAGGACATATTCCAAGCAAGCAATGAAAAATCGCTAATTCAACATATAATATTTTGTTGGGGAAAAAAATGAATTAAAGGCAGTTGGCCTTGGAAATATCCATGTAAACAGTCTGTACTTATTGTGGTAAAGGGAAGGCAGATTTGGAAGTAATTAAAATAATGTAATAAATGCATTAATAGAGGTGCCATCAACCAGTTAAATCCGTGAGAAAGGCACTCGACTGCCTGGAGAAAGGCAAGGATCTGGGGGAAGATGAAAGAAGTTCCTCTTGGGGGAGATGACTGATGAGTCACAGCTTAGAACATGTTTTTTACTGTATATAAGCCAGAACTTGCCTCAAAATTATTGTAGAAATAAATGAGGAAAAACATTAGAATGCGGTAGCATGGGGGAGAGCACCTCAGCCCCACAAGTAGCTGAGACTACAGAGGCATGCTACCATGTCTGGCTAATTTTTATATTTTTTTGTAGAGAGAGTTTTCGCCATGTTGCCTAGGCTGGTCTTGAACTCCTGGGTTCAAGCCATCTGCCCACCTCGGCCTCTCAAAGTGCTGGGATTGCAGGCATGAGCCACTGTGCCCAGTTTATGATTTCAAGTTTTATCCAAGCAATATTTTTTGAGAGCAATATAAGATTTGAGAATGGGTGAGGTGGCTCACGCCTGTAATCCCAGCACACAGAGAGGCTAAGGCGGGAGGATCACTTGAGCCCAGGAGGTCTAGACCAGCCCTGGCAACAAAAAGATGTTATATGATTAGCCGGTCGTGGTGGTACATAACCTGTAGTCTCAGCTACTAAGGAGGTCCAAGGGGGAAGATGCTTTGAGCCTGGGAGATGCAGGCTACAGTGAGCCTTGATTGCACCACTGCACTCCAGCCTGGGTGAGAGTGAAATCCTGGACCCTGTCTCGAAAAAAAATAATAAAGATTTGAGATAGATAAGCCTCTGTGTACAAGAGAGTTTGTGCCTTCATTTTGTTTTCTTTGTAATGTTTGTTTTGGTTGATGCAAAATTGTTTCATCTTAGATGCCTGAGGTGGAGGGAGGGAATTGTTTTGTAGTATTCATATCATTGAAATTACCACCCTATATTTTTCTCCTCAACAAAAGAATATGGTGATGAACTAAGAATAAAAAATAATAACTACATATGGACGCATAATAGGAAATAATTATATACGCATTGTTTGACGTTTTACTTCTCTGCTGTAACTCACCCTTTCCCCTTTGTTCTACCACCATATGTTTTGTTCTGGATTTCTTGACTAAGAAAACATTCCACCATAGTTTCTT
>NW_012114252.1:10949717-10961808 GCF_000951035.1 Colobus angolensis palliatus
TTTTTGAGACAGAGCTCATTCTGTTGCCCAGGCAGGAGTGCAGAGGCACAATCTTGGCTCACTACAACCTCCACCTCCCGGGTTCAAGTTATTCTCATGGCTCAGCCTCCCAAGTAGCTGGGATTACAGGCATGTGCCACCACGCCTGGTTAATTTTTGTAGTTTTAGTAGAGATGGGGTTTCACCCTGTTGGCCAGGCTGGTCTCGAACTCCTGACCTTAGGTGATCTGCCTGCTTCAGCCTCCGAAAGTTTTGGGATTACAGGCGTGAGCCACTGCACCTGGCTAAAAATTCAATTTTAAGTAAATCTGTTTAAATGTTTTTGTGTAACATTTTCATAAAAACGAAAAATTAGATGAACTTACAATATAGCAGTAATCTGCACAAAATAATTTTGTATTCTCAAATACTAATATAAAGAATCTGTAATGTATCTTCATTAACAATTTATACATACATTTTACGTCGTAATCTCTTTTACTTTTATTCTATTAATAGACCGTAATTCTAAATCGTGAAGTTACTGGAATTTTTATAGGAACGTGATAAGAATCATGTGGTTCTTTTAAAGAATTAATTTTGGAACATCCTTTGTTCAAAAAATAGAATATTATTATATCTATTCTTTTGACTCTGTTGTCAGTTTTTAGGATAGGCTTTTAATCTTGAACATGAAAAGGACATCAGTAAACAAGATCAGTTAACTATTACATTTATACTTACTGTAGGCTTTTAGTTTAAAAATTACCTATGGCTTAAATATAGAGAAGGTAGACAGAAAAAGAAACCTTTTTTTCCCTGAGCATTTTAAAGAGAATACTACAGTACCATTAGGGGTTTATAATAAAGGACTATAATTCTATTTAGAAAACTGACTTACAGTACATGACAAATGATGGAAAATTGAGGTAAGTTTTTTGAAGTCATATTTTATATTTTTATATTTTTATTTTTCAATTTGTCTTTGCCAGAATTAAATGTTATGATCATTAAACTACTTCTCTTCTTTGGTAATTTTTCCATGTAGTCTTTCTACTCCTCTACCTTTAAAAAGTATGCTGAACAAAGCAGCAAAAGACATTCTATTTGAAGAAAATACTTATTTTCTGTCAATAGTTTTTTAAAATTAAAACACAATATTGCATAAACATGGAAATTCTTGTACATTGGCAAGAACTTTTTCCTTGATAAAATTATTTTTCCAATTGAAAAATTATTGGATGATAAGTCAAGATAATGCTTTAAAATGTAAAAATCTTCTGCAAAGAATGTAAAACTGTCATAAATGAAGGCAAACAGGTAAGCCAAAAAACCAGAGAGAAAATTTGCAATTCATTTTAGTCACAAAATAAGGGATACCCTTCATATATACAGAACTCTTACAAATCAATATGAAAATGAACAAAAGCCCTGTTAAAAAATATTCAGAGACTGTTTACAGCAAAGGAAATATGGCTCCTGCACATATGATAAAAAGTGCTAAAAGCCACACACAAATTCAAGTTAAAATTATGATGAGATACCATTTTCCATGTACAAAATGAAAAGTTTGTTAATTCTGTTTTGTTTTGTTTTGATTTGATTTATTTATTTATTTTTGAGACCAGGTCTTGCTATGTTGCCCAGGCTGGAGTGCCGTGGCGTGATCACGGCTCACTGCAACCTCGACCTCCTAGACTCCACTGATCCTCCCACCTCAGGCTCCTGAATAGCTGAATAGCCTGAATAGGCAGCATGCCCAGCTCCTTTTTGTATTTTTTTGTAGAGACAGGTTTTCACTATGTTGCCCAGGCTGGTCTCGAACTCCTGGGCTGAAACAATCCACCTGCCTCGGCCTGCCAAAGTGCTGCAATTATAGGTGTGAGCCACTGCGCCTGGCCTCCTCTTTTCATAAGATTGTAGAAACGTAAGCTCTCAAACACTGGTGGGAGTATAAATTGATACAACTTCTGTGGAGAGCAATTTGACAAAATGAATTTATACTGTGTGTTATGTCCACATGTAGGAGATGTGCA
This sequence comes from Colobus angolensis palliatus, assembly GCF_000951035.1. Taxonomy (NCBI): domain Eukaryota; kingdom Metazoa; phylum Chordata; class Mammalia; order Primates; family Cercopithecidae; genus Colobus; species Colobus angolensis. The sequence goes on from NW_012114252.1 coordinate 10,951,733, forward strand.
AGAATAGTCATGTTAGTATTATTTGTTACAGCAGAAGACTGGAAAGAACTAGCAAAAGGTAGTGGAAAGGTAGCTCACTCCAAAAGTTTTGCTTAGGGTTCCAGAGTTCGTAGTAATTTCATTTGTCCTAAAACATCACGGGGCTGGGCGCGGTGGCTCAAGCCTGTAATCCCAGCACTTTGGGAGGCCGAGACGGGCGGATCACGAGGTCAGGAGATCGAGACCATCCTGACTATCACGGTGAAACCCCGTCTCTACTAAAAATACAAAAACTAGCCGGGCGAGGTGGCGGGCGCCTGTAGTCCCAGCTACTCAGGAGGCTGAGGCAGGAGAATGGCGTGAACCCGGGAGGCGGAGCTTGCAGTGAGCTGAGATCCGGCCACTGCACTCCAGTCCGGGCGACAGAGCGAGACTCCGCCTCAAAAAAAAAAAAAAAAAAAAACCAAAAAAAAAAAAAAATCACGGGACTATTTTAGAGAATAGTATGTTTCTCCCTACTATTGGTTTAAGGAAGAATGTCCAAAAGTAACTTACTGTACCACAGTGTAACATGGTATCAAACTGCCTGTCAGGCTGGAATAGTTAAATAATTATGGTACATTCATGACATTGAAATGCTGTGCAATGGCACATGTATACATATGTAACAAACCTGCACGTTGTACACATGTACCCTAGAACTTAAAGTATATTTAAAAAAAAAAAAAAAGAAATGCTGTGCAGCTGTTAAAAAGTTGAGGGTGTTTTCTATGTGCTGCTTTTTTTTTTCTTTAAAGATGGAATCTCACTCTGTAGCCCAGGCTGGGGTGCTGCGGTGCAGTGGCGTGATCTTGGCTCACTGCAAGCTCTGCCTCCCGGGTTCACACCATTCTCCTGCCTCAGCCTCCTGAGTAGCTGGGACTACAGGCGCCCCGCCACCGCACCTGGCTAATTTTTTGTATTTTTAGTGGAGACGTGGTTTCACTGTGTTAGCCAGTATGGTCTCGATCTCCTGACCTCATGATCCACTAGCCTTGGCCTCCCAAGGTGCTGGGATTACAGGCGTGAGCCACTGTGCCCAGCCCTATGTGCTGCTTTATCAAGTGACAGAAGCAAACGACATTCATTGGCATAAAAAAGAATTTGTGTGTTTGTGCTTGTGATATGCACAGAATATCTTTGGAAGGAATCACAAGAAACTGGGACCCATGGTTGCCTTTGAGATGGGGAGCTGGAAGGCTGAGTGCATAACAAGTGAGAAGGATACATCTCTTAGATCGTATCTTTTTAGTATTTTTTGAATTTTGAACCCTACATGTGTATTACCTATTTTTTTAAAAACAAATTTCAAAATTGTGCAGTGGAAGGGTCTGTAAGATGGAGGAATGTTGAAATAATGGAGCCTTAATTACCTTTCAAGAAACTTCTGCAGTGACTTGGCCATCCAGGGAAGCAATCAGACGAGCAGCTGGCTCATTAAATAGAGTGTGCTGGTCCCACAGGTGTAAGTACACAAAACGCAATCACGGAAATTATTTGGCTAGCACTTCCAACCTGGAGACAGTTGCTGGCGATCACTTAATAGGCTGTGGTTACAGGTTGATCTAATCTGAATGAAGAAATTGGAAAAAGCAAAGAAAGAGCAGTAATATAGGTCAGAGTAAGGAAGGTGAGTCAGAGCAGTTCCTCCACAGCCTCCTGTCTCCCCTTCTGTAGGTGTATGAACTACCCGGAGAGATGACTGTGAATACAGAAGAGTTGGAGAGATGTGTGTTTCCTAATAGCAAAAGGCAGTGTAAAGGTAGCTCACTCCGAAAGTTTTGCTTAGGGTTCCAGAACTTGTAATTTCACTTGTCCTAAAACATCGCAAGGCTATTTTAGAGAACAGTATGTTTTTCCTTACTCTTGGTTTAAGCAAGAACATCCAAAAGTAACGTACTGTACCAATGTGACTCCTTATCCCAAGCTGAAGAATATCCTTTCAAGGCAAATTCATCCGAAGCAGCTTGACATCTGATGGGAGGGGGTCGGATAAACAAGGTTGTAGAGAAATCAGGTCTGAAGAGTAACCTTGCACAGCTTGATCTGTTTACTTTTTAAATGCAGCCTTGTTCAGTGGGTATAGTACTCTACTTTTGAACCGTAGGATTAAATTTTCACAAAAATGTGAAGATCTTGCCCGTGTAATCTGGAAAATTGCTTGTCTAATTGGGTGCACCGCTGCACCTGTACCCTCTTGAATGACTCAGTCATGTTGTGCTCAGGGGCCAAGTAACTTGTTATGGTGCTAAGTGAAGAACAAAAATACATAAAATTCAGTTACTTTGGCAGTGACAAACACTGAATGGTATTGGTTGTTATATTACAGTTGGCAAATACTGTAATTAAGACTTCAAGTGATTTTTAGTATTAGCCCTGGATTCACTTTCTGAAGAATTTTATTTAGAATAGAACTTTCAGCGTTGATACCAGATATTCACCTTTAGTTCAGTTCAGTTTCATAAATCTTTATAAAATATTTATAGTAGTCAAGGAGCCTGTTACAGGTGCTGGCCAGTTTTCTGCAACAACAAAAAGTAAATTAAAGTTGGCTGGGTGCAGTGGCTCATGCCTATAAGCCCAGCGCTTTAAGAGACTGAGGCAGGAGGACTGCTTGAGCCCAGGAGTTGGAGACCAGCCTGGGCAACATAGTGAGACCCCGTCTCTACAAAAAGTAAAAAAAAAATAGCCAGGCATGGTGGCACATGCCTGTGGTCCCAGCTACTCAGGAAGCTAAGGTGGGAGGATCAAGTGAGCCTGGGAGGTCAAGGCTGCAGTGAACTGTGATTGTGCCACTGCACTTTAGCCTGGGCAACAGAGTGAGACCCCATCTCAAAATAAACAAAAAATGTAAAACTCACAAATTTAAAAAATAAAGTTTTAAGTCCAGGTGCGGTGGCTCACGCCTATAATCCCAGCTCTTTGGGAGGCCAAGGCAGGCGGATCACCTGAAGTCAGGAGTTGGAGACCAACCTGGCCAACATGGTGAAACCCCGTCTCTACTAAAAATACAAAAATTAGCCCGGTGTGGTAGTTACTTCTCGGGAGGCTGAGGCAGAGTAGTCCCAGCTACTCGGGAGGCTAAGGCAGAGAATCACTTGAACCCTGGAGGTGGAGATTGCAGTGAGCCGACATTGCAACATTGGACTCCAGCCTGGGCGACAAGAGTGAAACTCCATCTCAAAAATAATAAAAATAATTAAAAAGTTTTAAAATTCACTTTGGTATGGTGTTCTGACCCCTCAAACTTGTTTATAAATAGAATGAACAGTGGAGCCATCTGCTAAAATGCCTTGGCTGAGTGACTCAGCCAGTAGATGAATTCTGACATATTTGTAGCACCATGCATTGATCATTTTAGTTGTAATATAACAGCTGTTTATTGAGTACTTTTTATGGCATAGGTCCTGGAGAACCAGTGGTAATCTAAAAAGATGATACATCTGACTCCTCACCATGTCATCTGTTGAGGGCGACAAGGACGAAGGCCGTGTCAGTACAGGAGGAAAATTGAGTGGTGACAGGGAGAGCAGGTGCTGTGGTGAGCATGTAGGGGAGGCCCCGAACTGAACACAGAGGTGGTTAGGGGAGGCTTAGGAAGGAAATACTGGCCGGGCTGAGACCTACAGAGGAGGTTTGGGGGAAGGTAGGGGAAGGAGTCAGATATGAAGGCTTGCATAAAAAGTAGATACAGCTATAAAAAAGAATGAGATCATGTCCTTTGCAGAGACGTGGATGAAACTGGAAGTCATTATCCTTAGGAAACTAACTCAGGAACAGAAAACCAAATACCGCATGTTCACACTTACAAGTGGGAGCTAAATAACAAGAACACATGGACACAAAGAAGGGAACAACACACTGGCGCCTACCAAAGGGTGGAGGGAGAGGATCAGGAAAAATGATGGATACTAGGCTTAATACCTGGGTGATGAAATAATCTGTACAAGAAACCCTCGTGACACAGGTTTACCTATGTAACAAACCTGCACATGTATCCCTGAATGTAACATAGAAGTTAAAGAAAAGAAAAACACACACACACACACCAAAAAAAAGTAGAAAGAGAACTCAGAAAGTTATTTGTGTCTGAAGCAAGAGAGAAGTTGTGTATGACTGCAGCACAGAAAGCTTGAAGTGTGGGACCTGGTGGCAGGCAGGGAGGGGGAGAGGAGTGGTGAGCGGGGAGGGGCAGGCCCCAGGGGAAGCAGCTGGGACCCGGCCATGTGGAAGTGCCAGCCCTGAACCTGCTCTGGATGTGTCTGCAGTGCAGTGGAGAGCCACAGAAGGCCTGCCTGCAGGGAGACGGACAGAATTGCCTGTTTGGGAGATCACTCTGCCTTCATGATGGAGAATAGGTTTGGAGAGACAAGACTGGAGGAAGAGGGCCTGCTAGCAGCAGTCATGCAGGTGAGCGCTGTGAGCCTCAGCTGCAAGTATTTTGGAGAAAAATGGATCAACATGGAAGAGATTTAAGATGTAGAATTAACCGTGCATTTATTAAGCAGTAATAATATTAGCTAATATATATTGCATATTTAATATGTGTCAAGCACTGTTCTAAGTGATCCACATGCAATGTTATTTAACAACAATTGTAGTCAACATGTACAATCTACTTTCATTTCTATTCCAATCCTATAAGCATAAGTACTATTATTAGTCCTGTTTTTAAGTATAAGGAAATTGAAGCATAGAGAGGTTAAGTCTAGAGAAATAGGAATACCATTTCAGACATAATTTTGAAGGGATCTGTGAGATACACAAGTGGAGATGTTTCCTGGGTCTTTGCGTATGAGGCTCTGTGGCCCAAGAGAGAGTTTGGGGGAGATTTGGTCTCCAGTAGTATAAATGGCAGTTGAACAAGGGGTTGAATTGAGGAGAAAGTAGAAAAGGGAAGAGGGCCAAGAAAGATGAAACCTTGAGGTACACTAAAGATTTAAAGGATGGGCAGAGGAAGAAGAATCAGCAAAGGATACTGAAGAGGAGCAATGAAAGAGACTGTGTCAAAAAACCCAAGAAGTTGTGTTGTTTCAGAATTTAAAGGAAGAGGCTGTTTTAAGAAGATGAGGTCAGTGATGCCAGTGAATATTAAGAAGTCATGTTAAAACAAAAAAACAACTAAGGCTGAGATTTATCGTTTGGATTTAGCAAAAATAATTGAGAACAATTTCAGTGTTGTAATGGGGCCAGAAATGAAATTGTGGTGAGTTCAGACATTGAGATATGTGGACAAGTGGAGTGAATGACTCTTCTTCGAAAGGCATGGTGGTTGGAGTGGGCCATAGTGTTGAGGGGATTGACTTTTTAAAGGTGGAATAAATTCTTTTTTTTTTTTTTTTCCTGAGACGGAGTCTCGCGCTGTCACCCAAACTGGAGTGCAGTGGCCGGATCTCAGCTCACTGCAAGCTCTGCCTTTAGGGTTCATGCCATTCTCCTGCCTCAGCCTCCCAAGTAGCTGGGACTGTAGGCACCCGCCACCTCGCCCAGCTAGTTTTTTGTATTTTTTTAGTAGAGACGGGGTTTCACCAGGTTAGCCAAGATGGTCTCGATCTCTTGACCTTGTGATCCACCCATCTCAGCCTCCCAAAGTGCTAGGATTACAGGCTTGAGCCACTGCGCCGGGCCAAAGGTGAAATAAATTCTTAAGTGCTGATAACAGGTGCCAGAAGAAGGGAATTTTTGATGCTTAAAGAATAAGGAGAAAAAGAAGAACTAGGAGAAGGGCCTCTGTCTTTTTTTTTTTTTTTTTTTTGGAGTCGGAGTCTCGCTCTGTCGCCCAGGCCAGAGTGCAGTGTCATGATCTTGGCTCACTGCAACCTCTGCCTCCCAAGTTCAAGTGATTCTCCTGCTTCAGCCTCCTGAGTAGCTGGGACTACAGGTGCACACCACCGAGCCCAGCTAACTTTTGTATTTTTAGTAGAGACGGGGTTTCACCATGTTGGCCAAGATAGTCTCAATCTCTTGACCTTGTGAGCCATCACACCCGGCCTCTGATCCATTTTTATATGAAAGGACAAAGGAGCGGGTGGAGATGAAGGGAAAGTTGGTGACTTATCCCCCCATGATGGCTGCTGTGGGGGAATAGGTGAGGTGAGACTGGAAGGAAGGAGTTGATTATGGCATTAGAAATTGGAAGTACATGGAATGTTGTTGTGAGGTTGGGAGCAAGAATTGACTTAAACACAACTGAAGAACTAGACTAACCAAGCTTCCATTTGAAGTCGTGGAGCAGGAATTGATGGGGTATTAATCCATGTAGTCAGATAGCACAAGGCAGCTCTACATGCCCAGGAGGGCAGGACACAGGGAGGCCAGGCAGAGAGGTACCAGTGAGGGAGGTGGAGATGGGCAGATCCTGAAGGGCCTTTTAACTATGGGTTTTGATTTTGTTATGAGGTTATTCATTATCTAGCCAGCTTTTTAAGGAGCTGTTTATAATTATGTTCTAGAGAATACGATTGATCAACAGGTGTTTCAAAAGTCTAAATTGTGTTCAAATTGGCATCTTGTGAGAATTAATAGAATACATACTTTGATGACTTTCGTAAATAAATACATTAACATATTTTCAGTAAACTCATATTTGATATGTAATCAAATTCTTTTAGTCATGAATTCGAATGAGACTTTTTTTGGTTATTGTTACTGTTTTGTTTTGTCTTCTGTGTTTTTATATTCAGAAGCAGAATCAGCTTTTGGTCTCTTAAGTGACCCCTTAGTCACTTGCTGTCATATCATGATATTCATTTCCATCATTGTGCTTATCGTGCACTTGAGTTCTCGTGTTTACTTCTTTGTCCACTTGTTTAGTTTCAGCCTCTTCACACTAAAATATGAGCTTTGTAAGAGCAAGGACCTAGTCTTGTTCACTGTCACACTTATTGTACTTCTCAGGAAATATTCACTGGGGGTGGGGTAGAGGAGTTGGGGAAGGAAGGAAGAGAGAGGACAGTGAAGGGAGGAAGGAGTTTAAAAAAGTGCTTCCCTAGTGGTCATGGAAAGTCTTTAATAAATTAGAATGTTGTCTCCAAAAAAATACAGGCAAATATGCATTGACAGTTGCCTTTCATACACCTTAGCAAACCAGTTAGTTACATAATAGGATATCAAAATTCAGTCAATGTGTTTGCCAGTTTAATTTGTTGTGATTAAAGAAAACAATGATTTTATTTATAAATTTAGCACCTAGAAAATGTGATTTCACATTTTCTAAAAATATAAGCATTATTTTCTAAAAAAATAAGCATTTTTTATTCTTTTTAAAATGGAAGGGTCAACAAAATCTGCCTTATTCTTCACCACAGTTTTTTCTCTGTCAGTAATGTAGCAGTGTGTTAATTTCCAGAAATGTATTCTCTTCTGTGACCTGTAAACTTTTGAATTGGAGTTAATTTACCAAACTGTCATGGAATGCCTGAAATTTCCTTAGGGCAGAGGAGGTAGCAGAGAGGTGGTAAGTGAGCATGTTTCTATTGTGTGAATAACAAGTAGGATTCCAAACAGAATCCATGTAGCATTTTCATGAATTCACATTTGGAGAAAAAAGTCACAGACTTTCAAAACTTACAGGAATTTGGCTGTCCTAGGGCAACTCCTCACTTAACAGCAAGAGAACACAGGGGACGAGAAGGTTGAGTGACTCACCCAGGGAAGAGTGACTCACCCAGGGAAGGTCGAGTGACTCACCCAAGGTTACTTGGTAAGTAAAGAGAGAAGCCAGAAGCCTGGGGCCTCCTGACGGCTCCCGCTTCTCTCTTTACTAAGGTCTTCTGCCGTGGGAAGAAACTCTGAATGTTAGCAACCATCTGGATGGTGTTAGTTGTATGTCTCTCTATGTATGTTGAAAACAAAATGTTGAAGAATTGAATTTCTCCTGTTTATGGATTGTGTCACATTTAATAGTATTCTTTAAGAAAAAAACATGACTGCTCAATATGATTATATGAGCTCACCATAACCAATGACAGGCAGAAAATCCTGGAAGGACAGACGATAACACCACATTATCCTGTTGGGATAATAACCCAAATTCTGAAGATAACTTTCTTCTACCACTTTAAAGGCCAAAAAATGGCTGTGAAATGTAGTATTTTTGTCAAACCAAGTTTTTAAAGTTTTAGCAGCTGCTTCTGCTGGCTTTTATTAACTACTGAAGAGTCTTTTTTTATTTTATTTTATTTTTTGAGATGGAGTCTTGCTTTGTCACCCAGGCTGGATTGCAATGGCACGATCTCAGCTCACTGCAACCTCTGCCTCTCGGGTTCAAGCGATTCTCCTGCCTCAGCCTCCCAAGTAGCTGGGATTACAGGTGCCCGCCACCACACCCGGCTAATTTTTGTGTTTTTGGCAGAGATGCGGTTTCACCATGTTGGTCAGGCTGGTCTTGAACTCTTGATCTCAAGATCTGTCCACCTCAGCCTCCCAAAGTGCTGGGATTACAGGCATGAGTCACCGCACCCTGCCTACTGAAGAGTCTTAATTGAACATCAAAATCTTGGTTTTGTTTATAAGGAAAAAAAGTTAATGATGCAACCAGGACTAATTCTTAATTTTTTAACCACTTCTACTTAGCAAGTATATGAAACACATTAAATTTTGTTTTGAGATCAGGTACAAGATCTACAAAAGGAGTTGGAGGCTGGAAACAAATTTCAGATAGTGATAAGTAGAAATGTTCTGCCGTAACTCTGAATTTGTAGTCATGAAATAGTGCACACTCTTAACATTACTTTTGTGGAGCTTTGTAGTCCATAAAAATAACATTGTTGTAGAGCCTCTATGTGCGTCAGCTGTGACTGAGTGTTTTGATGTCTTAGCAAAAGGCAGAGGAGTGCTTTCCTTTGAAATGTGTGAGGCGGTTTGAGATGCAGCCTCTCAGATGGATTTAATTAGTCCTTCATAGAACTGGATGTCCGTTTGTTGCAGCTGAATTCTCATTTCATTCACCCATAACTAGAAACACCTCGCTTCAAACGGGTTTCTTCAAAGAAAGAGGGGTTTAGGGTTCTATGTTGTACTGCTTTTTGATGTTGGTTTCCCTTTAACTGAGAAGACCTTATGTTTATACAACTGTTATTATTAAGAAAACACAGCTTTCTTCACCGAGGTTCCTTTTGTATCAGCTCTGGTACTTGGTGGCAGTCAGAGGTCTGTGGAATAGATCTGTCAGACTATCACAGCAGCTGTGTGTTTGCAGATTTTGCTTACGAGAGGCATGAACTGAAAATAGGCATAAACTTGAGTAATTCCCTAAACCCAGAAGTAGAAGATAAAAACCAGTAGCTGAATCTGGTAACAGGGTAGTTGTTTGTTTCAGAAGCTTATATTAACCACAAAAACAAAGTGAATCAACTAACAAGGGTTACCATGACCCAAATAGTAATTGTATTTAGATTCACTTTGCCTACAGTGCACAGGTCAGGTCTGCTTCTCAATAAATGTGTTGAAAGAATGAAATATATCCTTCATAGTAAAATTATGTTTTTTAAAAATATGTCCTACTACTAATATTTTTAAAATTATCCCTAAACCTTTGCATTTCATTAGAATAGCTATTTTAATTTCCTCTGAAAATACTGCTTTCTTCTCTTTCCAGTTTGTGTGTCCAGGGTCTGGCATGCTCCATCATCAAGGCAGCTTTTATCTTCTGTGTCCGTGACTCTAATGACATTTAAAATCAGGGGGTTGTGATCTGTCCCAGGATCCCGTTCGTGTGTGGTGTTTAGGATGAAATGCTTCAGGGGTCTGGAGGGCTGGCCACTCATGGGCACAGGTTTGCATATCTAAAAGTTTCTTTGCTCTGACATCCTGATTTGTATAAAAATCCTGAAAGCAAATTTCAGAATTCTAATTATTCTTCGCCTTTAAGGAAAGACAAAATTAATTTAGACTATTCAAGCTTAAAATTATCCCAAAGCCACAGATCACACTGAAAACACATAGTAATATAGCCCACAAATTATTCTGGTGTCTTGTGTCCCTATTCCATCCAGGAGTCTGTAGAATCTGTAGGCTTATATTTCTGCCTTGTGTCTTAGCCATAACTGATCTTTTCC
>NW_012114252.1:10963534-10973723 GCF_000951035.1 Colobus angolensis palliatus
CCCGTCTCGGCCTCCCAAAGTGCTGGGATTACAGGCTTGAGCCACCGCGCCCGGCTATAAAACCCCTTTTGAAGCTACAGCAGACTACCTGGGAAGTAGTTATAGAGGTAATCATCGTGTCTTGGGGATTCACTTTGGGAAATTTTGTTGAGTGAGGCTGGTGAACCTAGAAAGCTGCTCCCTCTGCCTCCCCATTTCCACCCCAGGGCCCTGCTGTGGGTGGAAAGCCCATATAAACCTGCAGTTTCCCTTTCTTCCACGATAGGGCGCACCTACGCTGTTAGGGTACGGGGCTGACTGGCTCCTGCCCTGTGGGAGATTTGACCCTTGTCCGTTTAGAGGCCCTTCCTTATTCATGGACACTCTACTGAGTGTCTGTTGCAAACTCTCTGGTATAAACCAGACATCGTGGATTTACCACACTGATTATGAGAGTGGCCATTATTTGCAATGAAATGGCGACCCTTGCCATTGTGTTTTCCTTCCAAATGAACTTACTGACAAGTATCTGCATTGGCTGAGTCGAGGTGTCATCAGATCAGCCTAGGGTTGGATGTGCTGTTTTGCCAGCTGTGGACCCTTGAGCAATTATTTAACTTCTCTGAGTGTCAGATTTGTCATCTATAAAATGGGGTTAGTAAGTCTCCATTGTAGGATCGTTCCTAGGATTCTATGAGTGTGATGTGTGTTAAAATACCTGATTGATATTAGGGCCTCAGTCATGTTCCTTTCTTTGCTTTAGAGTCATTTCTCTGAAAAAGTAATACAATGTTTATAGTTGGGGGAAAAAACCCCAAAGAGCATTCATAATCTGGATATTACCACTATTGAAATTTCTATTTTTATTCAGTGTTTTTTTAATGTATTCTTATTTTTCAGAGAGGAAATTATAAAACAGGTCATTTTCTAACTCAGTGTTTAAACCTTAAAAAAATAGACATTTCTTGAAATGTTAAAATAAACTTACGGCTTTGAGCATGGCCGTGTGTGGCTGTATTTGCTCTTGGCCATATTTATTGTGGCAGCATGGTAATGGGTTTTTACTTGTTTTATCACTGTGGTTTTTATGAAGTAAACACTGTGTTTAGCTGTGTGATGTGTGACTTTCATTCAGAACAAGATTAAGGAAACTAGATGGAGGTTAAACATAGCACAATCCTCTGTCGTAAATAACCATAGACAAACTTGTGAGCAACTACCGAATTCCCCAGTTGGACAAAAAGTGCTTACGTTTACCTTTGAAAATCGAGTGATGATGATTTGAGAACTGGCTTAAGTCTCTTTAATCATTCAGGTTCAGCGTGATTAATGAAAGAGTTGTTTTAAATGTTTTTGTGATTAGATTTGAAACAAGGCTTAGAAGGATTTATGATTGGGTTTACAACCAGCTACTAAAAACACCACGGAAATGTGAAAGCTGGTAGTAATTGGTGAGCTTGCTGTGAGTGGGTGTTGTTTCCAGTAGTGTAACTTAGCAAAGATTGAAGGAAGCTCTGCGCCGTTTTATTTCATGCCACTGGTTTAGGTGCATTAATTGATATTTTCACCAAAATTTTAATCTAAATCAAGTTTTTTAGGTTCAACCTATTCCACTGGGTTTTAAAGGATCATATGTGCACACCACAGCACACCTCACATTGGGAACGTTACCTCAATGGGAAGGTCGTTTCATTCTTGGTTGAGTATAGCATTCCAGCTGTAATTAAGCTGCAATACAAAAAATATATGCACTTACTAGAAGGATATTCTTGCTAGCATTCTGTATGTATCATTTGCTTATTCAAGCATATAAAACTTCAACAAGAGGAGGTAATTTTGCTTAGATTTCTTGATTTGAATTGTTCCGCTGTTTGGCACTGGGTGGAAAAGGGAAAAAAATCATATTGAAAGCATTGTTCTGTTAATGAAGTTGCTTGTCCTTTTTTGTGCCAAATTTGGCAGGTAAAATTACCATTTATTCTACTTGCTAGAGCTGGAGAATAGACTGTTGAGGAAAAGTAGCAATTTAAGTAATGACACTACATAGAATGTGCTACATTATATACATCTCCCATACCTTTAGATATTGACATGCAATTTTTATTTCTCTTTAGTAATGCACTTTGTCTTTAACTACTGTATTACTTCCAGTAGGTTTCATCAACTACATGCAATTTGCTTCAATTGTGAAATTTAAAAATATACTGTTACTATTAATTATAACAAATCAAATTGAAGCATTTTGATTTAAGAGGAAATTAAAGATTGCTGTATTTTGTTCTGGATATTTCAGAAGTATTGTATTCTTTTTAATTCTGAATATTTAACATAAAAAAGATGAAATAGATGCATTAGTTAATTTGAAGAAACACAATCAAATTTGAGGTATTCATGGTTTTTTCCATGTTAAATATGCTTTGCCTATTTATATTTGCCTTAATTTTTGTTTTGTAAAGTATAAAAGAGAAACTTTAAAATCTTACTCAAAAATGGGAAAATATATAAAAATATGAATAGGTAATTTAAAAAATTACTCATATATTTAAATGAAATGCATTAATTTAGCATTTGCTAAATTTGAGATATTTTATTTCAAATTATTTATAAATATATTTTTGTTTGAAGTTAATTTCTAATTCACTAAGTTTCCTATAGATTAAATTTTCCTTAGTTGTAAAACTTCAGGCTTAAAAAAAGTATTATTATTGTTACAGTTTACACTATAATGGCTAAGCTTGCCCCTCCTCCTTAAAAGAAATTGAAGCTAATTTGCAAAAATGTATTTTTTGAAAAGCCAATTGGTGAATTTATAGACTTGCAAATGTTAATTCAGGAACAGAGTTGAATATTGCTGGAACTTCTAACCATCATTCATTTCTTTCTGCCCACTAGACTAACTGGTAGGCAGGTGCAGATGTTACGAAATCTAACATCGCAATTGACACTAATTGGCATAGTTGTTGGCAGTCTTATCAGAAAGCAAAGGGCTGAATGGTTGAATGGGTTTAGAGAACTTGAATGGTAATAAGCATTTTTATATGCATCTTGAATTACTTTTGTGACCCAGACTAACAGGAACACTTTATTCTGACCTCATTCTTCAATGAATAGAAATTGTAGAAAGCATAATACGTAGTGTATGTGATGATTGATTGTTTTTCAGGTAACCTTTTACAGCTATCTGCTCTGTTGCCTACTTCCCCCACTACTTCCCTTCCCAGTGGTCAAAAAAACCAAAGTACTGTAGATGTGTGGAATAAAAAGGAGATAACGATCACTAATGAATATTGAATTAGTTTATTTGAGTGGTTTATTGCCAAAAGCTTGAGCATGTCATAAGAGTTTAGGCTAAACTTAAGAAAAAGTATTCATTGAATTTATGGATGAAACAAAAAGACGACTGGGACTTGCTTCTTAATGGTCTTGGAGCAGGTGGGTGAATCAATGGGGATATGGATGAAATAGAATTGACTTTGAGTGGATAAGTTTTGAACTTGGGTGATGGATATATAGGGGGTTATTAAACCATTCTTTCTGTTTCTATATATGTTTGCAGTTTTCCAGAACGGAAAGGTTGTTTGTTTAATATGCAGGGTGACTTCACCCTCTGCTGTTGTCAGGTTTTTTCAGTACCTGCCAGTTCCTTTCCCGGATCTGCCTTTTCTCCCTCAGTCCCTTTTATCAAAAAGTACCCATCTAAAGTGAGAACTACATCATCTGACAAGCTAATCTGTGTGCTTATGTATACATGAGTTATTTTCTAGGCAGTGTGGATTTTAATAGGAGCTTTCTAAAGACACTGCCTTAATTAAAGGAATGGTTCATAGGTTGGGAATTATAGTGTTGGGGTGGGTCTTTGTGTCTATATGTGACTATATGTAGACCTCTCTTCATACTTACAGAAGGGTTAAGTGATAATTTTAGGTGTAATGTGATGATTGATCTTAGTTCTTTCTTTCTTTCTTTCTTTCTTTCTTTCTTTCTTTCTTTCTTTCTTTCTTATCTTAGTTCTTTCTTTCTTTCTTTCTTTCTTTCTTTCTTTCTTTCTTTCTTTCTTTCTTTCTTTCTTTCTTTCTTTCTTTCTTTCTTTCTGTCTTTCTTTCTGTCTTTTCTTTCTGTCTTTTCTTTATGTCTTTCTGTCTTTCTTGACAGAGTTTCGCTCTTTTGCCCAGTCTGGAGTAAAGGGGCGTGATCTCAGCTCACTGCAACCTCCGCCCCCCGGGTTCAAGCGATTCTCCTGCCTCGGCCCCCTGATTAGCTGGGATTATAGGTGCCTGCCACCATGCTTGGCTAATTTGTGTATTTTTAGTAGAGACGGGGTTTCACCCTGTTGACCAGGCTGGTTTTGAACTCCTGACCTCAGGTGATCCACCTGCCTTGGACTCCCAAAGTGCTAGCTAGCATTACAGGCGTGAGCCACTGGCATGGCCTGATTTTAGTTCTTTATGTTAGAGGTAATGATGTCTTTTTCTTCTGTAGAAAAACTTTCCAAAAAGAAGTGCTTTTTTTTAGGACGTTTTAGAATGTGTTCAAAATACTGATCTTTGACTAAGGAGAGGAAGAGAAACCAAGATCATATTTCAGACTGTTGTTTCTTTTCCCATGATTTTGGCTTATCCCAAGAATTGACTTGACTTGTTCCCTTTTTTATTTCAAAGTAGCATTGCTTGAACTATTTTATATTTTTTTTATAGCTTTCTAAGGAATTAAACTCTAAAAACACTTTAACTGCTTTTTTGTTTTATTTGTTTTTTTGTTTTGATACAGAGTCTCGCTGTGTTGCCCAGGCTGGAGTGAAGTGGTGCAATCTTAACTCACCACAACCTCTGCCTCCTGGGTTCAAGCAGTTCTTCTGCCTCAGCCTCCCTAGTAGCTGGGACTACAGGCGTGTGCCACCATGCCTGGCTAATTTTCGTATTTTTAGTAGAGATGGGGGTTTCACTATGTTGGCCAGGCTGGTTTCGAACTTGTGACCTTGTGATACACCCACCTTGGCCTTCCAAAGTGCTGGGATTACAGGTGTGAACCACTGTGCCCGGCCAACTGTTTTTTTTAAATCGTATCTTGGGAGACCTTCAGGAGTAAATGTAGCTTGCTCATTATTTTTTGTACCATTCCCAGTCATTTTCTACTCTTTCCTTTCCTTGTTAGTTTTCAGTTTGGCCATGTTCTGTGTACAGTTTCTGGTAAGTGCTACCACAACTGATACATATCAGACACTCTGTTTTTTCAAGACGCCTGGAAAAGTGCCAATCTTATTCTCCTTTCAGTTTGGGAGCACAGTTTCACAAATAATAGAATAGTCTTACTTTGTTTGCAGAATTAGAAGGATTTATCTAACAACTTGAATAGATAATTTTATTTTTGTAGACATGAAAGTGAAACTTTAGTATTGGGATATAATTTTAAGTAGCATTTTAAATTTATCTCACAATTCTTTCTTATCGCCTGCCTTTCATTAAATGAGCTATAGTAAGTATGCTTGGGTGTATACGTGTGGGTGGTGATGAGATGTTTACCTCTGTGTGGATCCCTTGTAGATTTTGTATTGTAAAATTGCATAATGGAGTCCTTTATATAGCTAGAATAACTGTAATCTGCTATTGTAAGCATATACGGATTTTTAAATACAACCATTATAAATACTTTATAGGACATTACAACTGAAAGTATTTTGACTTAAAAGTTGCTTTATTAGTCTTACAAAACTATGTTGGAGAGTTGTTTTTTTTAAAAAAAGAACCATGTTGTCAGTGGTCAACAATCAAAGGTAAAAAACACTTAGCTGGAAAACATCCATTAAGATAATGAAAGTGAGCCACGATGCTTGTGTCCGTTTTGATATTTTAGTTTAAAACATAGCTTTTCAGTAATCCTATAATTATAAATATAAGTTAGATTTTCTCTCTAAATTAGATAATTTTTATTTTAATACAGTAGATACTTGTCAAGGATCTGTCATTTTTCAAGATCAGGGCACTGTGCTAAGTTCTTCATGAGGGACATGAAGGAATAATGCCCGCCCTCATGAACTTTCAGCCTAGCTTGGAGGTGTTGAGATTAATACAGTAATGATTGTAATATAAGGCTTATTCTGATAAGTACATTGAGATATAAAGTGTTACAGAAATTCAGAGCAAGGAAAGACCCAGCCCTATTTAGCAGTGGGCAAGGGGTGGTATGGGTGGGTGGTATTGGCAGGGGCAGGGGGCATGAGGCAGAAAATCAAGAGCACACTGAACAAAATGAATAGGATAGGTGGCAGGTCATGTAAGATGAGTGGTAGAATTCTGTTAGGCTGAAATAGCTAGTCCAAGTTTAGAAAATAGTAGGGCTAAAGGTTAGGAAATAGTACCTGTGCACATTTGCTGAATATAAGAGAAAGTGGGAAGAAAAATTGAAATGATAGTTAGATTGTGACCATTAATGCAGAAGACCCAGAGGACCATGTGGAGAACTTAATTTTTTTTTTTAATTAAGCAACCAAAAGCCAAGAAGGAGTTTGAACTGAGAAAACTTGGAAGACACAATAAAGCCACATTTGTAACTGTTCTGTGGAGGTGAATACAACTGTAGCAAGTTGGAGATAGGGCTTTCGGAAGGTTTTCTTGTTTGATGGGGTTGTCAGTAGTAAAAGCAATGGGAAGGAAAATAGTTCACATTCAGCTTAGAAGTTGATAACAGAATTTGGGGAGATAGACGAGAGAGATGCCAGGCAATAGTGGAAGGGAAAAGGACCAAACAAACAGCACTCAGTTATTGGC
This sequence comes from Colobus angolensis palliatus, assembly GCF_000951035.1. Taxonomy (NCBI): domain Eukaryota; kingdom Metazoa; phylum Chordata; class Mammalia; order Primates; family Cercopithecidae; genus Colobus; species Colobus angolensis. The sequence goes on from NW_012114252.1 coordinate 10,970,278, forward strand.
ATGTGTGTTAGGCCGTTTCTCACACTGCTGTAAAGACATAACTGAGACTGGGTAATTTGTAAGAAAAAAGGTTTTAGTTGGCACATGCTTCTGCAGGCTGTATAGGAAGCATAGCAGCATCTGCTTCTGGGGAGGCCTCAGGGAGCTTCCAATCATGGTGGAAGGCCAAAGAGGAGCAGGCATCTCACATGGCGAGAACCAGAGTGAGCAGAGGTGGGGATGTGCCACACACTTTTAAATGACCAGATTTCACAGGAACTCAGAACAGGAGCTCACTAAGGAGATGGCCCAAGTCATTCATGAGGAATCCACCCCCATTTTTACGGGACTTTTTCTTGGTTCAGCTAAGGATGGGGTTCTTTGTCCCACGGCCATGAAAATTCAGATCCACAGACAATTTGAATGGTGAGTAAGACAGGGTTTTATTGGGTGAAAAGGAAAAAAAAGGGGGCAACAGGAACTCTTAAAGGCCAGAGTCCTGCTAGAGTGCTTCCTGCCTGCAGTTTGAATGTTTGGTTCCACACAGGGAGGTAGGAGGGGCCGGGTTCCTCCCCGCTGCAAACACGCGAACTTTCTGAGGCCCCACCCCAGTGGGCAGGCTGGTTGGAATTTTTCCAAGAACCCCCTCCCACCTCGCTGTCTCATTCCCCTCCCCACAAAGAAGTACATCTAACTGCCGTTAGAATAAAGACAAAGACCGATCTTAACTGCTTCCTGCTGACAGGGGATGCCGCTTTGGGGAAACTGCAGTCAGAGATCCCTCAAAGGCCTTAAGGGTTCCCAGCAGAAGGGGCCATGGTCAGAGTCTCTGGTTGCGTGACCATTTGGAGTTTGATGGCCGAGGGCAAGAACAGACAAACTGGGTAAATAGAAAACATGTTTCAAAACAAAACAAGAAGAGGGGTAAAGATAGCTCAAAAATTAGGCCTTTTACCAGTTTGCACAGGGAGAAGGAGGCCAAAAGCCCAACTGGTCAAGAAAACTTCACCCTTTTGCTGGCATGTTGGGCTTCTGGGTTCCCTTCCCCGGAGCCCAGTCCTAAGCCAACCCATTTAAGGTTTGGGAAATTAACTTTTTCCAACTTGGAGGATGCATCTGAGGTGAGTGTATCATAGTATAGAGACACAATTACCTATTTGTGAAGAGAGAACTAAGGAGGAGAAAGAAGAAAAGAAGGTGTTTTTTCCCCCCGCAAAGGAGTCCCGGGGGTTCAGGATGCATTTGAAAGGGGTACAGACTGAAGATGAATGGCTACCTATCTAGAAAGAGGGGAGCAGGCCTCCCTGGTTCTCTTCTCTTCCTGGCAGATACCCAGGATAAGTGAGGGAGAGAAGGGAGAGCATCGTCTTTCCCTTCTTCTGTCCTTGCATCCCGAATCCCAGCAACCTTGGCAGGTGCTGCCATGGGTGTCAAATCAACTTGCACCCATGAAGCAGGGGACCTAAGGGGTGAGAATCATCCACTCTTACCCACGTACGCCCTATCTCCCTTGCTGTCAGTAGCTTTGAATTCTCTATGCCATGGATACTAACGTGGCCTTTATCCATGAAACAGGAAGCTTTGGGTTGTCTTAACTGGCAAGAATCAGCCACGCTCACCTGTGCTGTGCCTTTTAACCTCTGTTGTCATCTGCCTCTGGATCCCTTATATCAAGTTTTCTTTCTAGGGCTTTGACCCCAAGCTTGGAATTGAGTCTGGAACACAAATGTGTCTCGGGGGGAATTGTGTGGACTCCTTATCGTAAGCCAGATACTAAGGTGAAACTGTGGAACTGAGTCCACCTCCAACAAGGGAGAGGAAAGCATGTCTTGTGACACACCCAGATAACTGGTGGCTGTAGTTATGCTTGCTAGGATTTGGGTGCATGGTGCTTGGCTTTGGTTAGCTCCCTTTGTCTTTACCAAAAGGAAACCTCGGAGTGATGGGCATCCTATTTATTTCCATCACCTGGCAGGATTTACAGGATAATTGCTCAGAACTAGAATATTGACTCAGACTTTTACATTACCCATCCCTCTTGTTCTTTCTGAGCTGCAGCCAGAGATTACTGGTTGATTCACAGGAGCAAGCAGGGTTAGTTTTAAAATGTAGGTAAAAACTGAAAAACAACTGGTGAGTTTAGAATTTAATGACAGATGTAGGATAAGTTTTGGAACGTAATTTCTCTCCAGTCCTCATTTTTGTTAAACAAAAAAAAATTATGATAGAACTGAGTGGTTTGCAAAGTAGACTTTACTCTGATACTTGGCCTGAATATTTGCATGAAGTGCAACAATAATAATTATTTCTACATAGGCCTTTTGAATTGGCTTTGATGGAAGTCTATTCCGAGGAATCTCAGATAAGACCTTTCAAGCTGAGCCCAGCCATGGGTTTCTATCCTTAAATACTTGCGAGTTGGGTGATCCTCTCCTTTTAAGGTTCCAAGATAAACTTGGAGCTCCTGGACCTGTTAGAAAGTGACAATTTTTTTTTTTTTTTTTGAGATGGAGTCTTGCTCTGTCACCAGGCTGGAGTGCAGTGGCACGATCTTGGCACACTGAAACCTCCGACTCCCAGGTTCAAGCAATTCTCCTGCCTCAGCCGCCTGAGTAGCTGGGATTACAGATGTGTGCTACCATGCCTAGCTAATTTTTCTTTTCTTTTTTTTTTTTTTGAGACGGAGTCTGGCTCTTTCGCCCGGGCTGGAGTGCAGTGGCCGGACCTCAGCTCACTGCAAGCTCCGCCTCCCGGGTTCACGCCATTCTCCCGCCTCAGCCTCCCGAGTAGCTGGAACTACAGGCGCCCGCCACCTCGCCCGGCTAGATTTTTGTATTTTTTTAGTAGAGACGGGGTTTCACCGTGTTAGCCAGGATGGTCTTGATCTCCTGACCTCGTGATCCGCCCGTCTCGGCCTCCCAAAGTGCTGGGATTACAGGCTTGAGCCACCGCGCCCGGCCCCTAGCTAATTTTTCTACTTTTAGTGGAGACGAGGTTTCACCTTGTTGGCGAGGATGGTCTTGATCTTTTGACCTCGTGATCCATCCACCTCGGCCTCCCAAAGTGCTGGGATTACAGGCATGAGTCACAACGCCCTGCCAGAAATTGACATTCTTTACTGACCACAGATCAGTAACCCTGTACAGGGATTGCATAGACAAGGGTATGAAGCCAGTTTCCCCACTGGGCTTTTATTGGCTCTGCAAGTCGAGATTGACTCCTTGAAAGGAAGCTACCTTTTCAGTCAAAGCCTTGGTAAATAACCACTTTCTCCAACTGTGTCCTGTTGCAAAGAAAAATGGATTTCTTACTGCACTGATACAAACAACTATGTTGTCATAAGTTAAGAACACTCACAGATAGTTTCCAAAGTCTAGAGGAACCAGGAAGAGAGAAACAAACATGCTCCAAACCTTCATCACAGGAGCGTATACCTTACTTAATTACTAAAGTCCATAAATAGTTCA
>NW_012114252.1:10975608-10980071 GCF_000951035.1 Colobus angolensis palliatus
AGGCAGGAGAATTGCTTGAACCCAGGAGGCGGTGCTTGCAGTGAGCCAAGATTGCACCGCTACACTCTAGCCTGTGTGATGGAGTGAGATTCCACCTCAAAAAACAAAAAACAAACAAACAAACTTGGTAGTTGTTTTACTTGTTTAATTGTGTGCTAAGTGCTGCCAAGGTTTGCCTTCTTAATTAAGGTCATGGTTCATTCCATAGGTCCCCAGGCCTTACCAGTTGTGAAGCCAGTAAGTCAAATAGTTCTCAAAACTCCAAAAGTAGTTTGTAACCTCAAAACACTTAGCAAACTTTGTATCTAGCCTGCATTATTTAGTCCATCTGTTTACATTTTGACAACATCTGCTTTTTACCAATAATCCTTAAGGCTGTTTTTATTTCTCAATGATTAAAGTCACGTGAACTGAAAGGTACCACAGTTTTTATCTTCCCTTTAAAAAATATTAGACCCAAGTGCTTGTCTTTCTTTAGGCCAAATTAGAGTCGTTTTTATAGATAACACACACAGTATATACACAGACAGGCAAAAGAAAACCCAGTTGCTGGGTGGGGCCCTTTAAGAGACAGGGCTAGGAAAACATGCAGATATGGAACCAGAGAAGGCTTATCCCCTAAGGCAGGATTGCTAAACAAAGTCTTGCCACTGGAGTTAGAAGCTATGCCCTCAGGATGTAAAACAAGATGGAGGCCTGATTTCACAACCAACACCTTGCGGACCATGCAAACAGTGACAGTTATGGGAGTGGGGATCTGGCCTAGTAAAGTGTCTTTTAAAAGAGAAAAACTTTAAAGTTAACTGCTGACAGGATAGAGAAGGGAAAGAAAAAAAAAAACAGTTTAAAAATGCCTAGGAAAGAACCTCTTACTCTCATGCAAGTGGTTCCTCTATTGAGGAGAGAAGCTTAAGATTAGTTACTATCCAATGGAGTTGAAACCCTTGGCAGGGGAAGGGGAAGGCTCCAGTGGCTCGTGGCAGAAAATGCCAGTCAGCCACCTCAGGTGCCTTGGACCATGTATCCAAGCCTCAGCAGGTGGGGGAGGGAGTTAGGGAGCTGCTGCTCACTGGTCCCTCCTGAAAAAGGAAGAAAAGGGCCATGGAAAGGTTGGGTTGGTTCTCGACCCCTGAGAGCAGCAGGCAGTGGGGGCACAGTTTCCTCCACCCTCAGAAATCTCAGGATGAAAAGGCTTAGGAGCCACAGTGAGAGGTTTTGAGTTCCCATTTCACTCACTGCTTCTTGAGCCCCACATTGGGTGCCAAAAATGGTTGCTGGACTTTTCCTTAGTTCAGCTAAAGAAGGAGTTATTTGTCCCGTGGCCACAAAAATTCAGGCTTGCAGTCAGTTTGAATGGTGAGTAAGACAGGGTTTTATTGGGTGAGGAGGAATAAAAAGGGGGAACAGGGACTTTGCAAGGCCAGAGTTCCTGCTAGAGTGCTTCTCACCCACAGCTTGAATTCCTAGTTCCACTTAGGAAGAGAAGGGGCCAAATGGTGCAAATGGCAAGGACTTCCCAAGGCTCCACCCCAGCGCACAGGCCAGTTGGAGTTTTTCCAGGGACCTTTTCCCGCCTGGCCCTCTCACCATGATCCAAACACCTCCCACCGGTCCCCACCTCCAGCCTTGGAGATTACAGTTCAACATGAGATTTGAGCAGGGACAACTGTCCAAACTATATCAGTGTGTCTTTTAGAGTTGGCCATTTTTGTCACCCCCATTTGTTTATTTTTTTGAGATGGAGTCTTTTTCTGTCACCCAGGGTGGAGTGCAGTGACACGATCTCAGCTCACTGCAACCTCCGCCTCCTAGGTTCAAGCGATTCTCCTGCCTCAGCTTCTTGAATAGCTTTTGGGATTACAAGTGCACCATGCCCGACTAATTTTTGTATTTTTAGTAGATACGGGGTTTCACCATGTTGGTCAGGCTGGTCTTGAACTCCTGACCTCACATGATCCACCCACTTCAGCCTCCCAAAGTGCTGGGATTACAGGCGTGAGCCACCATGCCCAGCCTGTCACCCCTACTTGTGATATGACTCAACAAACCCATTTCTCTCTATGGCCAAATTGGTTTGCTAATTACTGTACTATATGCACTGGAATTATTTGGTACAAAACATGACTGTCCAAATAGCCTGACCTAATGATCTATTTTCCTTAACTTTTTGCCAGGGAATTTTTTTTTTTTTTTAAATCTGGAGACGGAGTCTCGCTCTGTCCCCAGGCTGGAGTGCAGTGGCACCATTCTGGCTCACTGCAACCTCGGCCTCCTGGGTTCCAGTGATTCTTCTGCCTTAGCCTCCTGAGTAGCTGGGACTACAGGCATGTGCCACAGTGCCCAGCTAATTTTTGTATTTTTAGTAGAGACGGAGTTTCACCATGTTGGCCAGGATAGTCTCGATCTCTTGACCTCGTGATCCACCTGCCTCGGCCTCCCAAAGTGCTGGGATTACAGGCATAAGCCCCCATGCCCAGCCTGCCAAGGAAATTGTAAAGTCTACACACAATGGAGCTACTGGTGCAGTGAACACCGCGTGCTGTTCTTGTCAACCTCTCCTTGCACACCACTGTTTTTATTCTGAAATATTTTATAGCGCGTATTGCAGTCCTGTAAATTGATACTTTTTTTTTTAAAGTTTGTTCAATTGCAGTATCCTAGATTCCCAAACCCACGTCCACTGACCACCTAGCACACTCTTTTTTTTCCCCAAGAGAAACCTGTTTCTTACTAATTTTGCATTAGTGTCAAATCAGTTGACTGTTTTTTTGTTAAAGCCCTGTCATATTCTTTTCTATAATGTATACTCTTTGACTTGCTGTGAAATATATTTAAAGTAGAAGATTTATGTGTATGTCAGACAAATTAAGAGAGAAAACAGTAGCAAACTTGTTAGCCAGATAATGTGAGGCAGTTTCTCACTGTCTTTCAAGGGAGCTGCAGATATAGAATAGGGGAAAGTTAAAATAAATCCTACAGTGTTGAAATGTATGGAATCAGAGGTATCAATGTGAAGTCATGTTTGTTTGTTTGTTTGTTTGTTTTTATTAGTAGACACAGAAACAGATTTAGTCTAGATGTATTTGCTTAGGGCTTAATATTACAAACTTGGAAGAATCCATATTAACCAGTAATAAAGTAGCCATACTGGTAATGTGACAGGTGTGCCTCCTGATTTTTTTTGTTTTTTTGAGACATGGTCTCGCTCTCTTGTCCAGGCTGGGGTGCAGTGACACGATCTTGACTCATTGCAACCTCCACCTCCCAGGTTCAAGGGATTCTCATGCCTCAGCCTCCCAAGTAGCTGGGATTACAGGTGTGCAAACCATGCTAAATTTTTTTGTATTTTTAATAGAGACAGCATTTTGCTATGTTGACCAGGCTGTGCCTCCTGATTTGATGCTGTAAAAAGCACATTACTTCTGTGGTATTCCTGATAAAAATGCATTAATCAAGAGGAAACTTTTCCCCACGTTAACTGGTCTATGTCCTGCTAGTCTGGAAAGTATCTTAGTCAATTTGGACTGCTATCATAAATATACCATAGAATGGGTGGCTTAAACAACAGTCATTTATTCCTCCAGTTCTGTAGGCTGACAAGTCCAAAATCAAGGTGCTGGCATATCCAGTGTTTGGTGAGGACCCACTTCCTGGTTTGCAGATGACCATCTTTCTTGCTATGTTCATTCATGGCTGAGAGCAGAGGGAGAGGAAGCAGCTTTTGTATCTCTTCTTATAAGGGCACCGATGCCATCAGGAGGGCTCCACCCCCACTACCTCATTACCTCCCAAAGGTCCTGTCTCCTCATACTATCATATTGAGAGTTAGGCTTTTATCATATGAATTTTGAGGGGACAGAACCATTCAATCCATAGCACAAGGAAAATCATGAACGACAAGCAAGGTTAAGGAACTATTCAGGTTGACAGAGACACCAAAGAGACATGAAAACTAAATGTATAAGCCTAAATTAGCTCTCAGACATACCATAAAGGACATTATTGGGGCTATTACTAGAATTTGAATAGAGTTTGTGGATTAGATGGTAATATTGGATTAATAGTAAATTCCTGTTTTGTTGACTGCACTGTGCTGTCAACAAAATGTTAACGACAGCACAATGTTGACAGCACAGTGCGGTCAACACAATCAGGAAGTTACTATTACTCCAGTATCACCATCTAGTTCACAAACTCTGTTCACATTCACTAAGGAGAGAGTCCTTGTACTTGGGAATAAATGCTGAAGTATTAAAAGGAAATAGGACAGGCCAGGCACAGTGGCTCATGCCCTGTAATCCCAGCACTTTGGGAGGCCGAGGCGGGTGGATCATGAAGTCAGGAGTTTGAGACCAGCCTGGCCAAGATGGGGAAACCCTGTCTCTACTGAAAAATACAAAAATTAGTCAGGTGCAGTGGCAGGCGCCTGTAATCCCAGCTACTTGGGAAGCTGAGGCAGGAGA
>NW_012114252.1:10980121-10997981 GCF_000951035.1 Colobus angolensis palliatus
GCTGAGGCAGGAGAATTGCTTGAACCTGGGAGGCAGAGTGCAGTGAGCCAAGATCATACCACTGCACTCTAGCCTGGGTGACAGAGCAAGACTCTGTCTCAAGAAAAAAAGAAAGGGTAATAGGACATCATAAAATGTATTCTTTACTGTTAACAGCTAGGGAATCTGGGTGAAGGGTATAAGGGAACTCCATGTACTATTGCTATAACTTTTATGTATATCTGAAATTATTTTACAAGAAACGAACAAGATACAAAGAAATACTTCCCCAGGATGTTTATTAGAACAATAGAGGGTAACTATACCATTTTTCTATTTCTTATTAGGTGCAATAAAAGGACACTGGTAACTGTAAGCTTAACAGTTAAAAGTAAGGTCATGGCAGTGGCTTACAGGGCTGATAAGTGCCCTATATACTCTCTACAAGTGCCAGTGCATGCTTGATTATGATTAACCTAATGGATAGATTTTTTGTTGTTTTTTTTTTAACCAGGGTCTTCCTTGAGATGTAATAGGCACAGAGTAAATGGCTGATTGTTAGCTTATTCCCTGGATGGGTGTAATGAGTGGGTCTGGGGCATCAGTTTCTATATCTCACCTTTACCTATCAAAGAAATTGGGACAAACCACGGTAGCAAACAAATAAAAAGAAAAAGGAGTTTTATTGTTACAAAAGAATCCTATTAATAGATTTGTAATCCACCAATTATTTTGGGAATAAAATTGTAGTAGCAAATAAATTTAAGATACAAACATAAAACTATTAAATATGTTATTTGTATTATGTAGAAATACAATTAATATTTTAGTATGTACATATTAGGAATAATGTCACTGGTGGCCACAGAGGCTAAAAAACAGAATGCAAACCTGCTGGAAAATCCTTGGTAGATAGGAGCATAGAAAACAGAATATCAAATACATTTATTGTTGGCCAGGAGAAATGGAGTACTAGGGGAAATTCTGAGTGCTTAAGTATAGTAGTAGAATGTTAAGCAGCTCACAGATAATAATATAAAGTAGGTTGGATTAACAAGAAACAGCACACCACAGTCACAATATATGGGAATTAGGAAAAGGAAATACGTAGCCATTTTTATGGAAGTCTTATAGTCCACTTAGTTAATAGATGTGTTCTGTGGTGGTAAACCACCAGCTTAGGTAATGGGATTTATTGGGGGACATCAGTGGTAGCAAATACATATGAAAAGCAAAGAAATACTAATAGGAATCTGATGAAATTAAGAGGATAAATAATGGAAGAGATATTAATGGAAGAACAAGAAAAATTGAAGAACAGTGAAAGTAGGCATTCTTGGAAAAGGAGAAAAATAGATCTGTAATAATCATTTTTGTGGGAGGAGTATAGAGCATCACTAAGTTGAACTACCAACAACAACCAGCATTTACTGAGGGCTTATTATGTACTAGGTGCTGTTCTAAAGGCTTGACTTCATTCCTCACAACCACTCCATCCATGAATATGCATTTTACATATGAGAAAATGGAGACATGAACACTTAGGTAACTTGTGAAACTGAGGTTCAAACACAAGCATTGTGACCATTGACAACAATACTGCATAGAAATGCAGGATTCCACCATGATCAGGTAGGGGAGGGAAAGGCAGTTTCAATTGTTCTTTATGTAAGGAACTCATCTACCTGGAGTTATTCACTAAGCTGATATAATTTACAGTGTGATCTGCAGAGAATGACCTTATCACACCAATCCAAAAGAAACTACTACTATAATTAAACTGTGGGCAAAATAATGTAGGATATTTTTGTAAACCGTAAAACTGAAATTAAAGTTGTTACTGATCAATTAATGAGGTGATAATTAAACAGAAACTAGCCAACCTGACTGATTGTAGAGCAATACCTAAAATTTGTTTTTGCAGTTCACATCCTTTGAGATATATTTAATTACATTTATAACACATGAATATTTAGTATAATCTTTTGTGGCAGATTGACAGGTCTTCACCATCATTGTGTAATTCCTCTTGATGTTTTTGTCGTTATTACATATATATTTGGGAGATAAGGGCTGTTTCCAAGGTGATGGGGATAAAGAGCAAACTTACAAAAAATGGTTGCCTCCTTTTGTTTGTATAAACAACCATCTCATTTCCCTCTGGAAGGTCACTAGAGGTATGATAGCTCTATTTTGAAATAGTATCTTAGTAAATAGGAGAGCAGGGTAAAGAAAGCCTCCCCTTTTTGTGTTATCTTAAGGCTTAAAACTGTGTTATAGTTTATACTAAAACATTAAGAATCATTAATTATTATAATAGCATTAAATTGAGTTTTGTCATGCTTTGCCTAGAAATAAGCATTGAAGCGAGTGACTTAGCAGCGTTATTAGATCTATTAAATAATTGGAAATTTATGTGCTTATTGTCAGCATCCTGGCTTTTTAGAATTTTAAAGTATGTTTGTGCTTCACATCTCTAGTTGCAGTTTATGTAGAATTTAGTGAACTATAATAACGTTGGATGGTGGCAATATCACAATTTAATTGACTGCATAGAATACAAAGTTCTTTGTTAATGGGAAATGGGATATACCTCATCTATTTGATATATAATTTAATAATCATACTTTTTGTTAGCAGTAGTTAAGTGATAAGAACTAAAAAGAACCAATAAACATCTGCATCTCTAAAACAGTCTTACAAGTATGCAGTGAGCATCTACTGTATACAACCACTATGTGTTCATATTTAGATTACATTTGCTATTTTGCTTTTAACATGCGAACTTAAGTGAAATACTCTAAGGAGTATTGCAAGGTAATTGCCCCTATAAATTACATAATTTGTATGGCTCTTTAATTGTTTTAGATGTAAAATGGGAGGAGGAGAGCATTGAATTGGAGTGTATTATTTCTAGGATTCTTTCTAGACCACAAGTTGAATCAGAAAACTGTGGCTCATGCCTGTAATCTCAGCATTTTGGAAGGCTCAGGTGGGAGGATTGCTTGAGGCCAGGAGATCGAGACCAGCCTGGTCACATAGTGAGACCACACCTCTACAACAACAACAAAATTAGCCAGGCCTGGTGGCAAATGTCTGTAATCCCAGCCACTCAACCAGCTGACGTGGGCAAATTGCTTGAGCCCAGGGGGTTGAGGCTGTAGTGAGCTGGATCCCACCACTGCTTTCCAGCCTGGGTGACAGAGTGAGACTCTGTCTTCAAAACAAAACAAAGCAATCAGAAACATGCAGATCTTTTGCCACATTTTGTGCAGAACAGTTACTTTTAAGATACACCATGAAAGCCTATTAAAGAAGCAGGAACTAGTTATTCCTTTCTGAGAATTAGTTATAACTTGACCAACAAATCGGTTTTTTATCCTTCATATCATCTTCAGAAGTAGAAGCAAGACATATGATCAAAGTCTTTTTAAAAATAGTGTAATATCTGGGTTTTTGTTTTATATTTTCACTCTGCACAATGCTAATCTTAACATTTGATGACAAAGAAAGAACTTAGAAGTTGTGTATGACAAAAAGGGTGACTTATGAGGTGAATCAAAAACACTTTTTACAGCCTGTCTTCCTAAAGTTTATTATTTTTGGAAATGGTTTTTTGGCAAATATTTTGTTTTGTAAATTTTACATTTCTAAAGTTGAATAAAATTAAATGTTTAGCAGGCGCTTGTTGTAATAGAAGCTATGATATTTTAACTATGTCATGAGGTATCTCTGAGGAAGTGTTTCTTTTTTGTTTTTTAATGATAAAGGATGTCAGTAATATCTCTCAAATGTCAAATTAACTTAGGGTGTGTACTTTCTTTTTCCCTATGATGACGTAGATAGGAAAATCGAATGTTCCAAACAACTCATGGAAAATCTTCCACTTCAGCGTTATTTGTACCACAAATGCAGTGAAATGCTTTTAATGGAATCCAGAGTGATAGGTGCATTATGACATGTGGGGAGATGCCTTCTTGAAATAGGTTATAAATCATGGGTTTTTTTTTTTTTGTTTTTTTTTTTTTTTTCTTTTTTTTCCTGAGATAAGAGTCTCGCTCTGTTGTGCAGGCTGGAGTGCAGTGGCATGGTCTTGGCTCACTACAACCTCCACCTTCTGGGTTCAAGCAGTTCTCCTGTCTCAGCCTCTTGAGTAGCTGGGATTACAGGTGCCCGCCACCATGCCCAGCTAATTTTTGTATTTTTAGTAGAGACAAAGTTTCACCATGTTGGCCAGGCTGGTCTTGAACTCTTGACCTCAAGTACTCTGCCCTCCCAAAGTGCTGGGATTACAGGCGTGACCACCGTGCCCTGCCAAATCATGTTTTTGAACTTGTTTTAAAAATATATATATATATATTTTTTTTAATGGAGTCTTGCTCTGTTGCCCAGGCTAGAGTGCAATGGCACAATCTCAACTCTTTGCACCCTCCAACTCCTGGGTTCCAGCGACCCCATCCTCCTGAGTTGCTGGGATTACAGACACCTGCCACCACACCCAGCTAATTTTTGTATTTTTATAGAGGTGGGGTTTCACCATCTTGTCCAGGCTGGTCTCGAACTCCTGGCCTCGTAATTTACCCACCTTGGCCTTCCAAAGTGCTGGGATTACAGGTGCCTATGCCACCGCTCCCAGCCCATATTATGTATATACTTTTTTTCTTCTTCTTCCTTTTTTTTGAGATGGAGTTTTGCTCTTGTTGTCCAGACTAGAGTGCAATGGTGTGATCTCGGCTCACCGCAACTTCCGCCTCCCAGGTTCAAGCAATTCTCCTCCCTCAGCCTCCTCAGCAGCTGGGATTACAGGCATGAGCCACCACGCCCAGCTAATTTTGTATTTTTAGTAGAGAACGGGGTTTCTCCATTTTGGGCAGGTTGGTCTCGAACTCCCAGTCTCAGGTGATCTGCCCACCTTGGCCTCCCAAAGTGCTGGGATTACAGGCGTGAGCCACCGTGCCTGCTCCTGTCTTATTATAAATAATTTTCAACCAAACTGATCTGTTTGGTTAAGCTGGAGAAGGTTTTCAGAAAATAGAGTACATTGAGATGAATTTCATGAACTGTACCCACCAAAGCCTTGTCCTGGTTAATTGAAATTTATAATGCCAATACTTTAAATTAGCATTTAGCTTTTAAGTGATGGTGGAATGGTGAGATGCATGATGTTTTTATACCAACCACTGCGTGCTCCATGTCTTTTTTGGAGTTTACACTTTTCAAAAACAGGCGGCACTTCCATGTGTTTATTTCCCCTTTATCTCGGTTTTAGTGAATGATTGGTTTCATCTTTACAAAGATTATTCTGGCTGTAGTGGGGAGAACCAGTTGAAGATATGGAAGATGTATGTGGGGAGGCCAGAGTATCGTGGCAGTCCGCCTCAGAGATGCAGTGGCCGGGGTTTGGGCTAAGGTGTTATCGGTGGAGACGGAGAGAATTCACGGTATTTGAGAGCCACTCCAGCCTCCATTATTTCTAATTCTGTGTCCTCTACCCTTCTCTGTCGTCTCTCCACTGCCTCCCAGTCCCTTCCACTGTGCCCCCTGTATTGCCTACTTTCAGACCAACAGCCTTTTGTATCAGCCTTTTCTGGAATGTTCCAGTAATTACTTACCCTAACCAAAACCTTAGGGTAGTTTTGTTCTCATACCACATGCACCTCCAAGACAGGAGGTGGGATTACTTTCCCTCCTCGTGTCATTCAGTACCACTGTTCCACTCTTTCTTGTAAGCCCTTTCTTTTTTGAAATCACATCATCAGTCTTCACTACCTCATCTTCCTCTTGGCAACCTTCAGGTCCCCTTCCCTGTATCCCTCTCCCTGCATGTGAAGACCAGCAGCCAGTTCCTGGTCTGTCTCTCTGTCTCCATACAATCATTATTCCCTGTATTTTCTCTCCATCCACAGACACCACTCCTGTTTTTACATCCTTTATCCAGTTTGGATTCGCTGGCCTGGCATTATAGTCACTCACTCGTGAATACCCTTAACTGCTTACTCCTTCATTCTTCCATGACCAGCTGAGCATCCTGCACTGGGCAGCAGGGTTGCTGTTCCTCTGATAACCTCTTCTCCTCCCTTTTCCTCAGTGACTCCTTCCTGTCTTCACATGTCCCGTGTTCCTGCTCCAGCTGACACTACTTCTGAATGTCCCTCTTCTCTACACCACCAGGGCTCTAGATCTGATCACCATGACTTTTAGTTTTATTTCCTCTAATTCATTGTCCAAGCTATAGCCTGAATGATCTTTCAAAAATAGACAGTGTGGCTCACGCCTGTAATCCCAGCACTTGGGGAGGCCGAGGTGGGCGGAGGTCAGGAGTTCAAGACCAGCCTGGCCAACATGGTGAAACCGTGTCTCTACTAAAAATACAAAATATTAGCCAGGCATGGTGGTGTACACCTGTAATCCCAGCTACTCAGGAGGTTGAGGTGAGAGAATCATTGGAATCCAGGCAGTGGAGGTTGTAGTGAGCCAAGACTATGCTGTTGTACTCCAGCCTGGGTGAGAGAGTGAGACTCCACCAAAAAAAAAAAAAAAAAAAAGACAGCAGACAATGGCACTCTGCTGGTGGAACCCATTCATGTTTCCCACTCCTGTCCCTGTTCTTCAAGAACCAGCCTCCCCTTCTCTCTGCTCCATCCACACTGGTTTCAAACCGGCTCAGCTCTTTCTCACCTCAGGGTTTTTTTGTTTTTGTTTTTTTAAATATGATATTCCTTCTAGAATATTCCCACACACCCATCATTAGCATGCCTAACTAATTCCTGCTCACCCTTCCAGTCTTTGCTCAAGATCACCTCCTCAGAGAGGTCCTTCTTTCTGCTGACAAGTAAAGAATAATGAGAATTCAGAAGAGGCTGTAGAAATTGGCTGGGCGTGATGGCTCATGCCTATAATCCCAGCACTTTGGGAGACTGAGGCGGGCGGATCACTTGAGGTCAGAAGTTCGAGACCAGCCTGGCCAACATGGTGAAACCCCATCTCTACTACAAATACAAAAATTAGCCAGGTGTAGTGGTGGGCGCCTGTAATCCCAGCTACTTGGGAGGCTGAGGTAGGAGAATTGCGTGATCCTGGGAGGCAGAGGCTGCAGTGAGCCAAGATTATACTTCTGTACTCTAGCCTGGGCAACAGAGTGACTTTGTCTCAAAAAGAAAAAAAAAGAAAAGAAAAGAAATTGCTGAAGATTTGTGACTTTTCACAATACAGTTTTAGTAACCAGATTATAGGAGGTTATGGGGAAAGGTGTACGGTAAGAAAATAGCTACAGAGAACTTGTTCTAGAATCTGTCAGAGAAAAGAAGAGACATGGAGCTGTGGAGTTCTGCATGTGTTTGAAAGCAGAGGCGAGGCTCCAGTGTAGACTGAAAGCTGGAGAACAGGGAATTTAAAAGGATTAACTAAGAAGCAGAGAGGGCATGAGATGTGAGTAAGGGAAAGAGCATGGCTGATGAGGTAAGCAAATAAGAGGACTTGGGCTTATGGCTTCGATTTTGGTAAAGAGAAGAAGTCATCTGCTGAGAGTATGGGGCAGGCTTCTAATTAATGTAAGTTTGGTGCACTTGAGTCCTTGGTCGATTTAAGGGCAAATTATAAAATCTTTGTTTACGTTAGTGTTGCTGCTAAACACCTCTAGCGTTGTGTCTTTGAATAGTTTATGAAATACAGAGTTTTTTGCATAATTTAAAATATTCTAGTGTTTTCACAGTGCTAAGACATTTTGATAATATTGTCTCTGTCTTGGAAGGAGCAGATTTTACTTGTGCCTCAGGATATTATGTCATTTATCGCTTCACTTTTGGTCTATTTTTCTTTTTATTCCCACACTTAATTTGATTTGTTAGCTTTTATTGTTACTTAAAGGAAAAAATCTTAAAAAGTTCTAACCTCAAACAGAGGTATGTGAGCAGAATACTCACTTTATAATATTAGAAATAGCCATGTTAGAAATTAAATGTCTGTGGCCGGATGTGGTGACTCATGCCTGTAATCTCAGCACTTTGGGAGGCCAAGGTGGGAGGATTGCTTGAGCCCAGAAATTCCAGACCAGCTCTGGCAACATAGTGAGAACCTGTCTCTCCAAAATAAACAAATAAATGAATAAATCTGGAGGTGGTAGCTTGTACCAGCTACACGGGAGGCTGAGGTGGGAGGATCACTTGAGCCTGGGAGGGCAAGGCTCAGTGAGCCATGATCATGCCACTGCACTCCAGCCTGGGTGACAGAGTGAGGCCCTGTCTCAAAAAAACTAACAAAGGGCTGGGTGCGGTGGCTCACGCCTGTAATCATAGCACTTTGGGAGGCTGAGGCAGGTGGATCACCTGAGGGCAGGAGTTCGAGACCAGCCTGGCCAACATAGAGAAACCCCGTCTCTACTAAAAATACAAAAATTACCCGGTCTTGGTGGCATGTGCCTGTAATCTCAGCCACTCGGGAGGCTGAGGCAGGAGGATCACTTGAACCTGGGAGACAGAGGTTGCAGTGAGCCAAGAATATGCCTTTGCACTCCAGCTGGGCAACAAGAGCAAAACTCCATCTCAAAGAAACAAAAAAACCACAAAGAAATTAACCATCTAAATACATCTGAAATAAAAGGGCTTTGTAACCACAGAATTATAGATGTAGCAGAGATATTTGACCTTGTTAGTTCAGGTCTCTCTTTTTCAGATGAGGAAGAGAGATTATCTGAAACACATTGTAAAATTTGGTGTTGTAGTTGAAGTCTGTGAATCTACAACCAGAGAAATAGAAATTAGTATCCACCTGTTAACTAAAATGCAGTTTTGAAAAAACAGCTACTATTTATTGTGTGCCTACCAGTGAGAGGTCTGAAGTGGCTGTTGATTGCATATTATAATGACAGAAAATGAGCACATTTCACTTGAAAAAAAATTTCAGAGCGGACGTAGTGACTCGTGCCTGTAATCCCAGTATTTTGGAAGGCCGTGGCGGGCCAGTCATCTGAGGTCAGGAGTTTGCAACCAGCCTGGCCAACATAGTGAAACACCATCTCTACTAAAAATGCAAAAATTAGCTGGGCCTGGTGGCAGGCGCCTGTAATTTCCGCTACTCAGGAGGCTGAGACATGAGAATCACTTGAACCCAGGAGGTGGACGGAGGTTGCAACGAGCTAACATCGCACCACTGCACTCCAGCCTGGTCCACAGAGTGAGACGCTGTCTCAAAAAAAAAAAAAAAAAATTAAAGTACCGTATGTATATACGGTAAAAAGTCCAAATGGATTTGTGGTGAAAAACAAGCCTCCCTTTCATCCCTGTTCCTTAGCTACTCTGTTCCTCTTAAGCATTTGTCCAGAGATACTCTTTGCATGTATTTAAAAACATACATGTATAGTTATTTTTTTCTTAAAAAAAGATAGCACACTGTATACACTATTCTATGTTTTCTTGAAGATAGTTTCAAATCAATACGTATAGAGATGACTTTTTTTAAAGAAGGGGCACTACATTTTTACATTCTACAGAATATATATTTATTTGTTATACTTTAAGGATACCTTTGCTGGGTGTAAAACTGGGGGACATTTCCTTTTTTTAGTACTTGGACCACATTGCTGTGCAGTCTTCTGTATCTGTGTTGCTTTTGAGAAATTAGGCTGACCTGAGTTTTTTTCCTTTCTTATACATGATTTCTTATTTCTTTCTTTTTTTTTTTTTTTTTGAGATGGAGTCTCGCTCTATTGTGTAGGCTGAAGTGCAGTGGCGTGATCTCAGCTCACTGCAACCTCTGCCTCCCAGGTTCAAGCAATTCTTCTGCCTCAGTCTCCCGAGTTGCTGGGACTACAGGTGTGTACCATCACACCCGGCTAATTTTTGTATTTTTAGTTGAGACGGGGTTTCACCATGTTGGTCAGACTGGTCTCAAACTCCTGACCTCATGATCCACGCCCCTCGGCCTCCCAAAGTGCTGGGATTACAGGCATGAGCCACTGCGCCTGGCCCATGATTTTTTTATTTCTAACTTAATACCTCCACACTTTCTTTTCGGTCTTTTTCTTTTCCTTTTCCTTTTCTCTTCTCTTCTCTTCCTTTTTTTTTTTTTTTAGAACAGCATTTTGCTCTGTCGTCCAGCCTGGAGTGCAGTGGCAAAATCATGGGTCAGTGTAGCTTGGAAGGCTTGGGCTCAAGCAATCTCCCCCTGCCTCAGACTCCTGAGTAGCTGGGACTACAGGCGCTGGCCATCATGCCTGGCTAATTAAAAACATTTTTTTTTTGTAGACTGGGTCTCACACTGTTGCCCAGGCTGGTTTCAAACTCCGGGCTTCAAGCAGTGCTCCTGCCTGGGCCTTCCAAAGTGCTGGGCTTACAAGCGTGAGCCACCATGCCTGGCCATAATTCTTTCTTTAGCCTTAAAGTTCTATAAACATAATCAATCCACAAATTCCAAGTTTTATTTATTTTGACAGGTTTTATCCTATTATATATCTTTGAATGTACATTTGTTCTTTTTGCTTTGTGAGCCTCTTGGAGAGTTACATATTCTTTCTACCCCGATTCCTCCTCTGTATCTGTTGTCTTCTCAGTAAATTGGTTTTATATTGTTAGTCTTATCTGTTCCATTTTATATGATTTCTCTGGTCCTTATCTTTCTTTTTAGTCACGTTTATTCTATTTTTGGTTGCTTCTTAATGTGGCTTTTATCTCAGTAATGTTATTTTTCTCTCCATTTTTTTCTGAGTTCTATCAGCTTGACTTTCATTTCCTTCTGTTGTTGTATAATCTTGTCTTTGAACCTTTGTTTTTCTTCTTTGAGCTCTTTTTTTTTTTTAAGAGGGGTCACATTTCCTATGGTTGCCTTTGAGACTTTGGAGAACTATTTATCTGAACTCTTCCTGTGTTTCTTTGAGTAGTTCTTGTGTTATATGCTGCTAATTTACCTCTTTCTGAGTTGTTTTTTTTTTTTCCAAATTGTATGCAGACATCTAGTATTGGTTGTTTTCTGAGTGTTGTTTATGTTGAAATAGGGCGGGAGGATGGGTGAAGCAGGCTACAGCCTTTTTTTTTTTTTTGACTTATTACTTAGTCATTTCTCACCAAATCTGTTATTTAGTTTGAAAGGGTAGGCTGGTTCTTCATGTCAGAGTCTATCACGAAATGCTACCTCCACTCTACATCTGCCCCTTCAATCACCCTTGACTGAAGAGTTGCGTGTGCACAGTGGATCTGGCATAGTAACAAGGATTCTTTGGTTCAGCCAGTCCACCTTTCTCTGGTATCAACCCATGGTTCAAAGAGACGTTCTCTACTTCTCCTATGGCCTATACTTCCATCTAGATTCTCCGCTTGGATGCAGGCATCAGTAGAATCACTGTATCTCTTATTCAGAATTATGTATCTGTGTATCGCTGGAAGCCTGAGAAGGCCTGTGATGGCTTTCCGCACATTCCCTTTCGCCACTTAGTACTGGCAGACAGGTTTCAGCTTATGATTTAGAGTCACGATGGCTTCCTTGTTTCAGTTATGTAGTGAAGTTGCAAATTTCTACTCATGACTCATTATGTAGTTGACAAAATGTACTGTATTTTCTATCACCTATCATCTTCGTCAGAGGCCCTCTACCCTTAGTAGTGGATGGTGGGAAGAAAAACGTGAGTAAACAGGATCCTGGCCTCGGTTGGTTTAAACAGTCTCTTTGGGGTAATGTGTTTCAGTTTTCTTCTATCCCCAGCTTCCACTGAGGTGAGGTCTGGGAGCAGTGAGGGGGGCCTTTGGGAATGATGGTCAGATCTGCCTTGCAGTGCTGGTGTGGGGAGAACGTAGACTCACACGCAGTCCCCCTAAGGCTTTGCTACGAGGGCCTGGGTTGGTAATCACTGAGTAATGACTCTCTCTGTTTAGGCTTTGAAAGCCTTGAGGAGGCTTCTGCTGTCCTTAGATCTACTACGGTCAGCCCTCTGTATCAATGGGCTCCGCATCTGTGGCTCCAACCAACTGCAGATATTTGGGGTGGGGGAGCGGGGAGGGAAAGATTTGGATCTGTACTGAATAGTACAGCCTTTTTTTCCCCCGCCTTTATTCCCTAAACAATAGAGTATAACAACGATTTAGATAGCATTTACATTGTATTAGATATTATAATTCAAAGATATTACAGGTAATCTAGAGATGATTCAAAGTATATGGAAGAATGTGCATGGGTTAGATGCAAATACTACCCCATTTTCTATCAGGGACTTGAACATCCCCGGATTTTGGTATCTGCAGGGCGGGGCAGGAGTGGTGCTCCTGGAACCCGTCTCCCATGGATTCCAAGGATCAACTGTATTTGCCTGCAGTCATGGTGTTCCCCATACTGTGTGGTCTTCATCCTGACCCAGACCTTCACTGGTCAGAGCTTCTGGATTCCTATCATGATGTACTTGGGTTATTTGCCCAGCCCCTCCCTCCAGCCATGCTGTGCTGTTGCTGCCACGCCATATTCAGAATGCCACAAAACTGAGCCCTGGGCTTCGCTGCAAGCCTGCAGCCTCCCTTACACTGTGTCCCAGAAGCAGACCTCTCACCTGGACATTTTTAGGGCACCTGATACATGTCAGAATGTTTTCAGCCATCTTTGTCCACTGCCACCCCCGACCTGTCCCCGAGGGTCCAGCAGAAGAGGAAATAGTGAGGTCTCTGATAATCTGATTTTAATGAGTATCTTTTGAGAGAAATAAGTGATAGTGGGGGAATTGTTAGGGATCATATATCATGGTTCTGCTGCAGGTTTCTTTGGAAACTTGAGCAAGCTTAAGTATCCCCTTGTTAGGTTGTCTACCATATAATAATGTCATCTGTAAGCCTCTCGTATTAAAGAGTTAGGGAATAAGCATCAGTGAGTGACAGGAAGAAAACCATGGTACTTTCATTTTAAATTAGCTATGATTTTTAAATTTCCATTACTTTTATATTTATTTGGAAATTATTTTTTTTTCTTTTAAGAGTATCCCTGTTTTGAAAGATTATGGGTCTTTTTTTGCATATTCATGAAAGATGACTGGATGAAGTCAGTCATTTATGATTGACAGAAATATGACAGAAGTTTGCAAAGTTTGAATGGACTTTTGATATTCAACACCAAAGAATTTTGTCTAATTAAAGCTTCTGTTTAATTAAGATAACAATGCATAGTCCTTCATTAAAATTAACAGAGAAAAAGTTCTTCCTTGGTCCTTGGAGAGGATATTATATGCAAGCCCTGTTGTGTGGGTTGCAAGATGTCACTGGAATTTATATGCATTACTTGTCTAATTGCAGTAAATGTAGCATGTCCAGATAGGTTTCGAGTTAGAAGGCTGTTTGTTACTTACGGAAATCACTTGAAGCCTCAGTACCCAGAGGCAGCTGTTCACAGGTCCTTCACCTCTCCCCAGAGATGACTGGGAAGACGCTGTTGTTGGACCCTGTCTTTCATAGCTGGAGCAGTAAACATGACAGGTTGTTTGGGAGCCATCTGTTTAAAATGGCTGCTGCTTTGTATGCAGCAATGAACTTGAGATCAGTTTTCTGTCTTTCTTCATGGTAATGGTCTTATTTGGTGTCACAACAGGTGGAAGTTGATGGGTCGAAACTAAATGTGACCAGCACGTGGAACCTGGCTTTGCCCTTATTGTCTGTCAGCGTTGATGGCACTCAGAGGACTGTCCAGGTGAGTGTTGTAAGGATTTCCTTAGAAGGCCTCCTCCAGTCCAGAATCCTCGTCAGCACCTGTGTAGCTAGTACTTATAGCTATAGGAGGGAAAAGCTGTATTTTATTCACTTTATACTTTTTATCGTCGAAAACTTTTTCTTTTCTTATTTTAGAGGGTCTTAAGTGTTAACCTGAGCAATTAATGTTTTCTTTTTTCAGACAATCCAAAAAGGTTCATGTATTGTACTTTGTTGTAAACAAGGAATTCTGCATGCTTTTCTAAAAATACTCAGTTAGCTGGGGGTTTTTTTTTTCCCCCTCTGTGGGTTTTTAGTTGTAAAATACAACTTACTTTGTTACCTTTCTTTCCTGTGCAGTTGAAATTACGTAGTGTTAGGCTAGTAAAACACATGTTATTCAGGTTGACTTTCCAAGGCTCACTGATGTCCTTTAAAAATTTAGTAATCTTAACTTATTAATCTTTCTTTTCACCTCAATATAAAATGTCCTGCCTTGAGGAGATGCCTTGGAACCCAGAGTCGATAGAATGTTTTTTGTAACCTGTGACTTCCATTTTAAAGTAGAAAAGTTATGAAAAGAGATTCTGCCAAAATCCTTCACCTTGCCTCATATTTGAGGTTTAGTGTTTTAGAAAAACAAAAAATCATGGAACATGTGGCTATCACAGGCTAATAAAAATCTAGTCCCACCCATAGCATTAAATGCTCGTTCTTTGTTCTTTTTTATGAAAATGATCTTAACTTGATTTTATACAGGAAACTGGTTTTAAAAACCTTGAGAAATCAGGATAATCACAGATAAGACTACTTACTCCATACCTGATTCTTGTCTACCTCTATGAGAGACTGGGGCAGAGGATTTCGGAATCCACAGAAAATATTTGATGATTCAACTGATTTCTAAGTCAGCTTCAGTTGATGTATATTAGCTCTGTGGTTCCAAGTAATCTTGAACTCTTGGTAATAAGCCCTGTATTTTAACTTTGGTTTTGTGACTTGTCCCCGTATATTTTTTCTCATTTTTTTATTTTCTAACTCCTGTCTTTTCTCGTATTTTATAACATATTATATAACTTTATATAATATTATATCAGTATAAATTATGAGGTGAAATATTTTAAGACCCTTGAAAAAAATGTCACTACATAATTTCACATTACTGAGATCCATGTATTATTGTGTCTTTAAAAACTGTGGTGCCTGGGTGCGTTGGCTCACGCCTGTAATCCCAGCACTTTGGGAGGCCAAGGCAGACAGATCACCTGAGGTCAAGAGTTCCAAACTAGCCTGGCCAACATGGTGAAACCCCGTCTCCACTAAAAATACAAAAATTAGCCAGATGTGGTGGCAGGCATCTGTATTTCCAGCCCCTCGGGAGGCTAGGGCAGGAGAATTGCTTGAACCTGGGAGGTGGAGGTTGCGATGAGCCAGGATCACGCCATTGCACTGCAGCCTGGGCAACAGAACAAGACTCTGTCTTAAAAACAAACAAAACAAAAACAAACAAACAACAAAAAAAACTGGCTTTGTTATATTGGTTTATGTTTGATAGACTCTATAGTGCATTGAATGTGTTATGGCTCAGGTATTTGTCAGAGGGACATAGTGTTAACTCTCAGTAGTCAGAAGAAAGAGGTACAAACTCCTGTTATGCAGATTTTTTCTATTGTGATACTTTTTTTTTTTTTTTTTTTGAGACGGAGTCTCGCTCTCTCACCCGGGCTGGAGTGCAGTGGCCGGATCTCAGCTCACTGCAAGCTCCGCCTCCCGGGTTTACGCCATTCTCCTGCCTCAACCTCCCGAGTAGCTGGGACTACAGGCGCCCGCCACCTCGCCCGGCTAGTTTTTTGTATTTTTTAGTAGAGACGGGGTTTCACAGTGTTAGGCAGGATGGTCTCGATCTCCTGACCTCACGTGATCCGCCCGTCTCGGCCTCCCAAAGTGCTGGGATTACAGGCTTGAGCCACCGCGCCCAGCCTGTTGTGATACTTTCATCATCCTTTTCAGTGACTGTGCAGATAGTTGCCTTGGTGGCACTTTTACATGTAGAATTTATAGCTAGATTAATATGGATATATATGTAGAATAATCAAAAATATTTTCCCTAGTGTAGAGATCATGTTCGGTAAATCCCTTTTAAATCTTGTACGTACTTTGCTACAAAAAGAATTAATGTGTCTGAAATAAGTGACCCCTTAAAGGCAGATCCCTTGACTCTTAGGAAGTGGTCATTGCATCAAGTTAAGTACTCTCTAATTGGAAGGAAATAAACTCAGAGAGGTAAATGGTATACTAGGAATAAAAGTCATTCACCTAAAAAAAAAAAAAAGGTAAGGAGAGTTTTTCCTTATGAAAGGGGGTAGATTTTATTTACTTTCTGTAGGCATTAGCATTGTGTTGACTCTTTCCAAAAATGTAATGTGGCCCCTGTGAAAATAATAACAATTATAGTAATAATAAATAACACACAGTGCTTACTGTGTATCAGGTGTAGTTTTAAGCATAGTACAGATATGAACTTCTTTGATCCTCACAATTGTATGAAGTAGATGCTATTTATAATTTTATAAATGAGACAATTGAGGCTCAGAGAAAGTAAGTGACTTACTCAAGGTCACCAGCTAATAAGAGGTAAAGCCATGATTATTATTATTATTTTTTTAATGAGACAGGATCTCGCTCTGTCACCCAGGCTGGAGTTCAGTGGCACAATCTGGGCTCACCGCAGCTTTGACCTCCCAGGCGACGCACCCCCAACCCCCCACCTCGGCCTAGAGCCATGATTTAAATCTGAGCAGTCTTGCTGTAGGTAGGATCCTTGCTATCAAGCATTGCAAGATGCTGAGGCCAGCTGTGTAACTTCCTGGGCATCACAAAGCTAGGAAGAAGCAGAGCAGAAACTTTATCCATGGCAGTCACGTGTGCTTCCCCCCACTAGGCTATAGTACTTTGCGATTTTTCCTATCAAATTGTTCTTCAAATTATAATTACCTGTCATTCATGCTTTAAACCAGAGATGCTTAAATTTTAATGTGCTTTAGAATCAACTAGAAGCCTTGTGGAAACTCAAGTTGTTGGACCCACACATAGCTTACTCTGATTTAGTAGGTCTGGGCTAGGTCTGCATTTCTGGCAAGCCCCCAGGTCATGCTGATGCTGCTGGTCTGGACCACAGTTGGACGCCTTCTGCTTTAAAGCTTTGCAATCAGAAAATGAGCTGAGGAGTGGGTAGAAGCGGAGTCACACGAGCCTTATTAAAGACATAGGACAGGCTCTACTTGATCCCTAAGTCAGTAGGGACCCGTGGAAGAGCTTTCAGTAAGAAAGTGATGATTGAACAGAATTGTAGTTTACGACGTGCTTTTGGTTTTTGGCTGCTTTGTGGAGAGTGGCTTGAAGAAGGATGAGGTGAAGATTAGAGGCAAAGAGAGAGGTCAGCAGATGTTAGGGATTTGGAGGTGAGAAGTCTCAGCCCCTGCGGCGATGAGGGCACTGTGTGCAGAAGAGACCTGCAAGCGTGACGGGGGAAAGAACTGGTGGCTTTACAGTGGTCCGCTGATTTCTCTTCTGGCCACCGTTAGCATAGGCAAATCTCCACATTCTATTCCTGACTCCCCCTTTCCTCTCTCTGCTTGCTTCCTGGGCCACGTCGCTCCAGGAGTTCCAGCCTAACACCTCCAAGCAGATAGCTATGAAATGCAATTATGAGTGTTTGTGTATCTCTTTGCAATTGTTTATAGTAAATTCTGAGAAATAAGGAATGAGTATTACCAAAGGTATTTTTCAAGTGATTTTACAGTAATCACTTGAAATTGATTACTGTAGTAATTGATTATTATAGTAATTGTAGCTATTTTAAAATAATAACTACAGTTCTTTTTTCTCTGGATTTTTGAGGATACATATAAACTTTATATTCTTAAATATTATTAAATATTACTATTTATCGTTAACTTGTATCATTAAATTTTATTATTAAACCTCATTTAATATAAAATAATATTTATTACTATTATTATTATTTATTTATTATTATTTTTTTTTCAGATGGAGTTTCACTCTTTTTGCCCAGACTGGAGTGCAATGGCGAGATCTTGGCTCACTGCAACCTCCGCCTCCTGGGTTCAAGTGATTCTCCTGCCTCAGCCTCCTGAGTAGCTGGGATTACAGGCATGAGCCACTGTGTTGGTCTTGCACAGTTTACATGCAAATACTATGCCATTTTCTAT
>NW_012114252.1:10998196-11018303 GCF_000951035.1 Colobus angolensis palliatus
ACCTCTGCTTCCTGGGTTCAAACGATTCTCTTGCCTCAGCCTCCGGAATAGCTGGGATTACAGGCATGTGCTACCATACCTGGCTAATTTTTGTATTTTTAGTAGAGATGGGGTTTCGCCATGTTGGCCAGACTGGTCTCAAACTCCTGACCTCAGGTGATCCACCTGCCTCGACCTCCCAAATTGCTGGGATTACAGGTGTGAGCCATCGTTCCAGGCCAAAAATATGTTATATCTATACAAAAGCTAAAGAATAACCCAATGAAAACCTGTTTACCCACTACCTAGATTAAAAAAAAAGAAAACAGGCTGGGTACGGTGGCTCACGCCTGTAATCTCAGCCTTTGGGAGGCCGAAGTAGGCAGATCATCTGAGTTTCGGAGTTCGAGACCAGCCTGACCAAGGTGGAGAAACCCTGTCTCTACTAAAAATACAAAATTAGCCAGGCGTGGTGGCGCATGCCTGTAATCCCAGCTACTCAGGAGGCTGAGACAGGAGAATTCCTTGAACCTAAGTTGTGGTGAGCCGAGATTGTGCCATTGCACTGCAGCCTGGGCAACAGGAGCGAAACTCCATCTCAAAACACACACACACACACACACACACACACACACACACACACAAACAAAAAAAAATTATCAGTGCTGTGTGTATCACTCTTCCTTGATTAAATTCTCCTTTCCAGTGTCCCTGAAGAATACCATTGTGAGTTTTAAATGGATCGCTACCTTGCTTTTCTTTAGGGATATTTACGAATACACAAACACTGTGAGCAGTATCTTGTTGAACTGCTCTTGTTTTTGAACTTTGTAATTGCCCCCATCCTCTCTGTGTTCTTCCAGGAGTTGCCTTCTCCCCGCCAGCACGATGTTTGTGAGCCTGGCCCATGTTGCTGCCTATAGCTGCAGTTTATTTACTTCCATACATCATATTAATATACCACAAATTATTTATTCTCCTCTAAATAGACATTTGTGTAATTTTCCTTATTTTGTTGTCACAGTGATGCTTATATGAACATTCTACTTCCTGTTTCCTCTTGACAGAGGCGGTTCTCCAGGTCATGTGCTGGTAGAACAGCCACGCTGTGGGGCTTGTGTTTTCTCATTCCTGCATGGCAGGGCCAGATGGGTTTCCCTGTGTGGCTGTACAGCTTCCGTGCCCACCAGTACTGAAGATGATAGTCATAACGGGAACAATGAGCTAACCTTATTCTGTACTTACTATGCCCAGCACTGACTGTTCTAAGCACTTTGTATGTATGAATTTGTCTAATGCCCCCAGAAACCCAATAAAGTATGTACTGGTGTTATCCCTCATTTTGTATTTGTGAAAACAGAGGCTTGTAGAGGCTAAATGGCTTTCCCATCTGGTAGTAAATGGAAGTGCCAGAATTTGAACCAAGGAATCTGTGCCCTTAACATTTTTTTTCACATCCCGGTGAACCCTTGGCATTCCCAAACTACTTAGGTTTGTCCTGACTAGTGGGTTTACATGGCATCTCATTATGGTTTTAATGTATACTTCCCTGATTAGTGTGACAGTGAACATTGAAAATATACATTTACTGGTAGTCTTGTTTTCTCTTCTGCAAAATACCTGCTCATGACTTTTGCCCACTTTTTTAATTGGATTGTCTTTTTCTTCCTGACTCATAAAAGTTCTTCCTGTGTTATGGCTCCTAATCCTTTGTCATATGTGTTGTTAAAGTAGAAGTTATCCAAGTGAAGTTTTAAGGCGAGATTTAATGTCAGAATTTGCAATATTTTCCTTTATGGTTTGTGTGTTTTGCGTTTGTGTAGATAATCCTCTTCTACTCCTAAGCTCACAAAGATACCTGTATTTTCATTTAAACCTTTTTAAATTGTGCTTTTCAAAGTTAACTCCTTAATCCTCATGGGATTGACTTTTGTACATGGTGTGAGTCATTTTACTTTTAAAATACAGATACCAGGCCAGGTGTGGTGGCTTAAGCCTGTAATCCCAGCACTTTGGGAGGCTGAGGTGGGTGGATCTCCTGAGGTCAGGAGTTTGATACCAGACCAGCCTGGCCAACATGGTGAAACCCTGTCTCTACTGAAAATACAAAATATTAACTGGGGGTTGTGGTGCATGCCTGCAGTCCCCGCTGCTCAAGAGGCTCCATCCCTGTGCTCCAGCCTGGGCTACAGAGCAAGACTCCATCTCAAAAACAAATAAATAAATAATAAAATACAGGTAAGTAGGTACGCCAGCACAGTTGAATGACAGCCCTGCTTCTCTTCCCTTACTAGCTTGCCACCACCTCACCTTTCCAATTCCAAAATTCTTTAAAAGCTTACTGTTTCTGTGATTCTCAATTAATTGTAAATAAAAAGATGATTTTTCACTTAATATGATCCTCAGTATATTTGCTTCTGTGAGCTGCCAGTCAGTTGCTCTCTTTCATTTTTTGTTAATCTTTCGGAAACCCTTAACCACTTAAAATAGTAAGGTGTGTGTGTGTGTGTGTGTGTGTGTGTGTGTGTTGCAAGCCAAGGGCATCAGATGATATTCGAGATACACCTTAGAAAAACATGTTTGTGAATCCAGAGGCAAATTGGGAAGCGTTCATTTAGGGAAGTAATGAGAGCTAAACATGGAAAATAGGTTGGAGGAGCCAGATAGTGAAAGAGAGCCTAAAGAATCTGTGCTTTTCAGTCAGCAGTGGAGATATTAAAACTTTTTGCAGAGTAAAGTAACGTCCATCAAAGTGTGGTTGTAGAATATTGATGTGTCCTCGTAATAGAGGAGGGGTTAAGCGATTGAAGGGTGAAGTGGAGATGGAGTTCATTTAGAAGACAATCCTATTACTGCCTTCATCCTCCACTGGGGTTCAAGCAGTGTAGAGAACAAGGGGGTTGAGTTTGAGAGAGGCTGACGGTGAAAACTTGACCCAATTCATTAAGTTCTCTTCGCGCACACATGATGGATACTATGAGGATCACAGAATTCTATCTGCAACATACACCTGGGCTCCTGCCTTGACCATTTGTCTTCTTGTGTTTTCGATATGAGTTGTTTTTCTTTTTTCCTCCAGCCTTGACTGTCATTCTTAGGTGGTTATTCCCTCGAGGCAAGTTTTTGAAAGTGAATCCTATATTATTTGCTTTTACAAACCAAGCTACCAACCATCTACTGATCTATAAAAACAGGTTAAAAAAAACAAATTCAGTTCTGTGCTCATCTGAGATTAAATCCTCTGGTCTTTTGTTAGGGTTTTCTTTCTCTAACACTATTTTATACCCTTAGCAGGTTTTTTTTTTAAATTGTGGTAAAATATTGGTAGCATAAAATTTTCCATTTTAATAATTTTAGGTGTATCAGTGGCATTAGGTACATTCACATTGTCGTGCAATTATCACCCGTATCTGTCTCTAGAAGTTTTTCATCTTCCCAGACTGAAACTCTGTCCTCATGAAACACTGAACTCTCCATTCTCCTCCCTCAGCCCTTGGCAAGCGCCATTCTACTTTCTGTTTCTATGAATTTGACTACTGCGGGTATGGGTACCGCCTATAAATGAAATCATATAGTATTTGTCTTTTGTGACTGGCTTATTTCACTTAGCATACTGTCTTCAAGGTTCATCCAGGTTATAGCATGCGACAGGATGTCTTTCCTTTTTATAGCTGAATAATATTCCATTGTGTGAATATACTACGTGTTTATCCATTCGTCTGTCAGTGGACATTTGGGTTGTTTCTACCTTTTGGCTGCTGTGAATTATGCTTCCATGAGCATGGGTGTACAAATATCTGTTTGAGTACCCTATTCTTTTGGGTATATACCCAGAAGTGGAATTGCTGGATCACGTGGTAATTGTATGTTTAATTTTTTAAGGAACCTCCATAGTTGCTGCACCATTTTACATTCCCATTAGCAGTGCACAATAATTTCAATTTCGTACCATCTTTGCTAACACTTGTTATTTTTTGTTTTGTTTTTTATAATAGCCATCCTATTGGGGGTGAAGTGGTATCTCATTGTGGAGCAGGACTTATCTGGATAGTAACTGAAGAAGAAGCATTCTGAATACTTGTAGGATGTTTGTTTGTTTGTTTGTTTTTAATGCTTTATCTCAACTTCTTTCCTTCCCATATATAAAACCACATTCCATTCTAACAGTCTGTAATGTTGCTACCAGGTAATAAACAAGCTATATTGTATTTGGGAGAGGAGGGTGTGTTTCAAAGTCTTAATTCATTGTAATATCAAAACTGGTAAAACCTCTCCTGTCTAAACTCAGTTTGACCTCACACTGAGAAACCTTTACTAGGGCAGAGGAGAATGTCACTTTCTTCTTGCTTGCTTTATATTGTAGGGGCAAAAGGGTGTGATCCTGCTCCTCCCCATCATAAGGGTGTCAATGGCAGACACTCCTATAACAAAAGACAGGTTAACAAGAGAAAAATATAACTGATTTATTTAATCAAAGTTTTATGTGAGATGTGAGTCTTCAGAACAAAGATCCAAAGATACAAGGAAAGCTGTCCATTTTCATGCTTAGGTTTAATGAAGAATGGGCAGCCGTGTAAAACTGATTGGACAGAGAATATGAGTGAATGCTAGTAGGCTGAGGGGAACCCAGCAAGGCCTGTCTGTACAGATCTTCCTGGCCTCTCTTGTACCATTTCTTCCTCCCAGGTATGGGATAAGACCCATCTGGGATGACGGTCTTATGACCTGCTACAGTTGGAGAGAAGGGTAGGCCAGAGAATTTCTTTATGGGCAGCTCTTAGAAAGGCAGGGAGGGGTTAGGGTCCTATTTCTAGTTTCATAGTTGTCTTTGCGGGACAGGAATTCTGATGTCTGTGACGCATATCAGGAGAGAATGAGGGGTGAGAGACAGGAGGGCAGAAGGTCAAAGACCTTGGTTCTGAGGTTACTGCCGAGGCCTTCACTTTGGGGTATCATTTTCTGAGCCTCAGCAATACCCAGCTGAAGTAGAAGAGGTTCTACTTCAGAGCTGCTATATTGGGTCTCTCAGAATTTGCAGTATGGGGTAAAGATGAGAAGAGCATGGCAGGAAGAACCAGGTTGACTGGGGCAGAGGCAGCCTGGCATTCATTCTTGTGGGCCATGGCAGATATCCAAAGCTGGCAGGTAGCCCTGGGATACTTTCATGTGGATTTGGGGGAACTCCTCACTTGCAGAACACTAAATGCCTCCTGTCTTTTCCAGTTGCCTTTGGCCTCCTGAGCAACTACTGTGTTGACTCTGAATGTTCTCATTGGGCAGGGTCCCTCATAATGACCCCGCCTGCTTTTCTCCTGCACAATCCACATCTGGCCACAGGAAATAGTAATAAGTCCTTGCCTCGCCAAACCAGCAAAGTACAAGCTTCTCTTCTTGGTCTGTCACTAAGAATTCACATGAATAATTATGTGATTCTCATGAATTCGCTTTCACATAGCTTAAGGAGTTCAGCCTTAAATTCTTAGCTTAAGAATTCTACCTCCTCAAATTAATTTTCCGCTTTTATTCTTTTGAGGTGGGAGATGGGCAGTCACTGGTCCCACAGCCTCCTAGCACATTCGACCTGGTCGCCTTGGCTAGCATCTGACTTAAAGATATGTGGGTACTTGGCGTCTTCTTCATTTTGTTGCTGAACCCCTATGAAAAGTAGTGTGTTAGTCTGTTCTTATATTGCTATAAAGAAAAATCTGAGACTGCATAATTTATAAAGAAAACGGGTTTAAATGGCTCACGGTTCTGCCAGCTATACAGGAAGTGTGGTGCCAGCGTCTGCTCGGCTTCTGGGGAGGAAGGCCTCAGGGAGCTTTTAATCATGGTGGAGGCAAAGCAGGAGGAGGAGCATCACGTGGCAAGAGGAGGAATGAGAGAGAGAGAGAGAACTGGGAGGTGCCCCCCTCTTTTAAACAACCAGGATCTACCTCCATGACCCAAACACCTCCCACCAGGCCCCACCTGCCATGTTGAGAATCACATTTCAGCAAGAGATTTGGAGGGACACGCATCCAAACCATGTTAAGAAGGATTTAACTTCTTTATCTGATTAGATGAGTAAGTAGCTGGGAACGCAACTTACCTTTGTCTCAAGAATTAGCTCCCAATTCATCCAGTCCGATCACATGTATTCATGTTCCTGGTTTTCATTGGTAAACTTCATAAGCTTAATATTATCCATTCAATTCCTTTAAAAGTAAGTTGTATTTTGGTGTATACTGTCACGGGTAGAGGGTCGTGACTGCAAGTTATCCAGGTTCTTGGCGTTTTGAACAAAGAATTAGACAAAATGTCCAGCAAAGTGAACAATGAAGCAACAACAAAACAAAAGCAGGGATTTATTGAAAACGAAAGTACAGGTGGCTGGATGCGGTGGCTTATGCCTGTAGTCCCAGCACCTTGGGAGGCTGAGGCGGGTGGATCTCCTGTGAGGTCAGGAGTTCGAAACCAGCCTGGCCAACACGATGAAACCCCGTCTGTACTAAAAATGCAAAATTAGCCTAGTGTGGTGGTGCAAGCCTGTAATCCCAGCTACTCGGGAGGCAGAGACAGGAGAATCGCTTGAACCCAGCAGGTGGAGGTTGCAGTGAGCCAAGATCGAGCCATTGCACTCCAGCCTGGGCAACATGAGCGAAACTCTGTCTCAAATTTAAAAAAAAAAAAAATGAGAGAGAAAAAGAAAATGAAACTGCACTCCACAGTGTGGGAGTGGTCCTGAGCTCAAGGGCCTGGATACAGAATCTTCTTGGGTCCAAATACCCTCTAGAAGTTTTCCATTGATTACTTCATACTCACCTCATGTAAATGAAGTGGTAGCCCGTAATCAGTCTGATTGGTTGCAGAAAGCAACCAACCAGAGGCTGAAGTGAAGTTACAAAGATCCCACTCCTGTGCAAACATCTGATTGGTTGCAAAAAGCAACCAGATGGGTAGGGTGAAGTTACAAAGTTACACTTCTATGCAAACGAAGACTTGGCCGGCAATCAGTCTGATTGGTTGTGGACAGCAACCATTCAGAGGCTGGGGTGAAGTTACAAAGTTGCAAAGACTGGACCCGCAGTCAATCTGATTTTCTGATTTGTTGTTGGATGGGAAATTGACTGTTGTATTTCCCATCTGCCACACAGAAAAGGTGGAGGGTTTGCAAAGGGAGTAGCCTCTGGTCCTTTTGTTACTTAGGTGTGGAAAGTTAGGATTTTCCTTTCAATTTAGTTCTAGGAAGTGGGCTGAAACAGCCTTAGGTTCCCTGCCTCCAGACCCTATTCTTCTGCCTCAATACTATCATGGGAATAATAAATTTCGTAGGTTATTAACCTCTTTTAATTGATCTAAATCACCTGTTTCCTTGTGGATTTGACTTTTAATTCCCATTGCCCTGCTGACTTCTCAGCGTGTATAAATGCTCAATAATTGGATGAATAGGTATGGGTGGGTGAATGGGTAAGTAGCCAGTCACCTTACATTATAGAATGTTTTACTGATTCTTTTTAGTTCCTGACCTCCCAACATTTGCGAAATCCATACTCCATTAGTGTGCGGCCGGTGAACCTCTCTTGATACAGAATAACCATGGTTTCCGTGAGAGCGAAAAAGAACAAGAGGGCTCCCAAGGACTTACCCACAGAGGCATGCCTTGCTCAGCAAGCATGGTTCTTTCCTGTTGGCCTCTGTGTGCTCTGGGTAGCACCTCGGCTGTTTGAGGCCCACGGTATCACCTATTGACAGGTGTAGATAGCTATTGGTAGTATCAATAGGTGTAGGAAAGGGTCTGCCTCCGGCTGTTCCTGATTTTTTCTTTCTCAAAAGCTTGTGCATGCCCTGGGCTTTCTCACTGTCCGTTGCTCCGTGAGGTCTACTTCATATCAGCTCTTACTCCCATATAACCACCCGCCTGCTTTAAATATGCTGGCTTTCTGACTTCAAGAAAATCATGCTCTTGGAAAAAGTCTAATCATTGTGGATAACTTTGAATGTGGAGCTACTGATGCATTGCCTGAGGGAGGAGGGACTCATATTTTGAAATGATAAAGAACCAGGGGCGTAAACATTGAAAACTCTTGAAAATAATTAAAAGTTCTCTTCAGAATTTTAAAAAGTCTTCTTCTATTAGTTTAGCTAATAATTTAGCCAACTTTTCTTTAAATATCATTTAAGGAAAATGAAATAACTATTTTATATTTATTTGCTTTACTTTTTTTTTTAACTGGTGTTTCTGTTTTCATTGTCTATTTTCATTGCAGAAATAGTCAGTTGGTAATGATGTTTATTAAATAGCCTTATCGAATAGAAACCTAACACAAGCCATATATATAATTTAAAATTTCTTTGTTTTAATTAGCTTTTTTTTTTTTTTTTTGAGACAGAGTCTTGCTGTGTTGCCCA
This sequence comes from Colobus angolensis palliatus, assembly GCF_000951035.1. NCBI lineage: Eukaryota > Metazoa > Chordata > Mammalia > Primates > Cercopithecidae > Colobus > Colobus angolensis. The sequence continues at coordinate 11,006,567 of NW_012114252.1, forward strand.
GGCTGGAGTTCAGTGGCACCATCTCAGTTCACTGCAACCTCTGCCTCCCAGGTTCAAACAATTCTTCTGCCACAGCCTCCCAAGTAGCTGGGATTACAGGCACCTGCCACCATGCCCAGCTAGTGTTTTTATTTTTAGTAGAGAGGGGGTTTTACCACGTTGGCCAGGCTAGTCTTGAACTCCTGACTTCAAGTTATCTGCCCGCCTCAGCCTCCCAAAGTGCTGGGATTACAGGCGTGAGCCACTGTTCCCAATTATCATTTAAAATTTCTTAGTAATGATAGTAACAAAGAGGAAACAAGTGGAATTAATTTTACTAACACATTTTATTTAACCCAGTGTACCTGTGCAGATAAAAGTGATTCCATCTTGATTGCTAATCCACCATGTTTTTTTTTTTCTCTTGAAAGCAAACCTTGTTTTTTTAATTTAATTAATTTTTTTTTTTTACATTTTTTTTAATGATAGGGTCTTGCTCTGTTGCCCAGGCTAGAGTGCAGTGGTGCAGTCGTGGCTCACTGCAGCCTCAACCTCCCAGGCTCAACTGATCTTCCTGCCTCCGCCTCCTGAGTAGCTGGGACTGCAGGCCTGTGCCACCACGTGCAATTAATTTTGTTGATTTTTTTGTAGAGATGAGGGCATACTGTGTTGCCCAGACTCCTGGACTCCAGTGATCATCCTGCCTCTGCCTCCCAAAGTGCTGGGAGTATAGGCCTGAGCCGCCACTCCCAGCAAAGCCGTGTTGATTTCTCGTTAGCCCCAGTCTCGTGAATGCTTCCTGATTCCAATTTTATTTACTGTTTTTAGTGTAAGAACAAAGCAGCCTTGATGTTACCACGCAAATTATAGGCAGTGACGCACATAGCATTCTCACCTGTTCTGGAGGGTGCCTTTAATTGCCTCTATAGAGCACGTACACCCTTTTCCTGTGGCATATAAGCTCTGGGTCTGGCTAGTAACAGTGCGGGATAGACCTGTCTTGCAGCTATCTGAGACCACGCTTCTGTCTGTGAGTTCCCCCAAGTAAGTTCCCCCCAAGAAAACTCCCTTTACCAACAAACTGGATTTATTTGCCTTATTCTTTGGTTTCTTGGCTCCTTCCGCATTTGGGGGCTGCTTTGCATTTATGGCCCTTTCACAGAATAATACTCAAAATGTTGTCATTTCAACATGAAAGACTTTTAAAAATTAACTAATGTGATACCAGAAACAACAGAGACATTGGCATTAATACAGCAGTATCTTAAACAATGGAACGGTCCGAGTGGAATGCAGTCCTACCAAAACAATGGAGTTGGGCTTACCAGAAAATGATACCACACTGCTTCAGTTTTTAAATTAAAATTAAATACAATTGAAAATTTAACTCCTCGGTCACATCAGTCATATTTCAAGTTCTCAGTAGCTGTGTGTAGCTAGTGGTTACTGGGTTAGACCACTCACAGGCAAAATTTTTATAAACCGGAGAGTGTTTACAGATGGAGAAAACCCTACATAGTGGTTTTTCAAGTATTCCCCTTTAATATCGACCACAGTTTTGGTTTTTATTTTTTAAAATTCGGAACTTCAAAATTCGGAATAAATGAGTTGAATTTATTTTTAAACAGAAGATGAATTTATCATCTAGCTGACAAACTTTTTAAATTTCCACTTAGAAGATTAAAAAAATTAGAACTATTTTTAAAACGTGGAACGATTTCCTGCCTGTGGCATAAAGTAATGCAACAGATTCGCTGTGTCCTGGCCATGGTGAGCTCACTCTCTGTTTTCCTGACAAACCCCAGAGCCTTTGGAGTGTGGAACCTGCTGGATGAAGAGAAGTTTTTTATTTTATTTTATTTTTACTATGTCTATATTCCTGTGAAGTAATTTTTCTGACCTTGAAAGAAGTTCTTCAATTTTGCTGTCCTCTGTTTCTTACAGTGTAATTTGTGTACCGGGATTTAATGTATTGTTTGTCGCTAACGTTTTACATACTAGATTTTCATTTTGCATAGTCACGTTGTTTGAACATTTGCAAGCAGAGCCGACTAACTGCTGTTGGCCTGTTCTTTGTGTGGTGTGATTTCTTCTATCCACCTGCTCACAGCAGGTTGCCTTCAGGCCTGAGGAGTAGCTAAATACTTTTGAAAATATCTTGAGATCCTGCTAAAGTCTAACAATTTCTGCATTTGTGTGATGTGAAGCTACTGTACCTTTGAAGACTTTTTTCTTATTTCTCATATTCTTGCTCAAATATTTTCAAGAGAAGATAAATTTATTATAAATAACAGTGCAGAGCTGATTGTAGCACCGCTGCATTCTATATTGAATAGGTCTTTGATATTCAGCTAAGTGGAACTAATTTTCTATGTTAAAGCAGACAAATTTGGAATAGTGTCACATGAATCTCATGTTATTTACTGAAGAATACCAGATTAAATGGATTACTTGTGAAATGACTAGAGTATTAAATGATATATATATATATATAACATGATAACTTAAAATGCCCCGTGGGCCTATGTAATATAAAATGTTACACAAGCACATGAATATGATGGACAAGATGTTCTGTCTGCAGATTGTGAAACTATCTGTGATATATATACAAATGCTTGTCCACACAGAATTTGAATCAGTTTTAAAATTGTAACCTTAAATTTCAGTTTTGAAGAAAATCAATTGTTGATTTTCATATCTACTTAAGAGAGGAAGTTAAAAATGTTATTTTCTTTTCAGTTTTTTAGACTAAAATAGCTCCCACGCCCTCCAAGAATAAACTTTAGTTTTAATCCTAATAGCTGGTTATAGAGAGTAAAATTAATATTTTAATTAGAAAAATGAAGCGGCGTCCGTTTTTGCCTGCGCTTTGCCGGTACACAAATGAATTGGGAGGTAACTGTCTTAACGTTTTTGGTCCCAAGATGTTTTACAGGTTTTGACAATGTTCCCCCCACCCCCACCTCTTTGAAGTCATTATTATTTTGTACTTTACACATGTGATTTCTCTAGACTCACTGCATGTGACATGAAAGTCTCAGGATATATAGGATATATACATAACTTAGAATAAGTAGAGGTTGGTATTGTTTTTCAAATGAAGTAGGAAATGAAAGAGAATTATTAACCATATCCTGTTAATTTTCCTGACATAGCAGTTACAGCTACACATCTTAGAAACAAGCTCACCAGTAGAACAGAAGTAACTCTGTTGACTCTGCTTTAAAATATTTCGAGGCAGTTGAACAGGTGGGATGTATTTACAGCTATGGTGTAAAATATCAATTTTAATGCAAGGCTACCTGCTTTTGTGATGTACTCCTAGAAGCTTAGCAGTTTTCTTGGTTTTATAATTTGGAGTTACTTTTAAAATGTAACCGAATGGGAAAATGTCTTTCTGAACTTCCCCCTCCCACACCCCCACACATACATGCTTTTCTCCTCTTCTGTTAACTAGAAAATTATATTTTCATTGCTGACTGAGGAAGAGAATTTTGAACAGTATAAACACTGATTGTAGTAAATGTGGAAAATAATACAAACAGCTGCACTGGAGACCGATAAGACAAATCCCACAGTAACGGCCTTTAAAACATATTATCAAGTTGGAAATCAGTGAGGGGAAAAAGAAAGCTATTACTATTTCTTCCTCTTACTGTTCAGTGACATTATTTTTAAAGGTGAAATTGCCTCTGATTTTATTATCCTAGGAAGGTATTTTTGGAACATTTGATTTATTGTTTTGTGAATGTTTTTGCCTTTGTGTGAATAACTTTGCTAATTTTGTATGCATTTGATTCTAACAAATGTAGAAATCATTTTGTTAACAATCTTCTAAAGTATTTTTTAAAGATATAAAAAGGAATATTTGTAAACGCTGGAGCAGACTATCAAAATAAGAAAAGGAGGACATTTTTAGCTGACTTTGGAGTGCCATTTAAAATAGAAAAAGGGATGAAATATTTGGAGAAAATATTTTAATAAGCGTGGATATGTTTCATCACATAAAAGTCTTAATTTTATGAAGAATTTTGCTATTAGCTTATCAAGTGGTCAGTTCATATTTGTTTTGGCGTGCATTAGGCTCATGATAGGCATTGAATACTTTGTATTTTTGTGGATTCTAAAACTGAATTATCTAAATCCTAGGCTCTAGGAAAAGTGTCTCTTCCTCTTAGGGAAGATAGAAGTAAATTCCAGTTTTGAGTGAAATTTTCTGTTTTTCTTCACATCTTTTTCTTTTTCTTCTTTTTCTTTTTTTTTTTTTTTTGAGACTGAGTCTTGCTCTGTCACCCAGGCTGGAGTGCAAGGGCGCGATCTTGGCTTACTGCAACCTCAGCCTCCCAGGTTCAAGCCATTCTCCTGCCTCAGCCTCCCGAGTGGCTGGGATTACAGGCACCTGCCACCATGCCCGGCCAATTTTTGTATTTTTAGTAGAGGCGGGATTTCACCATGTCGGCCAGGCTGGTCTCAAACTCCTGGGCTCAAGCGGTCCACCTCCCTTGACCTCCCAAGGTTCTAGATTTACAGGCCCTGATCCACTGTGCCGGGCCTGCATCAATCTTTATTGCTAAGATATGTCAGGTTTTGGCCTCCTCCACCTTCCTTCCCTTCTGTCCCTCCTTCTTTACAGACTGGGAGTGTGGTGAAAGAAAGGTGATAGTCGTTATATATGTAATTGTGACCTGCTTTAAACGGAATGCAATGTTAAGGAGAGCTTATTGGTACTTATACCTATGGTCACACATTCATTGATACAATTTGTTCTTAATGTGAAAATCTCTGTTTCCATTTTACATATTGCAAAATTACTTCTATTTGCCTGGGAATGAATCTAACCTTTGTAGTGTCAGCGAAAGGAATGATGAAATTGTTTTAGTGTCTCCCACATAGAAGGGACGCCCAGTATGGCGTGGGCGGTGTTCTAGGCACTGCGGATAGAACAAGGAACAAGACTTATATTCCAGCAGGGGGAAGTAGATACTAAACGTGTAAATACTTAAATAAAGTGATTTTAGTACTAAGAAGTTGGATGAAGACTATCAAATTGACAGAAAGTGACTAGAGAAGGCAGCTGTAGCAAGGATGGCTAGGAAGTCGTATCTGAATAGCTAACACTGGGCTGAGATCTACGAGGAGGAGGGGCAAACGTGCAGAAGTCTGGGGGAAGGAAGTCCCAGGTGTAGCAGAAGGGGCAAAGCAGAGGCTCTGAGACGGGACAAGCTTGTTTAGTGTGAAGGCCAGTTGGGGAAAGTGGAATGAGGAAGACAGAACCAGATCATCTAGGGGCCAAAGAATTGTTTTGTCTTTTTTTCTTTTGATTGGTGGTGTGGAGTGTTTGGCGCGTTTGAATGGGAGAGTGATGTGATTTTTTAAATCACGGCAGGCCCTGGGGTAGAGACAGAGATTGATCTGACCATTGCAGACCTAGGTGAGAGGTGCTGGTGGCTTAGACCAGGAGGCACTGCCTGTTTCTATGGGGCTCACAAGTTGAGTGGTTATTACGTTTTTAAATAGTTGGGGGGAAGAAAAGAAGAATGTTTCATCCAGCCTGGGCAACATAGTGAGACTTTGTCTGTACAAATAATTTTTTGTTTTAATTGGCTGGGTATGGTGGCACATGCCTGTGGGCCCAGCTGCTTGGGAGGTTGAGGTGGGAGAATGGCTGGAGTCCAGGCAGTTGCTGTGGAGAGCTGTGACCGTGCCACTGGGCTCCAGCTTGGGTGACAGTGTGAGACACTGTTTTTAAAAAAAAAAAAACACCAAAAATGTTTCATGGCCCATGAGAAGTATGACATCACATTCAGATGTTATTGATAAGTAGTTAACTAGGGCATAGCCACATTCATTCATTTTTGTCTGCCTTCTATAGCTGCTTTTGCAGTTTTTGTCGTATGAAGCTGAATGCACAGACTTTCTTGCCACGCAAGCAGTTCAGTGGCTTACTGTATTTTTTTTTTTTAAATCTCAGGACCAAGATTAAAATTTTTCATGCAGAGTTGCAGGTAGCCAAATTACTTTTTATATTCCTGTGCCTTATTTTCCTCATCTGTAGAGCAAAATTGAGATCATCTGTCAGGTCTGTTTGCTCTCTCCATCCTAAGGTCCTAGGTCTGAATCAGACTTAGTTGTGCTGTTGTGACTGCTTGGCACATCAGGCTCCTACCTGAATGATTGTAGTGGTGTTTTACTCGGCCTCCTAGCCTGGTCCTTCCCCATTCTGTATATCTTCAGCATGACCTCAGACTACCGTCTTTCTAAAACATGAGCGTGTCACACTCCAGTTCTTAAGTGTAAGAACTTTGTCAAGCATGAACTGTCTCTCTACAGGATCTGACCTGGGTTTATAATTCCTTGCTGGTTTCCTTTCTTGCCACTTCCACCTTGATGCAACCCTATTTCTGGCCACATTGAACTGCTTAACATTCCCTAAACTCCCCATGCCATCGTGCCATCTCTTAATCTGAAATTTGTGTTAATTTATTTTATTTTATTTTATTTTTGAGGCGGAGTCTTGCTCTGTGTCCCAGGCTGGACTGCAGTGCTGCAATCTTGGCTCACTGCAACCTCCGCCTCCCAGGTTCAAGTGATTCTCCTGCCTCAGCCTCCCAAGTAGCTGGAATTACAGGTGCCACCACCACACCTGGCTAATTTTTGTATTTTTAGAAGAGACGGGGTTTCACCAGGTTAACAAGGCTGGTTTTGAACTTCTGACCTCAAGCAATCTACCTGCCTCGGTCTCCCAAAGTGCTGGGATTATAGGTGTGAGCCACCTTCCCTGGCTCCTTTTCAGTTTTCTTTTGGAGAATTCCTGCTCATTTTTAAAATTTGTAATTTGTTTTTTAATTGATAAATTAAAGTTGCATATATTTGTCGTGCTGTCTTAGTGTCTTTTGTGTTGCTACAAAGGAATACCTGAGACTGGGTAATTTATAAAGAGATAAAGTTTATTTGGCTCATGATTCTGATGTCTGGAAAAGTTCAAGATTAGGTATCTGGTGAGGACCTCAGGCTGCTTTTATTCATGGTAAGAAGGCAAAGGGGAGCTGGTGTGTATGGATGTCACAGAGTGAGAGAGAAGGGAAGGAGGTGCGAGGCTCTTTTTAACAACCAGCTTTCTTGGGAACTAAGAGCAAGAACTCGCCCTCAAAGAGGGCATTAATCTATTCATGAGGGATCCTTCCCAGAGACCCAGACATCCCCATTAAGCCCCACCTGCAATACTAGGGATCACATTTCAACATGAGGTTTGGAGGAGACAAACTTTCAAACTAGCACGTGTACAACATATTTTGAAGTACACACTGCAAACAGTGAATACACCGTGGAATGGCTACATTGAGCTAATTAACATTTATGTATTACCTCACGTGCTTATTCTGTATGTGAGGTACACTTTAAATATACTGAGAAAATTTCAAGAATATATTAATACATTGTCATTAACTGTAGTTACTATATTGTACAATAGCTTTGTTATACCTATTTCTCCTTTATAACTGAAATTTTGTGGGTTTTGATTAATATTTACCCAACCCCCCCCCCAACCACCATTCTATTTTCTACTCTGAGTTTGACGTTTTTAGATTGTACATGTAAGTGAGGTCATACGGTATGTCTTTCTGTACCTGGCTTATTATACTTAACAGCATATCTTCCAGGTTCATCCATGTTGTTGTAAATGGCAGGATTTTCTTCTTTGTTAAATCTTGATAATATTCCATTGTGTATATATCCCACATTCTCTGTTTCCGCTGGTCCGTGGATGGACACTTAGGTTGATTCCCTATCTTGGCCATCATGGATAGTGCTGCAATAAACATGGGGATGCTGGTATCTCCTTGACATAACTGATTTCTTTCCTTCGGATATATATGCAGTAGTGGGATTGCTGGATCATATGGGAGTTCTATTCTTAATGTTTTGAGAAACCTCCATACTGTTTATCATAATGGCTGAATCCTGTTCATGTTTTTTTTTTTTTTCTTTTCTTTGCTGTGGCACCGAGGCTGGAGTGCAGTGGTGCAACCTTGGCTCACGGCAACCTCCACCTCCCAGGTTCAAGCGATTCTCCTGCCTCAGGCTCCCAAATAGCTGGGACTACAGGCATCTGCCACCACGCCCTGCTAATTTTTATATTTTTAGTAGAGCCACCATGTTGGTCAGACTGGTCTCAAACTCCTGACCTCAAATGATCCACCCACCTTGGCCTCCCGAAGTGCTGGGATTACAGGCGTGAGCCACTGTACCCTGCCCCCGTTTGTTTTTAAATATCCAGTTTTAATGTCTGTCTTAACCTATCTAATGTCTTTCTTAACCTTTCTGCTCATTTAGTCAGTCTATCTTCTTATCCCGTAATACCTTGTACATTTTGTACTGTGCATTTATCGTATTGAATTATACTTATTTTTCCAATAATTCTGCCGTCTTTTCCTTAGTCTCCTGGAAGGTGGGTCTTAATTCAGCCAGCAGTGGCCAGCACAGCTGAGAGACAGATGGATGATTAGATAGATGAGCAACGTAGAAGTGCCAGTGTCAAAACCTAGGAATCGACCCTCCGTTCTTAACTGAGTCTCTGTAAGACACAGGAAGGGAGTCTGTTTTATTCCATTTTGTTTTCGTCTCTCTTTGCCTTCATTAAGTTCAACAGATGCATATAAAAGAATAGGAAAAACAGATAAGTGAAAACGAGAGTCAACTAATATTTTTGCCTAGAAAGAACAGTTTTATGTGCACACTAATTCTAGAATTTTTTTCTGTAACATAATTTTTTTACAAGGCTTATTCTGAACATATTTTGTTCTTTAACTTAGAAATATACTATAAGCATTTTTCATGTCTTTGAACTTTTTAAATGGCAGGCTGGATATATACCGTAATTTAGCCGTCCTTCCCAGTCATTTACATTGCTTGCCATTGTTGAGTTCTGTCAACTATGCTGTGATATTTGTTCAGCTTTATTTTCTTGCCTATCCTCATATTTTTTCCTCAGGATAAATTCTTAGAAGTGAAATGGGTTGGCCAGGCATGGTGGCTCACACCTGTAATCCCAGCGCTTTGGGAGGCTGAGGGGGCAGATTAGAAGGTCAGGAGTTCAAGACTATCCTGGCCAACATGGCAAAACCCCATCTGTACTAAAAGTACAAAAAATTAGCCGGGCGTGGTGGGAGATGCCTGTGGTCCCAGCTACTTGGGAGGCTGAGGCTGGAGAATCGCTTGAACCCAGGAGACAGGTTGCAGTGAGCCAAGATCGTGCCACTGCACTCCAGCCTGTGCAACAGAGCAAGACTTTGTCTAAAAAAAAAAAAAATGTGAAATGGGTTGGTGGGGCATGGTGGCTCACACCAGTTGTCCCAGCACTTTTGGGAGCTGAGGCCAGGAGTTCGAGACCAGCCTGGTCAACATGGTGAAACCCCGTCTCTACTAAAAATACAAAAATTAGGCAGATGTGGTGGCGGGTGCCTGTAATCCCATCTACTCAGGAAACTGAGGCAGGAGAAACACTTGAACCTGGGAGGCAGAGGTTGCTGTGAGCCGAGATTGTGCCACTGCACTCCAGCCTGGCTGACGAGAATGAAACTCTCTCAAAAAAAAAAAAAAAAAAAAGAAAGAAAGAAAAAGAAAACTAAGTGATATGGATTAAAATGCCCCCATACTGATTTTTTTTCTACTCTATACTACACTGTCTTTAGTATGCTATTCAGATTACTGTTGTGTCAATTCACTTGGCAATATTTGCAAGTAGGGGAAAAGATTTTGCATTAAACCACTGTCTGTCTTATTGATCTAACCTCCCTCCGTCAAGGAACCAAGGACTCAGCTTGATTTCTAGAGGTTCACTCTGGGTTCTATTACTTCTGTGATCGTAGAGATGAGAGTTGGTAAACCACTTCTGTAAAAAGGAATGAAACTAGGATACATCTGTACCCCAGTGCCCATGGCGTGTAGTTGAGTGAAAACCGCAAATACTCTACATCTGGGAACTTAAAAAAATGATGTTGGCTTAGTTAGGACTGCTTTATTTGTGTGTGTCATCTTTGAAGTCACTGAGTCCTCTCTGATTAGCCAGCAGAGGAAGAATTCTGAAGAATATGTTAGGATTAAATAGAGCAAGTTGTTTTTGTTTTGTTCTGTTTGGTTTTTTTGGAGACAGTCTCACTCTGTCACCCAGGCTGGAGTGCAGTGGTGCGATCCTGGCTCACCACAACCTCACCTCAGCCTCCTGGGTTCAAGCGATTCTTCTGCCTTGGCCTCCCAAGTAGCTGGGACTACAGGTGCACGCCACCATGCCTGGCTAATTTTTGTATTTTTGGTAAAGACAGGGTTTCACCATATTGGCCAGGCTGGTCTCGAATTCCTGACCTCATGATCTGCCTGCCTCAGCCTCCCAGAGTGCTGGAATTACAGGCATGAGCCACCGCACCTGGCCCAATAGACCAGTTTTATAGGTGAGAATTATCTCAAAGTGTAGTCTGCTTCCAGTGTACTACTTAGTCACCCATTTTTAGTAGCAGTAGTATTTACTTTTAACTAAAATTTTAATAGTTATAGTATTTACTGTTAATTAAAATTCAAACAAGATATATGCAAGTGATGTATTTGCTTTAAACAAATTTTACTTATAAATAAATGAATAATAAAGAAGTTATTTCGGCCGGGCATGGTGGCTCAAGCCTGTAATCCCAGCACTTTGGGAGGCCGAGACGGGCGGATCACGAGGTCAGGAGATCGAGACCATCCTGGCTAACGGTGAAACACCGTCTCTACTAAAAATACAAACAATTAGCCAGGCGAGGTGGCCGGCTCCTGTGGTCCCAGCTACTCGGGAGGCTGAGGCAGGAGAATGGTGTGAACCCGGGAGGCAGAGGTTGCAGTGAGCTGAGATCCAGCCACTGCACTCCAGCCTGGGCGACAGAGCAAGACTCAGTCTCAAAAAAAAAAAAAAAAAGTTATTTCTTTCACTACTCTCTGGACATAGAATTGCATTGTTGTTATTTTAAACAAATGCTAATTCATTTTCTATAACTATTTTATTGAGATATAATTCACACACCATACAATTCACCCATTTAAAGTTACAGTTTAGTGGTTTGTAGTCAATTCACAGGGTTGTTTCACCATGACCACAGTCAATTTTAGACTGTGTTTACACCCTTGAGAAACCCCACATCAATTAGTAATCATCTCCATGTCCTCCCAGCCCTCCTTCTGGAGGCACCTACCAATCTACCTTCCATCTCCATGGATTTGACAATTCTGGACATCTCTTGTTAAGTGGAATCATGTAATGCATGATCCTTTGTGGCCGATTTCTATTGTAGCATGTATCAGTACTTCATTCCTTTTTATGGCCAAATAGCCTTCCACTGTATGACTATACTATATTTTGTTTACCCATCCATCAGTTGATGGACATTTGAGTTTTTTGGCTATCGTGAACATTATGTGCAAGCTGTGTGGGTATGAGTTCATTCTATGTCTCTTGTTTGTTTTTTAGTGTCTGTCTCGAGAAGCAGGTGGAAACATGAGCATTCAGTTTCTCGGTACAGTGGTAAGTATGAAATCATTATTCTTTTAATTTACAGAGAAAAAAGTGTGCGACTAGTTGTAGCTCATGTGTTTGAACTTAGTTTCATTACTGGTAGATATTTAAATTACTTCTAATTTTTTTGCCATTACAAATGATATTCTAGGGAACAACTTCATGTATTTCACTTTATTTTAATGTTTGGAATTACTACTATCTTTTTTGAGA
>NW_012114252.1:11019053-11020623 GCF_000951035.1 Colobus angolensis palliatus
TTGAGACCAGCCAGACCAACATGGAGAAACCCTGTCTGTACTAAAACTACAAAAATTAGCTGGGTGTGGTGGTGGGTGCCTGTAATCCCAGCTACTCAAAAGACTGAGGCAGGAGAAGCACCTGAACCCAGGAGGCGGAGGTTGCAGTGAGCCAAGATCGTGCCACCGCAGTCCAGTCTGTGTGACAAAGTGAGACCCTGTCTCAAAAAAAAAAAGTATTTAAATTTTCATTTTTCTGTTTATTGCTATTGTATTTGAATATTTCTCCATGTATTCATTCACCAGATATCATTTCTAATCTGTGAAATGTCTGTTCATGTCCTTTGGGTACCTCATTCAGGATATGAATGCATATTGGGGCATTTCAGATAACTCGGGAGTTTATTGAGAGCATCAAAGGTATTCTGCAAGAATATCAAGAGGTATTTCATGCAAGAGAGCTTGTGTTGCGTGAAAAAGGGTTTTGCAGCCATTGAGATAGGAAGGATGTTAATAGAAATGTGTGTTTGCTGAATGGTTTATTGTTCATAGAGATGTATATATATATAATTTATGTATATAAAAGATATGTATAGGCACTTGGTCAATGTAACCTAAATTTTAAGTATTGGAATTAAGTTTTGTGATTATTCTTGTTTTTCTGATTAGTAAGGTAATACATGCTTATTGTAAAAAATTTTAAATACAATTCAAATATATGTCATAAGATGTTGCATTAGTCATGGTTCTCCAGAGAAATGGAATCAACAAGATGTGTGCGTATGTGTAGAGATAAAGAGAAAGATGGAGAGATCTAAGGAATTGTTTCAGGCAGTTGTGGAGGCTTGGCAAGACTAAACCCTGCAGGGTGGATCAGCAGGCTGGAGACCCAGGGGAGCCTTGCAGTTCAGGTCCAGAGACAGTCCACTGGCCGAAGCCCTCCTTGCTTGGGGAGGTCTGTCTTTTTCTCTTCAGGCCTTGAATGGGTTAGATGAGGCCCACCCCACTATGGGGGGTGATCTGCTAAACTCTCATCGACTGATTTTGGTCTTCATCTCGTCTAAAAATATCTTCAGTGATGTATCTCAGTGTTTGACCAACATCTGGGTACCGTGGCCTTGTCAGGTTGACACATAAAATTAACCTTCAAAGAAGTATATATCCTATCCCCTAGAGGTTTCGAAGTTATTAGCAATAAATAATTGTTCCAGAAAATTATGCATCTTTTCGTGCAATAATCTTGGACACCTTTCTGTGTCAGTCCATAAGATCGACGTCAGTCGTCTTAAGGGCTACACAGAGCTGCATTATGTGGATGGAGAGGACTGCGTTTACTCCTCAGTGTTCGTGCCGGGAAGTCCACTCGTGCTGTCTCTGCTACTTAGCATCTCTACTGGGTTTCTAATCGGTGTCTCAAACTTCACATACCAAAAACTGAGCTCGAAAACTTTCTCTCTGTTTTTCCTCTCTCAGATAATGGCAACTTGAATTAATCCTTGATTGCTTTCTCTCCTCTTCCTCTCCCTCTCTCCTCTTCCTCTCCCTCTCTCCTCTTCCTCTCCCTCTCTCCTCTTCCTCTCCCTCTCTCCTC
>NW_012114252.1:11020673-11032791 GCF_000951035.1 Colobus angolensis palliatus
CCCTCTCTCCTCTTCCTCTCCCTCTCTCCTCTTCCTCTCCCTCTCTCCTCTTCCTCTCCCTCTCTCCTCTTCCTCTCCCTCTCTCCTCTTGCTCTCTCTCCTCTTGCTCTCTCCTCTCCCTCTCTCCTCCCTCTCTCCTCTCTCTCTCTCTCCTCTCTCCCTCCCTCTCCCTCTCTACCTCTCTCTTAACATCTGCCCCTAGATGTCTGCCCAGGGGTTTCCTCACTTTCTTCTGGTCTTTACTGAGTAGCCTCCTTCTCAAGGAAGGCTTCCCCGGTCACACCACTTACAATTTTGATCACTCTTTCCAACATTTTATTTCCCACTTACCCACTTTATTTTTTTTTTTCATTAGCAGTTACCACTGCTTGACATACTGCATATTTTACTTTTTTGATGTATTTGCTGTCTTCCTCACCTGGAAGTAATAAGCTCCTTGAGTGCAGGGTGATTTGTCTGTCCTGTTCAGCGTGCTTTGCCCAGTGCCCTGAACAAGGCCTGGCTTGGAGGAGGTATTCAGTCAGGGTTGGGCAAATGAATGACTGAAATTGGCCAGCGTAGGACCTAAGTGTTAGACTTGAAAAGAAAACTAAAGAAAGGAAATAAAGGCCTGGCTCGGTGGCTCATGCCTATAAACTTAGAACTTTGGGAGGCTGAGGTGGGAGGATCAAATACATCAAAAAAGTAAAATATGCAGTATGTCAAGCAGTGGTAACTGCTAATGAAAAAAAGTAAATAAAGTAGGCAAGCAGGGGAATAAAATATTGGAAAGAGGGACCAAAATTGTAAGTGGTGTCACCAAGGAAACCTTCCTTGAGAGGGAGGCTACTAGCCTGAAGAGTTTTTAAAAATACAACCATTAGTTTGGAAGGTCTCTGTGTTACTCCCATTCTGTCACTCATTCTCTCCTTGCACTAGGAACTAACGTCTTCCTGACTTGTATTTATCATTCTTTGCTTTTTTTTATAATTTCCCCACATTTATATCCCTAAGTGATACACAGTTTTGTCTTACATGTTTTTAAACTTGATATACATAGAATTATATTCTGGAATCATCTGTGACTTAGTTATTTTGCTCTGTGTTTGTGAGACTCACGTATGTTACGTGGAGGTGTAATTCATTTATGCTCAGCAATGTGGGATGCTGTGGTGTTGATAAACTAGGCTGCTGCTGCTGGATAAGTGGGTAGTTTCCAGTGTTTTGTGCTGTAATTCTCACTGCTACCCAAAGCATTTTGGTACATGGGTGTACATGTACTGATGGCACATATGCAATTGTTTTTCTTCTTCTTTTTTTTTTTTTTGAGACAAAGTATCCCTCTGTCACACAGGCTGGTGTGCAGTGGTGCGATCTTGGCTCACTCCAACCTCCACCTCCTGAATTCAAGCAATTCTTCTGTCTCAGCCTCCCAAGTAGCTGGGACTACAGGTGCACACCACCACACTCGGCTACTTTTTCTGTTTTTAGTAGAGATGGGGTTTCACCGTATTGGCCAGGCTGGCCTCGAACTCCTGACCTCAAATGATCCACCCACCTCAGCCTCCCAAAGTGCTGGGATTACAGGTGTGAGCCACCATGCCCAGCCATATGCAATAGTTTCTTTAGGGTTTTGTGCATTGAGTATGCAGTGAATGAGTTCACTTTGTTCCCCATCTTCACTAGGATCTTCTTAATTTTTGCCAGTGCGAATATTGCCCTCGTTGTTTTAATTTGTTTTATCCTGATTATTAATGAAGTAGAACACCTTTTCTTGTTTATTGGCTATTTCTGTTTATCAACCATTTGGTTTCCACCTCTGAGAAGTACTTCTTATAGCTTTTTGTGTATTTCTCTGTGATGTGGGACGCAAAAATACATTAATTTAGTGTGTGAATGATACAAATTAAGTATATGTCATTTGGCTTTTTAATAAGGCGAGAAGGGTTAGGTGTGGATTTTTATAACTCATTCTTGTAGGGTCCAGCCCTACAGCGCTTAGCGGGTGTTCTCCCCGTGTGTGGAGATGAGAGATTGTAATAAATAAAGACACAAGACAAAGAGATAAAGAGAACACAGCTGGACCTGGGGGACCACTGCCATCAAGACGCGGAGACCGGTAGTGGCCCCGAACGGCTGGGCACGCTGATATTTATTGCATATAAGACAAGGGGGGCAGGGTAAGGAGGGTGAATCTTGCAAGTGATTGACAAGGTCAAACAAATCACGTGATCATAGAACAGGGGGCCCTTCCCCTTAGGTAGCCGAAGCAGAGAGAGAGAAGGCAGCATACAGCAGCGTTTTCTTCCATGCACTTATAAGAAAGATCAAAGACTTTAAGACTTTCACTGTTTCTTCTACCGCTATCTACTACGATATTCAAAGAGGAACCAGGAGTATGGGAGGAACACGAAAGTGGACAAGGAGCGTGACCTTTGAAGCACAGCACCACAGGGAGGGGTTTAGGCCTCCGGATGACTGCGGGCCGGCCTGGATCATGTCCAGCCTCCCACAAGAAGCTGGTGGAGCAGAGTGTTCCCCGACTCCTCCAAGGACAGGAGACTCCCTTTCATGGTCTGCTAAGTAACGGGTGTCTTCCCAGACACCGGCATTACCGCTTGACCAAGGAGCCCTCAAGCGGCCCTTATGTGGGCGTGACAGAGGGCTCACCTCTTGCCTTCTAGATCACTTCTCACAATGTCCCTTCAGCACCGGACCCTATGCCCGCCGGTTATTCCTAGGTTATGTTAGTCATGTAACAAAGAGTAATATTAAAAGCTAATGATTCATAATGTTTATGATGATTGATAATGTCCGTGACCATCTCTGTATCTAATTTGTATTATGACTATTCTTATTCTAACTCTTTTCTTTATTATACTGAAACAGTTTGTGCCTTCAGTCTCTTGCCTCGGCACCTGGGTAATGCTTCGCCCACACGTTCTAACCATGAGCTATGAATGGAAGTGACTGTCAACAACTGTGAAGGTTCTGAGATTTATGCTACTTGCTGGCTGACAAATCAGCCTGCGACATTTCATGAATGCTGATAGAAAACATGAGACTCCAGGATCGGAGATGAAGGACAGTTTATGACAGCAGCAGCAGTGGTCAGGGTACCATTATCTTTGTACCATTTCCCTGAACCCAGATTCCCCCAGGGCAATGCAAAGAGAGATGATACCTGCACACATAATGGGTGCATTATAGGAGAGGAGCTCTGAGTTGAGAGAACCTGAGTCTTTTTATAATGTGCAGTAATCGCACTTGCCCTTTGATCTAGAGGGAGACACTCTACCAAGGCCGTTTACTGTAAAAACATCTTTGAAAAGATAGTTCACAGCAAAGAACCATCAGTGTCTTGCTCACAAGAAGTGGAAAAATGCAAGAGACTTGGGGGTGAATTGTCTCCTGGTAATGATGTGTGTCACTTTTGGTGAGAGATAACTAAGAGCAAGTGTGAGCCCTCTAGTCCCTGCCATGCCCCCCTTGGAGGTCGTGTGTGACACTGATGCTCCTGTTAGCACGAGTTCCCGCTGAAGAGTGGCAGTGAGCACTGCCACCTACAAGCTGTAGTAGACTGAGGTCTCAGTGTTGACTTACTGCTGATGCATAGCCCAGCTTATCCTAATACATAGTCTGGGAACATGAAGGACCACCTTCTGTGCATAGAACCCCATGTCCACTTACATAAATTTCAGATTTTATATAGATTCAGTAGGTTTTTTCTGTCTACTTTCAGTTCTTTCGCTCATAAACTTTCAGTCCAAGCATGCAGTCTTTTTCCTGTTACGCTGTTTGAACTTGATTTAAAAATTGTGGCCAAGCATGGTGACTCATGCCTGTAATCCCAGCTACTCAGGAGGATTGCTTGAGTCCAGGAGTTCGAGCCCAGCATGGGCAACAGTGAGACCCCATCTCTAAACACAGACACACAAAAAATAGTGGAGTGTGGTGACGCCCACCTATAGACCCAGATGCTCAGAAGGCTAAGGAGTAAAGATGGCTTGAACCCGAGAGTTCAAGGCTATAGTGAGGCATGATTACCCCACTTCACCCCAGCCTGGGCAACAGAGTGAGACTCCATCTCAAAAAAAAATTTAAAAAGCCAAGATTTAAAAATTAAAATAAAATTGTTAGCCAGTTTTTTGTTTAATGAAGGGAAGGTTTTCCAAATTAATAGAATGGGACATTCAGATAAAATTTGTGCCTTTATGACCCAGCAAAGCACATTTGGCCTGGGTGTACATGCGTGCACTCAGGGCGCCACATTTTCACCTTTGGTGTCTGTCCATTTCATTACTCTGCTACTCCCAAACTGTAATACATAGAAATTCCATGTTTCCTAGGGCTGGTGCAATGAATTAGCACAAACTGGGTGGCTTAAAATAACAGAAATGTATTCCCTCTCAGTTCTGGGAGCCAGGAATCTAAAATCAAGGTGTGGGCAGGGTCCATTCTGTGCCTCTCACCTGGCTTCTAGTAGTTGCTGGCAATCCTCACCTTCCTTGGCTTGTAGCTGTGTAATTCCAGGCTCTTCCACTGTCATGTGGCCGCCTTCCCTATGACTGTGTGTGTTCATTCACATACATCCAGCACCACCAGTCATCAGATTTAGGGCTCACCCTAATCCAGTGAAACCTCATTTAACTCATTACATCCGCAAAGACCCTGTTTCCAAATAAGGTCACATTCTGAGGTTCTGGGTAGACATGAATTTTGGGATGACACTGTTCAAGTCAGTATGCTATATAGATCTGAAAGCATACTTGACACGTACGTAAAGCTAAAAAGTGACTGAGGTGACTTACCTAAATATATGTTTTACGAGGCCGGGCGTGGTGGCTCAAGCCTGTAATCCCAGCACTTTGGGAGGCCGAGATGGGCGGATCACGAGGTCAGGAGATCGAGACCATCCTGGCTAACATGGTGAAAGCCCATCTCCAGTAAAAAAAAAAATACAAAAAACTAGCCGGGCGAGGTGGCGGGAGCCTGTAGTCCCAGCTACTTGGGAGGCTGAGGCAGGAGAATGGCGTAAACCCGGGAGGCGGAGCTTGCAGTGAGCTGAGATCTGGCCACTGCACTCCAGCCTGGGCAACAGAGCGAGACTCCCTCTCAAAAAAAAAATATATATATATATATATATTTTACGAACAGAGCATTGCTTCTTAGGTCTCACTTGAGTACTACCATTTATTTCCCTAGTGTTTTCATACCGATTATCATCACCTGTATGACTGCAGTTTGTGCCCCATACTCAAAAATGCAGAAACACTGAAGATGGGTATGCCTAGTTTTCAGAAGACAAAAGTGAGCATAGAAAGGTCAAGTAAGTATCCTATGGTAATAATTGGTAGAACCAAGATGCTAAACCAGGCCTCGCTGACTTTAAAGTCAGGCTGTTAACCATCAGAGTACCTTAAGAACAAATTGCTTGACTGCGGAATCCAGGGAGCTCTCTGCAGTAACTGCTAAGTACAACTGCTCAGGCTGCCATAATGAAACACCATTGACCTGGTGGCTTAAATAACAGATGTTTATTTCTCACAGTTCTAGAGCCTGGGAAGTCTAAGTAAGGTGCCAACAGATTCAGTTCCTGGTGAGGGCCCTCTTCCTAGGCTGCAGGCAGATGCCTCTTCTCCCTTAGCAGAGAGAGAGTGCAAACTCTGATCTCCCTTCCTGTTAAGGGCACTAATCCCATCATGGGGCCCCACCCTCGTGACCTCCAGTAATGAACTCTGAAAGGCTCCATCTCCAAATACTGTCACATTGAGGGTTAGGCATTCAGCATATGAATTTGGACATTCAGTCTCTAACATACACTTAGTTGGTAAGCTGCAGATCCCAGAATTTTTCCAGGATATCTATGCCCATTTCAAATTGCAGATTGTCTGGGTTTTGTTTGTTTTGTTTGCATGTTTTTGGTGAAGCTGTGAGTCTGTGTACATCAGATAGTATAAACTCACAAATCGAAAAGAGCTGTTTTACTTAACTAGAATTCCTTACTTGAACTGTGCTTCACAATAAGAATAAATATTTTGTTGTTACTTTAAGAATGCAGAAATTACCATTTTATTGCAAATTTTTATTATAATTTACATTTTAAAGTACTATCATAAGGCAAACATATCTCAGTGAGACTGACTTTTCTTCCCTTATGAAAACAATGTTTTTATGAAAGGGAAAATAAGCTTAGACTCCATTGAACAGCTTCTTCGTGGCTGCAGTATTGGCATTCACCCAAGGACTCTTGAGAAACAATCAAATTTTCTGTATCTTTGAAGCTTAGCCAGAGATCTAATGAAACCAAATGATACTAAAGTTCTTAAAGCTAATTTAAATCTCAAATTGTACATTTTAAATTACGTTTTTATTGATAATAAATATACTTTATTTCATATTACTCTTGAAAGCTTGAGTGATAATATTAGTAGAGTAAACATGTTTTACAAAGATTTACCATTAAGAATGCTATTAATATGACCCTTGATACACCAGCACAATTAGATTTCAAAGTAAGCACTTATGAAGTAACAGCGATTAATGACAACCATCGAAAACAATTTTGAACTCCATCAGTTTAACTCAGGAGGGTAAACTTAATATGATAATTCATCTAGTTGAATTGTATCAGCTTAGCAGGAAGGTATGTAAATATGTGACCCTTACCTAGCTTCTAAATGAATGCTGTGCTGATAGATTTATCAGTTCCATTAAAGAACTTTGGGGAACTTTGGAATTTCAGCAATTGTTCCCTTGGAGGCTGAAAACCCAACCTGATCTCATACTGGGACCATTCTGGTCTGCATATTTCCATAATTTGCCTTTGCTACTAATATGACAGCAAGACACAAATAACTGTTTCTAATAATATCAGATGGAGTTGTGGAGGACAGCATTTTAATGTAGTAAAAGACCTCCCCGTGGGGTTGTTATTGCTACTATAGAACAGCAGCTACACAGTTGCAATTGTAGGCTCTTAATTGATTCGTTTAATTATCAAGAGCTGAAGCTTGGGCTGTATCTTGTCATCTGATATCACAGGACTCGAAATTTGCATCATTCATATTTATAGATATGTAAACGTCATCAAAAAGGTCTTCTTCTGAAAATTCACTTATGGATATCAAATTTTAAAGAGCAGACTCTCATTTGCTTGAAATTTAAATAACTAGAAAATGAAAAGAATTAAGTTTGTTATTGTTTTTCTTTTATTCTCTTGAGAAGCAAGTGATGTCATGCCTTTTTGGTTGTGTATCATCTCCTAGACATAAACTTCCAGAGAACTTCTTCAGTCTTCTGTATCTCATAATTCCAGAAGCAGCCGCTCAACTGACATGTCTGACTTAAGTTGATCTCTTCTCTCTGTCCTATCCCTGTTTCTGTGTCAGTGGGGTTTCAGGAACGGCATGATGGCTTACTGGGGTTTCTTGCACACACATGCTGTAACTTTCCACCTGTCCCTGCCTGCCTTTGCAGCTGATACAAGTCCTGCTAGGGTAGACTCTGCGCTTGTGCTCTGCTTTGGTGGGTCATCTGGTTGAGTTACCCCTTGGATCTTACCTGCCTAACCCAAGCTGCATTGGTCCCCACTTTCTCTGGATGGGGAAAAGAGAAGGAGATAGAAAGTATCCGCATAGAAACCAGAGCCTTTATAGACTGTTTACCCTCAACTCCACAGGGCTTCCTCCCAGCTAAGTCACACTCTTTGTATTCCTGACCCTTTTCTAGTCCAACAATAGGAAGCAGGTGGTGGTCACAGAGCAGACACTTTGTGGAGGGGTGATGAAGTTTTCTGATGTTCCGATATATTTTACAGTGCTAAGAAAATCGATAGCGTTCCTTCCTGCATTTGCCCCTAAATATACAAATTTCAGGCAAAATGTGGGTAGAATAAGATTTTATGAAATGGAATATAAATGTAATCTTAATTTTGAACATTGTTTTTGTGGTAATGTGTGTTCCGTGTGCCATGTAACCAATCTAAGAATGAACTTTGGGAATATAACTCAGTTTTTATTCTTTTGAAATTGCCATGCTCTATATAATATAAAAGTTTGGTTATTAGTATTGCAGTGTCATGCATTCCGAACAAAAATTTAAAAGAAAGCATTGCCTGCCTGCTATACTATCTGCTAGGAAGTGGGTTAGATGAGCATGACTTGGTCCCTACCCTTAAGTAGCACACTGGCTGGTGAAGACAGACAAACTAATACCATGCAAACATGGTAAGTGCTGAGATGGGTACTGCATAGGCTCATATAGTAGCAGAGAGAACTGTAGATCTGTTAGCTTTATTATTTGTTTCTTTTATTGATAAACAACAGTACAGTCCATAGGTCATAGGTCTCTGGTTAAGAGTTTGCGTTTCATTTGTCAAGTACACCTCAGTAAACACAGGGAAGAGAAGAACTGTATTTCATATCTTATTAGACATTACTTTTTGAAAATGAGCATAAGACGTAGCAGTTAATGGTAGTCATGGGAGTCTGCAGTCATCTTACGTTGATGACAGACACTGAATTCTGGCAATTCAAAGGAAACAAATATCCCTGCAGTCATTGAGCCCATTGTCACCTAGGGATAGAGAAATGTAAATGACTGATTACAGTGTACAGTGATAAGAATGCTAACAGAGGTGTGTATGAAGTAGAGGGATTCTGGGGCTGAGGTGAAGAAAGTGGAGAAATTGTGAACAGTTTTCCAGTGTTTATAGCTTGTGCTATGACTTCAAGGACGAATTGAGTTTGCAAACAGGAGAAGGCATTTCAGATAGAGGGGAACAGTAGGCCTAGAGATGCCAGGTTGTAGAAACTGTACTCTGTACTGATGAGGGAGAAAGAGGATGGAATGACATTAATAAAGGCACAGAGGTATGAGGATGTCCCAAGTGTTAAAGGAAGAGCAGATTGGCTTATGACGGTGATGGGCAGGGCAACAAAGATCCCTTTGGAAGATGAAATTAGCCTGTTGGGTGCAAGATGACACAAGACCATTCCAAGGAGGTTGGATGGCATTCCCTAGACCCTGAGGTTCACTGAAGGAGTTGAAAGAAGAATCACAATTTCATCAGAGGTGGTTGGTTTTATTGGTGTGGGTTTTGTGTGTGTGTGTGTGAGACAACTTACGGGAATAGGCAAAGAAGAGGGTACATTTGAGAGCCACTTTAGAATCCAGTGTACGATTCTTTGTACTGGGCATAATTGAAGATGATTCTGAGATTTCTAGAGTATGATAACTGATGCAGTTGACTGAGGGAGGAAAAACAGGAAGAAGAGAAGAATTGTACCAGAGAAAAGATAGACTCGATTAAAAAGGTGGATTTAATGAATTTCAGTTTGAAATGCCAAGAGACATCTATAATGTAAGGGAAATTTCTGGTCTGGAGAGCAGGAAGAAGATTAAGAGTGAGCACGTAAGTTGATGCCCCAGCAGAGGTGAGGTCCTAAGCCATGCAGCAGATGAACCTGGCCAAGGGGACAATGGCAAAGCAGAGGCCAGGCCTGGAATGGAGCTCCAGGAAGTGCCCACAGCTAAGGTGGAGGCCTGTCCTCTCTAATGGAGTCACTTAGAAAATGATGACATGTTTATTACTGAAATCATTTCTATGTACTATTAGAAGCCAGTTTAGTGTAACCTCAGTTATGATTTCACCATATCCTAGGGTATCACTAAATTATTTCAAAGTATCTCAGGATCTGTTGCCACCTGCCAAAGATTCTCAAAGTAAAATTAATATTTATAAATAATGCCTTATGTGTGTATGATGCTTTAGGGCTTTAGAGTGCTTCTACATATGTCGGCTCACTTGATTCCATTCAATTGCTAAGATGAATAAGCCATAGCACATCTTAGAGTGAGTTGTAAAAATCAAACAGGCAATACTCCTTGCAGTGTTTTCCATTTAAAATATTTGAGATTACGGCTGGGCATGGTGGCTCAAGCCTGTAATCCCAGCACTTTGGGAGGCCGAGACGGGCGGATCACAAGGTCAGGAGATCGAGACCATCCTGTCTAACACGGTGAAACCCCGTCTCTACTAAAAACCATACAAAAAATTAGCCGGGTGTGGTGGTGGGCACCTGTAGTCCCAGCTACTCAGGAGGCTGAGGCAGGAGAATGGCGTAAACCCGGGAGGAGGAGCTTGCAGTGAGCTGGGATCCGGTCACTGCACTCCAGCCTGGGCGACAGAGCCAAACTCCGTCTCAAAAAAAAAAATATTTGCGATTACAAGTTATATGTTCACAGGAAATTACCATGAACCACTACAGGGTTGCTAGTGAACACTGGAGTGGGCGGGGGTGGGGAGGAATAAGCAGAGTTTGTCTTCCTGCATTTGAATCTCAGATCACCCATCTCTTAGCTTTGTGAATTTGAGCAGGTTACCTAACCTCTCTGGTCCTCAATTTTCTCATCAGCAGAATAGACATTATCTGCTTTTATGGAGATGGCAAGGGCTGAAAAAGAAAATGTATGATGCCTGAAATGGCAGGCACTTGGCAAAGAATAACTCGATTTCTGTTGTAGCTCCCTACTCTCCCTTTGCTTCGTTTTCCCTTTCATTTGCCCGCCTTTGTCTTGCTTGGAGACATGCTAGCATCTGAAGTGACAGTCTCCACCGAGTCTACAGTTTGGTGCTTGGCCTACAGAAAAATCCAGAATGAAAAAATTGTTCCCTTTTATTTGAAAAACCAAATTTGTGTTAATCCCCTGGTTATGACCCCTTAACATAGTTAATGTTTTGTTAGTGAATCCAGAATAGAAAGCACATATTTCAATGTGTACCTTGGGGTGGCAGGGTGCTTAAAAACATCTGTTTCCTTGAAGAATCTTGCAAATCAACAATACCAAACTTGACCAGGGAGGAATTTGGTGCCTTGTGTTTAAACAGTGCTGCTTAAAATATATTCAGATGGAAAGAATGGCAAAACCATTCTGATACAGAACATTTTATGACAGTGCCTATGAGATATTCTTTCTTCTACTGGCCTCACTTTTAAAGGGATATCATTTTAGGTAGGCTGTTTCGGGGCACTGTCCTGTTACTATGGACTATTGATCGCTTTTACCTATGAATTATTTGTCACTCTTAATAGTGGGAAGGAAGTGGGAGTGGCAGCTCTTTTCTTACAGAAGCGAAGTCTAAGTCAATGGTTCTCAAGTTGTATCATGCTTGAGAATCACCAGGAAATCCTGGTGAAAATACAGATTCCCAGATTTGTTCCCAGAAAAGCTGACCCCCATGTCTGATGTCGAAATCAGCTTAAAATGCACCAGGACTAGAGTTTGGAATATATTTTGAACATTAATGTAGGATTACTATCTAGTTTGGAAAGTCAATACCAAAAGACACATGATATTCCTGGCCTCATGAGCCAAGCTTAGGAGCAGTATTATGGATCCTTTTCAGAATGAGAAGATGGGGGCAAACATTTGATTATTTGTGCTAATTAACATGTACTTTCATAATACATACTTTTTTAAAATCAGGGAGTGACATGATAGGACCTAAAGTTTAATTAGGTCCATAGTGTCATCAACTGTATCTTTTAAGTTTACTTATCACCTGTATAATTCTTTAGATTCAGTCTGAGTTATTTCAAGTCTCATATACAGTGATAATTTTTATTTTTGCCCTAGAGCAGGGGCAGTATTATCTGTTTGGGCAGTATTAACATTTTGGACAAGTCTCTGTTGTGGGAGACTGCCCTATGCATCATAGGATCCTTAGCAGCATCCTTGGCGTCCACCAGCTAGATGTCAGAACATGTCTCCAGGTATAACAACCAAAATTGTCTCCAAACATTGCCAGATAGCTGCAGAGAGCTTGGTTGGGGAGAGACTGCAGAACACATGTGAAACTTACTGGCTGGAAGCTTACAAAGTACACATGTCATGACCTACTTGAATATCTTGTGCAAAGAAAATACACTTTACCTGGCCTCGGGTGCGGTGGCTCACACCTGTAATCCCAGCGCTTTGGGAGGCCGAGGCGGATGGATCACAAGGTCAGGAGATTGAGACCATCCTGGCTAACACGGTGAAACCCCATCTCTACTGAAAAATACAAAAAATTAGTCGGGTGCGGTGGCAGGCACCTGTAGTCCCAGCTACTTGGGAGGCTGAGGCAGGAGAATGG
>NW_012114252.1:11033866-11064857 GCF_000951035.1 Colobus angolensis palliatus
AAAAAAAAAAAAAAAAAAAAATCCTTTACAGTTCACCATGGCCAAAAAATTACACCACTCTTTTCCTGTCTCAGCCGCTCAATAAGCCGACCTGTAAAGTAGGTTGGCCGGCGGATGATCATTGCTTGCTGAGTGCCTGCAGGTACCTAGCACCCTGAGTTTGTCATCTCACTGAAGTCTCCCCTTTGAGATCACCAGTTTCAGATGCAGTTAACACCTTCATTATAAACGGACAGTAAGTAAGGGATTTTCTCAGGGTGGTTAATATGAGAAGAGCAGCTGTAGGACCAAACCCAGATCTAGTGACAAACGTGGCTTGCTTCTCACATGAGCATCTGGGTGGTTGGGAGTTAGTTATTCCTGACTGTTTGAAGGAATCTCGCTCTGTTGCCCAGGCTGGAGTGCAGTGGCTCAGTCTCCACATACTGAAAGCTCCTCCTCCCGGATTCAAGCCATTCTCCTGCCTCAGCCTCCTGAGTAGCTGGGACTACAGGCGCCCGCCACCACGCCTGGCTAATTTTTTGTATTTTCAGTGGAGACGGGGGTTTCACCGTGTTAGCCAAGATGGCCTCGATCTGCTGACCTCGTGATCCGCCTGCCTCGGCCTCCCAAAGTGCTGGGATTACAGGTGTGAGCCACCGCGCCCAGCATCAAGTTTGATCATAAGATTGCGGCAATTCAGTCACGTGTTCAGGCTCCACTCCTAGTTCTTTAGCTGTTTTCCCCACATCTGCAGTTACTTCTTGAACCCCTCAAAGTCATCCATGAGGGTTAGAATCTAGTTCTTCCAAACTCCTGTTCATGTTGATAATTTGGCCTCTTCCCATGTGAATTCAATACAAATACTCTTAACAGCATCTAGAATGGTGAAGAAGGTCTTCAATTTACTTTGCCCAGATCCATCAGAGGAAACACTGTGGCAACTGTAGCCTTCCAAATGTATTTCTGATATAATAAGACTTAAAAGCCAAAATGACTGCTTGACCTGTGGGCTGAGGAATGGATGTCATGTTAGCAGGCACAAAAACCACATTCATCTCCTTGTATATCTCCGGCAGAACTCCCAGGTGACAAGGTGCATTGTCAATGAGTAGTAATATTTTTAAGGAAATGTTTTTTTCTGAGCAGTAGGTCTCCACAGCGAGCTTTAAATATTCAGTAAACCATACCCTAAACAGATGTGCTGTCATCCAGGCTCTGTTGTTCCGTTCCAGAGCACAGGTAGGGTAGACTTAGCATCATTCTTAAGGGCCCTAGGGTTTTCAGAATGGTAAATGAGCATTGGCTTCAACTAAAAGTCAACAGTTACATTAGCCCATAGCAAGAGAGTCGGCCTGTCCTTTGAAGCCAGATGTTTACTAGTATCTCTCTAGTTGTGAAAGTGAAATGACATCTTCTTCCAACAGAAGGCTGTTTTGTCTACATTGAAAATCTGTAATTTAGTGTGGCCACCTTCATCCGTGATCTTAACTAAACCTTCTGCGTGACTTGCTGCAGCTGCTTCTTCAGCGCTTGCTGCTTTGCCTTGCGCTTTTATGTTATGGAGGTAGTTTCTTTCTTTAAACCTCATGAACCAACTTCTGCTAGCTTCACACTTTTCCTTTGCAACTTCCTCGCCTCTCTCAGCCTGCATAGAATTGAAGAGAGCTAGGGCTTTGCTGTGGATTAGGCTTTGGCTTAAGGGAATGTTGTGGCTGGTTTGATCGTCTGTGGAAACCACTAAAACTTAGGCTGGGCGCGGTGGCTCACACCTATAATCCCAGCACTTTGGGAGGCCGAGGCGGGCGGATCACTTGAGGTCGGGAGTTTGAGACCAGCCTGGCCAACATGATGAAACTCCATCTCTACTAAAAATACAGAAATCGAGCTGCAACACTAGTTCAGCTCATCCACCAGCTGAACTAGACCCAGGTGCCAGAAAGATACTAGAAAAATGGCAGAGCAGGAACAAAGAAACGATCCCTTTGGTTCCAGAAAATCTCCTGAAAAGAGGAAGGCTTACTAAGCTGTCAAAGCTACCCAGGCAAAGCAGGCACTTTTGGCAAAGAGGAGCAGAGGAAAGGAAAAGTGCTCAGGTTTAAGTGACTGGAATCATTCCTACGTGATTCCTGGCCGCAGAAACGTGACAAGGGTGCGTCTCAGACGACTAGAAGTGAACCCTCATGCCTTGGAGTTGCCAGATAAACATTCCTTGGCCTTTGTTGTACGTATCGAAAGAATTGATGGTGTGGCTGGTCGTGGTGGCTCACGCTTCTAATATCAGCACTTTGGGAGGCTGAGGCAGGCAAATCACAAGGTGAGGAGTTTGAGACCAGCCTGGCCAACACAGTGAAACCCTATCTCTACTAAAAATACAATATTAGCTTGGCGTGGTGGCAGGCACCTGTAGTCCCAGCTACTCCGGAGGCTGAGGCAGGAGAATCGCTTGAACCCGGGAAGCGGAGGTTGCAGTGAGCCGAGATCGCATCACTGCACTCCAGCCTAGGTGACAGAGCTAGGCTCTGTCTCGAGGAAAAAAAAAAACAAAAAGGAATGATGGCATGTGAGTTTACTGGTGCAGAAAACCATTGCAAGATTTTCCTAAAGAAAATTTTTAGTGGTGTCTTTGTAAAAGTCACCCCCTAGAATCTAAAACTGCTGCATATGATGGAATCTTGTGTGACCTGGGGATTTGTGAATCTGAATTCTCTCTGGAAATTGATTTTGAAACATGGTCAAGGTCAAGAATAAGACCATCCCTTTGACAGACAGCACAGTGATTGAGGAGCACCTGGGGAAGCATTTCCAGGCGATCTCGTGGTTCTTGCGCCGTTTGCACCTCTCAGTGGCCCATCATGCTACCAAAAATAGAGTGGGCTTCCTCAAGGAGATGGGCACACCTGGCTATCAGGGTGAACACATCAATCAGCTCATCCGCCAGCTAAACTAGACACAGGTGCCAAACTACAGTAAAGTTTTATCAGTGAAGTGGAAGCGTGTGTTTTGGGGCTTTTTTAGGGGGGAATTTTTATCGAGTATCTTCAGAGAAGATTATTTCGTGCTTAATCTTCAAAAACTGGAAAGGAAGGGTCAAAGAAAAGACAGTCACTTATGTTCATGGCAGACACTTCTCATCACAGTTCCAAGGAAAAATTCCAGCACTTTCTACATTGGCTGCTGTGTCTTCTGAAATCAACACATTCCATGTTCATCTTCTATCCTAGGGTTTAATGTTGCTAAACGAGTAACTCTAGCATTTGTACAAGGCTCCCTGAGACTCCTACAGCAGTCGACCAAGCCCAGGGACATAATTGAATCTGGAGATTCCTGGGGCCTTGTTTTGAAAAAGACTTGAAATACACATAGGAAGAAAGGCCCAAAAATAAATGTTCACTTGTCTCCGCAAAAAAGTAAAAATTAAAAATTAAATTAAAAAATAAAAATACAAAAACTAGCTGGGCATGGTTAGTCCTAGCTACTCTACTCGGGAGGCTGAGGCAGGAGAATCGCTTGAACCCAGGAGGCAGAGGTTGCAGTGAGCTGAGATCACACCACTGCACTCCAGCCTGGGCGACAGAGTGAGACTCTGTCTCAAAAAGTAAAAATAAAAAAAACTTTTTGTATCAGCAACAAGGTTATTTCAGTTTCCTGTCATCCATGTGTTCACTGGAGTAGCTCTTCTAATTTTCTTCAAGACATTTTCCTTTGCATTTACAAGTTGAGTAACTGACACAAGAGACCTAGCTTTTGGCCTGTTTCAGCTTTCCACATGCTTTCTCAGTAAGCTTAATCATTTCTAGCTTTTTGATTTAAAGTGAGAGACAGGTGACTCTTCCTTTCACTTGAACACTTAGAGGCCACTGGAGGGTTATTAACTGGCCTAATTTCAATATTGTTGTGTCTTGGGGAATAGGGAGGCCCAAGGAGAGGGAGAGAGATGGGGGAATGGCCAGATGGTGGAGCAGTCAGAACACACACAGCATTTATTATAGTTTACCTTCTGATATGGGCACAGTTTGTGGTGCCCCAAAACAATTTCAATGGTAACATCAAAAATCACTGATGACACATCACCATAACAGGTAACGATGAAAATGGGTTTCCTAATAATGCAGAGGGTTGAAATACTGCAAGAATTACCAAAATGTGACACGCAGTTGTGAAGTAAGCACATGCTCTTGGAAAAATGGTGGCAATAGATACAGGGTTGCCACAAATTTAAGTTACAAAAAGTGCATTATCTATGAAGCACAGTGGATTGAGCCCAGTAAAATGAGATAGGCCTATAATTTTTGGATACTTGATAGTATCTAAGTTTCTTTTCAAATAGAGCAAACATTTTGCAGTTCAAATTTACCCATCAGTAGTTTTCTCCATGAATCTTCTATGTTAATGCCACATCTATCTAGAGTAAAAGTTCGATTCAATATTGTGCTATCAATTTATCAGCTTGCTGAAGGTGAACTAACATAAGTACATGCTGTGTTGTGTGTTCCGTGTGCAGATACAACACAGGTGAGCTTTCCACAAGCCTGGATCTTCCCAATGGCGGGGCTTCACATGTGCAAGCCAGCTAGGGAGAAGGGGACAGGTGGGGCCCAGCAGGAGCTCCGTGGGCCTTGTCTCTTGCGACAAGGATATTTTGCTCCTTAGCTCAGCAAAGTCCAGGTTCTTGTCTCCTGACCAGGAAGAAGTAGGCAGGCGGACACGCGGAGAGTGAGTGGAGTAGAATGCACTAAGCGAGAGGGAAAACTTAAAGGAAGGGCCCTGAAAGCAGATTGCGGTTCTCCCTTCACAGTTGAATACAAGGGCCTTTATATACCTGCCGATGGGGCTGGGTTCCCTGTTTCTATCAACGCGAATTCCTGGCGGCTCCACCCCGGCCTTCCAATGCAGGTGCGGGTCCTTAGTCTGAGCCATGCTACATTGATTTATTTCCCTTACTGCGCGTGTGTTAAGGGATAGAATTGTTCACCGCAAGCATGTTTGGGCGAGAGCCCCCTGTGCATGACAACCTTGGCGGGTCAGAGGTTCTCCTGGGAGAGTTCTCTGCCTCCTGCCTCTATCAACTCTCCAGTCTGCAGTCTGGCCCCCGGTGGTCCTGCAGATCTGGTGTTGATTTTGCAGGGTGTTTGGAAAGGTACCTCCGGGTTTTCATTTATGGAAGTGACTGAGTGCCAACGAGAAGAGGTTAATGCCCTTGAAAGAATTTATTACTTACATCACCTAAAAGAAGGGGGCACACCCCACCATGCAGGGCACAGGGGAACCACCAGTGTGGGTCAGGAGGCAGAAAGGAGCCAGAGAAAAGCGTGGACAGGAACCTTATTGGGGCTTCCTCGGGAAGCGCAGTGCGTGGCTGGTTTGAATAGTGTTGGTGGGCTTTGGGGTAGTCTCGAGTTGCCTGGTACCTGGCCCGGGGACGTTTTAAGGCAGGGAAAATATTGGCTTGGTGTGTGTTAGATAAAATGGGTGGGTGGCTTACTTCCAAGTTCTTTACTAAATTGAGGAATTAGCTGGTCCTGGGAGGGGCAGTGTCTTTCTGGGTCTGTAATTCCCTGCAAAATGTTAAAGTATCATAAGATACAAAAAAAAAAAAAAAATTTAAACATGATTAATACACTGTGAACCCAGAAGTAACCAGATTTTAGGAAATGGACCTATAGTAAGTAAACTCACAGGGATTGATAGCTAAGCCAGACTATGCATTTATTAGCTTGAGGGGAGGAATGTTTCTTCCAGTGACCAAATCTTGAAGTCTGCCCTCCAGAATATTGACCGACTGTTCTGCCCTCTAGAATGGAATAATTAGGAAAGTCATTAGTCACCTTCATTTCAAACTAGCTTGGTTTATGTGGTAATCAGAGCAAAGGGTGACGTAGTGTACCTGTGCCGTGCAGGAACTTGGTGAATTAATCGCTTCTCCCAGAACAGCCTCCAAGGGCCACCCTCGTGCCTACCCTTTTCTTTGCCTCTACGCTGCTGTTATCTTCCCACAGAAAGGCCCTCTGCAGTCGATTAGGCTTCAGCTACCTAAACAATAGGCACAGACCCAAACATGTCAAACTACAGTTCTCCTGCCCTTAGGCTGACACGCAGGTCACTTTGATTGGAATTTTGAGTGTCTCCAAGCTCTGGCTGTACACTTTCACAGATGGTCAATTACAGTACTTCTCTGTGGAGTTTTACCGGTGTAGCTCTCAGAAATTCCTAAGAATTTTCTATTTCGTAGGTTACACTCTCTATAGTACATATACTCAGACAGAAAAATATATTTCATGAAGGGAGCCCTGAAAAATCTCATCTCTAGTCCCAGTGATGCCTTAAACTGGTTGTGTGAACTTCGTAAACCTCCGTTTTCTTTGTTGTAAAATGAAAGGTTGGGGTCGGTGGCCTCCAGAGTCTATCCCGCCCCTAGCCTGCTCTGAGAGTGATTGCATTTGGCACAAGATGCAGTTTGCTTCCCAACAGTAGCAAAACATCACACACGCAGCTTATTATCATCATTGTCTCTCTTTGGATTTCCTTGAGTTTTCCAGTCTCATTAGGGGAGACATCTCTGGCTTATCACACAATGACATCGTGTCTTGTAACTTAATTTCTGGGGACAACACATTGTGCTGCTACAGGCACAGTGCTAATAATCAAGATCGTATGTTCTGCTTACTGTGACTTTTTTGTGGTTTCTGGGGGAAAAATGCAGATGCTTTTCAATTATTTCAAGGGAATTTTGATTAACCCCCTGGGTGGAGTTCTCTGTGCCACCTGCCGTGGGAAGTGAGTTTTATTGAGCAGAAGGTAGGGACTGAATTGCTCATATTTGTTTTCTTTCTGGTACCTATCGTATTATTTCAAGCTCAAGCATTTTAATAAATATTTAATAAATACCTGTCTAAAATAGGCCAAAACTGTCATAACCTAAAACTCTTTTCTTCTTCAATTTTAAATGCAAATGAGTTCATTTGACTTTTAGTGGAATTTCCAAGATAAAGACTCATGTTTTTCCTTTATGTATATGAAAGTTATTTTTGATGGCATAGTCAATGTCCTGCTTAGTACACATTTTAAGTATTAGCCTTTGGAAGCAAATTCCTTAAATTCATTGCAACGTTGCTGCTTTTGTTGCCATTCTTATAATTTTATATGTTTACTGTTTCTCTCTGGCTCGCTCGCTCTCTCTCTCTCTCTCTCTCTCTCTCTCACACACACACACACACACACACACACACACAC
This sequence comes from Colobus angolensis palliatus, assembly GCF_000951035.1. NCBI lineage: Eukaryota > Metazoa > Chordata > Mammalia > Primates > Cercopithecidae > Colobus > Colobus angolensis. The sequence goes on from NW_012114252.1 coordinate 11,041,079, forward strand.
ATATTGAGACAGGATCTCACTCAGTGGTCCAGGCTGGAGTGCAGTGGTACAGTCATGACTCACTGCAGCCTCGACCTCCTGGGCTCAAGTGATCCTCCCACCTCAGCTTCCCAGGTAGCTGGGACTACAGGAATGCGCCACCATGCCTGGTGAATTTTTTAGGTATTTTTTGTAGAGAAGGAATTTCACCACGTTGCCCAGGCTGGTCTCGAACTCCCAGGGCTCAAGCCATCCTCCCACCTTGGCCTCCCAAAGTGCTAGATGTGAGCCACTGTGCCTGGTCATATATGTCTATTTTGCAGGCCAGAATTCTTTGACTGTTTGATTTACAGAGAATTTTCAAATGTCTGCCTCTAAGGACTTTTGTAGCAATTTTACTGAGATACAATTAACATATAATTCACCCACTTAAAATGTAGGATCCAGTGGGTTTTTGTTTCTTGTTTTTGTTGTTTCTTTTGTTGAGAGATAAGCAACAAATACATTTTTAGTATAATTGTGTTTCATTCAATATTTGGGACATACACTAACACTTGCTATTATTACCATTATTATTCGAGCTGAGGTCTCATTCTGTTGCCCAGGCTGGAGTGCAGTAGCTCGGTCACAGCTCACTGCGGCCTTGAACTCTTTGGCTCAAGTGGTCCTCCTGCTTCTGCCTCCCAAGTAAGTGGGATTACAGGCGCAAGCCACAGCACCCAGCGATTCAGATTGGTGTTTAGACTGTTCACAGAGCTGTGCTACCATCACGATAATATTTTAGAAGATTTTCATCACCCCAGAAAGAAGCCCCCTACCCATTAACATTCACTCCTCACTCCTTCCACCCCCTCCAGCCTGTGGTAGCCACTGATCTACTTTCTGTCTGTGTAGACCTTATTCTGGACATTTCTTAGAAAAGGAATCATACAATGTGTTGTCTTTCGTGGCTTTCACTTAGCATACTGGCATCCACAGTGTAGCACGTGCCAGTACGTCATTCCTGTGTGTGGCCAAATAACGTCCCATTGTATGGATATACCACATTTTATTTACCTGTCAGTTGGTGGGTGTTTGTTCTGTCTTTTGGCTACTGTGAATAATGCTGTTATGAACATTCATGTGTGAGTTTTTGGGGTGACAAGGTTTTACTTTTTCTTGGGTGTATACCTAGAAGTGGAATTTCCAGGTGGTGTGGTAACTCTGTGTTTAACTTAATGAGGAATTCTCACGCTGTTTTCCAAAGTGGCTGCACCATTTTACCCTCCCACTCGCAATGGAGCGATCCAGTTCTTCCACATCCTCACTGACCCTCGTTATTGTCTTTTTTATTATGGTCATCATAGTGGCTATAAAGACAGGCTTGTTTTTAAATATTCTCTATGTGGTATTCTGCCTTCTTCCCTAGAAATCATAATTAGTGCAGAAGTAGCCCAAATTGTGTATGTTAATTTGTTGTTTTAAAAAAAACTTGAGCCCCCAAAAGCAGCAAAGCACATACATTTCAGTTAATATATATTTTCCAGGACGTTTTTGTCTCTTCTCAAATGAAATGATTTTGATATTAAGCACAGAGTTCCTTTCATTTTCTTATGCTCATTCTCTCTCTTTTTAATGGTATCACATACTGTGCAGGAAGGTCATTATATAAAGAGAGGAAAAAAGAATCAGCATAGAAGAGAAAATTAATGCTGTTTGTATAATTTTTAATAGGAATGTTGTAAAATTTTGAGATTTAAACCAACTAATAATATTTTTTGTACGTTACTGGGCAGTTTCCCCTTGTTGCCTGTGAACTGATAGTTTGCCTTGGAAACTCAGATAGTAAAAATATTTGTCAAAGCTTCAAATACCAGTGTTTTAATTCCGTATTCATTTAGATATTAATCCTGTTCTGGAGACCACCTACATGTGTTTGTAAGGGATGTAATAACTGACACTGTATTTAATTAGCACTAATATTGTGAAAAAGGAAAAACATATTAAGTATCTTTCCAAGTCACTAGTTTGAAATTAGCAGAAGTGGGGAAGAAAAAGTCCTGTCTACCCCCCACCCTTAGTTTGCATACCCATGGAAGTTTGTGATCCATTTACTCATTCATTTATCCAAGTATTTGATAGGTACATATTTTGTGGTGGACAATGTTCTAGGTATTGGGAAATGGACCAATTTCAATAGGACAGAAATCTGAATCACAAATAAGCATCCAGTGGCAACCAGGTGTTATACACACTGCACCTAAATACAAATTCATATGCATCAAAATCACCTTTATGTGTCACACAGTCACCTTTCTTAGTTCTTCATAGCAAAACTAGGGGACTCTGAGGTCAGACCCCAGAGTACCTGGTTGAGGGGTGGGGCAGGGCAGTTGAATAAGGGAGTAGAATGAATGAAGACTTTAGACTCCAAAACTCGTCACTTTATTCTGCCATGTTTTAGTTTTGTGGTATTAAATCTCTACAGAAATTAATTATCTAGCTTCCTTTCTTGAATTCCTTTTCAAATGTTATAGTTACTACTTCAATAATTCTATCCCATCTGTTTATATACAAAAGGTAATTTACCAGGTAATGACCGAGGACACCTGCTTTTAAGTCGAGCACATGCTAATTTACTGGCTATTTGCTTGGCCTCATTTACTCTCTCTCGGCACAGTTTCTGGGACTGTAAAATGAGAGTAATTGTACCGTCTACCTCATCGGCGACAGAATTAAATGAGTTGGTGCATGCATAGCACTTAGTATAGTTCCTGGCTCAATGTTACCACCCAGCAACTAGCAGTGTGGAAATACTTTACACCCAGGAGTGAAGTTTTATTTACCTTTAGGAGACAGGATCCTGGGAACTTTCTGGTTACCATAGCTGCTTCCTAAAGGCAACCAAGTTAGATGTGGAGTTTCTAATTCCGGTTGGAAATTCAGTGAGTAAGAAAATACTACTGAAAGTTATACAATTTTCTGCATGTTAATGATCTGATATTATACAACTTTAAGTTTTCAGTGCCCATTCGGGTGGTGCAGGTGAGAGACGGCGGCTTTGCGGGCAAGGCAGTGACCCTGCTGATGAAGAGAGTCGTTAAGCAAATAATTTTTTTTAAAATCATCCAGAGAGTACTGTAGCAAGGATTGTTCCTGAAAAGAACTATGGTGTTCCTTGCTGAATAGCAAGTTTGGGCAGTGTCCGGTAGGGAAATCTCAGGAATGTTATAAATGAAACAAAACGATTGGGCCAGCCCCATGAAGTGTGTGTTCTCCTGTGGGCCGTCGCAGGGTCGCCCTTCACCCCGGGTCCGGATTTCTCAACCTCTTCATTGGACTGTCTCCTTGGTGCCTGGGAAAGAAGCTTCTGCCTTCCCTGGATTGAACGCGGCCCTTCTTGTCCCGTCCGCTGAGCCTGAGGAACAGCCGGCCACCCGTACCTGACAAGGCCTGCGGCAGCCCGCACCCAGCCCTGCACTGACGGTCACTCCAGGTTGCTGCTGGACGTGGCGAGCTCGAGCTAATCGGGCCTTTTAGGCTTTTGCTTCTTGGCAAATGATCAGCTGTGAACTGCCCTCGGCCGAACTTGGTCTTGTTAGCTCAGAAGCCTGCAATTCATTGCATTTTACCCTGAAGGAGAAGGGCAGGTCTGAGAACATACTTATTTTTCTGTGGATTTTTTTTTCCCCTTTGACCCAGGAAATTGTCTTCAACAACATAGTCTTGTCTCCTCCAGAGAAAAGTTTTGAGTCCTCCGAGGAGCGGTCTGTTGCCGCTGTGGCCTGCCGTCCGTGGGTCACACCAGAGCCCTGACAACTCTCTCCCTTCCTGGGCCCAAGGGGGGCTCTGGGACCGGCCTGTTCTGGCCTGTTCCTCTGGGACCAGAGGTGTTTGGGGCTCTGGGACCGGCCTGTTCCCTCCCACTCTGGAACTGTAGCTTCTCAGCCCTTTTCTTGATGCTGGGCGGGTGCCTGGGAGGCCCCACCCCTTCCCTGGGGGCCCTGGGGAAGTCCCTGACTGAGAGGTGCGAAGACCTGCGTGTCCTCCCCCAGCACACTCTCAGCCTCTGACTTAGTTCTCACAGGAGGAGGGAACAGCTTCCAGGAGCTGCTGCTGTAACCCTCACGCGTTGGTGAGGAGGAAATTGCCTGGTGAGGAGGGCTCACCTGCCTCTTCACAGCCCGGCGCACTGTGGCGTGGCGGCCTCAGGAATGGTCACCCTGGGAGTGACTCCTCACCTCCTAAGCGGCCCTGGGGCATGAACACTCGTCCTGGAAATCCTGCTAGGCTGGCTTAAGGGAGTTGCTTGTGACACCTAGAATGCCTTTCTGGATAAGCCTATAAAAAAGAAAGAATGGGGCTCCTCTTATTATAGTGGCAGAATTCTTGGTACTAGAACTGGTAAGACAAGAGAAATGGAAGCTGACCAACTTTTCTCTTTGCCCAGGGTTCAGAGGGATAGAAACACACATGTAATCTGGCTCTGCATGCACCAGAACCTTCTCACTCCGGGTAAGGGACAGCCATAGTTTCTGGGACGTTACCTAAAAACACAATAATCCCACTTATTCTCTGACAGATAATCATCAGTCATAGCCCCGCTACCCACTTTTGTTAAAGAAATAGCTGGGCCTTGTAGGTTAAGCTCTTTATATGCTGGGAGAAGGCCATGTTACCCATTCCTCAAATCCTCAGAAATAAAACAAAAATGAAAGCCCATTCATAACAGGAACGCCTAATCTTGTAATGAGGGAATCACTGACTGTGGCACAGGGAAGACTCCTGAGAGGTTCTGATGGGGTACAAGTGTGCTGACCAACGTCCTAGATTCAGTGGGCCCTTGAACAACGTGGGGGCTAGGACGCCAACCCTGTGCAGTCAGTAATCTAAGTATACCTTCTGACTCCCCCAGAATGTAACTGCTAGTAGCCCACTGCTGACCAGAAGTCTTACCAATAACATAAACAGTCATTTAGCACATCTGGTATGTTTCGTGATTATATACTGTATTCCTACAATAAAGTAAGCTAGAGAGCATGTTGGGAAAATCATCAAGAAGACAATGTATTTATTCATTAAGTGGAAGTGGATCATCATAAAGGTCTTGATCTTCATTGTCTTTATGTGGAGTCGGCTGAGGAAGAGGAGGAGGGGTTGATCTTGCTGTTTCAAGGGCAGCAGAGTCAGAAGAAAATCCACATTGAAGTGGCCCCATTCAGTTCAAATCCGTGTTGCTCAAGGCTCAACTGTACACCAAACTGAAGAATGATTCCATTTTTAGTAAGAAATCGCCTACTCTAAGTCCTACAGCTTCCTTTTGCATTTGATGGCAAGGGTCTTTAACTGTGTCCCTGGAGCTGGCTTGGCTCCACTGATAGAGGCTCCCCGACAGTCTGACAGGCCACTTTCCTTAAAGGAGAAGGTACCCCCTTGCCTACCTGTGTTTTCTTACTTCACGGGTCTTGATTCCTGACTCAGGAGCACCTGTTACAGAAAAGCCCCTGGACTAGATCTACTTTTATTTAATGAAAAACATGTGGAGCATTTACTCTTGCTTCTAATACATTAACCAGTCAGGGCTTTCTTTGAATAGGAGGGTCTCTTGACTCTTTGATACTTGACTTTTGAACCAGACTGGGTGAGGCAGAGCTTCAGCACATATTTTACCAGTGTCTTCAGCAAATGCCTTTCTCTTTGCAAAGCTCCATATTACTACCAAAAATTAATCCAACTAAATTGTAATTTCTACTCACCCACATTCATTGAGTACTGTGTCTCCTTCAAAGATCTCAAACAAGGCACCTTCTTGCAGGATCTTCACCACCAGACCCTCATGATAGTCCCCTCCTCATTAGGCTGAGACACATACACAGTGATTACATTCAGACACATTCCTGTGTCTTAAGACCTTGTGTGACCCTTGTAATTAAAGCATTACACTTAGCAAAGGCTGACAGTGGGATAGGGGCTGTCTGAAACTATTCAGCCATAGCCTGGTCTCTGCTTTCTTTTTACAAATGGGAGATTGGCTAAGGCAGACACGGGGATGGCTAAGAGGGATAAAGGACGTGACTTCCATAGAACCTTTTGTTCTTAGAGGAACCTCTCCATGAAACACAGTGAAACTAGATCAAACCAAAAAGCGCCCTCAGCTCCAGCAGATTCTGAGATAGAAAGCATCTCTTCCCTACCGAACCTTCTCACCCAATGCAGACTGAGTTTCTGAGTGTCAGAAAGTCAGCTCTCTGAATCCCTAGAGAAAGTAAAAATTTCCTTGGACACAATGGGTTTTCTTTGCTCCCTGCATGACAGTCACGAAGGGGAATCTGAAATAGGGAACTTGAAAATGCGGCTTTCTGAAGGGAAGTACTGGACAGTAGCCCCCCTTCTCCGCGGGGGAGCCGTGCCAAAATCCCCAGGAGATGCCTGAGACTGTGGACGGGACCGAACCCTGTATACACTTGCCTTTCATGCCTTTTCCATTTTACCTCGGCACTTAGCCCACATTGTGGCTGTAACTTTTGCAGTTTGAGGTACAGCAGCAAAACTAGCACAAATTTCTTTGTCCTTTTTCACAATTTCATGGATAGAAGATTCATTCTTACTGTAAATCTTCGCAACCTCAGCATACTTTTTTTTTCACCTTTTCACTAAAGGAAGCACTTCACAGCTGCTTTTTGGCATATCCAGATTGCCAGCATCATACTCTTGCACTTTGGGGCCATTGTGAAGTCAAATAATAGTTCCTGCCAGGCACAGTGGCTCACGCCTGTAATCCCAGCACTTTGGGAGGCCAAGGCAGGTGGATCACTTGAGCTCAGGAGTTTGAGAACAGCCTGGGCAACATGGCAAAACTCTGTCTCTACAAAAAAACCACAAAAATTTGCCGGGCGTGGTGACACATCCCGTAGTTCCAGCTACTTGGCAGGCTGAGGTGGGAGCATGGCTTAAGCCCAGGAGGTGGAGGTTACAGCGAGCCAGGATCATGCCACTGCACTCCAGCCTGGGCAACAGAGCCAGCCTCTGTCTCAAAAACAAAAAAAAGGAATCTAAGCACTGAGACCGCCTGACAGGAGATCTGGTAACCAAGGTGGCTACTAAGTGACTGGCTGGTGGTGGGGGTGTCTACAGTGTAGAGACGCTGGACCCAGAGAGGAGAGGGTTTATGACCCAGGCAGGACGAAACAGGACAGCACAAGATCTCCTCACACTACTCGGAATGACTCACAATTTAAAACTTATACATTGTTTATTTCTGGAATTTTCCATATAATGTTTTTGGACCATGGTTGACCACAGGTAATTGAAACCTTGGAAAGCTAAAACCTTGGATAAGGGGGGACTACTGTAATATAATATTTTACAGTTCCCAGGCAGACCCTATCTATGCATGATTACAACGTACCATCAATTCAAAACCATAAAGCTTTAGAAACATAGTTGCTTTTATTCCTAAAATATTGAATATGAATAATAATAATTTATGCTTTGTCTTAGAAGTACCTTTTTAATATGATTGATGTGTATTGATCTGTTTCTTCATTCTAATGTGAACATTTCTGTAACAGTCATTTCCCCTGAAATACCTAACCTGTGGGTGCCTGAGACAGCTTGTCAGCTGGGAAGAACAAAGGTGGCGATAGCCACTTGGGGCTGGTTTGGTCGCGAGTGCAAGTGTGGTCACAGCAGCTAGAACAGAGGGCTGTGTGGAGAACACGGGTCGGGTCAGAAGGCAGTAACCACGAGGGATACAGAGTCGAGAGAGAATTTGTTGATTGGAATGACTCAGGTTGACTTTCAGGATGAAAAGAAGGGGCCAGTAGAGAGGGAAGAGGGGACAGCTGATGTGGCAGACTCCCCGGGAGAAGGGCAGAGCGAGATCAGGGGCTCAAGTGGAATGCCTAAGTGTGGTGAGAAGAATGCTGCCTTGCGAGGCTGGAGAGGGAGCCAAGGATGGGCGGCCTGGGAAGCCTGGAGAGGGAGCCAAGGATGGGCGGCCTGGGAAGGCTGGAGAGGGAGCCAAGGATGGGCGGCCTGGGAAGGCTGGAGAGGGAGCCAAGGATGGGCGGCCTGGGAAGGCTGGAGGGGGAGCCAAGGATGGGCGGCCTGGGAAGGCTGGAGAGGGAACCAAGGATGGGCGGCCTGGGAAGGCTGGAGAGGGAACCAAGGATGGGCGGCCTGGGAAGGCTGGAGGGGGAGCCAAGGATGGGCGGCCTGGGAAGGCTGGAGGGGAAACCAAGGATGGGTGGCCTGGGAAGGCTGGAGAGGTGTAGACTGTCAGGGAGCTGCTAACCCACTTAGAAATACTCTATTGACATAACAAGGTTCTTTTGTTTTGTTTTTTATTTGTTTTTTTGAGATGGCGTCCACTCTTGTTGCCCAAGCTGAAATGCAATGGCGCAATCTCAGCTCACTGCAGCCTCCACCTCCTGGGTTCAAATGATTCTCCTGCCTCAGCCTCCGGAGTAGCTAGGATTACAGGTGCACGCCATGGGTGCAGTGGCTCACACCTGTAATCCCAGCACTTCGGGAGGCTGGGGCGGGCAGATCATCTGAGGTCAGGAGTTCGAGACCAGCCTGGCTAACATAGACACAACAAACTTCTATTTCAAAGGTTCAGTCGTGGGCACCAGTTGATTTTGTGTTACAGTCTTTGATAGTGAAGGTGCATACTATTTTTAAAGCTGTATTCCTTAGATACTACCATGTTATCTAATGTTTCTAATAATGGAATTAACAAAAAATGACTACATCATCCAAATTTGACTTTGTACTAACATCATGCTTGGCGTACTCCACATCCCTGAAGGTTAACAAGAGATAAATTTGGCCTAGACTTGTCTTTTCCTGAATTCATCACTTAAAAAAGGAAAAAAAGAATGGGGAGGAAAAGCCACGTTTTACTTTTATAATTTTTATTCCATCATTAAAAGTACAACTTGCTTTATGATCTGAAGAAATACCATCTAAGTCTTTCTATTAGGAACAAAAGTGAGCCTTTCAGGGAAAAAAAAAGGAGCAGGGCTTAATCTGCATTCACCCTTTGATGTATTCCTAGATTTTAAAAAGCTTCCCGCCGTTCTCAGCCACGTTGAAACAGACTCAGCCATGTGTCCGGCGCTGTCCTTTTCTCCTCTCAGCACACACTTAGCCGGAGACACCTTTTGGCCAGTGGGCCAGGATTCTTCCATTGCATCTTCAGCACGTGAGCACTTGTGCTGGCTCGTTGAGAGTTTCGCTGCACAGTATTCCTTCCCAAGGCCAAGACTCTTAAGTTAATAATTGGTTCAGAAGAATAAACCATATCACCCTCTTGGTCTTCTCTTGGACATTTCTTTAAGATGAGGCTCTTACTGGTATATCCAGGGTACTTTACTGAGAAATAGAAAATGCTAGCTGAAACAAGGCACGTCAGTCTAGAGGTATGAAATGGGAAATGCAATCGGTAATTTTTGCTTTTAAATAAAAACGGAAGCCCCATTTTATTGTTGCCATTTTTAGTCATTTCGTCATTTTTTAATAGCCTAGTTTTCTGTTTTAGAGAAGTTGCTGACCGGTATTTAGAGAGCACCTTCCTAATCCGCACATCCTCTTGTGTGGTAGTGAAGTGATCGGTTGGAATCGTTTCTAATGCTGTTTCCATTGATGGACATTATTACCAGAAGGAGTGCTTTGTGCCAGCTGGTTTCATGGATGGAGGAAAACAATCTGGGTTTCAGTTTCACAAATAGAAAAACAAAACCTGAGAGGAAAAGGAAGTAATTCGTTAGCAGTGGCCACTGTGCAGAGTAGGATAACCTGCCTTCAAAGATTTTTGTTTCATGCACTATAATATAATGTTTAATAAATACTTTACTTCAAAGAACCTCAGTACAAGAAAACTGGCCGCTTTCCTGCTATTCTTGTTCACCGGCTCAGTATGACTATAAGTAGCTCATATCCGGTCCTCTGTGGTCTCAGGTGGTCATTTGTGTATATGATCCTTAAGCTGAATCTGTGAGGACTATGTCCCTATTTTAAGTCTTTAGCAAATCCACAGTGTTCTGCAGGAATTGATCGAGGCTCTCGTGAAACCCTTGACACTTTGACCCATCTTGAGGAAAATGCTTAGATGCTAAAAGCAGTGCGCATAGGGATTACGTCCTCCAAAAATAGAAAACTCTAAATTTACTAAGCAAGGAGTAGAGAAACTCATCAGACTGCACCTCAAGTTTTTGATGTATTGTGATCGCTTCTGCACTCCCATTCTAGACTTCTAAACAACACGTTCAGTATCTTTGAGATAAAAGCTGGCTGAAGTTACAGAAGGAGCACTGCAGATGTTTGAATTTTTCTTTTTTCCCCTGTAGATATATTTGGCATATGTAGAATTTGAGAGCCCACTATTGATAAGTTTCTTCCAGATATTAACAGATATCAAATTGACAGCTAGAACTCAGAAGAAACTAATGGAACCCTGAAAGAAACCATTGTTTTTTCCACTATAAATCTTAACCCAGCAGCATGTTCAGTCTGGGTGGAGCCAGTCACCCGGGGAAGCCGCTTCACACCCATTTTGAATTGGCTGCCCTGGGAGTCTGGTGAGCACTTCGGTAGGAGCCACTGCTGTGAACTCTTTTGCGAGGTCCGGTGGTGACTGGTTTGGTTTTTATTGCTCCCTGTTTGATGCACTGATAGGACCTAGGGCTGTTCTTAGAAATATAGGCCTGAGATGACTTAAATTTCACACTGGCTTTCTGTCTTCCGTTTCCACATTCTTCTCGCTCTCCCTCCCCTCTCTCTCTCATATGAGATGAGTTTGAAATCAAAGAGAAAGGATTGCTTTAATATTTAGCAGTCTAAACAGGGGGACAGGGCTGAAGAGGAGGAAGGGAGTGAATGGGTGTAGCAGGGAGAAGCTGCCGGGCGGGCACAGTGGCTCACGCCTGTAATCCCAGCATTTTCGGAGGCCGAGGCGGGCGGATCATGAGGTCAGGAGATTGAGACCATCCTGGCTAACACCGTGAAACCCCGTCTCTACTAAAAATACAAAAAATGAGCTGGGCATGGTGGCGGACGCCTGGAGTCCCAGCTACTCAGGAGGCTGAGGCAGGAGAATGGCTTGAACCCGGGAGGCGGAGCTTGCAGTGAGCTGAGATTGCGCCACTGCACTCCAGCCTGGGCGACAAAGTGAGACTCCGTCTCAAAAAAAAAGAAAAAGGAAAGGAGAAGCTGTTCCCACCCCGTTGATTTAATGACAGTGGAAAAGGTGTGTGGATTGGGCCTGTGTTTCTCTATCAGCTACTTTGTTCTTTAAAGCACTGGCTAGCTAAGACATCTCTTTCCCTCCCATATTTTGCCTCCTCGAGTGTTTGCCTAGAACCACTTGGCTGTAGCAGCCCTGCTGATGGGACAAGGTGCTCTGTAAGTTTCTAGGCAAGGTTTCTGGATCCGTGTTGAACTTGAACGCAGATAGCACAACCATATTATAACAGCTCCTTACAAACCAGTCAGCACACGTGTGGTGAGCATTTCTAGAGTTGAATTATTGCTTAGGTCAATTGTAAGAGGAGTTTCTCTGAAAGAGTTCTGCTCTTCGAACTGGCAACCCCAACTCTAGAACTTAAAGAATTGTTTTTGGGGAGGCTGAGGCAGGAGAATGGCGTAAACCCGGGAGGCGGGGCTTGCAGTGAGCTGAGATCCGGCCACTGCACTCCAGCCTGGGTGACAGAGCAAGACTCCGTCTCAAAAAAAAAAAAAAAAAAAAAAAATTGTTTTTGTTAATTTTGCTGGCAGGAGATTCATCCAAGTTTCCTAAACTTACTACAAGGATATATATATATATATATACACAGAGGCCTTAAGGGATGGCCAGCCAGCCAAGCCCTAGGGAACGTCTTATCTGGCACTTCTCGGGATCCACAGTGGCTTGGGTCATAATGATAATACTATAACTGGGAGAGTTAATGTACATGGAGCACTCTGTATGTGTGAGGCACCGTAGATTATCTCTTCATTTAATCTTCTCATGAGATAAATACAGACGTTAAATAATTTTCCCAGCGTCACATGAGCTGGTACTGGGAATGGGGCTTAAACCAGGGTTCCCTAAGAACAAAAGCTGTGATGCCTTCGCGTCATAGACAGCAGCTCCCAGGTCTTACTCATCCTAGTGCAGTCCCATTAGCCTGCCTGAGCTTCCCTCACACAGGACTCGGCCTCTGCCCACTAGGGCGTTCATTCCCACTACCATCCACAGTTGCTGCATATGGCCGGTCGGAACCTGTCGTAGTGTCATGAGCCATTCTCTAAACCACGTGTGCCTAAAAACTGCCTCATTCTCTGTCATTCCTGAAGGAAGGACTCTGGCTGGCCCATCTCATCTTTTCTCACCTAGGTGTTCAGTGGATCACTGGATAATCTGAGGGTTGATGTTCTTCAGTCTGTCAGCCAATCCCAGAGATGGGAGGCAGGGCCTACATGACACTCTAAATACTGCCACCTAGGATGACTCCTGCAGGAGAAGTACTGAGACCCAAGTCCACCATGGGAACCAACTGGATACGTTTCCAAAGATTTATGTCAGTGACATTCACCACCATGTCCTTTGTATACACAAACTAATTAGAAACTACCTGACTGTCCATCAATAGGAGTTTGATTAAAGAAGTTTTGTTGTTCCATATGGGAGAATATTTATATGCAGCCATTAAAATAGTGATTAGGGAAATGTTTACAAACATGGAAAGATGCAATATGAACTATATTGTAACACGAAAAAATAAAGTTAAAATGGCCTGTGTAGGATATTGTTTTGTTTTACAAACACAAAGTTAAGGCTGGGTACAGTGGCTTATGCCTATAATCCCAGCACTTTGGGAGGCTGAGGCAAGAGGATCACTTGAGCCCAGGAGTTCGAGACTAGACTGGGCAACCTAGTGAGACCTCATCTCTGCAAAAAAATTCAAAAAAAAAAACAATAAGCCAGGTGTGATGATACATGCCCATGATCCCAGCTACTCAAGAGGCTGTGGTGGCAGGATCGCTTGAGCCCAGGAAGTCAAGGCTGCAGTGAGCTGTGCTTGTGCCACTGCACTCCAGGTTGGGTGACAGAGCAGAGAGACTCTGTTTCAAAAACATGAAGTCCCCACAAACATGAAAGGCTTAATCCAGGAATAGTAATAGTTGCCGAACTTGAGCAGAATTCTCTTCATGCTCTTCTGTTAGCGTCTGATATTTTATAATGAGCATATCCCTTATATATTCAGCAATATATTTGAAAAATACATCAAGGTAAAGGAGTTGTGCTAATTAAAAGTAACTGAAATGAAAAATGTTGATTATTGAGGAAGAAAAACAATGACAGTAAGACATAGAGGCCTCAGCAGTATTACTGACAACTCAGTCAACTCAATCATTGTAATCTGTGTAATGGAACAAATTCAGGGCAGAGGTTCTGAACTGAAGCAGTGTTATTACTAAGGTGCTTGAAGGGGGAGCCCACATTTCTTTAAGAGCAACATTCCAGATTTCTAACATCTGAAAGTATCACACCATGAAGTTTTTTTAACTCAGAAAAACCAGGAAAAACTTCAAATCACTGAATGATGTGTTAACCAAGTTTCTGACTTTAAGACTTTATTGACTCTGAATTTACATAGAATTCTAAAAATTTCAGTTAGCTGAGTGTGTGTGTGGATTCTAAAAATTTCAGTTAGCTGAGTGTGTGTGTGGATTCTAAAAATTTCAGTTAGCTGAGTGTGTGTGTGGTGTGATGTTTAAAATAAGTTTGGGAAATGCTGGGTTAAATTAATGTTTTTTATTTCAGGACGTCTCTAAGTCTTTACTAAGAGATGTCTTTACTAAGTGGATGTCTGTTTTGAATCTCTAAGACGGAATATAGAATGCAGCATTTCTCAAACCAAATTTGACCACTGAGTCCTTGTTTTTTTTGGGCATGTACTAAGTAGGCTTTCCCAGAGCTCATTTTGTGGGATACCACAGGAAATGCTGTGTTTGGACCTTTTAATTAATTTATTTTTTGAGACAGGGTCTCCCTCTGTCACCCAGGCCGGAGTGCAAACTTCATTTTCAAAAACAGGTGGTGGGGTGTAGTTTGCAGACCTGAACTAGAGTGGTGCTTCCTGAGGGAATTCTAAGGAACGTTACTTTCAGGGCACGTTAATAGCTAATGTGAAAAAAATAAAAGCAGGGGTAAGGAAGTGGCCCATGGTAAAACAGATTGGGGGCAAACTGGGAAAAGTTGACTACAGCACTTTCCACTAACTTTATCTGTGAGGCAGGGTCTTGCTCTGCTGCCCAGATTGAAGTGCAGTGGTGCAATCCTAGCTCACTGCAGGCTCAAACTCCTGGGCTCCAGTGATCCTCCTGCCTTAGCCTCCTGAGTAGCTGGATTATAGATATGTACCACCACACCGGCTAATTAAAACAAACAAACAAAAATAACAACTTGTAGTACGGGATCCCACTGTGTTGCCCAGGCTGGTCTCAAACTCCTGAGCTCATGTGATCCTCCAGTCTCAGCCTCCAAGGCGGTGGGATTACAGGTATAAGCCACTGTGCCCAGCCTCCAACTTTAAAATGCTAATGTACAATATTTTTGCAATTTTTTTTCAAAATCTCAACTCACAGATTACTGTGTTTCTTTTTTTTTTTTTTTTTTTTTTGAGACAGAGTCTTGCTCTGCCACCCAGGCTGGAGTGCAGTGGCTGGATCTCAGCTCACTGCAAGCTCCGCCTCCTGGGTTTACACCATTCTCCTGCCTCAGCCTCCCGAGTAGCTGGGACTACAGGCGCCCGCCACGTTGCCCGGCTAGTTTTTGGTATTTTTTAGTAGAGATGGGGTTTCACCGTGTTAGCCAGGATGGTCTCGATCTCCTGATCTCGTGATCCGCTCGTCTCGGCCTCCCAAAGTGCTGGGATTACAGGCTTGAGCCACCGCGCCTGGCCTTACTGTGTTTCTTAAAAGCATTTAAAAAATATATAAGCCCGGCCGGGCACAGTGGCTCACGCCTGTAAATCCCAGCACTTTGGGAGGTCAAGGCAGACGGATCACGAGGTCAGGAGATTGAGACCATCCTGGCTCACCCGGTGAAACCTCGTCTCTACTAAAAACACATAAAAAATTTGCCAGGCGTGGTGGCGGGTGCCTGTAGCCCCAGCTACTCGGGAGGCTGAGGCAGGAGAATCGCGTGAACCTGGGAGGCGGAGCTTGCAATGAGCCGAGATCGTGCCACTGCACTCCAGCCTGGGTGACAAAGCGAGACTCCCGTCTCAAAAAGAAAGGAAAGAAAGTTTTACCAGAACACAGCTTTGCTCATTCCTGTATGTACTGTCAGTGGCTGCTTTCACATGACTGAAACAGAACTGACAGTGTGATATGCAAAACAGGTAAAAAAAGAAAAAAAAAATTGCCATCTAGCCCATTGTAAAAATAAGTTTGCTCACCTCTGACATAGATGATTAGTCATAGGTAGTTGTATGTGCAAATCGACTTTAATTTCCTTTTTATACTCTCGCATGAATACATGCAGTTGAACAGCTAATATAGGTGTGTGTGTGTGTGCACATATGTATGCTAAAATACCGTAAAATGTCAGGTGTTGCAAATAACATTGTTAACTGAAAGTGACGGAGTGGCCGGCTAAACTTACATTTATTGTGTCAAAAACGAAATGTACCAGACAATTAAGATAATTTTACCTAGGCTACTGCAGTAGGGGTAATGTCTATTAATGAGAAATGTCTCAGAGAAGAGGAAGAACTAGGGTTTTATAAACACAGGTGGACAAGGGAGTGGTCCAAGAATGAACGGGGTTCATGAAGAACAGTGGAAGTCTACGGGGAAGGCGGCTTTGCCTCCAGCTATTTCCTGAGTTAGGAAAGAGGAGGAAGATTCTGTAACTGTCTCTGTGTTGTAGCAGCACAGGGCTCAGGGACAGTTCAGCATTGTCAGTCGTCAGCAAAATCAGCAAGTGTTATTAAAGAGCGCATGGTGTGGTTCTGGCAGTGAAATGGGGTTGGTTCCTAAGGCTGTATCCATGGCCACCTCTGTCTGTTTCCACATTCCGTCTTGCATTGCTTCTGTTCCCTATATCCTGGTCAGCACAGTTTATGGTGAGTCATTGCTTATTGAAATAGAGATGGCAATAATGAAGCCAGCTATTATAAATTAGAGCAAATATACACACCCAATGCGTTTTAAATGCATGTTATCTCTGGAGAACTATCACTGGGTTGGTTCTATTTCAGTTCACCTTTGGCATATTACTATCCTCCGAGGAATATCATTTTTCCCTCTGTAAAGTCTTTATCATGAAAATGGTCACCATAGGTCTGATTTACGTTTTGGATCAGTAACAGGTCACAGCATAGATCCCATTCCTACATCAAGGTGGAACAAGACCCTCACACTTTGGAGGGAGATTAGTTCCTTTTTAGAAGAATATGCACAATTACATAAATCTGTTCAAATGGCCTAGATGACCAGAGCCAACATCTGAGCAAGGCACTTTTCTAAACATTTTCAGTATTTTGTGAACAGTTTTGTTAAGGTATATTTACAGATAACATTCACCTCTTGAGCTGTGATTCAGTGAGTTCTCGTAAACTGAGTTGTGCAGCCATCACCACATTCCAGTTTTAGCGCATTTCCATCACCCCTAAAGTTCCTTTCTGCCTGTTTGCAGCCAATCCCTGCTCCCTGGCCGGCCACAGGCAAGCACTGTCAACGTTCGGACAGTGTTGGATTACCTAATGGACTCTTCAAGACAGTCCTGTGGGGTGTTACTGTCATTCTCTCAGTTTGACAAGGTGAAGAAGTGAGGCACTGAGGGCACTCAGGGTGGTTTCAAATGACCGAGGCCAGGTGCTCAGGGCCCAGAACGCTCTTACCCATTACACCTCCAGTGAGCTTCAGAATCACCTGCTGAGCTTGTTTGACCACAGACTTCGGGCCCCACCCTTGAATTCCTGGTGCCCTAGGTCTGGGATGGGGCCTGGCAATTTGCATTTATAAAAAGTTCCTGAATGCTGCTGCTACTGCTGGTCAGGGGACCCTGCTTTAAGACCTCCTAGTCTATGCAATTTCAAACATTGTAAGAAATAGTCACTCATGTGATTGGTTTGTGTGCTTGGTGCAGACTGTACAAGGATTTTTTAAAAGCAAGTATTGTTCATTCTAAGGGAAGGAAATGTATGTTATGAGATGGAATTATATAATAAACAGAACCATTAAGTGTCATCTGAAAAGTGGTGTTTTCAATGGCGGGAAGTAGCATCGCTGCGTATTTTGTGTGTGTACGCGCCTCAGGTTTGTGTCATTGTGTAACTTTAATTTGAAAGAATGTCACGTGACTGCTGTTTTCATTTCTGCCTTTTAAAAAGCAGACAGCTATTCAGAACAGCAAGAAGCAGACCTAAACTTTGTTCGTATGCCCGTAGTCACAGGCAGAAATGGAAAGGGTAATTTACCAAAAAAGAAGAAAATAGAAAAAAAGGAAAAGAATAGAAAGAAAGTACTGACTCACTGCAGACAGCTGCAAAATGTTGCCCTTGGGATAGAGGTTAACTCGGTTGTGAAATAATGGCCAAGGCGGTGTAATCTTAATAACTTTTTCTTAGCCCTGGAGAAAGCTTCTGGATTGACTGTGAGAAGCTTGGCAGAAGGTGCTGCAGCCTGGTGGCTGGCTCAGCAGGAGGCCTGCGATTGAAAGCTCTCGGTTTGCACAAGCTCTTTTGGATTTATAACGCTTTTATTTTAAATCTCCAATACATGTAAATATTTTGGTCCCTTTTTTTTCTATTTTTTAAAATAAAAATATTTTAGTGAATATGAGTTAAATGAGAATCAAGTGGCTTCTGGGCCTCCCTGAAAGATGAAGTGGAAGCATTAGATGACTCTAATGATGCCAAATTATAATCCATAAAGCACCTGGGCAAAGTTCAATCAGGGGTCCCATTTCAGAAGTTTTTTTGGAATGTAGGGAAAGAATTACTTAGAAAAGGTTCATCTACTTGGAGAGGAGGTGGTTCAATATGACTTTTACAAGAAGCCCTGCCCCACAGGGGCTGCTTAGATGGACTGTCATCTCTTTTTTTTTCGAGATAGAGTCTCGCTTTGTCACCCAGGCTGGAGTGCAGTGCCGTGATCTCGGCTCACTGCAAGCCGTGCCTCCCAGATTCACGCCATTCTCCTGCCCCAGCCTCCTGAGTAGCTGGGACTACAGGCGCCCACCACCACGCCCGGCGAATTTTTTGTATTTTTAGTAGAGACAGGGTTTTATGGTGTTAGCCAGGATGGTTCTGATCTCCTGACCTTGTGGTCCGTCCGCTGTGGCCTCCCAAAGTGCTGGGATTACAGGTGTGAACCACCACGCCTGGCTGACTGTCATCTCTCCAAGCAGCAAGACACAGTGGGAACTGCAGAAGGGTGTTTGCAGCCTCATGCAGTTGACTGAATGAATTGGCCACAGGGTCGCCCCTGGCACTTTCTTGATAAGGACAGGAGGCAGGGAAATACTGGGTAGAAGAGGATGGTTCCCCAGCAAAGGCCCCACCCTCAAGCCCGGAAACCCATGGCCCTAAATGGGAACAGGCATTCCTGTTTTTGTGCCCAAATGTTGCCTTTTGGTCCACCAGGGCCCCCTATCCTGTATCCATATAAACCCCAAGCCCCAGGGTCCACAAGCAGAAGAGTGGCAGAGTAGTGCAGCAGAGGAGGAGAAAAGAAAAGGTGCACATGAACATTGAGAGGAGTTCTGCTGGGGAGGGTAGGAGAGATCAGCTGTGGGATGGCCAAACTCCAGGGGAAAGAGGATCTTCCCACCCCATCCCCTTTCCAGCTCCCCATCTGTCTCACTGAGAGCCACCTCCATCACTCAGTAAAATCCTCACATTCACCATCCTTCAAGTCTGGGTGACCTGATTCTTCCTGAATGCTGGACAAAGACCTGGGTACCAAGAGGGCAGGGTGTAAAAGGCTGTCACCCTTCTTCTCCACTGAGCTGGTTTAACACGTAGCCATCCGCAGATGGCAGCTTCTAAAAGAGCATTAATTGTAACACACCCCCAGATGGTACCACAGGGCCAGAGTGCAAAAGTGCTCACCCCACCTCCTATACCTGCCCCTGCCCGTCTGCGTGCTCTCCCTCCCATAAGGGGTTTGAGCAAGTGGCGGCCAAGCAAAGGAGCTTCACCCCTGTCACAAGTCCTGCGAGGAGTTCAGGGAACTCTCCCATCTCATTCTGACATAGGTGAGACTCAGCATTCTCAGACCTTCAAAGGCCTGTTGGGTGGATGTGGGGTGTGTGAGCTGCCCCACCAGGCTGGTGCCTGATCAGAGGAGGCCACTAGAAGAGTCCCTTGTACAACAACAGAGCCTCGTATTACAGTGAGCTTCTCCTGGGGCTTTCAGAGTGCATCCGAGCCCCACGCCAAGAAGAGAGCCAATCCACATGGACGCAGCTCGGTTCTTAGGGCTGACTTGAAACTTGATAAGACTGCCTCAAGCGTGTGCCGCAACCCCAGTTCTTGGAAACGCCCCAGAGTCTTGTGGTCCAAACTGGGAAAATATAGAATTAGTCAAAAGAAAGACTGAAGTCTTGGTCACCTACACGCTTGCAAATTCCAGCCTTGCTGGCCTGTGAGTGTTGCATGAATATAGCAGGAAGTCAGCACTCTACCATCTTTCACAAAACATGATGTGTTTCTGTCCATGCCCGGTGAACACTGTTCTCCACCTCCCTCCCTCCCAACTTGCTTGCTTTCAGCTTCTCTTTAAAGTACACTTTAAAATTAGATCTTTTTCATTCAGACAGAGAGAGCAGTGGCATATAAGCAGCAAACATTTGACCGGGCACGGTGACTCACGCCTGTAAACTCAGCACTTTGGGAGGCTGAGGTAGGCAGATCATGAGGTCAGGAGATGGAGACCATCCTGGCCAACATGGTGAAACCCCGTCTCTACTAAAAATAAAAAAATTAGCTGGGTGTGGTGATGTGCACCTGTAATCCCAGCTACTCAGGAGGCTGAGGCAGGAGAAGGGCTTGAACCTGGGAGGTGGAGATTGCAGTGAGCCAAGATCATGCCACTGTACTCCAGCCTGGTGACAGAGCTCTGTCTAAATAAATAAATAAATAAAGGGCAAACATTGACCAATTTCTCATCTCTTAAGCCATTGTTTGTTTAATGGAGTAGTAGATGATGTAGGTTGTTGTCTAACAAGAACGTTGTCCCTTGCGGGACTGCACTTAGCATTAACTTTCGGATGCCATGGCTAGGTCAGGATGCCACCCTAAGCAGTCTTGACTTTAGATTTGAAATTCCAGCCAGGTACGGTGGCTCACGTCTATAATCCCAGCACTTTGGGAGGCTGAGGCGGGCAGACCACCTGACGTCAGGAGTTCGAGACCACCCTGACCAACATGGAGAAACCCCGCCTCTACTAAAAATACAAAATCAGCTGGGCGTGGTGGCACATGCCTGTAATCTCACCTACTCGGGAGGCTGAGGCAGGAGAGTGGGTTGAACCTGGGAGGTGGAGGTTGCGGTGAGCCAAGATTGCGCCATTGCACTCCAGCCTGGGCAGCAAGAGCAAAACTCTGTTTAAAAAAAAAAAAAAAAAAGCTTTGTAATTCCTTCAACACATTACAACATGACAAGTACCTCTCGCCTTATCTACTAGTGGAGACTGCCCAGCTGACTGGCTTCCTGACAGTTCTGTGGTGGTCTGTTCTTTCCTGTGTATACTCCTTAAATTGTGCCATCGATGCTTCTGGAAAGCTCACCATTTCCTCTACCCCTATTTGGTTTATTTTACCCCAAGACTCATCTCAAATCCTCCCTGCTCCCTAAATCCTCCTTTGACTGCCTTAGTTCTCCCTCTGAAATTCCGTAGCATGTCATTTACTCAACACAGACTCAGAGAAATTTGTTGGTAGGAGGGACCTTAGAACCGCGATTCTCTGCTGGGGCAGTTGTGTGCCCCAGGGGATATTCGGCGATGTCTGGAGACATATTTGGTTGTCACAGCTGGGAGGGAGTGCTATGCATCTAGTGTGTGGAAGCCCGAGACCCCACTAACCATCCTACCCAACACAGGACAACTCCAAAACAAAGATTAATCCAGGCTTTCGGCTGCTCTTAGGAAACTTGTCCACATTACCACCACATACCTGGTTCTACGATTTTCCTCTACGTGTGCATGTTCCCGAGTAATTGCACACTTTGTAACATCTCGTAGTCCCTATAGCTAGTCTAGTTAATTTCTGCTCGTCATGGAAAATGCCACCTCTCTGAGATGGCCAGCACTGGAGAGACGACGCTGCTACTGCTGGTGAGCCCAGGGGACCTCCTGGGTGTCCCTTCTATTTTTGTTAACTTGTAGTTATTTGTAAGATGGTTGCCTTTAGGGCAGTTTTTTTTTTTTTTTTAAGTTTGTAAAGCTTGTGAGAAAAGTCCTTATTTGTAAAGTAGCTCAGCATTATTTGGAATGTTCTTGCTTCTCATTTATGACTACCCGATAAAGAAAATACCTTTTCCTGCTCTGCTGTCCAGTTTGTTGGGTTAATTTGGGAGATAGTGTCAGCGCCCTGGAATTGTGCCAACTTCCAATTAGCACTCTTTGTAACCACTGACTTCACTTTCAAAGTAATTACTGCAGATTTTCTCACTACCCTGAACATAGCCTACACGCTTTTAATCCCACACTTATTTTTTTCTCATCTAAAAGGAAAACTTATTTTAGATTTTCATACTTTTTAATTTTTTTGACATTTTGAAATAACTTCAGACTTGGTGAAAAGTTGATAAACAGTAATACAAAGAATGTCCGGGTCATTTCACCCAGAGTCCCCAAATGTTAACGTTTTATCAGGGCTGATTTATTGTGTATTCTCTCCATCTCTCTCCCCCTCTCTCCCCACCCCCACCATCTATATATGTAAATAATTGGTATCTTCTAAACCATTTCAGCAAATTGCTAACAATACTTAAGTGTGTATTTCATCGACACAGCACAACATGCCCTTATGTAACTGCAATGCAGTGCTGTTACCACAATTAGGAAACCAACATTGAAACAGCACTGTTGTCTAATCTACAAACCTTTCAAATTTTGCCAGTTTTCCTACTCTTTAAAATGTTTTCAAATTGTTGCCAGTTTGCTCACTATGAAAAAATACTGGCTTTAAAGCCAAAGGAAAAGAAGTGTTATTTTCTGGCCCAGGATCTGCTCAGAATCACACCTTTGCGTTGACTTTTCCTGTCCTGTGGTCTCCTGAATCTGGAATCGTTCCTCCATCATTCTTTGGCTTCCATGATCTTGACATTTTTGAAGACAGGCCATTTATTTTGTCAGGTGGCTCAATTTGCGTTCATTTGGTGTTTCCTCATAGTCAGGCTGTTACTCAGTGTTGGCAGGAACGTAATGGTAGTGCTGCTGCGTTGTCCTTGTTGCCCCCTTTCGGGAGGCGCATGTTCACATTTCTCTTTGTCCCACTGTGAATGGCATCACTTTGACCATTTGGTTCAGGTGGTTGTTGTCCCTTTCTCCACTCTAAAGTTACTACTTTCCTTTTTCCATTTATCTGGTAAAAGAAATAGACAGTTAAGCTGATAATTTCAACATAATATGGTGAGTGTTAAACAGACAGCCAGGTGCCTTGGGAGCCAGTAAGTAGATGTCACCCAACCTGTAGCTCAGGGAAGGCTTCTGGAGTTGATGACACCTCAACTGTGACTTAAGGAACGATTGAGTCAGACAAGCAAAGGAAAATGGAGGACATTTTAGAAGGGCATGATACCATGGACACAGCCATGGGGCCACGAAACTGCACGGTGTGTTCAGGGCGCTACAGTGGCTGGCAGCTTGAGTTCTAGGACGGAGTTCGGAAGATGTCACAGAATCCCAGCATGGCAGTACAAGAGCACTTGTTCTCACGGGAGGCTGGAAGCAGAGGCTGTGCTTCTTGTCCCTCAAAAGCTCTAGGGTCTGTTTTGTCTTTTAATTCCATAGTTCTGTCTCCCCTAATTAACATGGAGCTAAAAATAGAGAATTGGGGGGAAGATTATAGTCAAAGAAGTTTCATCACAGGACGCATGTTAATTTGATTGCACTGGAAATTGGTTTCCTTCTCTTAGAAAATAAAAATCATCTTTGCAAAACATTGTCACTTCTTTTTCTCTCACTTTTTTGAGGGTGAAAATTAGTGAAAAATGAAAATATGAACAAATTGTGCAAATAAACCTAAAAAGTCACCGAATTTGGCTTTGAAGTATGCATCTGAGAAGGCTACTATTCTTTGGCTTGAATGAGAAGTGTAAATTGTGGAATGGTAAAACAGTGTAGCCTCTTTGACACCCAGCCAATTTAATTTTTTTTTTTTAATTTTAGTGGCAGTAAGTGCTGACTTACCAAGGCTTGGGGTAGCAGATACTATCAGAGCTGCCAGGACTTTTCCAGGCTCCTGTCAAGAAACTGCTGTAATTTTGCAAGAGTCTTCAAATTAAATTCATGCCAAGTCATTTCCTCTGTTCTACCAGTGAGGTCATCCTTACAGGTGACCATTAGTGATGCTGTCAGCAAGAAAAGGATTATGAATTGAGGTCTAACTTTCAGTGATGTCTAGGCAAAAATAAATGTTCAAAAGAATTTAGCGGCCGGGCACGGTGGCTCACGCCTATAATCCCAGCACTTTGGGAGGCTGAGGTGGGTGGATCACAAGGTCAGGAGATCGAGACCACATTGAAACCCCGTCTCTACTAAAAATACAAAAAATTAGCTGGGCGCGGTGGCGGGCGCCTGTAGTCCCAGCTACTC
>NW_012114252.1:11065338-11068365 GCF_000951035.1 Colobus angolensis palliatus
CTCCTGACCTCGTGATCCGCCCGTCTCGGCCTCCCAAAGTGCTGGGATTACAGGCTTGAGCCACCGTGCCCGGCCCTTACTTTTTTTTTTAGACACAGGGTTTCACTCTGTCACCGAGGCTGGAGTGCAGTGGCAGGATCATAACTCACTGTAAATTTCGAACTACTGGGCTCAATTGATCCTCCTGCCTCAGCCTCATGAGTAGCTAGGATTACAGATATGTGCCACTATGCCTGGCTAACCTTTTTGTTGTTGTTGTTAGAGACAAGGTCTTGCTATATTGCCCAGGCTGGTCTTGAACTTCTGGCCTCAAAGTAATCCTCTCACCTCAGCCTCCCAAAGTGCTGAGATTACAGGCATGAGCCACCACATGCAGCCCAACATTGGAAGTTGTCAGAGTTGTCGCCAGTTGCCTCTCTTTTTGTCTGGAGATGTGTAGGTTAGCAAAAATAATAATAATAAAATAAATCGATTTTTTTTCTTTTTTCATTCACAAATATTGAATGTCTTCTATGTACCAGATACTATAATGCTGTCACATGGAGGTTAGTACTGTCTAGTGGAGAAGACAGACCAAAAACAAGAGAGAGAGAAAGAGGAAAGCCACACATCAGTTGGAAACGCACCCGTGTTAGTGACTACAGAGCCTGCAAGTGAAAGCTTTACAAATTCATATGGCCAAATAGATGTTCTTGTTTCTTGAGTCAAAATTCACATAACGCAATTAACCATTAGCTAAGTTAAAACACACAATTCAGTGCATTTATTAACATTCACAATGCTATACAACCATCATCTCTATCCAGTTCCAAGATGATTCATCACCCCAAAAAGAAACCTCATTTCCGTTAAGTGATCACTCCCTATTCCCCCACCTCTCCCTGGCAACCCCTAGTCTACTGTTTGTGTGTGACTTCTTCCACTCAGTATAACACTTCTGAGGTTCATCCACACTGGAGCATGTGTCTGGTCTTTGTAGGTTTATTCCACTACCAACCATGTTCTTTATGCTTAAAATAACTCCTCCCTATTGAACTGTTTTGGAGTGATATTTCCTGGGGTGGGGGTAGTTTAATGATTCATCTCTGTTATGTTAGCATACTTGTTTATAGTAGAGAGAAATTTTGTATTCTGCCGCTATACCTTGTCAAAACCTTTTAACAAGGCATTGATTCAGTTCTCTGATTCTGAGAACTTGGCAGTGGAAGACAAGACTTCCACCAGCATTGCAAGCAAAATCATTGATGTCAGTTCATGTTATTGTAGAAAACCATGAGTTGTGACAAGTGAAAGCTTTTCACCAAGCCACAAAACTGTGGGCGTGCAGTCAATACATGGAACACGAGGAGTTTGTTTCCATTGCTCAGCGTAGCACTCTTTCACTGGTTCTAAAATATTCATAGCCTTTGCTGTTCCCAAAAGACGCTTGAAAAATAAGATTTCTCTTTTGTCAGCATCTGTGTTCACAGAACTGGTGAAACTACGAGATAGTTTTGTATCCTGGAAGATAGTCATTGTTCCATTCAGGTGTTTGAAATGGTTTATCTGCTCATTTGCAGAATGTAAGAGATTAGTGAAATATTTGTGATTCTGATGTTGATGACTTTTAATGTTTGACAGAGAAACTCTTCCAATTATTTTCTTCTGGTCCAGGCCTCACTTGTTCTAGCCCACGTGGCTCTAGTGAACCTCCTTTAATCCGCAGAGTAATAGGCAAGACTGTAGCAGGAGGCCTCAGGACAGACTTATATGTTGGGACAAGTAGTATCTCAGTAAAGTGGTTCCAGCCTTTCATATCCTGCCTCCTTGCAATACAGAGTATTTCTTTCCAGAGCTTCTAGGATAGACTGCTGCCTGCTGCATCGGCACCTCTGTTGCAGAAGCACATTTGTCCCGTTATGTCTAGTGACAAAAATAAGACCAACGCCTCAGTGAACTTTTTCGTACATCCGAATGTAAACAAGACAAGTATATTTGACATTTCAAAAAGGTTTTTTTCTTTCACAGTTTTCAAAATAACATACGAGAAGCAAAGGAAAAAATATTTGTGTTTCTCATTCACAGGTTGCTTGAGACTTTTTTTGGAGGTGCTAGTATTTTATTGGCCACAGAAAGTTTTGAAGGAAAGTACAATTAAATCATGCTTCTGTCATTTGGGGAGAAGGAATAACAGATTCATTTTTTTTTTTTTTTAATCATGAGAGAGACAGTATTTGGGATCTATCTTTAGATGATTCTACCTCTGAATCTAACTGAAGTGAGAAATTAGGCAAGAATGGAATCTCGTCACCCAGGAAAAAAGCTAAACAATTCTGGCTCAATCCGTTTTCTCCCGAGACTGTCTTCAGATTGAGGCGGTCAGTGTTAGAATGGATGGAGTCACCAGGAGCTCCACATTCTAGTAAGATTGTAGTGTGGTTGAAAGTCGACTAAAGTCCAGCCCTTCAGTGTGTGATTTCTTCTTGCAGACACCAGACCAAGGGCAGTAGTGATCTGGGGCTTATATTTTGTTATTATTTGTTGAGACCAGAACTCTCCTTAAGGATATATTTATATATATCTTTAATATTAAAGTTTCTTTTCAAGGAATGTATACTTAATTAGTTCACGTAATAACATGTGCATTCCATTTAAAGTTACCTTGCTAAATTTTCTAAGACTTTTTAGCTTCCCCATAGTTTTTAATAAACCAAAAGATCAAAGGAACAGTCCCCAGTTGCCCAAATATAGAGCAGTTAAGGCTGGTTTCAGCTCATCTGAAATCTGTAAACATTTAAAGAAAACCTGTCTCCCAGAAGATGCTGAGCACAGTGGCATTCTCCAGTCTCAGAATGTTAAGGTTACTTACAGGCTAGAGAGGCCTTCAGTCTATATTAACAAGTTTCTTTCCTAATCTCACCCTTCTAAGAATATATTTGATCCAATTTAGGGACAGCCACATTGAGGCCAAAGAAAAATTAATGGGGTAGTAACTGTAGGCACCAAAACACTCCCCAAACCTTGAGACATCAAACAAGCAAGACTGAA
>NW_012114252.1:11069200-11071264 GCF_000951035.1 Colobus angolensis palliatus
GCCAGGATGGTCTCGATCTCCTGACCTCGTGATCCGCCCGTCTCGGCCTCCCAAAGTGCTGGGATTACAGGCTTGAGCCACCGCGCCCGGCCAAGTCAAACATACTTTTAAAAATTATTTTATCTGTATAAACTTGTGAGGTACAAGTGTAAATTTGTGACATGCATAGATTGCATAGAGAGGAAGTCAAGGCTTTTAGATATCCATCACCTGAGTAATGTACTTTGTATCCATTGAGTAATTTCTCATCATGCATCCTCCTCCCACCCCCTCACCCTTCTGAGTCTCCATTGTCTACTATCAGAAAAGCCTTCTCTAGCAGCGCATTGTCAGCTGAGTCTCGGAGAAGAAAGGCTTCCCATGGCCATGAGCTACATTCCCTGGGAAAGGCTATTCTGTAGTGGGGAAGGCCCTTCTGTTCACCCACAGTGTGGTCCTCAAACCAGCAGCTCCAGCATCTCCTGGGAACTCATTAGAAATGCAGACCCCAGGCCAGGCACGGCAGCTCACGCCTGTAATCCCAGTGCTTTGGGAGGCCAAGGTGGGCGGATCACAAGGTCAGGAGTTCAAGACCAGCCTGGCCAACATAGTGAAACCCTGTCTCTACTAAAAATAAAAAAAATTAGCCAGGCATGGTGACGCGCGCCTGTAGTCCCAGCTACTTGGGAGACTGAGCCAGGAAAATCGCTTGAACCTGGGAGGCAGAGGTTGTGTTGAGCTGAGATCGCGCCACTGCACTCTAGCCTGGGCAACAGAGTGAGACTGTCTCAAAAAAAAAAGGAAATGCAGACCCCAACCCAAACCTGAACTGGAAACTCAACTGGGGGCCCAGCAGTCTGTGTTTTTACTAGCCCTCCAGGCAAGTTTTGATGCTTCTGTGATTGAGAACTGCTGCTTATGCTGTCTTGGTGGAGAGCACTTTGGCCAATGCCTCTTCTGCTGATTCTGTATTTATCAAAGAACCACTGACTATAATTTAGTACTCACACTACAGTTAGGAGGTGTGTGAGTTCCCTTTACAAACCTATTTCTTACTGTAAATTCCTAAGATGGTTTGTATGTCAGTATCTTGTGAACTTGATAAAAGTGAATCCATCTCTTTCAGAATGATGCATTATGAGTGTATAGTGGAAATCTAGCTTCGAAACCTGTGAAACAGAGGCCCAGCCCCTGATCCAGGCAGATTTCACTAAGGTAGAGGTCAGGGTAGATGTCCCTGCTGAACGGGGACCCTCTCATCCCACCTCACCCTGGCTGTGTGTACTGTATATTTTTAACCAAGAGGACAGCAGAGCGGCACAGAATGACTGGTACTCAGTATTCCTGGTTTCTGCACTATACAGATGCAAGGGAAATGTCCCCTAGTCTTATTTCATGGGCTACTGTGTAGCATTATTGAATTGCAATGGTAAGACAGTTAGGTAGGCATTTTTCATTTTGATTAGACAGCTATCATTTATAAATTAGACCACAGAGAATCGACCTTAACTTCTGTGACTAAAGCTTTTGGCAGTTACTTTTGGCATTTCTGGCCCTCTAGACTTGAAAATGACCGAGTGGTTACAATTTACAAAGTTAAGAGAGCTTTTTGTTGATTGGTATAAATGGTAGGATATGAGATAGATTCTTAGGAGTAAAGGACAGGGATTTAGGGAAAATCCTAGTGGAGTCACTGCAGCCAGGCAGAGTGGTCTGTTATATGCAGATAACGAGTCACGCTGTTGGGGATAATTAGAAAAAGAGGAAACAAACTTGAGAAAAGAAGAGGGAGGCAGAGCGGATGGCAGAGGACAGGAAATTTCAGTGCTGCCTTGGGAAAGGCTGTAGAAGCTGAGGCCAACGCAGACCCAGGGCCTTCAAGCTGTATTTACAGCTGGACCTTCTGATTCCTGGGGTGCAGAGGAGGCTGGAGTGGGTGAGAGAGACTGGCAGGGCCACTGGAGGATACTCTGCCACATTCTAGAGTTGGCCTGGGCAGTGGCTGCATGTTGACAGAGACTTGGAACAGCAGCATGCTTAAGACAAGCTAGCTAAGCAGGCACAAGGAAAAATCATTTACCTAAG
>NW_012114252.1:11075264-11080264 GCF_000951035.1 Colobus angolensis palliatus
GGCCTCCCAAAGTGCTGGGATTACAGGCTTGAGCCACCGTGCCCGGCCTCTACAAAAAATTTTTTAAAACTTAGCCGGGCGTGGTGGCATGTGCCTATGGTCTCAGCTACTTGGGAGGCTGAGGTGGGAGGATCACTTGGGCCCAGGAGGTTGAGGCTGCAGTGAGCTGTGATCACACTACTGCACTCCAGCCTGAGTGACAGAGTGAGATCCTCAAAAATAATAATAAGCAGTCTTCAGTGTTTCATTTTATCCAGGCTAAATGTGTTTGTAGTTTACATATATGTTTATATTTTGATAGATTCATGTGAGTAAAAGATACACAATAAAAATTGGCGTTACTGAAGGGGAGTGGGATTAGATGTGAGAGGGTGGATTAGTAAGTTGTTTTATACAGCTCTTTACCATTGGACTTGTTACAACAAGCCTATAACTATTTTTAACTCCATAAAATACATGGTTTTGTAAGAGCTGTGAAATTTCACTCAGTCCCCTGCTTTTCATTTTCTTATAAAATCTCAGGTTCCTCAAATATGAATTCTTTTTTTTTTTTTTTTTTGAGACGGAGTCTTCCTCTGTCGCCCAGGCTGGAGTGCAGTGGCGCAATCTTGGCTCACTGCAAGCTCCACCTCCCGGGTTCACGCCATTCCCCTGCCTCAGCCTCCCATGTAGCTGGGACTACGAGCGCCCGCCACCGCACCCGGCTAATTTTTTGTAATTTTTCGTAGAGACGGGGTTTCACCGTGTTAGCCAGGATGGTCTCGATCTCCTGACCTTGTGATCCTCCCATCTCGGCCTCCCAAAGTGCTGGGATTACAGGCGTGAGCCACCGCGCCCGGCCTGAAATATGAATTCTTCTGCCATGAGAAATTAGAAACATCGTCTTAAAGTCTGGGGAAAGATTATTATAGTCAGATCCCATAGACAGGACGAAGTTCCAAGTCAGGAGAATGTTCATATGAGAATTGAATAGAAGGCCAAATTATTAGGTTAAGAAGATGATGAGAGGACACTTCCAGTGAAGAGAATCAGCATGAAGAGTTGAGGTACGTGGCTGTTGTGCACCTGAGAGCATGTGGGCAGGCGTGGAAGCAATTTAGATCCTTGTGTGTTGAATTCTAGACCCATCCAGACAGCCTTCAGAGTCTTCTCAGTGACTGTGCCCGAGAATTCTGTCCATCTGTGGACATGTTTGAATGACAACAATCAGTAGTAATGACGGCTATTAAATACTTAATGACATTTCTGTGTTCTGAGACTTCTTCATACAAGAATTCACTTACTGACTGGGTGCCATGGCTCATGCCTGTAATCCCAGCACTTTGGGAGGCTGAGGCAGGCAGATCAAGAGGTCAAGAGATTGAGACCATCCTGGCCAACACGGTAAAACCCCATCTCTACTAAAAATACAAAAAATAGCTGGGCGTGGTGGCACGCGCCTGTAGTCCCAACTACTCGGGAGGCTGAGGCAGGAGAATCACTTGAACCCGGGAGGCGGAGGCTGCAGTGAGCCAAGATCATGCCACTGCACTCCAGCCTGGGTGACAGAGCGAGACTCTGTCTCAAAAAAAAATAAAAAGAATTCACTTCCTCTCCACAGAAGTAGGCGCTATTGTGATCTACAGTTCATCAAGAAGGAATCTGAGACATGGAAAGTCGAACTTTCCCAAGCGTCTAAGTGGAAGAGTATTCTGACTCCAGATCCTAAACCGTAAACCACTACTCTCTCCTGCCTCGCAGCCTGGAGATTTCTGTAAGAGAGGCGCTAAAATAAAAAAGCCCACCTCATGTTGATCACACTCTTAGTAATCCTTGAATACGTTTATATTGTGTCATTCATGAATGTCTTTCCCCTCTGGCCAGATGATGGTATTTAGGTCAGGAGCCATTTTTTCTTGTTTATTTTGTATTCTTACATTGCCCAGATATGCTTGATAAATGGTTTTTGAATGAATGAACCAAACTGTTTCTCTAATTCACTGTGCTTCTAACTAAGGAAAAGACAACCGTGGGGTCCCTCGCCGTGTGCCCGGGAACCTCTCTGAACACAGAATCAACTTCGTTTCTTTGATTTTAGAGCCAGATGTGATGCTTGAAGAATGTAATCTATTTGCTCTCAAACGTGGAGGGCACAGAGCTAGAACTCTAACAATTAGAAGTTAATCTGAGATGTCCTACAATACACGATTTTAAAATAAAATCCACCAGTGTCAGCCTGATGCAGTGGCTCATGCCTGTAATCCCAGCACTCTGGGAACCTGGGGCAGGTGGATCCCTTGAGCCCAGGAGTTCAAGACCAGCCTGGGCAACGTGGCAAACCCCATCTCTACAAAACATACTCAAACACTAAGCAGGCAGGGTGGTGTCTGCCTATAGTCCCAGGTACTTGAGAGGCTGAGGTGGGAGGATCAGTTGTACCCAGGAGGTCGAGGCTGCAGTGAGCCATGCTCACGCCACTGCACTCCAACCTGGGTGCCAGAGTGGTACCCTGTTCTCTGCCCACCCCCGCCAAAAAAGAAATCCACCACTCTTCCATTCTGAACAGCCAGAGATGTTTGGAAAGGAGACAGGAAATACCTGGTGAATAGTTACTGTCCAGCAGTTGCTAGGTGCTCTGCACGTCTTCGTAAATTTAATCCTCAAAACAATTATTCAAGACCTGTATTAGCTTGATTTTAGAGATGACATTTGTCTGAGAAGGAGGTAACTTGGTCAGAAGGTGCCATCTTGTTGGGATGTCACACTCAGGCCGGTTGGCTTCAGAGACTTGGGCTTTCACGCTCTGCTGCTGCCAGGACGGGGGCACATCGCCCTGTCTCCCAGTTTCTCCCATGGCTCTCCAGGCATTGGCTACCCTCAGCATCGTGTTCTGTACACAGCACAGCATGAGGGTGCCGGCAGTCCTCCTTGGCTCAGCGTCTAGGATATGTCAGAATTCGAAACCGTAAGATTCTTAGGCGACCCCGACACCAGCACTCATTTCTCCTACTTCAGTCCAGAACCCTTCGGGGGTGAGGGTGGCCAGTGGGGGTTTCAGTTGTTTTCTGCTTCCGTTTTCTTGGCCAACAGTCTACCTCACAGCATCACAGTCATCTCTAATTTTGTTTACTCTGACTTTCTGTATTTTAGTTTCTGAATTTCTGTCCCATAAAGCCAGCATTTTGGCATTTTGAATTTTGAGTTTCTTCAGTGAATTCATAATAGTAAAAATATTTAAGAAAACCTGTAAAGGCAAGATTGTTGTTGAAGCCCCTCGCATTAGAACACTTCCCAGGTGCTCCAGCTTGCGGGGGACTGAGGACTTACATGGGAAGGCTGAGCTCCCCATCTTTTTTCCCCAAAGATCATTCATTCTGACAGCATGACTTCAACTTGACATGAGCAAAGAACATTTCAGATAGGAGGAGGAAAAAGAAGAGGGGTGGCACCATTGTGGAATGGTACACTTCCTCACCTCGGTGCTTATTTACATAATTGTGTTTTTATAACATTTCCTGTACTTTTCTGTAAGCTGATGCTGTCCTAATTATAGATTTTTAAGAGAACACTTCATTGTACCCCAAATTATATAGTGCTTTAAAAAGGTACTTTCTTACCCTTTTACCAAATACCTTATAAACTCGTAATGACATAAAACAATTCGAGATACAGAATAGAAACAGCCTGTACTGTTAACAGATGTTGGTATTGTTATATAATTGAGTACATGGCTTTCAAAGATCTGTAATATTTTTCTTGATTAAAAAAAATGACTCATTATAGTCATAATGTGTCACGGAGACTCCTGATCAAACAGAATGCACATGTTCTATTTTGTGCATTCTGTACAGTTCATTGTAAATGGCCTTGCCTTTGTGGATGTGAAAGTGCCACTTACTCCAGCAAATTGCCTTTGTGGCATATGCACCTACTTGTTAGCTTGCGGGCACTTGGGCCAGGCAGAGGCTGGGCCCCCTTTATCATCGGCACACCTGCACACATGGCACTATGGTGCCACGCTCCAGGGAGGCTGTCGTCATTAACAGACTTGCTCCTTGGGAAACCCACTGAGGACTTCTCAGTGCCCTCCTGCCCATCAGTCACCACCTCAGAATTCTGCTTTTTTTTTTTTTTTTTTTTTGAGACGGAGTCTCGCTCTGTCACCCAGGCTGGAGTGCAGTGGCACGATCTCAGCTCACTGCAACCACCACCTTCCAGGTTCAAGCAATTCTCTCACCTCAGCCTCCCAAGTAGCTGGGATTATAGGCGCTTGCCACCACGCCCGGCTAATTTTTGTATTTTTAGTAGAGACGGGGTTTCACCATGTTGGCCAGGCTGGTCTCAAACTCCTGACCTCAGGTGATCCACCTGCCTCGGCCTCCCAAAGTGCTGGGATTACAGGCGTGAGCCACCGCGCCCAGCCGACCGCCTCAGAATTCTTAGAAGACTAGGAATGTGGCAGCCTCCCAGACGCTAGCTCTCCTCCCTCCATGTCAGTTTTAGGCCTCTCTTATGATGCTAGTGATACAGATTACAAGGTAACCTCAGTGCAACACAGGGAAGAAATAAATCCTCTTTTATTGAGTGCTGGGTCTATGTTTAATTTTCTTGTCTTTCTTTCTTTTTTTTTTGAGACAGAGTCTCACACTGTAGCCTGGGCTGGAGTGCAGTCTCACGATCTCGGCTCCCTGCAACCTCCATCTTCTAGGTTCAAGTGATTCTCCTGCCTCAGCCTCCCGAGTAGCTAGGATTACAGGCACCCGCCACCTTGTCTGGCTAATTTTTTGGATTTTTAGTAGAGATGGGGTTTCACTATGTAGGCCAGGCTGATCTTGAACTCCAGACCTTGTGATCCTCCTGCCTCGGCCTCCCAAAGTGCTGGGAATACGTTTGTGAGCCACCACACCTGGCCTAGTG
This sequence comes from Colobus angolensis palliatus, assembly GCF_000951035.1. Lineage (NCBI taxonomy): Eukaryota > Metazoa > Chordata > Mammalia > Primates > Cercopithecidae > Colobus > Colobus angolensis. The sequence goes on from NW_012114252.1 coordinate 11,080,161, forward strand.
TTTAATTTTCAATTTAATTTTTGGCACTATTTTTTTTTTTTTAAGTTGCTTATCTTAGGACAGTAGAACTGGAATGAGTCTTGTGTTTCCAATTACAAAAACAA
>NW_012114252.1:11085264-11090127 GCF_000951035.1 Colobus angolensis palliatus
GCCCCGTGCAGCACAGCACAGGCCAGCTGAGAGGTTGTTTTAAGAAGGCGTGTTTGTGTGGTACACTCACGGGGTCAGGACAACATCAAAGGTAATCTTAAAAAGAGAATCTCTCTCTGCCTTCTCTTTTTATATTCAGAAAGGTCATTTCTAAACCAACTATTTGCACCAAGGCCTCTCTGGAGGAGTTGACCCCGTTGTTATTTTTACTTGCTATTACAATAAGTCACTTATCCCCCAAACAGATTTAAGAACAATAAACAAATACAAAAGGAAAAGGAACATCTCCTCAGTAACAAAGACTGCATCTGAAGGCATTGAGTTTGTGACTCTTTTACATCTCTTTCCAAGCAAAGCAGGAGTCCTACAGAGAAAGGAATCTGAAAGATGAAAATTATAAAAATAGTAAAAGGATCCAGTGTTAGTCAGAATCTTGTAATTTCTGGGGAGAAATGAAGCTAAATACAGTCTTAGCACTTTGTTCGTATGCAGGCTGATCTGTGATATAACTAAACTTACTTTGGGAGTATATCCACTGTGGTGAAATGTGGTATAAATCATATTCTCAATGTATGAAGATACTTTTCCTGGATTCAGGCTTCACATTTTGAAGTCGAATTCTGCAAAACAAGAAAAAGAATAGATCTGTGTGCTACGCTGAAAACTGAATGAGGCACGCTGCAAATCAGTCGTATGGAAGGCGCAGCTCAGGGCCACACCAACTAGAAAAGTAACTTTTTTGTCGAGTCTGATGCCTCTAGTGATGTTGGATTTTTTCCCTTATGGCAGACAGCACAGATACAAAAACTGTGCAATTTGGTCCAATTATAGTCTCCTCTGCCCCTCCACACCCTCCCCCATTGATTTAATGAAGGACTTGGAGGTACAATTCATCACTGATAAATAGTCCCTCTGCCCAGAATGTTTGTTAGACTGACAGCAGCGTGCACTCTCCTCGCTTTTTCCCTCACCACTTATGACTCAGATGAATTTTAATAGGAGCAAAAAGCTTTTATTTGCACTGTAATTTCACTTAAGGATCATATCCTTCAGAAACTGGCAGACGCTTCTATGCCTTGATTGCAAAACACACACTCAGGAGTAAAGAAACACGCAAAAGATGTTATTATTCAACCTGTCACAGTGTCGCAAATCCACTTGGAACTTTGGCCATCAAAGCTCTCCCCCCACCCTTTTCAGTAGGCCCTGTGAAGAGGCACTTAGAGATTCCCGCCATCCCCGTACAGAATTAAAGGGGGAATTATATTTTGTTTCTGCATCCCTGCCACCATGATGCCCACAGGAGGCTTTGAGTTACAGCAGGTTGTTTTTTGTTTGTTTGTTTTTTGTTTTTTTGAAGAAAATGGAGCTGTCTCACTGCTGCTGCTTTCTTACTCAAGAGAAATCAGGAAATCAGACCTGGTTGGGATCCAGAACCTTCGGGTGGTGGTTCCAATTTCACCGAGAGACGCTTCCTCAAACCATTTTATCTTTTTTCTATTTGGATAGACCAAATTGTAGCTCATAGATTTATTCACGGAGAGGATAGGAATTCTCTTTTTTGAAATGTTCTGCTTCACTGAACTGTCCTGAATATGCCCGGTTGTGTGAGAGCCACCTACAGAAGGTGCCGTGAATATGCTTGTCTGTGCGTATTTTCCATCAGTGTTTATAACATCTTGATGTTATTGTTAGTGCAGAAGGCATTCTCATTATCTTGCGTCTTTTCCTAACCATCTTGTTACATCAGAAAGACTATGTAGTGCCTTTAAGAAAAGCCAGCTTTTTAAGTCATGAATGTAACAGTTTTTGTCACTGAAAAAATGGAATTTCAAATATTATTTTGCCCAAAATGAACACTGAACCCCATTGTCTTAACTTACTGATACGTAGCGCAGCCGCTCTTGGAGGGCTGTGGGAAGCTGCGACAGCCATCTGCTGCCATCTACTGGCGCCTGTCCACACGTCACCTCCTCCATCCCCAGGGCCTGCCTAGCTCACAGGATTTTCCTTGATGGGGATAAGTTTGTAGGCGGTAAAGGGAATACAAGTAAAATTCTCAGTTTTCTTCATAACGTTTTGAGATGTTTTTCTTGAAGATACAGGATGATATTTATCAATGATTAATATTAATAACTGGAACAGTCCTTATTTCAAGATATTTCTGAAATAACTAGCTCATAATATATGACAGGAACAAATATATTTTGATGTGTGCAGCAATTGAGAACCATTTGAATTTAAGGCTGTTACTGTAATTTGAATTTAAAAGCTAAAAATTGACTTAGAATGGATGTTACTTTTGAGGAAAAGTTCATTTGAACTCATTTATGGTTTCATTTTGTTTCTCCCTTCAGTACAAGGTGAATATCTTAACCAAACTCGCCGCAGAATTGAACAAATTTATGCTGGAAAAAGTGACCGAGGACACAAGCAGTGTTCTGCGTTCCCCAATGCCCGGAGTGGTGGTGGCCGTCTCTGTCAAGCCTGGAGACACGGTAAGGGCTGTGTGTGTCTCTGCAGGACATGCTGGTCTCAGACTTCCCCTTCCAGAACGATGGCTAACGGAACAGCACCATTCAGCTCTTTGCAGTTCTTTCTTAACTGACCTCCACCAAACAGCAAAGTCGATTTTGTGTGTTGTCAACCTGTTTCACGTTTGCATTAGGTTTGTGCCAGGACCCTCAGCACTTCCCCTCCCAAATGATCTGGGAGTGGAGCAGAAAGAAGGCCAGATTCATTCTGTCATTTTGCAAATGCAGTGTTTTGGGAAGTACTTGCCCTAAAAGTACTCTCCAGTATGCTGTGCTCAAGGCGTCCATGAAGAAGTCATGCCAGGGAATAAGATTCCGATGAGGAACTTTTTGCATGATTTTCCTGGAACAAATGTCTAATTGGGAAGAAGAGCGGAGGAAAGGTTAATTCTGCAATCTGGACAGTACCAGAGCACTTCCGTGAGTTGGTAAATGAAATGTAGTATCACAGTTTGAAGTTTTTCATCTTGATCTTGTGACATTAAAGCGCAAATCAAAGCTGTATTATTTCCTCGAGATAACGTACTATGATGAATCGGTAGGATGCACGCATTTTCTTAGAATGTGGATCGAAATCTCTACTGATGAGCCCCAGAAGTGCAAAGCAAACAACTTAGGAGGCGCCCAGAAGGTTTCCGGTGCCACTGAAATACTTGCCTTTTTATTCACGTGCAGGAAAATAGCAGCCAGACGTGACTGTCTCTTGTGGATGAGGTGGTGATTCCATTTTGTATCTCAGGTCATTGGGGCTTACATTTTAATGCCTCCTGATTTCTCAGTTAGTATAGATAAAATATCCGCTTACCACTGAGGAAGAAATCAGGTAGTTGGCATTGGCTTCTGGAAAAAATATTTGCCATAAATGTGAATATTAAGAAAACATGATCAGTTTTAGTTGTTTGAATGATCAGCCCTGAAACTAATATGCGAGGTTAGAAAAACGACTTAAAGTTTGCTTTACTTGGCGATAAACAGAAATAGAACTATCCGCTTTTTCAGAAAGGCGTGCAAGAGGCTGCGTGGCTGCGCGTTGCTGTTTGCTTTGAAAGCATCGATGCTCCTGGAAGAAAGCCCTCTTTAAGACTGTCTAATGCCCAAGTGTTAAGGATTTGGGAGAGGCCATAAGAACAATTGCGTGTGTGTGTGGTGTGTAAAATTCAGGGAGGGCATCTTCCTTCTCCAGAATTGGGGTCATCAGAGGATAGTCTCTTGGCCTTGACATGAAGAATTGTTCACTTGCACATGACATTATCAGAGCTGTCAGTGGAATCTTCTAGTGCTAGATATGTAGGTTGGTAAACAATGTAAGGGTTTTGTTTCATTTTTCTTAAGTTTTTTCTGGAAGTCGTATAGTCTGCATCCTGCCAGCCTGAGCTTGTCACTCCTAATTATGTGGCTTTAATTATAAAATCGTGTGTGTGTGTGTTTCAAGTAAATGTTTTCCTTAAATCCTCTTCTAACACCTGAATCCAAACCGCAGGGGAGGGTGGGCGGGTGGGCAGGGAGGAGGGAGACCACTGCTGCCTCAAGCCTGGAGGGCAAGAGGGTGAGACTGCAGCCCGGGCCCAGCAGCCCAGCAGCCCTCAAGGAGGCTGCTCAGAGGCAGGAAACGGGGCGCTCCCAAGGCCAGATGAGCGCAGCCTTCTGGTTTCTTAACGGCTGCTGGCTCCTGATCTGACTTTCCCACATACAGAAAGGGTCTGGCCTTTGTACATTCCATTTCCTGGTTGATAATTGAATGTAGAAAAGCAAGGCATTTCGTAAATGGGAACAATGTGGTATCAGTCCTCGGTTCATTGATGTAGCTCAGATATTAAAAACACCCACCAATAATTAAATACGTGTACTCATTAAGAATGGTTTGAGAACTAACTGTTAAAAATATATTACCGCAGAGCAATGGGGCCAATCCTTTCTGCATTCCTTTAAAGTCAGAGTACCTGGGGGGCACACGCAGTGAACAGGCTCAGGGCCTCGGGCCTGTCTGCTTGCTCCTGAGTTCTGCTTGCGGGGCCTGCTCAGGTGGGGTGTATACTTGCTTTTGTCTTTTTTGGGACTTGCAGAACTTCCTTTCATATTCTGTGCCATTGTGTTTTGATGAAACAGTCTTTTCTCTTGAATTACTGCTTGTGAAAAATGTCCCAAACCACTAATACCGAAACCCAGTGCAGCCCGAGAAGTTTTGTCGCCGGCTCTTGGAACAACTTCTATAGTTAAATTCTGCTTAGTGTAATTAAAACACAAGAAGCTTCCTTGGACCGAGGCATGGAACTTGAGGCCATTGTGAGAAAACACTACTTGTCATGTTAAAGTTTTGCGGTTTTAAATG
>NW_012114252.1:11092897-11118382 GCF_000951035.1 Colobus angolensis palliatus
CAGAGAAGAATCCAACAAGCACTCCTGTGCCCTCTGTTCACCATTTCCCTGTGTGTTTCAAGTTTTATTTCACAATGAAACATTACATAGAAAATGAACTTCCCTGCAGCAAGCTCTTCCACCTCATTCCTGTCCCGTCTTCTTCGGAGGTAACGACGCCCCCAGGATTTGGCCTTGTAATCTTTTCCAGATAACATTTATTTTTAAATGTTAAGAGTTGGTTTTTGTTGGAGGTAACAATCTGGGAATTTTTACAGTTTAATGCACTCAATTATCAATATAAAATAAAACGTGTTTATGCAGGTCAGTATATTAAATATTGTCAGAGAGTCTTCTCCAAGCTTGGCGTTTGACTTTATTTTTCAGGAGTGATCTGCTTGGGAGCAGAAGGTGGTGTTTTCTTTGTTTTCAACATTTTTGTAAGCGACCATTCTCAGCCTTACCAAGATTTAAACTATCTTTTTCTCACTCTTTTAATAAAAAGTTCACAAAAAAATCATTCTTTCACAGAGTCCTTTCAAGTAGCATGCTTTACAAAGGTAGAGGACCCAGGCTCATTTCCAAGGTATTGTCAATGACATCAGTTTTCACTAGTTCTCTTTGTAACTAGAGGCTTTGGCTCTGATTTGGAGCTAACTTAGAGGGCAGTAGGGAGTCCTATTTTTCTTCATTTTAAGAAATTTTGAAAGAAACTGGACTTGTTTTATATTGGCCACAAGTCTTTACCCTTGCCCTTAGCCCCTCAAGTGCTGCCCAGTTCTGGGGAGCCCCACTCGAGAGACAAGGGGAGCACCAGGCAGACGGCATGTATGCCTGAAGTCCCAAGGCAGCATCGGGCTGAACGGGTGGCCCCTGGGTTCCCGCGCCCTCCAGAGTGAGGCCGCTCGTGCATGGGCCGTTAAAGGAGCCTTCAGCCAGAGAAAGGGCTGGGCGGACGTCTCCTGCCGCCTGGTCTCTCTTTGTAATTTGATGATGATTCCATCCTAGCTCAAATACTGCAGTCTCCTGTGGCTGCCTCCCCATCTCGCTTTACATGAAGATGTTGGGATGTGAATACACGTTTCTTCAGGAAATATCACGGGATATTTGCCAGCCTGTCTTATCGTCTCAGAGGAAGTTGCTATTAATATAATCAGATGCAAGCAGTGCCTTTTCACTCAATGTGAGATGCCTTTTCTTGTGACTGTTAACTCAATCTTTCTTCAGATCTAAGGGCCTTAAAACGTGTGGCATTCAGGCACCTGTGTTCAGTAGAGCAGCCTTTACCAATGAAATGGAGGGATTTTCACGTTTGTGGCGCAGTCAGCAGGGCTGATGTTGATCCGTGTTTTTCCCGTGGCCCGGTACTGCAGAAGTGGACACTGCGCCGGGCTGGTAAGCCCTCCAAGCCTTCTGTCTAATTTGGCAGAAAAACACAGAACATAGACCAACAAAAGAATCCTCCTTTTTCCATAAAAATTCTTCCTCCCACCCTTCTTCCCCAAAAAGGGGACTTAATTTTTCAGCTGCACACAGTGATTCGGTGCTCACTCTTGCATTGAAACAGTTGCTGTCTGAACAGGCAGGAAACAGTTTTCTTTTAATTGCCTAAATCATTCGGAAGTGCTTCATGCCCTGCTTCTGTACAGCAGATGCTGTGCATTAATTGGCCTGCGTAGAAGTGACCCAGGGTTCCTTGCAGCGGGCCCAATTTTAGGCAGAGGGTTTAAATAGCTTATTTATTATTTTGTATAATCTGGCGTACATTGTGTGCTCCTGCACGTGTCGTATTTCATGGTCTGCAGTTTCTAATGTCATGTGGGTTTCAAAGCCTGTGTTTCTCTGGTAATGTACTAGCAGCAGGTAAGCTCAAAATACCATCCATCAGGAGCTAATTTTTTATCCAGACACTGCAATGACTGATGAACCTGTCTTTTGTGTGAATGTTTAGCACAGTGGAAAGCCATATGCCACTGGCACCGCTTCCTCTGCATTCCTTACAGTTGCTAGAGAGTGGGCTTCCTGGGGGGCGGGGGACTCGATGCTGTACGTCCCCTGGCCTCTATTTCCACGATAACGCGTTTGAAACAGCCCTGGGCTTGGGCAACAAAAAGAGGATGAGGCTGTCTTAAAGGAGACCTGACTCCCTCGTCATTTTCTTTATCAGAAATACGACTGCACACTCTTAATAGGGAACCTTGTTTTGTTACTCCCCGTCTGTTCCAAACAGACCTCAGCCCATTAGAAGGGCCTCCCTTGTGTGGGAGACCACAGCTGTTACTGTAAATCTCATCCACTCACTGTATCACCCCCATTTTGTGGCTCTGAAGGATGAAATTGAGAAATGGAATACTGTGCAGTCATCCCTTACATCTCCAATTTTAGGCCTTTGCCATCATTTTCATGCTTTTATTCCAAATCAAATGACATTAGTGAGCTACACCACCTTCTGATGGATATCTGGTATTGAGCACCGCTTTCAAGTCTGTGCTTGTGGGGGCTTCCTTTTATGTTTGGTGGTCTTTTTTCCCCCTTTCTCTTCTCTTTTTCTTCCTGCACTTTCTTTGAGCGTTCTTAGTGGTCATGGCAGTTTGCAGTTTGAATGATCCGCGTTGCCAAATGTGTCCCCGTCTTAGCATGTTTTCTGAGAAGGGGGCATGTGCGGGAGAAGGTTCTCTGTCTTTTAATCTTTGTGGAAGGAGTGAAGAGAACTTGCTAGAAGGATATTGGGGGCTTTAATCAGAAATAAGAAGTGGTTTAAGTCATTAGCACAACAAAGCATACTATAAGCTTGAAGATAAAAGTCTCTGGGGAAAGAGTCCTTTGAAAATAAATGGAACTTGAGAGATTTCCATATCATTTATAACTTCCCTTAATTACCCTTGGAAGACTTGCCGGTAAAACTGGAAAATTGGCAGCCTATATCCATTAGAGTCATTTTGCCGACCATGGCAAGCAGCTGGCTTTACGGGATTTGATTCCCATCACTCACAACTCATCATCAGCTGGAGGTGTCTGCAGCTCTTCAGCACAGAGCAATGCTGGCGACACTCGGGCCCCCGCGACAGGCGAAAATCTGCTGAGTAAATGGGCCGAGGTTTCTCTCAAGCCTTGTTTGGGGCAAGGGCGACTCCCGCTTAATGAGTGCCGCTCTGATAATCGGATGCGAATGTGAACCTTGACCTCGTGTCAAAGGAGAGGACGCAATAAGCTGGATGAAAGATACAGGATTGAGACCTCCAAACTTTACACCAATTAGACAGGGAGTGGGGAAATACATCAGGCCCACTAGGTTCATCAAAAAGACTTGTGAGGCTTGTGACCATTTTGTAAGCCCAACATTGGAGACATCCTGTCACAATCATTAAGTCTTTATCAGATGATTCACAAAACTGTTGGAGAAGTGTGCACACACATCCTGCAGGCACGGGCCCCGCACATGGGGGCGTCGGATAGACAGCATGTTGGAGGGCCCTCTCTGTGCACCCAATTATTGCTTGGCTTCCCAGGTACCCCGGGCCATCCGGAAGGTGTTGCTTCCATTGGGCCCACTGCCCAGCTCCCTGGTGTACCCTGCGGTGTGCGGCACATTCTGCAAGAGCTGGCACTGCTGGGAGCAGGGCTCCAAGTCCTAGGGTGAGAGCCCCTGCTCCCAAGAGCCGAGTGATAGCATTTTGCTATTGTTGGAAGGAGCCCAGCTCAATGCTCACCCATCCCTGGAGTACACCCTCGAGTGCCAGCCTCTTCCCACAGACTGGGGCAGGTGTAGTTTGTGTTTCCATTGCAATATTCTTTGACATTTGGTTTGTACCATATTTGGTTCTCCAGCTCGATTTTTTTCCAAAGGATGAAACAAGTTGAAATTCAGTTAAGTTCACGTGTGTGTGTGTGTGTGTGTGTGTGTGTGTTGGGGTAGAACATGATTCTGTTGAACAAGATGGATCTCACTATTTTGTAGGGCATCAAGGAAGTTTTTAAGCACCATCTCTTAGGGATGAATTAGTGGTAACAGTTTACAAAACAGATGGTGCAAAGTTAATAGAGAAGTGTGTTACTTAGTTTTTCATTTACAGCTAAATAATCTAGGCCGGGCACAGTGGCTTACATCTGTAACCCCAGCACTTTGGGAGGCCAACGTGGGCGGATCACTTGAGGTCAGGAGTTTGAGACCAGCCTGGCCAAAGTGGTGATACCCTATCTGTACTAAAAATACAAAAATTAGCTGGGTGTGGTGGTGCATGCCTATAATCCCAGCTACTCAGGAGGCTGAGGCAGGAGAATCGCTTGAACCTGGGAGGTGGAGGTTGCAGTGAGCTGAGATCGTGCCGCTGCACTCCAGCCTGGGCAACAGACCGAGATTCTGTCTCTAAAACAGATGATAGATTAGATAGAGCTAAATAATCTAAGTAGACTAGTAGGCACCATGAGAGGAGCTAGGGAGGGAAACCGGAGTGAAAGGTGGATGGAGCAGGGAGGATCTAATTCTATGATTCAGTGCTGTGCTTGGATGGGGCAGAAGGTGGGATCGCTTCAGTGGGGACACGCTTTCTCTGAAGTCCTTCGAATTGAATTGCCGGACTCGCACAGTCAGACGGAGGGACTGTTTGAATTTCAGGCCTCCCCACTTCTCCTGATTGTCTCAGGCTAAATCCAAGGTTTTGTTCCGATGAACAATCGGGGACCCAGCACCTGGGGTTAGCTTTGCGTTACCTCTTTGCAAACTGCCCACATTAGAAGCACAGAGCCCGTCAGAAAGATGGGCAGTGGCAGCCGCCGCAGAGCCCCTTAAGCTCCTGTCCACCACCCGCGTGCTCCCAGCCTGGCGGAGCCCAGAATAGAGCTAGAGCGGGGTCAATTGGCCTTTGCCGCTGGCGTGACCTTTGGAAATCCCCAGGCTGCATTTCTTCTTCATATTTGCAGTTTAGTTGCTAACTCGCTCACTTGAAGATCCTGTAAAACAGAAGCAGGAGCTGTCTGCCGGCCTGGCCCGCAGATTCTGAGCAATGGGATGGGAGGGCACGAGTGGCAGAAGGGCACACCTGCTGGCAGAGAGGGCAGGGGCTGTGCCACCCATGTGAAGCCAGTGTGCATGGCGGGGGGACGGGGCTGTGGCCAGTCCTGGGCCCTCAGATGCCTGCAGAGGAAGGGCTAGGTGGGTGTGTGGGAGGCCGGCATGCAGTCTCTAGGGAGCTCCTCCACCTGGAGAGAGCACAGTGCCCAGAGCGGGAGGGTGCAGTCCTCACTTTTGGATGGCATTTCTACCATGTTCTGTTGAGTCTCGGATCCATTTCCCAGAGAGCCCCTAGTCCTGTTGCCTGAGTGCTCAGTCCTGGGTCAGAGTCGATCGCGGTGAGTCCAGCTTCTAAGAGGACACAGCCAAGCTTCCAGGGTCCCCTGTGTGGAGCTGGCTGGCAGGTGCACTGCAGTGAACCGGACTTGCTCCTGGCTTCCCTGGTCTCTGCCTGCCTTTGAAGAGAGAAAAAAGGCTCTAAAATGCCGACTGGAGGGAGCGACTGTTCTGACCCCCGTGAGGGGGGCCTCTGCATTGTCTTTGCACTGCCCCTCCTGTCCCCTGCAAACAGCCCTCGAGGCCGGCTCTTCGCTCTCCCTGGAATGCAGATGCCAGGTGAAAATGAATCAAAAAGGGCAGCGCAGGCAGTGCTTCCAGGCCCGGCTCCTCAGCGCGGTGTCTCTCCTCCATGCCAGCACCGAAGCCTTGGCATCGTCTCTCCCTATATTTCTGTGCCAGGAAAAAGCAGCCCACCACCTGAACAGCAGAGGAAAAGAGTACATCGAGCTCAGGCGCTCCAGAGTGCCAGCAAGACAGCTTGCGCCACACGGGGGGCCCAGAGGGGAATTGGAGATCATCTGGGGATTTCAGGAAAGAACATTCTCTAGGCGCTTCTGTGGCATTGGACGAATATGGCCACAGTGGTGTGAAGGGCCAGGAGCCCCATGCGAGAACACCTACCTATACCACATAGCCATTGCCCTAGGAACTTGGACTTGCCCGTTTCAAAGACTGGGAGGCCCTTTTTCACAAAAGCAGAAGAAAAACCTGGCAGGCTCAGGATGCTGACCCATCTAGGCAGAGCGGAGTGAGTGCACAGCATGGTTTTCAGCTGCAGCTAACTCCTGCAGGGAAGCCTCAGGCTTAACCCCAGTGGGCTTACACCCAGCTCAGCCTGGCTTCCCCGCAGAATGAAAGGCAAGCTCTGAACGCAGTCTGAGCAAGGGCCCGTGGGCGCTTCCAGTCTCCGAGCGTGGAGTGCGTATAGCTCTGGAAGTCATTCCCGTGTCGGGCGGGGCTTTCCGGAAGCTGCCTTGTGCCTCGTTGTGGGTACTCGCTGTGTCTTGCAGGGGATGGGACCAGTGGTCCTCATGGCGCCAGGCCTGAGCTGTTCCCAGCTCCCCAGAACTGTAGACAGAAATGTGTATATTTGGTGGGGCTTTTTTCTTTCCTTTTTTTTGTTTTTTTTTGGGTAACAGCTATACTGAGATGTAATTCACATACAATTTAGCCCTTTAAAATGTACAATTCAGGGGTTTCAGTCAATTCAGACTTCTGTAGCTGTCACCACAATCAATTTTGGAACATTTTTTATCACTCTCAAAAGAAACCCTGTACCCTTCAGCAGTGACTCCCCTTCCCTCTTCAACCCTGGGCAGCCTCGAGTCTGTCTGTCAAGATTTGCCTATTCTGGACATTTCAGGTAAGTGGAAAACATTCCCATTTCCCAGCGCCTCTGTTAGTGGCAGAGCCAGGCTCAGAGATCCCCAGGGTAGGCCCCACAGCCAGGGTCCCCAGTTCTCCAGGGCCAGGGATTTTTTTTTCCAACAAGGACTTTATGAGAGAGAGAATGGTGTTTCTTTACTGTTCCTAAAGATGAGCTTGGAATAGGAAACTAATTAGAGATGTTGCTGCTGTTCATAGGCACATATTTTGGGGCATTTGACAAAGAATTTCTTAATGGCTTCATTCCTAAGCGTTATTGCAAAATTAGAATGCTTTTAAAACTTTTGCCCTTTTTTTGTTTCCAGGTAGCAGAAGGTCAAGAAATTTGTGTGATTGAAGCCATGAAAATGCAGAATAGTATGACAGCTGGGAAAACTGGCACGGTAAGTCCCCAAGTGTCCGCATCAGCCCAGGCTGGCCTTGTGATGGAGGAACACCCACCTTTGAATCATGGGTGGTCGCTTCTACAGAGGACATTAGGATTGGGAGCTTTTGCCATTCTGCCCTGATGCGTCCCTGCCTCGTGGAGAGCGTGCCTTCCAAAAAAGTCTGTGCATTATGTTCAGGTAGTCAGAGAACAATTGTTCTTCACCTTAATGTCTTTCAAATTAAGGGGTCTTTAATTTTTAATGTTTACATCTGTCTTGGAGGCAGTTAGTTATCTGAGACTTAGGTGACACAGCAGGAAACGGTTTTACAGATTGCAAAAATTAATGTAACTCTTCAAGACAATTTCTCTACAAAGAGAACAATTCAGTTGCAGATCAAGAGGAGCCGAAACCCCATGTACATGTGGGACTTAATTATTTAGGGAGAAAAAAAGAATATCTATTAGTACTGAAATTCATTAATAGTGAAACTCAAGTGTATTTTTTTTTCTTGAAGAAAACAGAAAAGTCCTTTTAAGCAATAACTTCATTATTCTTCCTGTGACTAAAAAGACTAAAAAAGATGCCATTAGTGGGTAAATGATCCCTTTCTGAGGGCCGTTTTGGTTTGGAAGTGTCTGCACTTGATTGGACCATGATTGGAAGCGCAAGGCTGGCCGTGTTTTGCATGTGGCCATGCCTTGGGGACATCAGGTGCAGAGAGATCCGTCAGTTCCTAACCAGGTTTGCATCAGAGAGACACACTCTGTCTCATGCTCTGTCACTGCAGAAGGCAGTGAAACGGATTCTCGGAGAAGGGGCGGCGGGGATGTCATGCCTGGTCCCGGCTGGGAGAACAGAGGCCCAGGTGGATGCCAGGGGCTCCTGAGCCCAGCCAGACGGTCTGGAGGGGTGTGGACAGCTGCCCCACGTTGGTGGGGTATGGAGAGTAGAATGGCATGATTTGGTGTTTTAAGGAATTCTTTCTAAATTACTTTTTTTTAAAAGTGAACAAGAAAATGTTGGTTTCTGTTCGTATAAAAATTTGTATCCGTTCTTTGGGATTTAACATTTGTGCTGCCCTAGCGTCATGACATCCATCCGTGATGAGAACTTGGCCTAGTTGTGGGGGACCGAGAACGTGTGTCCGCCGCATGCCAAGGGCCCTGTGCTGCGGGTCTGAGGTGCTAATGCAGAAATGAACTTGGCCTCAGTTCCCTGAAGGGGTGTGGCGCCATGCGTTAGTGGGTTTCCTGTCCTCGTGGCCTGGGTCTCCCTCGGCCCTCCTGGTTGGAGCCTTCTTGTGCATTCTGTTCACCTCTCCCCATCCCCAGGCCTCTCAGTTCCAACCCAGCTCGGAAGAGCAGAAGTGGCCCGAAGCCCCTGTGCAAAGTAGCAGGCCCTGGTTCCTACCTGTGAGGCCACTTTTCCTCCCAGAGAAAAAGTTCACAAAGGAAACAGATTCTCTACTCTGGTCATCACAGCATCACTAACACTGCGTCCTCTAGTAGGGCTGTTAAATGGAGGCAGGAGCATCATGGAAAGCAGCCTCTTCAGTCCAAGTAGCGTCTGCAGTGGCCGATTTAGTTCTAACCCATTGTTCATTTTCAGGCCCAAGCAAGAGCCTCCAAGAAGTCAAATGACTGTCTCTTCCCCACCTTAACCCCCTCCTTGCTAATTTTAAGTCAGAATACAAATTTGGGAAAGCAAAACTTGATAAAGATTGACCGAATCCGGTAGGACAAAAAGGCACAGTTCCACACACCCATGGTGCCAGAAAGGATGACCGCACAGCCCCACCTGCCAAGGACTCCATTTCCCTTCAGATGGAAGGTGCTGCCCAGGCTAGGGAGGTCCTCCTCTTACTCCGCAGTTGATCTGACTGTTGTGTGTTTTGTTCCTTTTTTTCTTTTACACTAAATGTTCCATTAATTCTCAGAGAACATTTCCACAATCTAAAACCACAGAGAGGGAGGCTGGGGGTTAGAACTCACCGGGCAGTGAAGAGCCCACCTAGACCCAAGGGTGCCCAGCGCGAGGAGCCAGAGTGCACAAGTGCCCCGGAGAGCAGCCCTCAGACCAGCCACTGTGAGGGTGCCGAGGACAGAGGAGACGGGAGGGGTGAGCCACAGCCACCATGGCGCCTCCCTGTTCACCAGGGTCCCTTAGCTGGGCTCCGGTGGGGTGGCGTGTGCCTGTGCTGCTGGGCCTGCAGGACTGTGCATTTCTAGAAATGGATTAGGAGCCTGCTGCCTCCTGGTTCTGGTTACTAATTCTTACTCTCCCCTCTCCCTGCATTTTTTAAAATTCAAGGTGAAATCTGTGCACTGTCAAGCTGGAGACACAGTTGGAGAAGGGGATCTGCTCGTGGAGCTGGAATGAAGGATTTATATCCTTTCGGTCATCACCCAATTTAATTAGCCATTTGTGTGATGCTTTCACACACAATTGATTCAAGCATTTTACAGGAGCACCCCTGTGCAGCTACGTTTACGTCGTCATTTATTCCAGAGTCAAGTCCAATATTCTGCCAAAAAATCACCAATGGAAATTTTCACTGATATAAATACTTGTACATATGATTTGTACTTCTGTGAGATTTCCTAGTATCAAAATTAAATCAATCAAACTGAGCATTTGTCTAAATATTAGTTTGCCCTTTCTTTGAAGACAGTGTACACATAGGCAACAGCCTCTGCCAGTAGACTACCAGCATTTCTTTGTGATCCTTTTAAAAGATTGACATAAATGTCAGTTATTTGCCTTGCTTTATTAAATTAGCACTTGCCATTTTTTCATCTGATTGCCTTACTTCTTCTGGAAGTGAGGCCCTCACTCCTGGTGCTGATTTTCCTAACTTCCTAAGGACCAGAGACTGCAAATGCAGATTTTGGCGATCCTTTTCCTGCTGTGTCTCTGTGGGTGTAGTGTTGATGGCTGACCCCCTGGAGGTCACCTTCCTGGAGGTCACCTTGAAGCTTCCATGTTGGCCGGGGGTGCTGTCTGCACTATTTTGAGGATGAGCATGCTGCCTGGTCCCTTCCCCGTTGCACAAGCTAGGTTAGTCGCAGGGAGCTTGGGCTGCGTCACCCACCCCGTCAAGCACAGGGCTGCCACGAACTCATCAGCTGAGACCCCTCCTAGCCTTTTTGTGTTTTTTTGTGAAGCAAGTTTCCAATTAAGCAAAAGAAGCTAAAAATAATGATCATGTTTTTGTGCCAGATGCAGTTAGCAATCACAGTCTACCATTAAGTTGAAGAGTAAGTGAGCTCTCCCAACAGAGAAAGAGGTTACTAAGGATCACAGCAGCTGCATTTTCATTTCGTTCTGAAATTCTTGGAATACATTTCAGACTTTGCTGGGAAGCAGAAGCAAAGAGCCGTGCATCGAGTTGAATCGATGCTGACAATTATCAGATGGAGGTGGGTAGTAATTGGTACTTCGTGCCTTGCTAAAATTATTTTAAGTGCTGTTTGTATTTGGAAGCTAAGCTTCTGTCAGGCCTGAAGAACAAATTACTAATGTGTTGGCTCTTCTCTGAAAGGACCACCCCAAAATGCTCTCCCTTCGGGGGGCAGGGACCGGGCCTGACTGCTGAGATCTGGGCTGAGATAAACTTGCACTTGAAGTCTGGGCACTCAGCTGTGTCTACCGGCAAGTGGGTGTTCATTATTTTGCTAGATCAGAATGTAGAGAACCTTCTACCAAATAAATATACCAAAGAAGTGGTGGTCAAACACAGTACCAACACTTATATATTTGATTTCCCAAAACATCAACTTCAAATTTAAATAATCTTTAATATCTGCTGTGAAGCTTGATCTGAAAATTATGAAGAATGGTGCTGTACACACTCTGATATACAGCATGCTTGCCCTGTGGACCTTCTTTACAAATTCTACCCAGCTGTGTAAAATCAGCTTTCTCAGGGTCCACAGGCCAGAATCAGTATAATAGGGCTGCTAAAATCTGGCTGCAACACCAATTTTTTTTTTTTTTTTTTGAGACGGAGTCTCGCTGTCACCCAGGCTGGAGTACAGTGGCCGGATCTCAGCTCACTGCAAGCTCCGCCTCCCGGGTTCACGCCATTCTCCTGCCTCAGCCTCCCGAGTAGCTGGGACTACAGGCACCGGCCACCACGCCCGGCTAGTTTTTTTGTATTTTTTAGTAGAGACGGGGTTTCACCGTGTTAGCCAGGATGGATGGTCTCGATCTCCTGACCTCGTGATCCGCCCGTCTCGGCCTCCCAAAGTGCTGGGATTACAGGCTTGAGCCACCGCGCCCGGCCCAACACCAATTCTTTACATTGATCCTAAATATTATCTTGAGCTCAAAGCTGAGCAAACAGCAAAAAACACGAGGAGGAAGAAGAGCAGAAGAATTAGGCATAACACGAGTTCTCTAAATGTCATTGAAGGGTATTAAAATTCTGAATTTTTCTTACCAGGTGGAAAGACACACAAATACCTTGCTATTTGTGTGTCAACATTACTTGTAAAATCAGCTGCCACTGAAAGATTGGTTCCTTTTCCCGCCGATTCGTTGGAAAAGGCCCTGTTCTGCTTCCGCCTTCACCCAGCATGGGCTGGGCACATCTTGGAGCCCCAGGGCTCTCAGACATAGGCCCACCCTGCCTGCCCCCCTTATCTGTTCTCCCGGGGGTTGTAGCGCAGCCCATGCGGCCCCTCGGAGTCGTAGCTGTCGTGGTGCGGGAGCTGGGCCCACTCCGGGGGGAAGGTGGCCCTGCTGTACACGAAGCACTGCACCGTGGTGGGCACCGGTGGCTCCTCCGCACCCGGGGCCCCATCCTCCAGCAGTTGTACCCGCAACGCCGTGCGCTGGTACAGGGCCGGGCAACTCTCGAAGTCGTCCAGGAAGCTCAGCATCTGCTCATCTACCGCGTAGACCTCACCCTCCACGCGGCGCCCTGAGCCAGGCAGGTGCAGCAGCCACGGGATGTTGTGCTCCCCGGCGATCACCAGCGGGTAGGGGTCTACCGTGCGGCCGCGCGCCCGAAAGGCTGCGGAGCCATGGGCGCTGTCCCGCAGGACCCGGTGGTTGGGCTGACCCCGCTTCAACGTGCCGTACAGGAAGACGAGGGCCATCTGGGCAGAGCTGCGGGGAGAGGGGAAGCCACATGTCAGCACCTGGGACCCCGGCTCCCGCCCTGGGACCCCGGCTCCCGCCCAGAGAGCCTGCACTGGGGCCGCTCCCCTCTGCCGGTCACGGCGCGTACCACTTGAATGCGCCTGGCTGTGCTCAGATAAGGCGTTCCTTTCCGACGCAGATGAGAATGGCCTCCAGTGTTCACACATCATGAGATATTTTGACTTTTGGCCATTTAAACATGTCAAAGCCATTCCTAGCTTCTGGGCTGTTCACAAACGGGCACCAGGTCGGGTCTAACCTGTGGACATGGTGTCGTTTGCCAATCCCTAGGCTAGAGAA
The DNA here is from genome assembly GCF_000951035.1 of Colobus angolensis palliatus. Taxonomy (NCBI): domain Eukaryota; kingdom Metazoa; phylum Chordata; class Mammalia; order Primates; family Cercopithecidae; genus Colobus; species Colobus angolensis. Next base: position 11,105,429 of record NW_012114252.1, read on the forward strand.
AGGGGCACACATTGGCGACTTCCTTGATGTGTCTGTAGCAGACAGGACACCTGCGTTCTAGGCAGGAGGACCGCGCCCTCTGCCCTCCCTGCGCCACCTGGATGGACTGATGCTCCTCAGCCCTGCAGCGGCAACCCTGCCTCGCCTGTACAGGCCACCCTTCTCCCAGGAACACAGTCCTGACCTGCTGACTGCAGCAGCCTCCCCAACTCCCTGAGGGCACCAGCCTCCACCCCTCCCAACCCCTACCCCCATCGTAGCAGCTCAAGGCCAGAAGACGCCCTGTCCAGGTCCTAGCACGGCCCTCCCAGACACACCCTGTCCAGGTGAGCAACTACCCCTGTTCTTGAGCCCAGCACAGCCCCTACCTCACTGTTCTCAGCCCTTGTGCGGTGGGCGCGGAAGTTGCGGAGGTTCGAGGCAAGGCCGCCGCCCTCTAGAGCTGCTGTTCTGGGAAAAGGCACTCCTTTCATTAGGACAGTCTGTCAAACCTGTCTCAACAGCCTGCCCTGCTACCTGAGCTCTGCAGAACTGCCATTTTCTTGAGCAATTTTCAATGTTTCTTAAAGGACTTTGAAAATTGCCAATAACTATTAAAATTAGAAATAAGCCAAAAAAATACATACACTTTTGTAACCACCTGTTATCCAGCTGCAGTGAAAACCCAGGTTTCAGCACTGAGTTCCCACTCGGGTGCTGGCAGCGTGACCCAGCGGAGCTCCAGCACCTACACCTTCTGCTGTTTCCCTTTCCAAGGTCTTAGAGGGCAGTGGTGCTTCATGGGACTCCCCGCAGAGATCTTGGCTCCAGTGTGAAGGTAAATATTTACCACTTGCCTGGGTCTGGGCTACAGACTGTTACATAAGGACAGAAGTGATTTGCGTGAAAATGTCTCAAACAAAAATGGAAATGAACATTACAGGGGTGGCGGCTGCTCTTCCCGGCCCCTTGCTCCGGTGCACTGTGTGCCCCTGCCATGAAGTGTCAGCCTGTGCGGGGACTCCTTGAGATGGGCTTTGCAGACGGGATTGCAGGTGCAGGAAAACAAGAAATGCAGCTGTCCAGATACCAGCAGTGGCTCGTGACCCGCCAGAAATGGCCCCGGACACTGGCATTTGCCACCAATTGTGGACAAGTGGACCCTGAAGAAGTCACACTGAACTCATGGGACTTGTTTTCTTCTCAGCAAACAAGAGCTGCTCTGGGGGGCTCTAGGCCTTGTTTTGCTCAAGAGGCATGTCTGCTGCCTCTTGGTTCTGTCACCAGCCTGTGCGACATCAGTGTTCCCCAGGTTTCAGGCACATTGCCCTAGGAAAGGTGTGGTCGTGGGAAAAACACGAGGCTAGCCAGATATGTGTGCCCTGTGGGCCTGGCCATGTGACAGTCCTGGGACACCCTAGCCAGGGGTGGGGACACAGATTAGACCTGGGGACATGCTGGGATAGGAAAGTTGAGATGAATTAAGGAGAGCCTGGGGTAAGACGGTGCTGAGGGAAGAGAAGAGGCAAGTGCTCAGGCCTGAAATTGCCAAGACTCAGCTGCTGGGGAAACTGAGCGGGGGTGTACGAGAAAATGACAAAAGGCACCGGCTGAGAGCAGAGGTGGTGTCTGGAGAGGGCACTGGATGGAAGCGACTGCCATCCCAAAACACGAGCACCTGGGGGGCCATGATGGTCTGGATCCCGCTGTGCAGCTGCCTTGGGGACTCAGCAGTTGGAAGGACTCACATCCCTCCCCTCACCTACATCCCAGCAGCCCCCAGCGAGACTCATCAGCATTTCCCTGCCACGTCTCCCACCCTGCTCTCCTCCCCCAATGCCTGCCTGCACCCCCATCGTCTTTGTTCCCCTGGGGTCTGTCCCCAGTGCACCACCCAGAGGGTCCTTGTTAATCTCCTGCTGCAGACTCAACTCTCCCACCTCAACTCCTGCACCCTCTCCCCCCTCATCCAGGTAGCTCCTGCCCCTGCCAGCGCCTGACCTGGAGAGGGGCAGGAGTAGTAGGCAGGGCCTACTTAGTCTGTTGCATCACTCTGTCTGGTTGTCGTTATAACACACGTTCTCTAAATCACTGGTCTTGTTTGTTGCTAGAACGTGAAGAGCCAGAAGGGAACTTGGAACCATTCAGTCCAGTGCCTGCAGGTGAGGAAGCCGAGTCCCAGGCTCGTGGCGATCTAGGACCAGCCAGCCCGGCAGGGCCGTAGGCACACTGCAGACCAGCTCTCCACAGCCAGTGCCTGTCTGGCTTTCCCTGATCCAGTTTTTCAAAATGGCATGTGTCCATGTCAATAGATCGCTTTGTAAGAAAAATGAAGTTTCTTACCCCTTTCCACTCCCTAGAGGCAACACTTTTAAGGCTTTTAACTGTTGTGTTCGGCACTTATCTCCGTATTGTTACTTACACTGCTACTTCTTGATGTCTTAAATCATATCTTGCTTTTCTGCTCAAAAAGTGGGTGAGCATAGTGGTTCTAAAGCACAGACTTTAACTGTGTGACTTTAGGCAGATCATATAACCTCTCTGTGCCTCAGCTTCCTCAACTGTAAACTGAAGTCACAGTAGCAGCCTGCCTCGGCGACTGCAGTGGGTTACCAGCACACATGGTCCTGTGTGGTCTGTTGACATGTAGCGTGTGCTGCTGCTGCCATCACTGTAGAAGCCTGACCTTTGGCTCTCCTACCACATCCCGCCATCCTCCCAACAGACTCAGCACAGTTTTGGGCCAGACCCAGATCTATTTTGGCATCAGAACCATGCAAACATGGCTCTCGGATAAGACACAGAGTGTACTTGGATTACATTTCCTTTCTTAAGACAACTTTTTGTTTTTCTTGAAATTCAAAATTGCCTCAAATTTGGTTTTTTGTTTTGCATTTTGCTTAGGTTTCTAGGATTGTAATTCAGCCTCACATTTTCTGAGAGCATGGTCAGAACCTGGGTCCTGACCATCTGCGGGAAGGTCCTCCTCCCTGCCCAGTGCTAGTCTGGGCTCTCTGTCGCTGCCATCCAGGCCACCCTCATTCCTGTCCCATCCTCACGCTGGGCTGACGGCCGCATTTTGCTGAAGTGTATTCCCTCCCACTTTTGGTTAATAACATGGCTGGGTAGAGGATTCTAGAAATCATTTCCCTCAGAACTTTAAAGACATTTCTTCATTGTCTTCTAACTTTCCGAGTTCTTGCAGAAGAGAAGTCAGTGTGCTGTGATCCAGGTCCCGTGTGTGACTCGAGCTCTTCCCTGGAGGCTCTTAGAATTTTCTGATGATGTAGACTCTGTTTTCATTGATTGTGCTGGAATTTCCATCTGAATGCTCCTTATCCTGGATTGCGGGGCATTTTCTTCCCCCTCCTTCCTCTTTGTTCTCTTTGTGGCTCCCCCAATATTCCCGCCCGCGGTGGAGGTCCTGACTTCAGCCTCCAGTGCTCTTATATTTTCTCCTTTCCTCCAGGTCTTTATATTCTGCTTTATCTTGCATTTCTTCTATTAACATTTTTTTGCCGTCATATTTATTTCCTATATATATTTTTTCAACTTCTTGTTCATTCACAGACTCAATACTTTTTTTTTTTTTACGCTTTCTTCCTTCCCTTCACTGCCTCCATTTCTCCCAACTCCCTCTTTTCTCTGTTTTGGTGTCTGTGTTTCAAGAGATTTTCTTCACATGTGATCTTGGCTGGAAAAGCTGAGCCACTCTTAGGAAGTGAGGTTGAGCTCTGTAAAGTGGCAGGCCTCCCACGGGGCTCTGGGGAGAGGCGCTGGGAGCTCTGCAGGCTTTCCCTCAATGCTCGTTTTCAGGGTGCCACCTCCCCACCACGGAGGTGTTCTTGTCAAGCTCTCCAGAAAGGAACCCACCGTCCTCTGCCAGGTGTGAGGGAGGCAGTGGCATCTCCTGACCTTGTGCACACTCCCAGCCTTTGCCTGTCTTGGCCTGTCGTTGCCTCTGTGGCCTGCAGTTCGGTTCTGGACTCCTCCAGCGTTGCAGACACACCTCAGCTGACTGCTTGTCAGCCTCTCACTGTGCAGGAGCTTAAGTTTTGGGTGTCTCCAGGCTAAGTCGGCTGTCACTCACTTCTATTTTCCATCTTCCAGCAGCATGTCGCCCGCTTTCCTCTGCTGTCCTTGTGGGCCGTTTGAGTAGCATTTAGGAGGAAGCTGGACACAGAGCCTGTCCTCCCTGTTTTCTTTCTTGCTGTGCTATCAGCCCTAGCCCCTTCCTCTGTGCGAGACTTGACGTGAGCCAGAAAGGAAGTGACAAGACAGGCCAGGCGCGGTGGCTCACGCTTGTAATCCCAGCACTTTGGGAGGCCGAGATGGGTGGATCACGAGGTCAGAAGATCGAGACCATCCTGGCTAACACAGTGAAACCCTGTCTCTACTAAAACTACAAAAAAATTAGCCGGGCGGGGTGGCGGGCACCTGTAGTCCCAGCTACTCGGGAGCCTGAGGCAGGAGAATGGCGTGAACCTGGGAGGCAGAGCTTGCAGTGAGCTGAGATCACGCCACTGTACTCCAGCCTGGGGGACAGAGCAAGACTCCGTCTCAAAAAAACAAAAAACAAAACAAAAAAGGAGGTGACAAGACAAACTGCTTGCTTAGAAGGATGGGAAGGAGGTTTCCTTCAGGTATAGGAGACTCAAGGGTATGTCAGGTCCCCGTGAAGAAGCCAGGAAAGTAGCAATTGTGGCACCAGAGTGAGAGCTGGGTAGGGCGGATGGCTGGTGACAGCTGACGGAGCCAGGCAGCGGAGAGGCAGAGAAAGGACTTGCTCTTCCTGCTGCTGAGACTAGAGGAAGGAAAGACAAGGCAGCACTCGCAGGAAAAGGAAAGCCTAACACAGCCATGCAGGGACGCCCTGTGCTAAGCGCTGGGCATGCAGTGAGACTCCATGAAGCCACAGTGGCATTGAGGGGAGACAGAAGACAAACTTGTCAAAGGGCACCTTGTGGGAGACAGCTGCACAGCACAGGCGCTCTCCCTCAGTAAGAGGGGGCAGCACCGTCCACTCGGGCAGGGAGACTGCCGCCAGGCTCAGAACTTGCAAAATGGAAAGAAGTGAGACCAGTGCTATGGAAGAAGCACTGACTTTGGAATAGAGTTGTAAGATGCCAGGACAGAGCAGGTACTCGACATGCAATGGTCATTGTTTTCACTATTCCAGGGATTTAACTGCAAAGGAAGAAAAATATTTCATCCAAGAGTGGATGAGCAGGCTTAGGAGAGAGGTAGGAGGAGAAGAGTGTCTTGGAGGATAGTGTTTCTGAAGAGGGCTAATCCCCAGCAAGGACTTCTGGGACCTTGCTTACAGCACGGCCGAGGTTACCTGGGTGTACTGGGCCCTGCACTAAGTAGCTTGTGTCATCTCAGTTTATTTAATGCTCTCAACTCTATAAAGTAGGTGGTATTATCTTCATTCAACAGATGAAGAAACTAAGATGAGGGCTCTGGCCCGGAGCTGGTGAGAGGCCGCAGCAGGAACTGAACCTGGGCCTGCTGGACTCCAAGAGCCTTTCTGGCTCTGTCACTTGCACTGACCCCAAGGCCCAAGGGAGGTGACCCTGTCAAGTATGGTGTAGGACTCAGGCTCTGCAATGGCAGAGACAATGGCAGAGATGGTTTGCAAAGGACCCTACACTTCCCTATGCTTTTGTTCCCTACTTGTTTTAAATTTTATCTGATAAACCAAATCCTTCTCTGTATTTCCTCTTTTTTAATTTGTCCATGGAGTTTTAAAAATTGTGATAAAATATACATAAAATTTATCATAACTATTTTTAAGTGTTCAGTTCAGTAGTGTTAAGTATATTTGAGTCGTGAAAAAGGTCTCCAGCACCTTTCCGTCTTGCGAAACTGAAACTTTGTACCCATTAAACAGTAACCATGGAAAGCAAAACCGCAGATGAGGAGGAATTCCTGTTCCATGCTATTTTGATTACTGTAACTTTACGGTAAGTTTTGAAGTCAGGAAGTATGAGACCTGTAACACTGTTCTTTTTCAGGATCACACTGTCTATTTAAGGTCCTTTGATATTTCCATATAAATTTTTGGATTGGGTTTTCCTCTTTCTGCATTAAAGGATTGCATTAATCTGTAGATCACTTTAGGTAGTATTGACATCTTAACAATATTGTCTTCCAATCCATGAATATGGGATGTCTTTCCATTTATATGTGTCCTCTTTAATTGCTTTCAGAAATGTGTTGTACTTTGCAGTGCACACATCTTGCCTGCTTGGTTAAGTTTATTCCTAAGTATTTTATTATTTTTGATGCTATTGTAAATGGAATAGTTTGTCTTTTCAGATTGCTTACTAAGTATATAAAAATGCAATAATTATTTGCATGAATTTTGTCTCCTGCAACTTTGCTGAATTTGCTTATTAGTTCTAAAAGTTTTAAGATGGAATTTTTACGTTTTCTATACAGGACTATATTGTTTACAAACGGAGTTAATTTTACTTCTTACCTCCGATTTGGATGCCTTTTAAATTTTTTTCTTGCCTGATTGCTCCAGCTAGGACTCCCAGGACTATGTTCAACAGAAGTGATGAAAGCAGCATCCTTTTCTTGTTCCTGATCTTAGAAGAAAAGCTTTCATTCTGGCATCACTGAGTATCATGTCAGCTGTGGGCTTGTCCTATACTGCCTTTATGAGGTTGAGGTAATTTCCTTCTGTTCCTTTGTTGAGTGGTTTTAATCATGAAGTTGTGTTGAATCTTGTCAAATGCTTTTTCTGTATCAGTTGAAGTGACTGTGTGTTTTCCTTCATGCTGTTAATGTGGTGTATTACACTGACTGATTTTCTTATATTGAAACATCCTTGCATTCCAGGAATAAATCCCACTTGGCCTTTGCATATAATCCTTTCAATGTGTTGTTGAACTCTGTTTGCTAGTGTGTTGTTTAGGATTTTGGCATCAATCATCAAGAATATTAGTCTGTAGTTCTCTTTCTTGGAGTGTCTTTGGCCTTAGTATCAGGTTAATGCTCAACACTGAAATGTTCCCTCTTTTTCATTCTTTAGAGGAGTTTCAGGAGGACTGGTGTGAATTCTGTAAATGTTTGGTAGAATTTACCAGTGAAGCCATCTGGTCCTGGGCTTTTCTTTTTGGGGAAATTTTTGAGTGCTGCTTCAGTCTCTTTACTAGTTGTAGGTCTGTAGAGTCTTGGTAGGTTGTGTCAGGAATTTGTCCATTTCATCTAGGTTAGACAATTTGTTGGCATAATTGTCCACAATATTCTCTTGGTCTTTTTATTTCTACAAGATGTGTTGTTCTGTAGGACACAATGTTTTCTCACCCGTTTCTGGTTTTAGTTATTTAGCTGTTTTCTCTTTTTATTTAAGTTAAAAGTCTGTCAATTTTGTTAGTCTTTTCAAACAGCCAACTCTTAGTTTAACTGATTTTCTCTGTTGTCTAAAATTCTCTCTTTTGTTTATCTCTGCTCTAATCATTACTGTTTCTTTCCTTCTGCTAGCTTCGGGTTTTGTTTGTTGTTTTTTGAGCTTCTCATCTCCTTGTACTCTTGTTTCTTGTCTCATATTCAGCCCATCTCCAAGGGCTGCTGTGAGGATCACAACCAACAGGACACATGAAAAGTCTATGACACTGGCCAGATGCCTCTCAGAACCACAGCAGAACATGCCTGTGATTCATTCTGGCTGGGAGAATGTCGGGCTCCTCTTTGGGTGCACCAGGCCCCTGGGCCAGGCTGGGAGGGGTGACACTGCCACTGCAGAAGGGGATGCCACCTTCTGAGAGCCACGTTACTGTGTCTCCAACCCTGCCCCCTCTCACCATGCTAGTTTTTTTTTTTCCCCCATGGCACAGGGTTAGAGTCAGAGTTTTAGATAAAATGTAAGGGCTTGGTTTAACGAGTAATGGTTAGAAACGGCTGTAGGCGAGTCATCTGGGTTTTTCCAGATTAAAACAAATATTTCTCTTGGTCTCTACTTTAATGTGAAATAATTGCCCCCAAGTCAGCCCTGTTGCATCAGACACAGTGTGAGCCCAGCCCTTGCAGAGCCAGCATCAGGAAAGGCAACCTCAGAATTCTGTAGACGGGCATTTAGGGACAGAGTACATGGCAAGTATCAAACAATCCACTGTGCCACAACAGGCCTGACTTGAATTCCTGCCTGCACCCCTGAGCACTTTGGGACTTTGGGGAAGTGATTTCAAGTCCCTGAGCTTCCGTTTCCTCCTGTTTACCCCAAAGAGTTACCCTCCACTGACTGCCAACTGTGCCGGGCAGACATGAGCACCTGATGAATGTGGATTCCCTCTTTTCCTTGGCCCTTCCTTATCCTGCTCCCTCCTCAGGTCTCCACCTAACTCCATCGTTTATCAAGATCTTCTAGAAATACCTACTAGCTATAGTCTTCTCAATGAAGCCCCATAAAAAATAAAAATGAACACACTGTAAGTGGGAGCGGCATCAGGCCTATCGAGTAGTGGCTGTGGCCTTAATGATTTTCCAAAACCAAGAAAAATGCTTGGGAGGGTGACATTACATAGAAATGATGGTGATTAGGCCATAGAAGGTTAATTCCAACTCTGGAAAATCAGTTCAGTAACTGTTTTCTGCGGAAGATAAATAGCTTATTTCCGTAGAAGAAAACCAGGCAATAAAAGTTAACCTTCATTTCTAGGAAGTAATCCAGCCTGCTAGAATGACCAACTAAAATTTTCTACATTTTATATATTGAGTTCAATAGTATCCTTCATAATATAAAGTTAGAGAACACTCCTTATGCAACAGAAAAGAAAATAACCTGCATTTCTGGCTTCTGTCATAAGAAAAACTTCATTACCTTTCTGATTGTGTTTAGAACCACACACACAGATCCTAACAGGAAGAAACTTGTCCCCATGGGGACTGAGCCAGGATCAGAGTTAAGCACTGAAACAAGCAATTAATTCCCCTTAGAGGATTAAGGCACTCAGGTTCACTTTGAATCAGAAAAGCGAATGAAGAATAAAATGGTGTACAACCAAGAGGCTGCCGGTCCAGAGAACTGAAGAGCGACCCAGGGTGCACAAGAGAGGCAGAGCAGCCGCTGACCCATCAGCAAGGAGACGGTGGGGTTTGTTTCATGGGACGAGATCGTCCTTCATGACGCTGTGGAAATGTCGGGGAGAGCACGGTTTGTGCCCTAGGATGCTGGCCTTACAGTCCACAAAAGTAAATCTAAAAAGTGTGTTTCAGCCTGCCACGCCATCATCCCTCGTGCATGGATTTCCTTATAGCATCTTACCGTTAATACACAGAATCAAAGAAAGACATGCATGAGACATTAACGTCAGTTTGGAGAATTTTACTTTGGGGGTTCCTAGAGCCAATTCTGAGGGCACCGAACATCTCTGCAGATGTCGTTCCCTGATGCTGATGTGTTAAGGATGAGGGTGGCCTGCTGCAATGGTCAGGATTCAGGCATCTTCCATTCTGGAAATCCAAGAGGCCAAAGCTGAATCTGTGTCCCAAACCTAACTGGCCCGGACAATCGTGACATCCAGGGGACAGCACAGAGGTGGAACAGGCTCAGAGTCTCCAAAAGCTTTAGTTCAGCGAAATCTGGTTTCCCATTGCCAATATTTGAGAAAATAAGAATACTCATGAGCTGTCCATCTGGCTGGACGCTGCCTGAAATGCCTGTCACTTATTCAGCAGTTCTCCTTGAAGTGCAGTCCATCTATAGTTTCATATTTCACCACTAAAGCAAAACTTGAAAGTGATTACGAGTCCTTTGCATAACTGTTAGATTTTTTTCTTGCTTTTTTTTTTCTTAGCCACCTGGTGGTAAGAGTGTAAAAGGCAGAATTTAAGAGTTTATGATGATAGTTTACAAATCACAACCACCTCATATGCCTGGTACACATTTAAAAGCATGCATAGGCAGACCAGGTGAACCAAACAAGGAAAGGGCTAGTGTTTAACTCTTCTTAATTTACAAAAGGATCTTAAATAGACACCAGCTTCTTTTTGAGACCGAGTCTCGTTCTCTCGCCCAGGCTGGAGTGCAGTGATGCGATCTCGGCTCACTGCAAGCTCCGCCTCCTGGGTTCAAGCGATTCTCCTGCCTCAGCCTCCTGAGTAGCTGGGACTATAGATGCCCGCCACCACGCCTGGCTAATTTTTGTATTTTTAGTAGAGACACGGTTTCACCATATTGGCCAGGCTGGTCTTGAACTCTTGACCTTGTGATCCACCCACTTCAGCCTCCCAAAGTGCTGGGATTACAGGCATGAGCCACCACGCGCGGCCAACACCAGCTTCTAACATAAAAACCACCTTTATAAAAAGATGCCTCAAGAAAATATTCCTCTTAATATATATGAAAATTTCATGACAGGAGGAAATGTTAGTAAAATCTGTACATCGTCATGTCAAAGCATCTGTTTTCTCCACATGATAAATCAAGCCACTAACAATGCATACTGCCATTTGGCAAGTTCAGACTTTGTTAGAAAAAAGTAAAATGATTTGGACTTGCGTAGCATGAAGCTCAGGCCCCTGCCAGAGGGGCTCTGCCACGGGCCAGGGAGAAACAGTTTCAGAATCATCAACTCCTGGTCCAGAAGATGGCCTGGCAAAGAGCCCATCTCTGTCTTTACCTTTGCTGCATTAATTTGCTTTTGTCATTCAACATCTTGTGTCGAAATTGGCGCCAGCAGATCCTGGGCCCACCAGACTCACGAAGGGCATGGCGATCACGGCTGTACCCTGGTTTCAAGGACACCAACTGCTGCCCTACTCCGTCTGTGACCACCAGCAGCCACACACTGCACCAGTCCTGAGCAAACGCAGCCATTCTACATAGTGGAAACGGAGTAAGAAGCACATGCGATGTTGTGCACGTTTCCCCTAGAGAGGGTTTTTCTTATTTTATGGAAACCTTCTTGTGTCTCATCAAGTAGCCACTTCCCCTCCCCTCCCCCCATTGTAACATTATTTTCCCTGGAGAAAACGCCGAGTGTCTGATATAGTTACACATTAATTCTTCAGAAGTTTCTTAGAACTGTAGGAAACAGGTGAAAAAACAAAATGCCTTGAACTTTGAACCTGCGTCTGGCCTGTGCGCGTGAGGCGGTCCCTAAGGTCACTCTTCCCTGCGCGGCTCGGGGCGACGTGCCAGGGAGGGCTCGGGCCGCATCCTGTTGGCTCTTTGATGCTTTCATTTTGTCGCTTGCTGGTTTCTTTACAGCAAAGGCAAGGGCTTCCTGCTAAGGCAGACCCCTCAGCAGCCCCACTGCATACCCCGGAAAAGTCCCTGGCAAAACACCTTTCTTCCATTATCTGCAGAGGCCCCGGTAAAACGCTGGCGCCTTTGAAATCAGAACTGCGCCTCTCCACAGTTCGCTCAAGACACTGAACACTCACAGGTTTGTGAAATCAAACAGACACTTGGACCCTGATGCCACCCCGGGCCCCCTGAACGCTCCTCAGCAACCATCCCTTGAGTTTTTACTCTTTGGCCATGCCAAATACAATGATTTTTTTCATGCCACATCACTTTAAAGGCAATTGTGTTGCCACCTTTAAAATGTTCAGTGACCAACAATGCAGACATGACCGTCCCCTGCATCCCCATGTCTGCTTCAAGTATGGACAGGAATTGCTGGAAAATCCCAAGATGCCAGGCCCGGTAATGAGCTCTATGCAAACAGGCAGGATGGAGAACCAGCCAGGGCCATGGCCCCAAATTCCAGGCGCGGCAGCAGGACCGTAGGTGCTGCCAGCCCCTGCTGCCTCCTGGTGGGACGCTCAGAAGGTGTAGCAGAGGCCGGCAGCAGGAGCCAGAGCCAGGAACACAAGCTGGGCAGGCAGCCCGCGGCCTGACACCAGAGATGCCGTCAACCTCATCACACAGGGCCCTCAACCTGTGGGGACGGCCTCAGAAACCGGGCTCCACTTGCCGGATCTACCAGTGCCTCATGGGGGATCAACGCTGCCCCCAAGGGACAGCCCTGACTCCATGCCCACCCCATGCCAAATGCTTCACTTACATTCTCCATCTGGTGCTCCAAACCACATGGTGAGGTCACTGCACTCCCAGCTTCTCCCCCATTTTGCAGATGGGTAAGCTGGGACAGAGATGAAGTGACTCACAAACAAGGCGACCCACGCAAGGGTAGCAGAGCCTTCACATCTCCTCCTTGACCTCCACGGCCCCTGGAGGAGGGTACCTCCTCACTGCCCCCAACCACTCCAGGGTCCCAGGCAGCCAGTGGCCTGGGCTGCCCCTCATACCAGGCTCTGGCCCCGTCCACCGTGGCCTCCTGAATCTAGAAGGTGCCCTCAGGGTTGATTAAGCACACCCTGGGCTGCCTGCCTGGCATGTGCCATGGAATTGGCACTGAGAAGCTGCCACTATCCTGAAATTGCTGATTTTGTCTTTGTATTTTGTAAGTGAAGCAAAGCCTGCTGGATAACACAGCACTCCCGTGAGCAAAGAGCCCAGGACATGGGATTGTGGTGGACCCAGGCTGTAGGGGGTTCTGGCATTAGGGTGAGGCTTGGGTGAGCTGCTGCCCTTCCCACTGCAAGCAGAACCTGTTCCCCCTGCAGAAGGAAGTAAGGGTTCGGAGAATTCAGACACCAGAGGTCCCATAATGTCCCTTCCTACCTGCACGTCAGCCAACCACATACTTGGAAAATGACACAGAAAGCCAGGGCAACCTGCTAGGCCACCCAGAGTGCCTTTCCCCTCTGCGCTCGTCCATCATCAGTAGGTAAAGGCAGACAGTGTTGGTAGAGTATGTGCACCTCAAGAGATGAAAAAGTTAATTTTTTTACAAGAATGAAATAGATGGGCACGGTGGGTCATGCCTGTAATCCCAGCACTTTGGGAGGCCAAGGCAGGCAGATCACGAGGACTGGAGATCAAGACCATCCTGGCTAACATGGTGAAACCCCGTCTCTACTAAAAATACAAAATTGGCCAGGCGTGGTGGCGGG
>NW_012114252.1:11118432-11134425 GCF_000951035.1 Colobus angolensis palliatus
CGGGAGGCTGAGGCAGGAGAATGGCGGGAACCCAGGGGGCGGAGCTTGCCGTGAGCCAAGATCACGCCACTGCACTCCAGCCAGGGTGACAGGGCAAGACTCCATCTCATTAAAAAAAAAAAAATGCATGTGTAAGTTATGAAAACTGTCATTTCTGTGATTTCACGAGTTAAATGCATTGAATACATGCACTGAAACTGAAAACCGGTATTGCACAATATAAAGATGAATGAAAAGCTCCATGCTGAGAATTCTGTAATAAGGAAATAGACTGGGTGCCGTGGCTCAGTCTGTCAGCCACTGAGTGCCATGGCTCATACCTGTAATCCCAGCATTTTGGGAGGCTGAAGTAGGAGGATCACATGAGCCCAGGAAGTCGAGACTGCAGTAAGCCATGATCTCACCACTGCACCCAGCTTGGGCCTCAGAGTGAGACCCTGTCTCTGAATAAATAAATCAATATGGAACAGGGAATAAAATAATGTTTAGCTTTTAACAACTAAAACCCTCCATGCCAAGTTGAGAGGCTGAGCTGCAAGTCAGCAGCGGAAAGGGCTGCTGCCTCTTTTAGGTCCCTCAACCGCGCCTTTTCTTGCTTTTCGAGCAAGGACGTCGCATGGCCCATCCTCACGCCTCTAAACCACAGCTCCTCGAGTGCGAGGTCTTGCCTTCTCTTCCTTTCACCCCCCTATGTCATCTGGCATGGCCCGGCGCATGCAGTAGGCACTTTATAAATACTGCAGGAAGCCAAGGGGTCATCCCGCTCAGCCCAGATTCCCAAAGAGGCACCGTGGGCCTTCGGGCTGTTAGGAATCTTTCAGGTTCTCCTTGTCTCTCAAACCCCACAGGTTCAAACACAGCCCTAGGGGCACATTCACAGGCCCTGGATTCGGTGCTGGCTCTGCCACCTCTTCCTTCCCACAAGAGAACCAGGTCTCCAGACCCTCAGACCAGGCCGGGGAGCAGGGCAGAAGCGGGATGTGCAGAGAAGACAGGCGGGATGGCATGGGGCGAGCTTCAGCCCCCATTACAGCCACTGACAATGAACCTGCAAAACTCACCTCCAGGGACAGCACCCAGACCAGAGGGGGTGGGGTACTCGCTACCAGGGACACAGGACCCTCTGGGGAGACGGAAATGTTCTTTATGCTGATTGTGCAGTGGTTCCATGGGGGATACATTTGTCAAAATCATTGACCTATCTATGCACTTAATCTGTGGATTTTGTTGTATGTAAATTATACCTCAAAAAAGGTGACCTAAAAACAAGACTGAATGAGCTCACAGGAGGCAGGCCGGCCCTGTGCAGGCCTGGTCTGCACTTACTGTCACTTGTGTGTGTTCTTGTCGGAGCTCAGCGGGCTTCACAGCCCCGAATCAGAAGCTGAAGCTCCTCATCTTTAGGGTTTCCACAAGCACCCAAGCCTGTCCAAAGCATTTCTACAGATTTGTGCTGGCTTCCCTTACACTCACTTGCTTTCTGGAGACAGTCAATAAAACAAGACAAGAACAAGCCATCTCTGGCAGTAGGGTCAAGGTCGAGCAGGCCCGGAGGCATGAGGTGGCTGTAATCCCTGCAGGCCTGGGCACTGGGGTGGAGACCAGGGCTTTCTCTGCCCACCCAGGGTCCCATGCACACCAGCTGCTGACTAAGCAGTGAGTTCCCATGAAGAAACACAGCAAACGGTTTGCCTTTTAGAGTATTTTTCCAGGCCTGCTGGAAGACGGTGCAGCAATCACATGCTGGCAGTTGCTCAAAATATGTTTATTCTGCCTGGGGCAGCAAAACCCCAGGCAGCTGGGAAAAGCCAAGAATCTGTGGCTTGTCCCAGCCCACTCTCTGCTTGTTAAATAGGACACCCAGGTCTGGCTGATGGCAGGCAACTTTTTGTCTACCTTGTGTGCTCCCGAAGGTCTGGATTGTTTCAACTCCGGCAGAAGGCAGGGGAGGCCTGGGAATGCCACCTGTGCCTTTCTGCTGTTCATTTTTCTAGAGAATGGCTGCTTTTCATTTGGAACCTTTGGGCTAGAAATACTTTGAGTTTGAAACAGGAATAAAATATACATTAGAGTTCTGATTTTCAGAAACAAGGTTGTATTGATGAACATAGTTTTATATCACTGTTTTGCCTTCTTAAGTGAGAAGTAGAGAATCCAACTTTGAGTTAGAAGAAGCACAAAACAATTACAAAATATCACAGTCATTCTCTTCTCTAGGTTTGCTGACAGTATTCTAGAAGGATAAGAATATATAAGAATAAGAAGTTAAACCTATTTCAGAGTGAAGAAATAGAAATTAAAGATGCAGGTGGGGCCCGGCAAGGCCCGGGCCAGTGCACCCTGTATTTAGCAGCTTAGCCATCTGGTTGCTTTGGGAAGATCAAGTCCCTGGAGAGGGACTGGACATAGTAGGTACAAAAATAGATCCCCATAAACATGAGCAATTATCATGTGCCCTTAAAATTTAAAATTAAAAAAATTTAAGAACTGAGAGCTGATAAACAGAGGTCAAAGCCACACTCCTGTCAAACATCTAGGAAGAGGCCCTCCTGACCCAGGCCAAGCAAGGCAAAGCCACAACAGAGTGGGATAGACTGCAGGGACATCCAGGGGACACAGGGTCCACAGGAGAGCCGACCAGGGAGGCCACCACCCAACATCGTGGAGCAGAATAGATGCATCAGCATGAATTAGTCAAAGTATTTCAGAGAATACTTTCAAAGATAACCACCAAATACAACTGCAAGATGTCAAACTTAAAATCCCTAGGAATGCCACCTCCACTACGCATGGAGCCTGAGCATAGCTTAGAGACCACCACCCATGAACTGGGAGCAAGGGCTCATGCCTGTAATGCTGGCAGTTTGAGAGGCTGAGGCGGGAGGATCACCTGAGGTCAGGAGTTCGAAACCAGCCTAACATGGTGAAGCCCCGTCTCTACTAAAAATACAAAATTAGCCAGATGTGGTGGGTGCCTGTAATCCCAGCTACTCCAGGAGGCTGAGGCAGGAGAATCGCTTGAACCTGGGAGGCGGAGGTTGCAGTGAGCCGAGATTGCGTCATTGCACTCCAGCCTGGGCAACAAGAGTGAAACTCTGTCTCAATAAATAAACAGCCACCCATGTGGCCCTACCTGCACATCTGTCCACTCCAAACCAGCACAGTATCATCCTAACCTAGGGCTCGCTGCTGGTTGGCACTGCCAGCCAGGGCCCCACATCCCACTGCCCAGAAACATGAAATCAGGAGCTAAAAGGAACCCAACTGGCCACTGAAAACTGGGCAACAAGTTGTATCGTAGCCACCTGGTCTGCTATGCCAGCGGCAGGGAGCTGGGTCCAGGCCCAGCCAGACTCTGCCTCCAGTGGGCTCTGTAAGGCAGGACTCCTTTTGGTAGCAATAACAGGCTTGCTTCAGCATCACCTTTTGCTAAGAACATTATTAAAACCAGTTTAAACCCTCCAAAAAGATGCTAACTACCTGGAGATCATGTAGCCAGAGGTGGCAGATAAAGGAAAGGAAAGCAACTCTAGAAAAGTCCATTGCTTACATCAGTGCACCCAAAGATATGAGACCTCATCCCCAACACACATGGACGCACACACACGATGCCATTTTCACACATTTGAAAACAAAACATCTTTAAAGATAAAAGCATAGAACTCAAAATTAAGCCTGATTAAGTTTTTTGTATGAATTATCTCCTTCCCAAAGCATTCAAATCCTTTCAGTGCTTGTATAGTTACCCCAAGTTAAATTCAATTAAAATGGCTGAGAGCAAAGACTGAACTACAAGGAAGAAGGGAGCAGGGGAGGCAATTCAGGGCTGTCCTGAGCGAGCTTCTACATCCCCTGCACAGAGTGGGTCCATCTGCCACATTCCTGTGAGTCCTAAACGCACGGCCGGCCACTGTGTGCTGGCGGCAGCCTGAATTCTGAGGCCAAAACTTCCAGAAAAAGGCATTGAACTGGAGGGACTGGCCCTTCTAAAGAAACTGGATGCGCTGAATGAATTAAATCCAAGCTGATTATACACTGTACCCTCACACACACACACACAAAAACAACTCACTTTTGAAAGCTCCATTATAGCCAGAAACCGCTGACGAAAGCCAGGCCAGGCTGCAGCCCAACACGCCAGTCTTTGGGTTTACAACTCCTTGGTCTCCCCAGTGTTAGGGGTGGATCCCAGGACCCTAGATATTATTTAAAAGCACGTTTGGGTATATACTCGGCTTTTGAAAAAACACTTAAATGCCCACGCACGGACCACTCCAGAGACAGTGGAATGCGCCATGAAAACGTGCAAAGCCCCAGCTGCTGCCATGTGGTTATTAGGGAGAGCGGGGCTCCTCCAGCTGAGGCTCTCTCTCCAATCCACTTGCTTCAGAAACAGCAGAACAGCCGCTTTGTTTTTCATTATGGAGTTGTTTTCCCCCCCAGATTTACAGTGTTCTTTCTTTCAGTTATGAAGTTGAAATCGTGTTTACTCAGCCATTTTCTGAATCGAACAGCTCACACATGTGAGGCATTTGACTTTTTTGGGAGGGGTATGTAAAAGTGTTGTCATTTCTCTCATCCAAAACTACTTTCTTAATTAAAAAACAACAACAAAAAATCCATAATGTATATATAAACAGAGAGGATAAAACCAAGGATGCTCTCCTCTCTGCCCCTAAGCTGTCCAAGCCAAGAAAACTTTTTCCTCAGGGAGGGACCAGTGCCCATGACAAGGTGAGGAGGCCACTAGCCTCTTCCCACCTGCCGGAACTGGTACTAACAGACTTTACTCGGCTCCCAGGAACTTCCCAGAAAAGAAGGAAAAAGGGATTTCTCCAAGCGGGCCATGCTTCAGTAACCACAAAATAGCTAAGCAGCACCTTAAAAATGTTCAGCTCTTTACTGGTCCTTTGAATGGGTCCCCTAAAATCCAGGACCCCCAGGCTGTGCTGTCCAGGGAACACCTGTGCCCAGGCAGAGGAGGGCTGAGGAGCAGAGCACAGTTGCCCAAAGAAGCTGCTCCCATCCCTTGGATGTTTGGGGTTTTTCTTTAAAATTCATGCAAACTTGGCGTTGTTTTACTATAACAATGTTTCACTTAATTTCAGGTTAAGGAATTTCTCTCCCTTCCCTCTGCCCCCATCTAAAGGCAATTCCTCAGGGAGCAGGTCCCCGTCTCTCAGAGGGGGCAAGACCAGTACAGAGAGGTCGGCTATACCTCCTCCCCTGGCCTAGCACCCAGGAAGGAAAGGAGGGGCTGCCTGGCCAGGGTAGCTCCCTGTGGGCACGCTCCCTCCAGACCATGCTGGCTCTGTAGCTACCCGCACCTGAGGGGCCCTTGACCCTTCTCCCAGCCGTGCGCAGGGCAAGCTTCGAGTGTGGGCCAGGCGAGATCTCTCGGGAAGACAAAGCCTGGTGGAAACTTGCTCAATGAATTTCTCATTTCCCCAGGAGAGAAGAAGAAAATTCATTGGATGGCGGCTGTCAGGGGCTCTTCGGGAACTGATTTTGTTTTCTCCTGGGGAAATGAGGAATTCACAAACTGGGCCTCCAACAGCCCCATGACAAGTCAGGTGTTACTGTCCCATCCCACACATGGGAAACTGAGGCTCGGACGAGTTATTTAACTGACACAGCAAAGCTGTTACATGGAATGGGCTGGATTTAAGCCAGGGCTTGATCCAAAATCCACACACCATCCCCCAACACACTCTGTGGTCAACCAGGAGAAACAGACGGGGAGGTTCTCGGTTGAAGAAAAGACTGAAGCTCTATCTGGTTCTCCCAGCAAACACTACCATTCTGAGATGAGCCTTGTTACCAATCCCCACCTATTGTTCCTGTGCAAGGGGCTGTGCTTTGAGTCCTTTTCTTTCCAACTTTAAAAACCAAAGCTAGATGTAAAGGTTTTCTAAGGCAAGGAGTGCCTGCCAGCCACTTAACGTTTCTGCCCAGTGCTCAGGACGTCCAGGCTGGCTGACAGGCCATTCATTCAGGAGGTACTGAGCGTCTACGACGGGCCAGGCATCCAAAGACAGAAAAAGCAGCAGTCCTTGTTCTTAAAAAGCTGCAGCCCGGTGGAGCAGCAGAGATGCTGAGTGCTGATGAGAGGGCGCTCTGCAGTGGGGACAATGAGTCCCACATCAGGACCAGGTGTCAAGTATCCTGCAGGAGAGGGCGACCCAGGCAAGCAGCAGAGCCTCTGGTGATACCCAGGAGCAGGCAGGCCAGGCGGCGGGTGGCTGGGGAGTGGGGGAGGACCTGAGCAGAGGGGATGGTGGGCTGTTGGGGGAACAGTACTCATGCCAGCGGGCAGGGCGAGGCAGGGCCCGGGCCTCCAAGGGCCTTCCATGGTATCTTATGAAGCCAGATTTCGGCTTCTGTGTGAGGAGAGCCATTCGAGGGTGTTAAGCCTGGGAGGTGCGTGGTAAGATCTGGGTTTTAAAATATCGTGCAGTGAATCCCTGGGGAAGACTGTGTGGCAGTTTTAGGAAATCTGAGCCTGTGTGTCCCCAAGGACCGGCAATTCCACTCCCAGGCAGATGCACAGCAAAAATGTGAACGCGGGTTCACCAAAATGGCATGGATGGGAATGTGCTCATCAGTACCAGGTGTCACATCCCCAAACCAGACACAACCGAAACGTCCACCAACAGTTAAATGGGCCAGTCAACTGTGGCATACCTGGGATACTCTATGGCAACAAGAATGAATAGGGGCACGATACGATGGCATTCACCATGAGCAGCACCAACTGAGAGCAGCCAGACAAGGGCACACACTGTAGGACAAGTTTACCTGAAGGTAAAGAAGTAACAGGCGGGGCGCGGTGGCTCATGCCTGTAATCCCAACACTTTGGGAGGCCCAGCCAGGCAGATCACGAGGTCAGGAGTTCAAGACCAGCCTGGCCAATAAAGGGAAACCTCATCTCTACTAAAAATACAAAAATTAGCCAGGCGTGGTGGCGTGCACCTATAGTCCTGGCTACTCGGGAAGCTGAGGCAGAAGAATCACTTGAACCCGGGAGGTGGAGGTTGCAGTGAGCCGAGATTATCCCACTGCACTCTAGTGGGGGTGACAGAGCGAGACTCCATCTCAAAAAAAAAATAGTAACAGCCAAAACGAACCTCTGCCAGGGGCAGGTACACAGTGTGTCGGCAGGAATCCTGCACTCTTCTAATCTATGGTATACTTTCATAAAATGTACACTGGGCCTTAAAAACAGAGTAACAGTAGAGGACGGATTTTTCAAAGGCAAGAGTTACACACAGGAAACACAATGAACAAAGATACATAATTAATCACTACATATAATTGGTACTACACATAATTAAGTGGAATTCAGAGGTGATGGAGAAAAAAGGCTTCATGGACATTGCCTGGCCTGAACTGGACACAGAAACCAGATATTTCCCAGGTCTTGAAATGGACAGTTGCCCACCCTTCCTTTGTGTTCCCCCAGGGGATGAAAGCCAAGCGGATTTCTCAGGGGTTCAGAAAGTTCGAAGTCATCATTTAGTCCTCTCAGATTGAAGAAACTCCTATCGTAGAATAGTTAAATGATACCAACTGGAAGCAGACGGATCCAGAATGTGAGGCATTTTGGGGGAGAAATGATTATAAGACAGTTTATTGCATTAGAAAAAGTGAGGGTGATTTCCCTTACATTAACGATTTAAGGTACTGCCATGGGTAAATGTACAGACCTTGTTTGGATTCTGATTGAAGATATAACCTACACAATGACTTTTCTGAGACACTTAGGAATATCTTACAGGTATATCTAGGTAATAAAAGAGTCTACCAAGGAACATGGTTAATGTTTTAAAGTATGATAATGGCATTGTGGTCCTGTAAGAAAATATCCATATTTTTTAGAGATGCATATGGAAGTATCTAGCATTTGAGAAATATTTCTGGAACATACTTTAAAATACATTAGCATATCAAAGAAAAGAGGGAATTGATAAGGCATGTATGGCAAAGGATTGATAGTTATTGAAACTGGGTGATGGATATATGGGAATCATTGTACTGCTCTATTACTTTTATAGGTAAATGAGAGAGAGAGAAAAGAAATAATCAGTATAAGAAATCAAGAAGGAACACCACTATATAACAAACATTAAAAGGATAATAAGGGAATGTAATGAACAACATTATACCAATAAATTCAACTTAAATGAAATGGAAAAATTCCTCAAAACGTCTGAAGTATCAAAGCTCACTCAAGAAGAAGTAGATAACCTGCAAAGCCCTGTATCTACTTAAAAGCTTTTACTCACAGTTAAAAACCCTTGCACAAAGGCAGATGGCTTCATTGGTGAAATCTATCGAACACTTAAGGAAGAAACAATACCAATGTTTTCCAATAATACCAAACAAATTTCCAGAAAATCAAGGAGGAAGGAGCACTTCTCAACTCCTTTTATGAAGCCAGTAGTACCTAATACCAAATCAAAGACATTGGTAGAAAAGAAAATTACGGCCAGGCATGGTAACTCATGCCTGTAATCCCAGCATTTTGGGAGGCCAAAGCAGGTGGACTGCTTGAGTCCAGGAGTTTCAGACCAGCCTGGGCAACATGGCAAAACCCTGTCTCCACAAAAAAATACAAAAACTTAGGTGGGCATTGTGATGCATGCCTGTAGTCAGTCCCAGCTACTTGGGAGGCTGAGGTGGGAGGATCACCTGAGCCCAGGAGGTCGAGGCTGCAGTGAGCTGTGATTGTGCCATTGTACTCCAGCCTGCATGACAGAGTGAGACCCCATCTCAGATTTTTTTGAAAAAGAAAAAAATCTGGGTGTGGTAGCTCACACTTGTAATCCTAGCACTTTGGGAGACAGAGGCAGAAGGATCGCTTACCAGCAGTTCAAGACCAGCCTGGGCAACAGAGAAAGACCCTGCCTCAAAAAATAAAAAAAGAGAAAAGAAAAAATTACATGCCACCGTCTATCATAAACATAAATGTAAGAGTCTTGAACAAATATTAACAAAATTCAACAATATGTAAAAAGGATAGTACAGCATTACTAATGTTTCATCCTAGGAATGCAACATAGTTTAATATTTAAAAATCAGTCAATGAATTGCCGTAGAAACAGATTAAAATGGAAAAACCACATAATGATCTCATTACAGGATAAGCACTTGACTGAAGTCAGCAAATTCAAGATAAAAATTCTTAGCAAAGTGGAAATCAAAGAGGACATCCTCGATCTACTAAAAAGGCTAAGTCTCTGAAAAACCTACAGCTAACATCCTTCTCTTTATAGTGAATAATCAAGTACTTTCCCTTGAGATTGTACAAGGCAAGGACGTCCACTCTTCCCACTTCTAAATCCTGGAGGTTCTAGCCAGGGTAATATAGGACGATAAAGAAATAAAAGGCATACACTTCAGAAAGAAAGAAAACTGTCTTTTTTGCAGTTAACATAACTGTCAGTATTGAAAATCCTAAGAAAATCTACCAAAAGATTGCTACAACAAATGAGGTTAGCAAGGTTTTGGGACATAAGGCCAATAAACAAAAATCAGTTGTATTTATATATTCTAGCAGGGGAAAACTGGAACTTGAAATTTAAAAATCCAGTATCATGTATAGTATCACCAAAAAATCTGAAATACTTAGGGTCCCACTGAACAAAATATGTGCAAGACCTGTGTACTGAAAATTCCAAACACTGATGACAGAACTTTAGTATCTAAATAAATGGAGAGATACACCATGTTTTGATGGATCATTTTCAGTTAAAATGTTAATTCTCCCCAAATTGAGTTAGATGTTCAACATAATCTTAATGAAAATCCCAGGGTTTTTTGGTAGAAATTGATGAGCTAATTCTAAAATTTATATAAAAGATAACTTAAAGAGTATAACTGGATTGTTTATAACTCAAAGGATAAATGCTTGAGGGGATGGATACCCCATTCTCCATAATGTGCGGATTTCACATTGCATGCTTGTGTAAAACCATCTCATGTACCCCCATAAATACACACATCTAATATTTACCCACAAAAATTAAAAATAAAACTTACATAAACATTTGAAGGATCTAGTATAGCCAAAACAACACTGAAAAAGCTAAACAAAGTTTCTCTTTTTTTTTTTTTTTTTTTTTTGAGACGGAGTCTCGCTCTGTCACCCAGGCTGGAGTGCTGTGGCCGGATCTCAGCTCACTGCAAGCTCCGCCTCCCGGGTTCGCGCCATTCTCCTGCCTCAGCCTCCCGGGTAGCTGGGACTACAGGCGCCACCACCTCGCCCGGCTAGTTTTTTGTATTTTTTAGTAGAGACGGGGTTTC
The DNA here is from genome assembly GCF_000951035.1 of Colobus angolensis palliatus. Taxonomy (NCBI): domain Eukaryota; kingdom Metazoa; phylum Chordata; class Mammalia; order Primates; family Cercopithecidae; genus Colobus; species Colobus angolensis. The sequence goes on from NW_012114252.1 coordinate 11,128,739, forward strand.
ACCGTGTTAGCCAGGATGGTCTCGATCTCCTGACCTCGTGATCCACCCGTCTCGGCCTCCCAAAGTGCTGGGATTACAGGCTTGAGCCACTGCGCCCGGCCCCCCGTTTCTCTTTTTTTTGAGATGGAGTCTTGCTCTGTTGCCCAGGCTGGAGTGCAGTGGTGCAATCTTGGCTCACTGCAACCTCCACCTCCCAGGTTCAAGCGATTCTCATGCCTCAGCCTCCCAAGCAGCTGGGACTACAGGCAGGCACCACCATGCTGGCTAATGTTTTTCTATTTTTAGTAGAGATGGGGTTTTGCCATGTTGGCCAGCCTGGTCTCAAACTTCTAGCCTTAAGTTATCCGCCAGCCTCGGCCTCCCAAAGAGCTGCCAAAGTTTCTATTTCAATACTTACTACGAAGTTACAATAAACAAGACAGTGTGGAATTAGAGAAAAGATATGCACCAAGGTTGACGGAACATTCTTTCTGAGATAATGAAGGTGATACAGAATTAGTGGTGCAGGCTGCACAACTCTGAATATACTAAGAGCCACTTACTTGTATAGTTTAATGTGGTGACTTTTATGTTGTGTGAATTACTTCAATTAAAAAAAAAACTAGTTAAAAAAAAAAATCAATGGAACAGAACAGAGTCCAAAAGTAGACCCCTATTTGTAGGGTCAGCTGTTTTCAATAAAGATGCCCAACTAATTCAATGGGGAATCTATAGTCTTTTAAACGAATGGTGCTGGAACAATTGCATATTCATATGCAAAAAAAATAAAAATAGATTTTTAAAAACCTCTTACCTCACTCCCTGTACATAAATTAACTCAAAATGTATCCAAATGTAAGAGTTAAACTTTCTAGAAATTTTTTGATAGGACACAAAAAGCACAAATAATAAAGAGAAAACATGAGTAAGTTTTGACTTCAAACTTTAAAACACCTGCTCTCAAAAGACTCAGGTAAGTAAATGAAAAGGCAAATGTAGACAGAGAAAATATCTACAAAATAGATATCTGATAAAGGACTGTTAAGCAGGATATACAAAGAACTCTTACACCTCAAGAAGAAAAACAATCCAATTAAAAGTGGGCAAAACAGCCGGGTGCTGCAGTCCTAGCTATTTGGGAGGCTGAGGCAGGAGGACTGCTTGAGCCCAGGAGTTAGAGACCAGCCTGGAAAACACAGCAAGACTACCTCTCCAAAAAAACCAAAACCAAACAAAATGGGCAAAAGATTTAGACTGACACTTTACCAAAGACCTATGAATCTCATGTAAGCACTAAAGATAGATGCTCACTATCATTAGTTATTAGGGAAGTGCAAATAAAAACCACAAAGAGACACCATGAAACTGGCTAACATTGAAAAGACTATTAATACCAAGTGTTGGCAAGATGTAGAGCAACTGAAATTCTCATACATTGCATCTGGGAATTCAAAATGGTACAGCGACTCTGGAAAGCAGTTTGACAGTGTCTTATCAAGTTAAACATACATTTACCATATAACCCAGCAATTTCGCTTTGGGGAACAGACCCAGGATAAATGAACTCATATATCCACATAAAGACCTGTACAGGACCGGAGGACACTATGTGAAGTGAAATAAGCCAGGCATAGAAAGACAGGTACTGCATGTTGCTGCTCACATGTGGAATGTGAAAAACCTGACCTCCTAAGAGCAGAATGGTGGTTACCAGAGGCTGAGGTAGCCAGGGGGACAGGGGATGGAAAGAGGTTGGTCAGAGGGCACACATTCACAGTTAGACTGGAGGAGTTAAAAAAAAATAAAAGAAAAATGTCCAGAAGAGGCAAACATACAGAAACAAAACAAGTCATTGCCTGGGGCTGGGGTGTAGGGGTGATGGGTGTGGAGGATGGAAGAGGAGAGAAATAGGGAATGACCACTAATGGTTATGGAGTTTCTTTAATGGATGATGAAAGTGTTCTAAACCCATCGTGGTGATACATTTTATGAGTCAGAACACAGCTCTGAGGATGGTAAATACAGTTCTGCACAACATTCCAAAAAACCATTGAACCATACATTTTATTTTACTTTTTATTTTATTTATTCATTCATTCATTTTTGAGACGGAGTCTCACTCTGTTGCCCAGGCTGGAGTGCAATGACACAACCTTAGCTCACTGCAAACTCCGCCTTCCTGACTCAAGTGATTCTCCTGCCTCAAACTCCAGAGTAGCTGGGATTATAGGCATGTGCCACCATGCCCACCTAATTTTTGTACTTTTAGTAGAGATGGGGTTTCACCATGTTGCCCAGACTGGTCTTGAACTCCTGACCTCAGGTGATCTACCCACCTTGGCCTCCCAATGTGCTGGGATTACAGGCGTGAGCCACCGCGCCCAACCTGTACGTTTTATTTTATTTTTATTTATTTTTGAGATGGAGTCTTGCTCTGTCGCCCAGGCTGGAGTGCAGTGGCACCATCTCAGCTCACTGCAACCTCTGCCTCCCAGGTTCAAGCGATTCTCCTGCCTCAGCCTCCCGTGTAGCTGGAATTACAGGTGTGTGCCACCACAACTGGCTAATTTTTGTATTTTTAGTAGACATGGGGTTTCACCATGTTGGCCAGGCTGGTCTCCAACTCCTGACCTCAAGTGATCCGCCCACCTTGGCCTCCCAAAATGCTAGGATTACAGGCATGAGCCACCACACCTAGCCAAGATGAAAGTCTTAAAAATAGAAATCTAGCTGTTAAAAAGATTGTGTTACATGTAATTCAGTTATGTACACCAGTTTAACAGCCAATAACTAGAAAGAACCCAAATGTCCATCAACTTGAGAATGCTTAAACAAACTGAGGTGTACAGATACAATAACATGCATAAATCTCAAACAGATGAGCTGAGTGAAAGAAGCCGGACACTAAAGACTACATTCCGTATGATTCCACTACATTCGGGAAAAGCCAAGCCATGGGGACAGAGCAGAGACTGCAAGGGGCTGTTGCTGGGGAGGGCGACTGACTGCAAAAAGGTGTCAGGAAGCTTCTGGGGAGATGGACAGGGCCTGTATCTTGAGTGTGATGGTGATTACATGAGTATACATATTTATCAAGATTCGTTGACCCTTTAAAAAAATGCACTGAACTTTAAACAGTAAATGAGTAAATTCTGTCTGTAGATGAAAAAAGCTGAATTATTTTGGGGAGAAGCCCCTCCCAAACAGCAGCATCTGAACAAAGTCCTTCAATACCCCAGGATCTGACTCGCTTTTCTGCAGCGTGTTGCTGCTCCATAAACATTAAGCCTTTTCTTCTTTGCCACATAGGCAAGTCTGTTCCTCTCTCTTCCTATTTGAGTGAATATGGCTGGAAGTCTCTTGATATTCTCCTTTCTTAGCTTTTTACCTAGGAGCTTTACTCAAGTCTACTTCCAGGGCCAAAAGGGAATGGACAGGGAGTGAGCGTCTGTGGGAGCTGCGTGGCTCTCCCGGGCCCTGAGGGCTGCGCTGGGAACATGCCCTCTGCGTTTGCATCCCTCGCTTTCACTGGGGCTGCGCCTGGCTGAGGAGGGCTGCAGCTTTGCAGCTCTGCTGTCATTGAGCTCTGTGCGATCCCTTTAGCCTCCCCACGTTTTATTCTGGACATTTCCATTCCCTCACATAATCTAGCTTTGTTTTTCTGACTCTTGGCCAAGGTTTTTGGTGTCAGTGTGTTCCTAGGACATGGTGTCCTAAAGTACAATGGAGTGATTTTCTAAAGAACCAGGACACGTGCTCTAGCAAGACGGATGTGTGTAGGGGAAAATATGGGTCAGAATCTTTGCAATTGCAAACATCTCTGACAGCCCAGGCTGTGCACCCCGCATCTCCTTCAGGGCCTGGGATAGTGGGCTGGTGGGCTGTCATTTCATCACAAACACGCCTCCTACACCACTCATCCACACAGCTCAGGAACACGCGCCTCTTCCCCCAGCTCCTGACTCTGCGTTCATGGTGAAGCTTGTGGCTACGCCCACCTGTCTCATCAAGCATCAATACCCTCCCGGGGCATTTTAACCTCTCCATTTCAGTATTTCCAGCTCCACTGCTATTATTTTACCAGTGATTATCTACAAGCTTTCCTTGAACTTTGTGTTATATTTCCTTTTGGTTATCATTTTCTGGTATAAGCAACATTTCCATATTAGGAACAGCCCCAGAGAGCTGCTTATATCTGACTCGGTAACGGTGGTGAACCATATGGCATGTGAATTATTTCTCAATAAAGCGTTAAAATAATGCAATTCTGTATAGATCCATAGCAAATATAAAAATAACACTGAAATGGTTTCTATCGTAAAGGTAATAGTTGATGGATGAAGATGGTTAGCCCTGCCTCCTGCCTCCTCACCCTGATTTTGAGCTATCTTAATGCTGTGTCTTCCCACAGAAGGCTTTCCTGGACACGTGGCCTTGTCTTACCTGGGGCTATTAACACCAGGATGAGATTCTGAAATGTGCAGCGCAGGCTGAACACCCAGCAAGTGGTACTGGTTCCCTTCTCAGATCAAGAGAAGGCTGTCTTCAGAAGATGTGTGCAGAGACTCCTGTGCTTAGAAGAACCCAGCAGTGACAGGGCCTGGGATGCCCTTCACACCTCCAACCCGGGACCCTGGAGGGGCAGAGGTGCTGCTCAGTGGGGGGCTGGGGCTCACGACCTTGGCAAATGACTGAACCTCTCATCCTGGATCTCCTTCTCTGTCCAGTGAGACGCCAGCACTTCCCAGAGATGGTGGGGGATCCCCGGGGAGGACACGAGTACCCAGCACAGGTGGGTTCAAGCAATGACAGTTGTTTTGAATGAAATAAAACAAATAGGAAATCATTAACTCGGCTCAAAGGTCATGCTGCAGAGCCTCCATGCCCCAGAGGAGGCTGTGTGCAACAGCGGATTCCATGCCCCAGAGGAGGCTGTGTGCAACAGCGGATTCCATGCCCCAGAGGAGGCTGTGTGCAACAGCGGGTTCGAAAGCACCAGATTCCAGACAGCTCCCAGGTGACTCACTTTGCCTCACTGGGGTTTAGCTGCCTCTAAATGGGGACAGAAACTCATACCTTGCCTACCTTGCAAGCTTCACCCTAAAGCTCAAATTACTGCAAGTACACAGAAGTTGTGAAATATTATTCTTCTATAAAATGGCAAGCCCCTGTCCACTGCCTGTGTGGACCCTGACAGAAACTACCCTAGATATTCTCTACAACTAAGCTCGGTGGAGGGCTAAGACTTGATTTCCATTTTCATAAACACACCTTAGTTTTGCACAGAAAAAAACTTTTTCCTTGCACGAACACCATTTTCTCCAAACCTGGCACCAGCAAGGATCATGCCTAGCACCTCACGCAGTACCTGTGATTCACCACATATACTTCACCCACCTTCACAGCACTCAGAGGACACTGGGACAGTCAGCGCAGGCAAGTCACCCAAAGTCACACCACTGGTAAGAGAAGCGCATGAGGCCAGGTGTGGTGGCTCACACCTGTAATCCCAATACTTTGGGAGGCCGAGGCGGGCAGATCACCTGAAGTCAGGAGTTTCAGACCAGCCCAGTCGACATGGCAAAATCCCGTCTCTACTAAAAATACAAAAATTGGGCCGGGCGCGGTGGCTCAAGCCTGTAATCCCAGCACTTTGGGAGGCCGAGACGGGTGGATCACGAGGTCAGGAGATCGAGACCATCCTGGCT
>NW_012114252.1:11135220-11149230 GCF_000951035.1 Colobus angolensis palliatus
AAAAAAAAAAAAAAAAAGAAAGCAAATCAAAGCATTACTTCCCTTGATTTGCAAGGAAACGGAAACTCCACATAATCTTACTTGTATAAATCAAGCCAAGCAGAGACTTCCAGAGAAACCAACCCTTCCAGCCCCTGATCTTAGACTTCTGAACCTCTAGAACTGTGAGAAAGCTCTGTTGTTCAAGCCACCTGGTCTGTGGCACTTGGTTGTGGCAACCCTAGCGAAGGAATGCACTGATGGACGCTGCCCCAGGATGAATCTGCAAACATTCTCCTCAATCAGAAGGGCCAGACACATGGGGCACGTGTGACATGCGTCCACTGATCCGGAACACCCAGCACGGGCAAAGCCACAGTGGCGGGAAGGGGGTGGGGGCTGCCCGGGGCTCGGGATGGAAGGAAGGAAGGGACGCTTAGTGCGGACGGGGTTTCTTTCTTTTGGGGTGAGGAAAACGTTCTGGAACTGGACAGAAGTTGTGGTCACATAACATTATGTACTAAATAATCACTGAATCCTTCACTTTTAAATGGTTTTCTGTTCTGTGAATTTTATCTCAATAAAAAAACCCTCTAAATTAAAAGTAAATAAATCTTTTAAAATGGTCCAAGCTGGGCATGGTAGCACATGCCTGTAGTCCTGGCTACTCGGGAGGCCAAGGTAGGAGGATCACTTGAATCTAGGAGTTTGAGTCCAGCCTGAGCAACACAGTAAGACCCTGTCTTTACATTAATTAATTAAACTAAACTTTAAGAGATGATACAGATAAAATCTACTGTAAGAATATGATGTGTGGAATGCCACAGTGAGGGGTTTGTTCAGCGCGTCATAAGGAACGGGAAAAAGAATGGATTTTGCTTGTGGGTGACTTGGATGCAGCCCCCGACAGGGCTGGGCACTGCCCCTCCTGGGGAGAAGGGTAAAAGCCATGCTGGAAAGAGCGGAGAGGAGGAGGTGGGGTGCCTTCCAGAAAAGGAGCATGAGCCCAGACGTGTGCAGGGAACAGGGATTTGGACCCTCTGGGGGCCTGGGGGCTACTGCAAACCAAAAGACAGGGACTGGGTGGAGGGAAGCCTCTCCCAGTTCTTCCCTCTTCCCAGAGGGAAGCAGGCTGGGTGCCTGTGGCCACCCTCGGTTGGACCTGCGGCTGGGGCTCCCCATGCCTGCTGAGTTCCCAAAAATGCATATGAAGCTTCAACACTTCTAGGCCCCTCACAAGAGAGTTGGATTTAGTAATTTAGGAGTTGGGGGCAGGAATCTACATTTCAAATAAAATATAGTATTTTTCAAAGGTCTCCAGGTGATTCTGGTAATTACCCTTTGGAAAAATCATTGATTGTGGGAAGGGTCTTTCTGTTTTACAGTGATGTTCTCGAACTATTAACTTTTAGATTAAAGAGGATGCATGATGCTCTGTATACCGTAAAAACAAGAGAAGGGACACTCCTTCATTTTCACAGGTTTTCCTAAAAAAAGACTTCCATTCAACCTTCAACTACATGGCAAGTTCAATTAACCAGAAAAGCTAATTTTCCAGTATTAAAGATTGAAGATTTGTATAAACATATCTTTTTTAAAAAAATTATCCAAGTTATACAAAAAAGAAAACAAAATACATAAAAATGAAGATAATACAAAAAGCCTTAGAATAACTAACAGGTAGCCCTTCGAAGTTTAGTACATATTCACCTTTAAATTTCCCCACCATTCTATGTAACTACGAGACTGTTGCCTAAATAACGCAGAGGACACATTTTCTAACAGCATTATGTTTTTACTCTCATGATTCAAGGTCGACCGAAGTATAAATATTAAGCCACAGGAATGGCCATTTGAAAAGTGTGGAATACATTCCATTTTTTACTTTCAACACCTGGTGTCACCAGCATCATGCAGTACCCGGCTCTGAGTGCTCCATGCCCAGGGTGGTGGGTTGGGGGGGATGGCCTGAACCCGGCAAAAGCCAGGCCTTCATGGGGGAGGGAAGCCCAAGGCCCAGGTCACCCTTCTAGAAGCAGCATTTTAACCACACTCCAGACTGCTATTACTCCCAAGGAACATACAAGTTTAAAGGATGGTTGTGATGTTTGTTTTTAACTTCAAGCACAATGATGCAAGGAAAAGCCTGTTGTGATGCAGACCTGGAATGCGCTCTCTGTAGTATTTCACAGGGGATGGCTGTCTTCCCCTTCCCAATCTTTGACCTTGTTCCCACTGCATATGTGGCTCTGCCCCCAGAATTCACAGCTCATCTTGTTTAGATTGGCTTGGTGAAATCAAAAATCGAAAATCTCAGGGAAAACTTCATTCTTTAAAATAATTTTTGCTCAGATCAGACTTCAAAAAACGGGGAGATTTCAAAAGGAAAGACACAATCCTTTAACCATCATGCTGAAAGATCAGAGTGTCACCTCTCAAAAGGGATGAATTGGTATTTTAAAGCCTGGTCCAGTCAACCTACCTGACAATGTAAACAGCTTTCATTTGCACATTTGACTCCTGACAGTCAAGGCAAAGTAGTGCTTACGAGACATAACTGAAAAAATAACAGCCCTGATATTTCACAACTTTAAAATGTGATGCTGGTGACACCAGGTGTTTGAAACGAGGTCGCTGCCTTGTAGCTTTCACAGCAAAGAGTTCCTGCAAAAGCCTCTCTGCAGAAGCTGGTTTCTAACCACTCAGGTTAACCCCCCTTCCCTTCCCAACTGCTTGAGCAGTGTTTTACATTATGAGGAGGCCCCTTTCTTCTTCCCTATTCAGTTCTATCCTGTGTGATCCTCTCCCCAATAGTTTCACTGCTGCTCCCCCTCAAAGCTGGAGTGATATCTCCAAGATGCATGCCCGGTTGTGCCCCTGCCTGTCCAGCTGTGGGGACTTCTGTGTGGCAAGCAAACTCTCACATGGCACTCACCAAGCCCGTGCCTGGCATCCCTGTCCCTGTGTCATTCCTGCCCCCCTGAGCATGGGTTTAGTGACTAACTGCCAACAAACACAATCCAGAGGAAGTGATGGGATTCAGTTATAAAAAGACTGCGGCTTCTGTCCTGGGGGCTCTCCTCTGCTCTCAGATCCCCCACTGTGAAGGAAGCCAGCTGCCATGCTATGAGCATCTCCATGGAGATGCCACGTAGAGAAGAAGTGAGGTCTCCACCAACAGCCAGAAAGGACCAAGGCATGCCAGCTGTCAGGTAAGTGAGCTCGGGGCCTCCCCAAGTCAAGCCTGGAGACGGCCACAGTGCAGCCAGCACCTGAGTACAGCCTGTGACAGACCCAAGTCAGAATCAAAAAGCTAAGCCACTATTAGATCCTGAGCCACAGAAACTGTGGGATAATTTTTGTTGTTTTCAGTCACTAATTTTGGGGGTGATTTGTTCCTCAGCAGTGGATAATTCCAGAGAGCCAAACCAAATGTCTTCACGTGCTCACAAAGGCCAGTTGCCGCTCAGCCACGCCTCACACTGCCTGTGGTACTTTCTTTGCTTTCTGGGTTGCTACTGCCTTTCAGGCCCTCACTCTTCATTCCTCAGCACTCTGCCTGGCAAAATCCTCCTTGTGCTTCCAGGTTACTTCAAACACCATCATCCTGGTAGCATGCCTCTGACCCTAAGCTCTAGAGGCAGAGCTGACCCTGGGACACCGCAGCCCTTTGCCCCTGGCCTTGCGGCTTCTGAGGTCTCCTTTGCCAGACTGCTGGCGGCCCGGGCACCAGCACTCATGCTCCTCGGCTCTCAGCCCTGGTACCTGGGTGTGGTGGGTATTTAAGAAGTGTCTGCTCAGAGAGTAAACCACTGGTTAGTTGCCAACCTGATGCCCTTCATCCCTGAACATGGTCATGTCTGTTTCCCACAAGGACATCTGGTCTCACCACACTACATGTGTGACATCAGGGCATCAGTATTCGTGACTAGGTTTACTACCTTCTTGCAGACCGTTTGAACTTTTTTAATTGTCCTGATAGTGGGCTTTACAGCAAAAGGGCTCAGTGCATAATCCAAATTGTATGTAGCTATGTCCTTTAGCCTCCTTCCATCCAAGAAACAATTCCTGCCCATCTTTGGCATTCACGATCTTTTAAAGATTGCAGGCCATTGATTTGGTTGAATGTCCCTCAGTTTGGTTTTGTCTGATGCTGTCTCCTGATTAGATTTGGATGGTGTATCCTGAGCAGGAATCTTTCAGAAATGATGTTATGTTCTTCTCACTGCCTATCAGACACCTCATGATTTCAACTTGCTCCATTATTGATGACATTCACTCTAATCACTTAAGGTGGTGACTGCCAGGCTTCTCCACAAAGAAGTTACTTTTTTTTTTTTTTTTTTGAGACGGAGTCTCGCTGTGTTACCCAGGCTGGAGTGCAGTGGCGCAATCTTTTGTTCACTGCAGGCTCCACCTCCTGGGTTCACGCCATTCTCCTGCCTCAGCCTCCGAGTAGCTGGGACTACAGGCGCGCACCATCACGCCCGGCTAATTTTTTGTATTTTTAGTGGAGATGGGGTTTCATCGTGTTAGCCAGGATGGTCTCGATCTCCTGACCTCGTGATCCGCCCGCCTCAGCCTCCCAAAGTGCTGGGATTACAGGCTTGAGCCACCGCGCCCGGCGAGAAGTTACTCTTTTGCCCTTTATAGTTCATAAGTATTTTATGAAGAGGGATTTTGAAACCATGCAACATCTCATTCACCATCAGACCTGCCACTTGTTCATTTATTTATTTGTATCTGTATGGACTTATGGTTTCCTATTATATCCAATGCTATCATTATTTCTTTTGATGCTTACATTGTCCCCTTTTGGACAGATGGGGTGAATTTCAGCAAGCTTCTCTGTCCCCTTGGCCCATCTTCCTCATTCTTCTGTTGCTTTCTGGTTCAAGACGTTCCAGGCTCATCTTAGACTTTCCCTGTCCCAGCCCTGGCATCAGCCCTCTCTCTAAGGAGCTCTTGTTTTCTTGTAGAAAATGGTATTTAGATGCCAAGATCTGGGTGCAGGGTGTGCTGTCATTGGGCTGCATCTGTCTGCAACACCCCCGCCAGCAGAATATATGCCTATATCCACGTACAAACATACACACATGCACACTTACATTCACTTCTTTACACCTTTACATCTACATTCACTTCTGTATCTGTCTACACTTATTGAAAACTATGAATTCACACAAACACAACCCAAAGCATATCACAGGATTCATTCCAGTTTTCTACATTTCCGTACTCATAACTCTCTTCTTTGACAATGGGAAACCTGGCTCCCACTAGCCTGAATGCAGTTACATATCTGACTGATCCCTTTATGTGCTAACTAATTTCTAATCTCAGGTACTACCATCTCCCCTCACAAGAGAAAAAGGCTGGTGGAGCTCTAGCCATAATGTCACATTCAAAGGAGGTGGCATGAGGCAGGGCAGGTGGAGAATCCCAGGGCCTTACTTCCAGTTGAATCGGGTTCCTTTTTAAAACCTCCCTGGAAGCCTCACGCATTTTTGCTTACCTCTCATTCACCATAATTAGGCACATGGGTCACTGAATAAAACAGGACCAGTAATTAAGAAAGGAGAGAATGGATATTTGGTTGCAATCAGCAATTCCTACCAATCCCACTTTTTATATTTATTGGCCAACATCCTGCTGTCAAGGTTTACTGAAGACCTTGTATTAGTCTGTTCTCATGCTGCTAACAAAGATATACCCAAGACTGAGTAATTTATAAAAGAAAGGTTTAATTGACTCATGTTCAGCATAGCTGAGGAGGCCTCAGGATACTTACAATCATGGCAGAAGGGGAAGCAAACATGTCCTTCTTCACAAGGCAGTGGCATCAAGGAGAAGAATGAGTGCCCAGTGAAGGGGCAAGCCCCCTATAAAACCATCAGATTTCATGAGAACTCATTCACTATCATGAGAACAGGATGGGGAAGCCGTCCCCCATGATTCAATTATTTCCACCAGGTGCCTTCCTTGACCCAACAGGATTATGGGAACTACAATTCAAGATGAGATTTGGGTGGGGACACAGCCAAATCATGTCATCCCACCCCTGACCCCTCCCAAATCTTGTCTTCACAATTCAAAACACGATCATGCCCTCCCACAGTTCCTCGGTCTTAACTCATTCCAGCTTTAACTCAAAAGTGAAGTCCAAAGTCATCATCTGACACAAAGCAAGTCCCCTCTGCCCATGAGCCCACAAAACAAAAATCAAGTTAGTTGCTTCTTACACACAATGAAGGTACAGCCATTGGATAAATAAACCCATTCTGAATGGGAGAAATTGGCCAAAACAAAGGGGCTACAGGCCCCATGCAAGTCTGAAATCCAATAGGGCAATCATTAAATCTTAAAGTTCCAAAATGATCTCCTTTGACTCCATGTCTCACATCCAGGGCATGCTGATGCAAGAGGTGGGCTCTCATGGCCTTGGGCAGCTCCGCCCCTATGCCTTGCAGGGTACGGCCTCCCTCCCAGCTGCCTTCACAGACTGGCATTGAGTGTCTGCTGCTTTTCCAGGTGCACAGTGCAAGCCATTGCTGGTCCCACCACTCTGGAGTCTGAAGGACTCTCTTCCCACAGCTCTACTAGGCAGTGCCCCAGTGGGGACTCTGTGTGGGGGCTTCAACCCCAAATTTCCCTTCTGCACTGCTCTAGCAGAGGTTCTCTATGAGGGCTCTGCCCCTGCAGCAAAGTTCTGTCTGGACATCCAGGTGCCTCCATACATCCTCTGAAATCTAGGCAGAGGTTCCCAAACCTCAATTTTTGACCACTATGTACTCACAGGCCCAATACCACATGTAAGCTGCCAAAGCTTGGGGCTTGTACTCTGTGAAGCAACTAGGAGGCAGGGCACCATGTCCCGAGGCTGCATAGCGCAGGTGGGCCCTGGGCCCAGCCCACAAAAGCATTTTTCCCGCCTAGGCCTTCAGGCCTGTGATGGGAAGGGCTGCTGAGAATGTCTCTGATATGCTCTGGAGACATTTTCCCCACTGTCTTGGTGATTAACATTTGGCTCCTTGTTACTTATGCAAATTTCTGCAGTGGGCTTGAATTTCTCCACAGAAAATAGGTTTTTCTTTTCTATCACATTGTCAGGCTACATATTTTCCAAACTTTTACGGTCTGCTTCCTCTGGAATGCTTTGCCACGTAGAAACTTCTACCACCAGATACCCTAAATTACCTCTGCCAAGTTCAAAGTTCCACAGATCTCTAGGGCAGAGGCAAAATGCCACTAATCTCTTTTCTGAAGTATAACAAGAGTCACTTTTGCTCCAGTTCCCAACAGGTTCCTCATTTCCATCTGAGAACACCTCAGCCTGGACTTTATTGTCCATGTTGCTATCAGCATTTTGGACAAAGTCATTCAACAAGTCTCTAGGAAGTTCCAAACTTCCCCACATTTTCCTGTCTTCTTCTGAGCCCTCCAAATTGCTCAAACCTCTGCCTGTACCCAGTTCCAAAGTGGTTTCCACATTTTTGGGTATCCTTATAGTAGCACCCCACTCTCTGTGGTACAAATTTACTGTATTAGTCCATTCTCATAATGCTAATAAAGACATACCTGAGACTAGGTAATTTATAAAAGAAAGAGGTTTAATTGACTTATGTTCAGCATGGCTGAGAAGGCCTCAGGAAACTTATAATCATGGCAGAAGGGGAAGCAAGCATGTCCTTCTTCACATGGTGGCATCAAGGAAAATGAGTGCCCAGTGAAGGGGGAAGCCCCTTACAAAGCCATCAGATCTCATGAGAACTCACTCACTATCACAAGAACAGGATGGGGGGAACTGCTGCCATGATTCAGTTATCTCCACCTGCCCTCCCACGACACGTGGGGATCACGGGAACTACAATTCAAGATGAGATTGTGGTGGGGACACAGCCAAACTATATCAGACCTCAAATGAATCTCTGGAACAGTCTGGGTCCTCACCCATCCTCTAAGTTTATAAAATCCCAAGCAATGTCCCCTTCTACCATGATTATAAGTTTCCTGAGGCCTCCTCATCCATGCTGAACATGAGTCAATTAAATATCTTTCCTTTATAAATTACCCAGTCTCAGGGATGCCTTTATTACAATATGAGAATAGACTAAAATACAGTAAATTTTTACTGCAGAGAGTGGGGTGCTGCTATAAGGTTACCCAAAAATGTGTTATCTTAGGATTAAATGCCTGCTCAGATGATGTATCACAACTTATTTGTTCATGTAGTAATTCCATATGTGAGAAAATGTTGCAATTGGCCTCCCTGAGAGATTGCTGAGTCTCCAAGAAAACGACCCCCTATGAGGACAGTTTATAGCCCTTGAGCTGTGTGAAAACACGGTGCCAGAACAGATCAAAACTCGAGCCCAAAACACCATGGCATTAAAGAGATGGGGAAGAAGAGAGCAGTGACAACAGTCCTAGCTCTCTGCCAATCCAAAGGAAAGAAGGGAAAAAAGGGAAGATAACAGTGTCAAGGAGGGTAACCTCAGATACATGGGAACTAGCACGTGAGAAGCACCCTTTTGTAAGTAGGGAGATTTGTTTTGCAAAATCCCCCAGCAGGCAAACCTTGGCAATACATTTCAGATGAACTCATCCAAAATGATGCTGTGTCTTTGCAAGGAAAATTGGAAAGACCATATTTAATGCAAAGATATTACAGTTTTTCTAGTGACAATATAGAAGTGCCATTCTTTGATATCACTCTAATATCCTTCAGAACACAGACGTATATGCTGTGCAGCAGAAGAAAGTGTGGTGTGGGCAGAGAACATACTTTCTTTTTTTAATTTTAATTTTTGTAGAGACGGGGTCTCATTTGGCCAGGCTGGTTTCAAGCCTCTAGCCTCAAGCGATCCTGCCACTTCAGCCTCCCAAAGTGCTAGGATTATAGGCATGAGCCACCACACCCAGCCCAGAGGACACACTTTAGAACTAGATGTACTTCATTTCAAAGTCAGGTAAAACCCTGCCATCTTTTAGCTGTGTGACCTTGTTCAGGGTGTTTTATCTCTCTGAACCTCAGTTCCAACTCCCAACAAATCAGGACAATAATGCCTACCTCAAACACTGAGGTATGGAGATAATGTATGTATATACACATTCTGGCACACACATGATTTCAGTAACTCTTAGTCCCTCTGAGTGAAGGATAAATCACAGAATTATAAAGACTAAATAGAATATATCACAGATATAATAATGCCTGGCATATATCTTGTATCCAATAAATGTTATCCTTTTTTAACTCACTCAAACATACAAAAAGCCATATACTAGTTATCTGGTATGGTTGACTGGTGCTCTTTATTATGAAATTTAACCTTTTATGTGCAGGAAAAACCTGCATAAGCCCTTCTCCGCATTAGTCAGCACAGTACACTAAAAGTGACATAGCACATGCACACTCCCAGCATCAGTATTCACAACAGCCAAGGGGTGGATGCAAGCCAAGTGTCCACTGACAGAGGAAGGGATAAAGAAAATGTGGCATATACACACAATGGAATACTACAGAGCCTTGAAAAGGCTAAAAGGAAATTCTGACCCATCCTACAACATGGATGAGCCTTGAGAATATTATGCAAAGCGAAATAAGCCAGTCCACAAAAAGACAAATACTGTAAGAGTCTACTTTTATGACATACCTAGAGTAGTCAAATTCATACAGACAGGCAACAGAATGGTGATTACCAGGAGATGGGGGACGGGGAAAATGGGGAGTTGTTTAATGGATATAGAATTTTAGTTGTGCAAGATGAAAATGTTCTGGAGGTTGGCTGCATAACAACGTGAATATACTTAATAATACTGAACTGTACACTTAAAAATGGTTAAGATGGTAAAATTCATGTGTTAATGTTGAAAACAGTTATTTACTTTTGTAGGCAGGGTCTTGCTATGTTGCCCAGGCTGGGGTGCAGTGGCTATTCACAGGTGTGATCATAGTGCACTGTGGCCTCAAACTCCTTGCCTCAAGGGATCCTCTTGCCTCAGCCTCCTGAGTAGCTGGGACTACAGGCATGCACCACCACACCAGGATAAAAAACGTTTTTTAGATGATGGAAGCTTTTCATAAGAACGCAGAGTCCTCATACTGATTACTGATGAACTGTGCTGCAGGTAGATTTACGCATTTTGCTGCCCAGAGCTGAATCTGTATCCAGCTTCAGGGTATACTCTAGAACTTGCTTTCCTGAATAAATATCTGGGGTTTCTTAGGATACAGCTGCTAAAGGAAAACACTGAACTTGACATCTTTTGCTATATAATGGCATCTTTTATTAATACCCTTGGAGAAGAACAGGGTATTAATGCTGGAAAAAGTTTAGAAAGTACATTTTAAAGTTGAAGAACATGAAATCTACACTTCAATCAAACTAAATGATTTTTCTAAGACCACATAGGTAGCAATCACAAGGAGAGTGGGAGAGAAGCGGCATCTCCCAGTTTCCTCTACAATCCTCTTAACACCCACAGTCCACTGGACTTAGCTCTCCACAAGTCCTTACCTTTGAACTTCACTGTTTACTACACTGCCACCAGGGGGCAGCAGGTGTATTAGTCTGGTATTCTAAACACCCTGGACTAAAGGCCCAATACTCTTCCATTACCCCTTCCCCCATCCCATGAAATAAATGTGCATATATGTGACTTCATTGAAACAATCTTAATAAGCCAGAAGTTTGAAAGAGACCCATACATAACTTTTTAAACAAAACAAAGACTTGAGTCCAATGGACGTAACATCCCTACTAATCCTTTACTATTTCTGATTTATTCCAATCCCAACAGATGTAATGGTCAATTAATATGTTAGGTTTTTTTATTTGTTTGTTTTGAGAGATGGGGTCTCATTATGTTTCCCAGGCTGGTCTCAAACTCCTGGGCTCAAGCAATCCACACACCTCAGCCTCCTAAAATGCTAGGATTACAGGTGACGGCCACTGCACTTGGCCTAATACGTTAGTTTTAAACCAAAAATGACTCAACCACAGGATCAACAAGCAAAAAACAAATAAACCCATTAAAAATGGGCAAAGGACATGAACAGACACTTCTGAAAAGAAGACATGCAAGTGGCCAACAAACATACCAAAAAAAGCTCATCTTCACTAGTCAGAGAAATGAAAATCAAAACCACAGAGATACCATCTCACACCTATCAGGACGGCATTATCAAAAAGTCAAGAAAAAAAAAAAGATGCTGGCGAGGCTGTGGAGAAAAGGGAATGATTATACAGTTTGTGGAAATGTCAATTAGTTCAGCTACTGTGGAAAGCAGTTTGGAGTTTTCAGAGAACTTAAAACAGAGCTACCTATCTATCCCATTACTGGGTATATATCCAAAGGAAAAGAGATCATTCTACCAAAAAGACACATGCACTCATATGTTCATTGCTGTACTATTCACAACAGCGAAGACATGGAATCAACACAGGTGCACATCAACAGTGGATCAGACAAAGAAAATGTGGCACACACACTCCATGGAATACTACACAGCCGTAAAAAGAAAGAAATCATGTCCTTCGCAGCATCATGGATGCAGCTGGAAGCCATACACTTAACAGAATTAACACGGGAAGAGAAAACCTGGCCGGGCGTGGTAGCTGATGCCTGTAATCCCAGCACTTTTTGGGAGGCTTAGGCGGGTGGAATTATTTGAGGTAAGGAGTTTGAGACCAGCCTGGCTAACATGGTGAAACCCCGTCTCTGCTAAAAATACAAAAATTAGCTGGGCGTCGTGGTATGCACCTGTAGTCCTAGGTACTCAGGAGACTGAGGCAGGAGAATCGACTGAACCTGGGAGGCAGAGGTTGCAGTGAGTTGAGATCGTGCCACTGCACTCCAGTGTGGGCAACAGAGCAAGACCCCAAGTTAAAAAAGAAAGAAAACCAAATATCGCATTTTCACTTATAAGTGGGAGCTAAATGCTGAGCACACATGGACATAAACCTGGGAGCAAGAGCCACTGAAGATACTAGATCGGAGAAGGAAGGGAGGCAGGGGTTGAAAATGACCCACTGAGTACTATGCTCACTACCTGGGTAAAATATGCTCTGTAGAAAACCTGCACAGGTACCTCCTGTATCTAAAATAAAAGCTAAAATAATAAAAAGAAATTAACAGAACTGCTTCCTCCAGAATATCATATAATATATAAATCACACTTGGGTGTTAAAAAAAAAAAAAAAGGAAGAAATCTATCCCATTTCTTTAACACTTGAAACCAAATCTTCCCTGCAGTTGGCCTCTGAGGCTTCAGCCAAAGCAACCTCAAGAGCCCACCTGATGTCTGTCCTTAGTCTCCTTTGTCAGCTGTTCTTCATTTGTGATGTCCCTATATTAGAAAGGAAGGTCTGTCAATAGGTCGAACCCTCCAGTAACTTTTCAGAAGAAAAACAGGGGGATTCAAGTGACAAAATAAAACCTATATGCTACCATTCTTCCAAGCAGATGACAGGAATCTCCATTCTGTGTTTCTTAAATACTACCACCAGCTGAGAGCCTAAACCATAGCAGTTAACAGGTGAGGCTTGAATTTACAAAAGCAGTGATGGGACTGCTCTGTATACCGTTGGTGATGGCCAGTACAAGAATCCACACATTTTAAATCTATTTACATTGTACAAACAAGTTGGTTTTACTGTATATAAACTTAATAATAATGAATGAAAGCATGAAAGCATGCAACTACTCTAAAACACTTTAAAATGAAAGGTAAAAGAATAAGAACACTCTGAATCAAATTAATGCCTGGCATACAAAATTATTTTTAAAAGAGACGAGATACATAAACCAAATACAATAGATGGGATTTAAAAATTCTGACTTGAGGCTGGGCACGGTGGCTTACGCCTGTAATCCCAGCACTTTGGGAGGCCGAGCCAGGCAGATTACCTGAGGTCAGGAGGTCGAGCCCAGCCTCAACATGGAGAAACCCCGCCTCTACTAAAAATACAAAATTA
Organism: Colobus angolensis palliatus; assembly: GCF_000951035.1. NCBI lineage: Eukaryota > Metazoa > Chordata > Mammalia > Primates > Cercopithecidae > Colobus > Colobus angolensis. The sequence goes on from NW_012114252.1 coordinate 11,148,180, forward strand.
GCTGGGCGTGGTGGCGTATGCCTGTAATCCCAGCTACTCAGGAGGCTGAGTCAGGAGAATTGCTTGAACCCGGGAAGCGGAGGTTGCAGTGAGACGAGATCGTGCCATTGCACTCCAGCCTGGGCAACAAGAGTGAGACTCCATTTCAACAACAACAACAACAAAAATTCTGACTTGAATAAACCAACTGCACAGACCTTGCTTTGTAAAAATAGGCCTGGCACAGTGGCTCACACCTGTAATCCCAGCACTTTGGGAGGCCAAGGCGGGCAGATCACTTGAGGTCATCAGTTCAAGACCAGCCTGGCCAACATGGTGAAACTCCGTCTCTACTAAAAATACAAAAATTAGCCAGGCCTGTGGTGGGTGCCTGTAATCCCAGCTACTTGGGAGGCGAAGGCAGGATAATTGCTTGAACCCGAGAGACGGAGGTTGCAGTGAGCCAAGATCATTGTACCCCAGCCTGGGTGACAAGGGCGAGACTCCATCTCAAAAAAAAAAGGAAATTGGAATACAATATTAAAAGATATTAAGGATTTTTTTCATTGTTGGATAGAATATTTACATTAAAAACCCTCAAAATTCATACTAAAATATTTGGGAGTGAAATGAAATAATTTCTGGATTTTGCTTCAAAATTCTCTAGAAACAAGCAAATAAAACTCCAAAACACAAAGAGAGGAGGGCACGTAGAACAAGCATGGCAAAGCCAGTATGGTGCACTGATCTCTGAACCCCGGGTGGGTGGCACATGAGGGTTACTACACTCTGCTTTTGAGTATGTCTGGAAATGTTCACAGTAAAAGCTGAAAAGGGGGAAAAAAAAAGGAGGAAGGGGAGAAGGAAAGGAGGAAAGGCCGTAGAGGGAGGGATGAAGCAGAGAAGGAAAGGAGGGAGGGCCGTAGAGGGAGGGATGAAGCGGAGAAGGAAAGGAGGGAGGGCCATAGGGAAGGATGAAGGGGAGAAGGAAACGAGGGAGGGCGGCAGGGAGGGATGAAGGGGAGAAGGAAAGGAGGGAGGGCGGCAGGAAGGGATGAAGGGGAGAAGGAAA
>NW_012114252.1:11149400-11185452 GCF_000951035.1 Colobus angolensis palliatus
GGAAAGGAGGGAGGGTGGCAGGAAGGGATGAAGGGGAGAAGGAAAGGAGGGAGGGCGGCAGGGAGGGATGAAGGGGAGAAGGAAAGGAGGGAGGGCCGCAGGGAGGGAAGAAGGGTTCATCAACTGGGATGTGTCTCTATCACTGCAGGAACCAAGTTCAAGGCCAATTTGTACCTAATTGTTATGAACAAAGGGTGGGAATGACATTTTCGCTTGCCTTTCTTCACCAGGGGTTCGTTATCTACTCAGGCACAACTAAAGTATCAGAAGGGAAAGATAGGAAAGGGAAATGGATGTTTTCTGAGAGCCCTGACCACAAAGTTGACTCTGAAAGCCATTCATTTGATAAGGAGATACTGGCACCTGCGCGTCCACAGGGAAATGTCCGAACACCAAGTGCACTCCTCTTTTCCTCCCACAGTAGTGGCCACCTTCACCTCTACAGCTCTAATTCCAAACACTGCCAATGGAGAGAGCGCCTCCCTGGACACAAGTTTGTTCAAGATGTCTCTGTTATAGATATTCTGCCAATATTGTTTTTATTCTACATAATGAAACATCCACTTATGCCACCACCACACTGAAGCCCGAGAGTCCAGAATGTGTCGCATTTGTGTAAGGTACCTGCCAGATAGCCCAGATGGAAAGTGACACAGAGGCTCGGGAAACCCAGTGAGAGGCAGGTAACCGAGCTTCCAGCAAGTTCCCAGTCAGTACATTCAGTTATATCCCAGCTGATCTTAAGCCCTGGAACCCTGGTACTGCTGGCTTACCTGTGAGTCTACTTGACTTCTGTTGTAAAAGATCTTGCTGTTCACAATTCTTCCTAAAATTACGTTAACCATGACTTAGACTTCTTAAATGTTCCCTGCAATGCCCTCAAACCATTCTTTGTTCATTTATGAGATATACTAATCTTCTAAGCTTTTATTAGGCTTTTATAATCTGGATCTAACTTTGCAGAAAACCAAATCAAGGGAAGAAGAGTAATTCAAAGCAGGCAGTTACGATTATTTTCAATAATGGCTCAAAGAACACTTTTCAAACCTCATTTAATGCTGGTAAGTTAATAAAACCATCATGAGATGTAAAAATACTAATTTTCATTAAACTTACCTCTTCATACTCCCAAGTACAGATAACAACAGCAGGAAGAGGTAATTAACACTCAAAAGCTTGAAAAGTAAATGTGGTCGTTTGAAAAATGGACAAGAACACAGCATAATATGAGGAGTATTCCCGCATATACTCTTCCTTACTCTAATTTACTCTGGCCTGACTCAGAACATGAGTTCTGTAAAAACATTCTCGACTAAATGGAAGTGAGTTCTTTCTTACTGGGTCCCCACTATGTGGAAGGCATGATGGTGGACTCCGAATGAGGAAGGCATGGTTCTTACCCAGCCAGAGCTCACAGCCCAGCAGTGTTTAGGCTAGTATGCAAAAACAATTACGCAAGACAAAATAACATGAAATTCAAATAAAAGAGCAGTTGCAGCAAAACCACCCCCAGGGTGCGGAGGCAGGAGTGCCAGCAGCTGTCGGGAGGGGAGGGCCTAGGAGTTGTGGGGCTCAGCAGCTCAGTCTCTCCGACTTTCTCCTGCATGTGTCTTGCCCCTCTCATCCTCCCCGAAGGCAAACTACGAAGGATCCAGAATTTCTCTTCCCCAATGCAGGTGACAGGAACCAGAACCCCTTTCCCCAAAGCTAACCATAAAACCTAAAAATACTACTATAGCCTTCCCCACACCTTTCTGTGTAACAGCTGGCCACAAAGATCTTGGACAAGAGGATCCTGCCCCATTCCCGAAAGGAAGAAATGCTACAACATAGAGGCCAAGAAGAACCTGGAGACAGGCCTTGCTGGGCTTCCCCACTCGGTCTATTTCCATCAGTTCACACCCTTTTTTCCAATTGGATTTCCACATGGCGGTCTGTGCTTCTTCAAATCTAAACAAAATCTGGAGAGTTCACCCTGGGTCTCTGGTCTTCATTCTGAAAGCTCCTGTGTCATGTAAAACTATGATTGAACACGGGTTTTGCTTTTCTATTGTTAATGTTTGGTATAGGGGTGTCAGCCATGACCCTTATGATGGGGTAGAGAGGCATCACCCCCTTTCTGCCCCTACAGAGTGAATCAAAGAAGGTTCTGAGCACCGTTCTGCTGATGGAATTCACGCATGAAACCTATGTCTCCTGTCAGCCCAAAGCCCCTCCCTTCAGCGCTGAGGGAGGAGGGGCCTGCTGGGTCTAGACCTGACAGCACTGCCTCGGTGTATAAGAGCAGCAGAAACACACCCTGGGGACTGGCACCTGGTCTTACTCTGCCAAAAATGCCTTGGGATCTGCTCTGATCCTGCGATGGCTGCAGGATCACAAAGTGAGGCTGACAGAACAAAGGTCCCCAAAACATGTCCATGCCCTAATCCCTGGAACCTTTGACTACGGCACCTCACACGGCAAAGGGACTTTGCACATGCGATTAATTAGGGAAGCTGAGATGAGATCATCCTGGGCAGCCTACATGGGCCCTGAATCCAATGGCAGATATCCTTATGAGGGACAGGAGAGAAGACAGACACCGAGGAGGGGCCATGTGAAGACAGAGCAGAACCAGAAGCTGTGTGGCCACTTGCCGGGGAACACCTGGAGTCACCAGAAGCTGAAAAATCTAGGGAAGGACTTTCCATACAGCCTTTGGAGGGAGGGCAGCCTTGACAGCACCTTGAATTCTGGTTTTGGATTCTGTGAGCCAAGAATAAATTTTTGTTGTCTTAAGCTTCCCAGTCTGTGGTAATTTGCTATGGAAGCCCTAGCAAATGAACACAGTTACTAAGGAACTCTTCTATGTCAAGTCAGGATAGCAAAGGCTGCCTTGGCTCAGGCGGAGTAAAACAGCCAAGTGACGGAAGAACTGCCAGGGGGAAGCCATGGAATCTGCACCCTGGAGATCTGACTGGTAAGATGTTCTCAAGGTAGCAGGATCTCATTCAGCCTGCCCAGAGAAACTGTTTCACCTATTGGCCCAGTCCACAGTTAGAAGACTAAAGGCAAAAGGAACTGTATATATTAATAAAAACCAGGCTCTCGTTGTTTCAGTGGTTCCCATAGGGCGAGATGGCAATTCCAACACTGTCATACACATGTATGTACTGAAAAGTAGGCAAATGAGCCACAGGCGATGGGAGCCAGGTTTCTCACTATTGGAGTGGGAGGTGAGAGGCAGCAGGGAAAAGGCGAGAGTGATCCATGGGGTAAAGGATTAGGGCTGGAGACACCAGTGTGGACTCACAGAAACAGATGGTTCCATACAGAAGTATTTACTGATATGTTTATATACACAGGTCAGTACACACAGACATTTCCTTGCTCCATCAGCTGAGAGGACCTAAAAGCAATGCCACTACAGTCTAAATAAGCACACCAGCATCCAGCTTGTGGTTTCTAACAACATCTCCAACAGAGAGGACCAGGGTTTCCTAGAGAAACGGCTGAACCTAAGCCTGGAGCAGGAAATACACAAGAAGAATCTAGGGCATCTAGCAATATTGGAAAGAAAAGAAGTGCTCAAAAATAAACAAACCCACCAGCCCAGAACGATGGGGCAAGTCGAAGGGACACAAGAGACGACAGAACAGGCTACCAATGGCCAAAGCAGGAACAACTGGAGAACAAAATAAGGAGTACTAGATTAGAACCTAAAATACAAAATAAGTATCTGTGAGTCCATAATGATATAAATGACTGAGTAAATAAATGCAAGAAAACAGATAAACCTCCTGCACGGAAGAATTCCAAATAACATATGTAGACACTTTCCCCTTAAGGAGATGAAGCCTAAATAACTACTCCCTCCAGAAGTGCAGGCTGCTCACTGTGACTTCCTTTCAGAGCACAGAATGAAGGGAGGGGGAAAGTGTGACTTTACAGTGGAGAAACCTGCCAATCACTATTTCAGTCAGGTAAGCAAGGTCAACAGCAAGAGAGAAGTCATGTAGATGGTATGTAGGCTTGATACGATGTAACAAAAATGACACTTTACCTCCTTGGTCTTCCTCCCAATCCCCACACCCCTGTGGCAGTGACTCCATGAGGTGAGGGCTAAAGCAAATAATCAATTACGCTGGGTTGCTGTGAACTGAGATTTCTGGAGTGGAAGAAAGGGGTATGGATATAAGTTCTATGACATTAAGCAAAAACGCTGTAGTCCAGAAACAGACTTGGATGTTACCAGTATGCACTCATGAAATATTTTATCTTGAACAATGGTTTTCTCTGTCTGTCTGTTGAAATGGCTTAAAAACAACTGCCAATCCAACAGTAATGAGCACCCTGTTAGGTCCAGATTATGGTCTTTAAGTACCATTTTTCACTTTAAAACAGCTAACTAGGGCTCCTTGGAGAAACAGCTGATTCCAGATTTGAGGGAATAAATCTGACCATAACTTCCTTTTACTGTTGGGATGAACTTCAAAACATATGATGACCTACTGAATCCTCTCGGCCCGGCTCCCTCTCCAGTCCCATCTCCTCCTTGCCAAGGACTCAGTCACATTCACTTTCTTTTGTCTCCTCAAATCTGTGGTTGGCAGAATAATGGCCACTTTGGGTGTTCACATCCTAATCCCTGGAACCTATGAATATGTTACCTCCTATGCCAAAAGGGACTTCACAGATGTAAGGACCTTGAGATGCAGAGATTAATCTGGATTATCCAAGTGGGCCCAATCTAATCAAATGAGGAATCCTTAAAACTGGAAAACCTGTCCTGGATCAGATCAGACAGATGTGATGACAAAAGCAGGGTCAGAAAAGGGCAATGTTAGCTTGGAATATGGAGGAAAGGGCCAATAAGCCAAGGAATGCAGGTGGCCTCTAGCAGCTGCAAAAAGCAAGAAGACATTCTTCCTAGAGCCTCCAGAGAGCTATTATTATACACATCTTTTTAATTAAGAAGTCCAAAATCACCCAGCTAGTAAGTGGCAGTGGGAGGACAAGAAGCCAGGCGGTCTGACACAGAAGTCGGTGCCCTTAACCATGATGCTAATATTTGTCTCCCACATAACAGAAATTTCAATACCATTTTCATTTATTAACATGATACCCTCCAGTGTTCAGAACAGCTTAATAGATAGCTGCTGAACATGAATGAATGGGACAAAGATACAATTTCCCCCTGCTATTGTTGGTAAAAAAATAAAAATAAAAATAAAATTTAAAAAAATTCTGTTATGGAAAGTAAAACATGTACAAAACTAGGGTAATGATAGAAGGAGCTCTCAAATACTCATCGCCCAACTTCAACACTTAGCAACATAGGGTCAATCTTAATGCCAACATCAGTTTGGTATTATACTGCCTGGAAATACTCCCCCTTCAATAGTCTTTTTCAGAATCACATGTTCCCAGCTCTCATTACATTTTCCTTTATCTGTGTCAACATGAATTTTAAAAAGAAACCTTAAAATGGGCAGGTCTTTCTAAGCAAAACACAAAACAAAGACACTGTAAAGGGGAGATCGATATTTTTAACTACATAAAATTAAAATTTTTTGCAAAGCCTAGAGATTGTATTACACAAAGTATAAAAAAATAGGGTGGAAATATAGTATATATGAAAAAAGATTAGTATTCTCAATATATATTTCTTATAAATCAAAAGACCACACACCCCAGAGAAAAATAGATGTAGAAATGAACATACAGTTTCTCTACTATTCTTTTCTTCCCTTCCCTCCTCAATTTTTTGAGACAGGGTCTCACTCTGTTGCCCAGGCTGGAGCACAGTGGCATAATCAGTGTAATCACAGTTCACTGTAGCCTCAGTCTCCTGGGATCAAACAATCCTCCCACCTCAGCCTCCTAAACTGCTGGAATTACAGTACGAGCCACCATACCTGGCCCCCCACCACTATTCTTAAATGACAAGGGCTTCCAACTGACACTATTTCTCAGCATACTTCTTGTGGTGCTCTAGAACTTGAGCAATGAACACTCTAGAACAGAGGCTAACAGTTCTCACCTGTAACGTGTTTCTTCAAGGAAGTGTTGCCTTAGAATCCAGATCCACAGTAAGCCTGAGAGTCTTAAAAACTTGAAAAACTTGTGACTTCAGAGTCCTTCCACACGACTCAAGAAAAAGTAAGTCCACCTCCTAGGGTGACCAGAAAGTCCATAGGGAGCAAATATCCAGTTTTCAGTCCTGTTGGGAGGTAAGATAAGAGGAAGTCAACTGAAGAAAATTAAACATTTAAGCGATAAGGGGCTTAAAAACAAGCATAAATGACCTAACTCCCATTAGAAGGCAATCTGAGACCCTGGGCACATGCCCAAGGAAGGAATATATTTATATTCAGTGCAAAAATGTAGTTCACATGCTTGAGGGGCCAAAGAATGCCTTGAATAGAGGCACCTTCCAGTGACCTAGAGAAAGGGTTCAAAGTTCTCAAAACCTCCTTGACAAAATGTGGTACATATATGTAATGGAGTACTATTCAGCCATTAAAAAGGAGATCCTGTCATTTGCAACAATATGGTGGAGCTGGAGGTCATTATGTGAACTGAAATAACCCAGGCAGGCACATAAAGACAAACTTTGCATGTTCTTACTCATTTGTGGGAGCCAAAAATTAAAACAATTGAATTCACTGAGATAGAGATCAGAATGATGGTTACTAGAGGCTAGGAAGGGTAGTAGGGGGTTGGGGGAAAGTAGAGATGGTTAATGGGTACAGAAACATAGAAAGCAGGAATAAGATCTAGTATTTGATAGCACAATAGGGTGACTATAGTCAGTAATAATGTAACTGTACATTTAAAAATAACTAAAAGAGTATCATTAGATTGTAACACAAAAGATAAATGCTTGAAGTGATGGATACCGCATTTACCCTGATTATTTATGTGATTATTACACATTGTATCTCATATACCCTGTAATGAGGGTTATTACACATTGTATCTCATATACCCTTACTAGGAGGTACCCACAAAAATTAATCAAGAAAGAATTCTTTGAGAAATAACAGCTCTATATACTCTCCCACAAGAAAAGTAAAAAGAAAAAGAGAAAAAATGTATTCTCAGCCATCAGGCAAAGCTGATTTTAGTAATGCTGAGCTCCTATTCTGGTAATGTTGAGCTTCTTTGATGAGGGTTTCCAAGTCTTTAAAGTCAGATAAATTTAGATTTTAAAAAAGTCAAACCACTTCTGAAGTAGACTTGCCAAAAATGGTGAGCATGAACCTAATTAAGCCTCTAGATCTAACTTCTAGCTTACAGGAAATATAGGGGATAGAGAAGCAAGTCAAACCATACTCCACCAAAAGCAGCCCAACAGATCCACGTGAGGCCCTCTAAAGGCAAGCAACCAAGCAACATCGACAGTCATTGGCATTAAAGAAACCCGCCAAGGCTGCTCTACACCTGCCTCGACAAACCACAGCCTGCGGCTCAGTACAGCCTGTGGGTGGATTTTAAAACACAAAGGTTTTGGAAATTAAGTATTATTGGAACACAGTCACACTTATCCATTTACTATCACCCCTGGCTACTCCTGCATGGCAATGGCAGAGCTGAGCAGTTTACGGCAGAGACCATAGGGCCTACAAAGCCTGAATGAGCTGGTATCTGGCCCTTCACAGAGAAATTTGCCACCCCTGCCCTAGACTGAAAGGGACAACAGCTGGACACGGTAGCTTACATCTGTAATCGCAGCACTTTGGGAGGCCGAGGCAGGTGGATCACTTGAGTTCAGGAGTTCGAGACCAGCCTGGCCAACATGGTAAAACTCCGTCTCTACTAAAAATACAAAAAAAGTAGCTGGGCGTGGTGGCGTACACCTGTAACCCCAGCTACTTGGGAGGCTGAGGCAGGAGAATCGCTTGAACCCAGAAGGCAGAGGTTGCAGTGAGCCAAGACTGTGCCACTGCACTCCAGCCTGGGTGACAAGAGTGAATGAGACTCCATTGCGGGTGCAGGGAACAACCAACCAGTCTGGGCAATACCTATCTCTACAAAAAAAAAAAAAATTAGCTGGGCGTTGTGGCACATGCCTGTAATCCCAACTACTCAGGAGGCTGAGGTGGGAGGATGGCTTGAATCCAAGAGTTTGAGGTTACAGTAAGCCATGATCTCAACAGAGCTGGATCCTGTCTCAAAAAATAAAATAAAAGGTAACAGATAGTCAACAAATTCTTGTCTGGATTTGGATTCAAACAAACCAACAGTAAAAATAAGTTCATTTTTGAGGTGATCAGGGAAATTTGATCATGGGCTAGGTTTTAGAAAATATTAAGGAATTACTGTCAATTTCATCAGAAGGTGATAATTGTATTATGGTTATACAAGCAAATGCCCTTTCTCTGGAGAAGCATACTGAACAATTTAGGGGTGAAATGTTTTGTTGTCTGGAATAAATTGCTTTAAACTGCTTCAGCCACAACCAAAAAAAGAAAAAAAAAGATGAAGTGGATATGGCCAAACGAGACTTGTGAAGTCGATTTGATGGATATATGGAAATTCATTCTACTACTTTGCTGTGCTTTCATGTTTGCTTAAAATTTTCCCAATAAACAAGCAAAAAAAAAAAAAAAATCAGAACCTTGATTGAAAAGTAGAGGTTATCACCAGAGAGCCTTGCTTTCCAGGCACCCCCACCCTCACCCCTCTTCACGCGCAGTCTAGGCTCAGCACGCCAGCTGTTTGCCTTTCTCTGAACACACTGTCATTTTCAGCTTCTTATTTTTGCTCATGGTGTCGGCCACCCTTTCCACTCTTCTGCCTATAAAAATCCACTCTCTGCTTAAGGTCTGTCCAGCTGTGACCTTCTCCTGGCCCTCCAGTGAGCACTCACCTCTCAGCTCCAGCAGCACACTGCCTCTGGTTTCATTCCTCTCTACGTTCTAGCTATTTACCAGGTCTGCTACCTCATGATGCCATAGAATCCCACAGACTTCCAACAGCTGAGTCTTTTCTGTAAATCCATTTGAGGGGGTATCAAGACGCCTTTTACGGAGCAAGCTCCACAGTCCAGGGGCAGGTCCTCACAGCCTAAACACAGCTGCCTTATCCTGAGCAGTTTTACTGACAATAGAGCTTCGACTGAAGAATGAATTCCTGTTCAGCAGGACACTGAGCGGTCATGTTTAATTGAAGCCTCTTAAAATTCCTAATAGATTTTGCCTAGATGGAGGATGTTCTAAAGAGGGCTGCGAATATTTCATGTTTTTGTCTTCTTCTTGTCACCCTTCCTTGGGTCCTGTCCCTCTTCAAGCACGCCTGCACTACACCTCCACACCAGTCTGCCGGTGCCCTAATCCCTGGTAAGGGCCCTGGCTCGAGGTGGGTACAAAGCCTCCCAATGACTTTACTTCAGTAATTGACACAGATTGGAAATCTTACTAGTAAAGAGAAAAATGAACAGATCATTTTAAAACCCCTCTTCTGTTCTACTTACTGCTACCCACTATCCAGAGCACCACAAACCACCACCCTCTCCTGACAAGTAGTAGGTAGGTCCTGGTTAGTAAAGTCAACTAGCCCAAAGTATTTCCATACAAAAATCCACCAATTCGAAATTAATTTACCTTTGCAAACTCAGCTTTCACAATACAAATCTCTGCTAGAGCACAGTGGTCTGCTTATGGAGGAAAGTCTGGCTTCTCCTGGGAATAGTTGCGGGAAAATACGGGCAAACTGCAGGTGCTCCTCATCTGAGCATTTCAATAAATTGAATGAGGCCAGGGAAAAGTCTTCATTTACAGGTAAATGTACATAAGGACACGTACGTGTGTGAAAGACCTACACTTTATATAGCTCACCTGCAGTTTTTCATTAATCATTTTTCCTGGGACATTTAGCAAAATAAATAACTTGCTTTTAAAAAAGGCCACAGATTCCAGGTGCGGTGGCTCACGCCTGTAATCCCAACACTTTGGGAGGCCAAGGCGGGCGGATCACGAGCGCAGGAGTTCGAGACCAGCCTGGCCAACATGGTGAAACCCCGTCTCGACTAAAAACACAAAAATTGCAGGCGCCTGTAATCCCAGCTACTCGGGAGGCTGAGGTAGGAGAATCGCTTGAACCCCGGAGGCAGAGGCTGCAGTGAGCCGAGAGCGCGCCACTGCACTTCTGCCTGGGCGACAGGGCAAGACTCCATCCCAAACAACAACAACAAAAAGGGCCAGAAATCTAGTACATTTTCTTATCACTTCAATATTAATCAACTAAGCGTGGAGTTAAGAAGCTGTGTTCCAAAAACACTTAAGTCGGCTTTTGAGCCTATGGCGTTGTCCTTGGCCCACGGAGTAAAATAGCAATGATAACCATAATGAATAATCAAGTCAATAAATTTCTTCAAAATTTCAGAATTTTCACTAACGGCTCCAAAGAAACCTTAGATCAGAAATTCACAAGTGCCAGGAGACGTTTTTAGATTTCTTTTGCTGCTTCTAGTCTCCTTACAAACGGGAAATCTTTAAGAACAATTTCTGAGAAGTGCTGGCCTGGTTCAGCTGCGGTCCTCTGAAAGCCAGCGTGTGGGCGGCCACGTTTCCTTTACAGGGAAGCAGCAGCCGTGCGTGAGGCGGTTCCTGGCTTTTGCCGCCCTCCGCCCGTTCTGGCAATGGCGCCCATGGCCCCCGCGCGGGGCAATGGAGGACGCGTTTCGGGGTCCACCGTCCCCTCCCTCCGGCTGGCCGCGCCGGCGGCGTCCCACGCTTCCTCCCTCGCCCGCGGGGACGCCGGGTCCTGCGGCCTCGGCCCAGACGCCGCGCAGGGAGCGACGCCCCGAGTTCCCGCCGCCCTCAGGACACCCCGCGCGGGGGGCGGAGCGGACGCAGCCCCGACCCCCGCCCGCGCTCAGCGCCTCACCTGCAGGCAGCCGGGCCGTCGGGGAGGGCCGGGCCGGGGCGGAACTGCAGGGCCGGGCCCGCGCCTCTGCTCCCAGGCCGCCCCCGGCGGCGCCCCCTGCAGGCGGGACGCGAGGCCCGCCCGCCCCTGCTGCGCCCTCGCACACACCGGGCCGCACGCACAACTGGCCGCACCTGGCCGCACGCACAACTGGCCGCCTGAGAGCCAGAACCACCCACGCCGATGCCCGCCGGAGACGCCGCGCCGCAGACACAGAGCCACCAGCTTCACACACCTGGGGACGCCCCACAGAAGTTACATCCACCCTAACACACCTGAGCACTCAGGCTCAAGCCCCGAATGCATGGTGGACCCAGACACACCTGGGCCACACCCCACAAAACACAGACTCACGACTCCACAAGCTTGAGGACACAGCACATCAGATGGACACACACTCTCACACAAATGAACCCAAAGCTCAGACACACCTGGGGATGCAAGCCACGTGTGCGTCTATCACATCACACATTACCAAGGGCCCCCAGCTGAGCGTGCACACAGCCCTGATACCGAGTCCAGACCGTCATCTAGTCACACTGCCCACTTATTTACCAATACTCTCTTAAAATGAAACTGTGGTTGAAGGAGACAATGGAAGGATGACATCACCTCTTCCCTAGCTCCAGGACTAATTTAAGCCCCAGAAATGACACGACTGAGAACCAAAATCAGAAGTGAAAATTTTCCCTAGAGACGTTGGGTTGAAGCAATGCCACTTGGGGGCCAGCTGGTAGGAATGGTACAGATATGGAGAGAGTGACATTTCTGTCTCTCCGAAAGCCACAAATCTGTGTTTATCAGATTAGCAATAATCCCCCTTAATCATTTCCTGCCCTTTCTACTTTCTCATGGACGTGGACTGATTGAAACCTTTATATAAATTGGTTTTTATCCAAACATTTCCAACAATGCAGATGTAATTGTATTTTGAACAGATGTACAATTCCAAAAGAAATCTAAACCATCAGGTACATAAGTAGTTGGTTTTCACAGAGTCTTTTCTTGTCTTGGACACTTCATGATTAAATTGAAATGTATTTAAAAAAACTTGTCTAGCTCATATTAATATTTTTAAAGGAAGCAGTAATCTTAACTTTTTGAAGCGAAAAAATGATTCCACTTTCATTTCTTTTTTGAGGGAGGAAAACCATGTCAGCAAAGGAAAGTAAGACAAATAGATTAATTCTTCTGATAAAGGAAAATTAAAGATGACAGGATGAATTTTTTGTTTGAGACAGGTTCTCACTCTGTCACCTAGGTTGGAGTACAGGAGCATGTGCTGGCTCATTGCAACCTCTGCTTCCCAGGCTCGAGTGATCCTCCTACCTTAGCCTCCTGAGTAGCTGGGACCACAGGTATACACCACCACACCCAGCTAGTTTCTTGTATTTTTTGGTAGAGACAGGATTTCACCACGTTGCCCAGGCTGGTCTTGAACTCCTGAGCTCAGGCAATCCACCCACCTTGGCCTCCCAAAGCAATGGAATTACACATATGAGCCACAGCACCCGGTCAAGACAAATGTTAAGTTGTATCTATCACCAGGTAAGGCTGGGAAAGCCCAATTTAACATAGAATAGGCTCTGTGGGATGAAGCCTTCAGATTAACTTCTTGGAAAACAACTCACAGTTTGAAGAGCAGTTTTTGAAATGTGGTCCCAGTCCAGCAGCATTGGCAGCACCTGGGTATTTAGAAATGCACAATCTCCAGCCACACCGGAGGTGTCCTGACTCTGGGAGTCAACTCAGAGTCAGCAACTCTGGGGGTGGGGCCCAGAGATGGACATTTTAATGAGTGATGCCAGTTCAAGTTTGAGAACCATCGTCTTTGGAGGATGTACCTCGGTGCTTCTCAAACTTTAATGTGCATGCGAATCAACCCAGGATCTTGTCAAAAAGTGTAGATTCTGATTCAGCTAGGCAGGAGTAGGGTCTGAGATTCTAAAGATGGACAGAGGGTGCTAAGTGAGGATTTTCTTGTGTACGGACATACTCCAGGTGCTGTCACTGTGAAGACAGCTCCACAGCAAAGCAAGGGTCTCATAGAGATAAAACGCACAAAATGTCTCAAAGAAACAGACTGGTCAGTCTAGGCAGGTCCCAGGCTTGTCACATTTAGGGTTGGTCAGTTACTCAGGATCCCGTGGCAAGCCAACTGCTCTGGTGGCTTTTAGGAAGTGGGTTGACTCACCAAATCTGTTTGGTTGTTTCCAAATGGTACTACTGAGTCATTTGCTGCAAAGGGTTCAGCTCTGTTCATTCTGGCCCCTTTGCTCTGCCTTTTTACAAACTCCCACATCCTCTAGGCTTAGGGTCATGCAGTCAGCAAATCACTATGCACCTGTGTTAGTCTGTTCTTGCATTGCTATAAAGAACTACCTGAGACTTGGTAATTTATAAAGAAAAGAGGTTTAATTGACTCACAGTTCCACAGGCTGTTCAGGAAGCATGACTGGGGAAACCTCAGGAAACTTACGATATGGCAGAAGGCGAAGAGGAAAGAGTGACATCTGAAATCCTTAAATGGCCAGAGACCGAGAGAGAGAGCGTAGAGGAGAAAGTGCCACACAGTTTTAAACAGCCAAATCCTGTGAGAACTCACTCACTATCACGGGAACAGCCAGGGGGAAATCCGCCCCCATGATTCAATCACCTCCCACCAGGGCCCTCCTCCAACACCGGGAATTACAATTCTGCGTGAGATTTGGGTGGGGACATAGACCCAAATCATATCAGCACCTGTTCAAAGCTCAGCAAACGTTTTCTTTATCAACTCCAAGGATTTAAACCAGCAAATTGTCTTTAACCCAAATTAACCAGTTTGGCATTTGTATTGCCTAAATCAGAGCAGGTAATTGCTGATCTCTGTTTTCTAGACCTGGGTGTAATGTCTAATTTACATTCCTATTTAACTAAATACAGTGCCACTTAATATTATGCAAATGAGGTCAACCTCCTCTGGATGTTACCTCCCCTGCACGTCTCCAGCATTGCAAGTACCACTGAATAGAGGGGAAGATATCCCCTGCATCTCTTGAAACTCTAGTTATAATGTGAAATAAACAACCGAAAGGAGGGGCTATATAAGAGGCTTGAAGTCCAACTGAATAACACCATGAAATCTGCTGAAGTATTACCGAATTATTCCAGTAAACCATTCAATAATCATCTTTGGGCCTAAATAGCCTGCAGACTAAATCCAACCTGGTTGTCTGCGGCCTTCAAATAATGAGTTGTACATTTTTAAATACTTCATTTTAATTTTAAATTACATTTTAAATACTTTACATTTTGGAAACGAAAGAATCATCATAGTTCATGGGATTTAAGTTTCAGTGTCGGTATGTAAAATTTTGTTTGTTGACACTGTCTGTGACTGCTTTCACAGGACAGCGGCAGGCAGCACTGAGTAGCTGCCGCTGAGACCATATGGCCTGTAAAGCCTAAAATACTTAACTTCTTCCCTTTTACAGAAAGTTTGCCCACCCTGCAAACTGTGTTTCTTGCTCTTGCGTCTGTTTCAACACCTTCCTGTCCTTTCTGTAACTGTCTCCCTACTGAACCCAGTTTCACGAGCGCAGACCTTAACGCTTTGTGTGTACGTTTCAAGCACCTCATGCCATGAGGTTTACTTTCTGATCATTTCCCTTTGCAAATCAGTGTGAACTTAATAATAAGACTTTCAAGTTTCAACATAGGATTATTAGGCTAATTCAGAAAATGTGTGTGCAAAAGACAGCAAATAGTGTATATTTTGCAAACCACTGGATTCCTTACTTCCGCTTCTAAACCTGGCTCTAAAAAGTTGTTGTTAAATTTGAAAACAGCAGGATTATTCTTTGTGTGATTATTTTACTTGTTACAACAGGTCTCACTGCGGAACAATTTAAACCCATGACAAATTAACGAGCAGAGAAAACCAACCTCACGAAGCTAAGTTCACTCACATTCAATTCAATCCCAGTATTTCTAGAATTAATGTTTTAAAGATGATGTGGGTTGCTGTCAGGTTTTTGTGAATAAGGCATTAACCTTTTCTCCACAAAAGATATACAGTATCTTTTTTAAAAAGTTTATGAAATTTTCCAAGAAATTGAAGTTGAGATGGTTTATGCTATTCTTGCCATCTTCTGTAATTTCAGGAACAACAAGCAAAGACCGGAACAAAGCACTGTGAGATTATTTCCTTAGCTTTGTTGAATAAATCCCTCATCATGAATAGGAGAATAACTAAGAATTCTCAGAAGTAATCTGACCAGCCAAGTATACTATCCACCATGCTCAAAGCTAATGACATTGAAAGAGCTGTAGGCAGGGCCACAGCCATCTCTAACCCTATCACCTTGCTGCCAATCAAGTCATTGGGCCCTGCTATCCAAACAGTAACTTTTAAAAGGAAATAATGCTAATGTGGTGTCTAGAAATGTAAACATTACAAAATGAAATGTAGCTTGGTTCCCTTTGAGTGGTCAGTGTAGGGAATGAGTGCATATTGAGTGGGCCTCATATGCCAGGCACTTCATGATGCTTCTTGTGTCATCCTTTGAAGAATAGTATGAACCAGATATTATTATCCCCATTCTATCTGTGAAATGGCTCTGAGAGGTAAAATAACTCATTCAAAGGTACACTGCCAGTAAGTGAGAGTGCAATGGCTTGAACTCACACGCAGCTGAGCCGAAAACCCATGCTCTTAACATGAGGTTTAAATGGGGAAGCTGGGTAATATACCTTGAAATGTATATTATCGGGACTAATCATTTATGTTTGAACCTCTTTGTTAAAATTATTAGTTCCAGTAAATAATCCTATATATGTAGTTCTCTCAATGAAGCTCTTTCACACACATGATCCATTTGATCCTTATTCTTGCATGAAATAGTAAAGACCAGGGAGAATGTCTTCTGCTTTGATAGACCCGTGGCCTGTCTGAGCCCAATCAAAAACCACCAGGTGCAAAACTGTAGTCGGATAAAGTCAGATTTATTGGCTCGTTGCAGGGAGAGAAGACTGAGGCCAGAGGAATCCTGGGATGCCTCAGCAAAGTTTGAAGACTTAGGGGAGGGGTGGCGTGTAGGTGAAATTTAAAGGAAAGAGTATTTTGACAGGTTCAAGGCAGACAGGGCTGTGAGTACAGGTCAACATCAGGTCTGGGGGGGTCTATATCCTTGGAGACTACAGAGTTAATATAGATGCAGACTGGCACACCCAGAAACCCTTTAAGGGAAGCTCTGCACCCAGGTTGGAAATAGAGGCTGCTTGTTTGTTTCAAGGAGACTTGAATGCCCCAGGTAAGTTGAGATGCTTCACTCCTGATGATTTCAAACAGCAAAGCTTCTGAGAGTCAATGCTTTTCCAGAAGGAGGCCTCTCAGTAAGAAAGCAGCAAGCACCCAAAGACGGGGGGTGTTTGACCTGATATGACATCAGTGTGTCCTTGGAGGACATGTTTCCTGCTCCCTCAGCTGCCGTCTTTTTCTGTACTATCTCAGCCTGATGGATGGCAGGGGGCAGAAGTTTACTTTTTCAGTCTGAGATACTTTTTTTTAACTTATCAGGCCATATCAGGACTAGAAACCTTCAAAGTATGTATTTCCATGCAGGTGTTGGCATTTCAAACATTATGACATTTCACAGCAGATTTTGATGAGGATTTGCATAAGCATGCAAAGCAACTCACCTTTATAACTTCTTCTAGTGGATTTCTCTATAAGAGTTCAGTTTTTTTTAAAAAAGGGTTAAGCATCTAGGTATTTTTGAAGGCTCCTGGGTTAGTCCAATCTTATTTCATAGAGGAGAAATTAACCA
The DNA here is from genome assembly GCF_000951035.1 of Colobus angolensis palliatus. NCBI lineage: Eukaryota > Metazoa > Chordata > Mammalia > Primates > Cercopithecidae > Colobus > Colobus angolensis. The sequence continues at coordinate 11,166,122 of NW_012114252.1, forward strand.
AAGCAAGGACAACTACTGATAGTGACAGGAGGCAGCCAAATGCCTAGGCAGATAGGGCAGGTCCCCAGTGAAACCCCACCTTCAAGCCAAAAACAGCCTGAAAGCTGAAAGACTGGATTGCTGGTCCCAGATGAAGTCTGCAACCCAGAGTGAGAACTTCTGTTCCTGTTTGCCCACCCTTTCCCAATTGATTCATTTTGAATTATGCCTTTTAACCAACCAAATGTTGCCTTTTCCAATACTACCTACAGCCTGCCCCTTCTCCATTCTGAGCCCATGAAAAGCCCCAGACTCAGCCATATTAGGGGAACTTTCCCACCTTTGGGTAGGGGGACCACCCCGGTGTCCCCTCTCCATGAAAGTTGTTTCATCATTTAGTAACCCTACCTTGCTCACGCTTTGATTGTCAGTGCATCCTCATTCTTCTTGGGTGTAAGACAAGAACTGGGGAACCAGTGCATAAGCCTGACTAGGCCCTGGCAGGCTGAGTGGGCAGGCTGTCTCCTGCAGCAGGTAGTGTGGTTGAGTGAGGCCTGGTTGGGGTGCTGCATCTTGCAAAATGACTGAGAAGAAAATCCTGTGTCACCACCATTATTTTAATCAGAAGCAACTGAGGCATGGAGTAATTAACAGATTCATCCCAGGTTCCAGGTAACTAACGGAAGGATTGGAGTTGTTTGCATCTAATTGGTTTGCTGGAACTTAAAAATAAAAGACACATGCCAGTGAAGTTGACCCTAGCACAGCTCTCACACACCTGTTCCTATGCTTTTTCTACCCTGTCACCTTATTTGCAAGGTCTGCAGTTTCCTAGGCCAGTACTGTGAAAGCTATCGTCTGTATGCTTTGTCAGAAAATTCTAGAAATGAGCAGTTTTGATATTTTTCAAGACAAATCTCGTCTAGCCATCATAATTCTATCAAATTTTAACTGCTGAAACATAATTGTTTTAAAAAGGTGGATAAAAGTAGAATTTAAATCAAGAGAGAGAACATTTTCTCAAACACTTATCACAAGTGGGAAGAAGAAAACTTTATTGGTCTTTGGGAAGTGCCACATATTTAAAAATAAATGATTAGAAATGTAGGACTCTCAGGCAGTTTTGATAAACAATGTGACTGATTAAAAGTACTTGAACTAGTCAGAAAATAAGTGATTGCCCAGGTGTGGGGATTCACGCCTATAATCCCAGCACTTTGGGAGGCTGAAGCAGGAGTTCAAGAGCAGCCTGGGCAACATAGGGAGAACTTGTCTCTACTAAAAAAAAAAAAAAATTAGCCCAGCATGGGGCACATGCCTGTGGTCCCAGCTACTCAGGAGGCTGAGACAAGAAGAATGCTTGAGCCCAGGAGGTTAAGGCTGCAGTGGCCTGAGATCGCACCACCACACTCCAGCCTGAGTGACAGAACGAGATCCTGTCTACCCCACCCCACCAAAAAAAGAAAAAAAAAAATCATTGTATAAATCTGAAATTATTTCTGGATCATTTAATTATAGGATAGAAACAAGAAAAGTGAAGGGGTTTTCCCCCCTTCAGTTATTTATCAAATATTTTGATATACCAAGCTCCAGTCCAGGACTTTCTATGTCTTTTCTCATGTAAACCTCTCAATAATTCTGTGAAAAAGGTAGTTATATTCCCCATTTTACAGACAAGGAAGCCAAGCTGCTGAAAGATTAAGTGACTTGCTCTATTAGTTCCCTAGGGCTGTCATAACAAGGCCCCACAGACAGGGTGGCTTCAAACGACAGAAATGTGTTCTCTTGCAGTTCTGGAGGCTGGCCATCTGAGATCAAGGTATTGGCAGGGGCCACGCTACCCTAGAAGCTTCTACTGGAGAATTCTTCCTTGTCTCTTCCAGTTTTGGGTGGCCCCTGGTACTCCTTGGCTTGTAGAAGCATCACTCTAATCTCTGCCTCTGGTGTCATCAACCCAGAGTGCGGTAGGATGTGAGTCAGGATGGACTTTGGCTTTCAAGTCAGGATGGACTTTACCCTGTTTTAAAGAGACTGCTTAGGGAGGGAGGCTCCCTAATCCAAAAGATAGGCACTTACGTGGAAATGTGTGACCCTGAAGGTGGAAGCCAATCGGAAGAGGATGAAGAGAGAAATGGAGATCTGTGATGTTATTGCAGGAGGTCAGTACTACCTGCGTGGTTGAGTGGGGGAAATGAGTGATGTATCTCAAAATACAAATCCCCGGCCGGGTGCCGTGGCTCACGCCTGGGATCCTAGCACTTTGGGAGGCCGAGGCGGGTGGATCATGAGGTCAGGAGATCGAGACCATCCTGGTTAACACGGTGAAACCCCGTCTCTACTAAAAATACAAAAAAAAATAGCCGGGCACGGTGGCGGGCACCTGTGGTCCCAGCTACTTGGGAGGCTGAGGCAGGAGAATGGCGTGAATCAGGGAGGCAGAGCTTGCAGTGAGCCGAGATTGTGCCATGGCACTCCAGAATGGGCAACAGAGCGAGACTCTGTCTCAAAAAGAAAAAGATTACAAATCCCCAAATTGGCACCAATGCAACATAAAGTGCCTGGAGGGATGCTTCAGTGATGTGAACACCTGCTGGGTGTCATCTTTGGCAGCGCCTCTGTTAAGACTCTGGCTTGCCATGCTGATGTTTTAATTCCCCAAGAATAGTCTAGAAGAGGAAGGCAGACGCTATGTAGGTCTATGGGGGAAATTGGGTTTCTGAGATGCCATCACAAAATTTCCCATTCCATGTGCTCTTTTTACAATGTGATGTGAACATGCCTCCCATGGAGAAGTGAGGTCTGTGTTCCCTCCCCTTGAATCTGAATGGACCTGTGATGATGGCAGGAGATACTTTGTGACTGCCAAAGCTAGGTCAGAAAAGGAGACATAGCTTCTGTTTGACTCTCTTGGAACTCAGCCACCATGCTGTGAGGAAGCCTAAGCAGCCACATGGCGAGGCCACGTGTTGGCATTCCAGGTCTCAGCCCCAGATGAGCTCACAGCCAATAGCACAAGCTGCCAGACATGAGTGACCAAGATCACAGATGATTCCAGACCCCAGTCTTTGTGCCACCCCAGCTCACGTGGCATGGAGCAAGAGAGGAGCTATTGGGGATGAATCCAGCCCAACTTGCAGACGCATGAGTGTATTAATCAGGATAACAATGGTTGACCAAATATCTGGGCACCCCATGACCTACCTACTTAAGTTGACATATAAAATGAACCATCACAGGCCAGGTGAGGTGGCTCATACCTGTACTCCCAGCACTTTGGGAGGCCGAGGTGGGTGGATCACCTGAGGTCAGGAGTTTGAGACCAGCCTGGCCAACGTGGCAAAACCCCACCTGTACTAAAAATACAAAAATTAGCCAGGCATGGTGGCATGCTCCTGTTATTCCAGCTACTTGGGGGGCTGAGGCAGGAGAATCACTTGAACACAGGAGGCAGAAGTTGCAGTGCGCCGAGATTGTGCCACTGCATTCCAGCCTGAGCCAAAAAGTGAGACTCTATCTGAAAAAACAAAACAAAACCAAACCATCACAGTAAGGAAATTAAACTGTCATTTTAGGCCACTAAGTTTTGGGGTAATAACAACTGGAACAAACTCTTTTTTTTTTTTTTTTAGATGGAGTCTCACTCTGTGGTCCAGGCTGGAATGGAGTGGCACAGTCTCAGCTCACTGCAACCTCTGCCTCCCGGGTTCAAGTGATTCTTCTGCCTCAGCCTCCCAAGTAGCTGGGATTACAGGCTTGAGCCACCACGACTGGCTACTCTTTGTACTGTTTTTTTTTTTGAGACAGAGTCTTGCTCTGTCCCCCAGGCTGGAGTGCAGTGGCGTGATCTTGGCTCACTGCAAGCTCTCCCGGGTTCACGCCATTCTCCTGCCTCAGCCTCCTGAGTAGCTGAGACTACAGGCGCTTGCCACTGCGCCCGGCTAATTTTTTGTATTTTTAGTAGAGACAGGGTTTCATTATGTTGGCCAGGCTGATCTCAAACGCCTGACCTCAGGTGATCCACCTGCCTCAGCCTTCCAAAGTGCTGGGATTACAGGTGTGAGCCACCGCACAAACTATTTCTAATCCACAACTGGAAGTGTGTTGGTAAAGTGAAAATAACAGCAACTGCGGGAGAAAGTGGCTATACAGCCAATTTCTGAAAGCCAAAGCAGAAATGGCTGTGCAGGTGCAATTAGACTTGAATCAAAAGCTTCAGGAAGGCATGTTTCCAGAAGCTAAGTAAATATCTCAAGAGGATAGGTAGGCTCTCAGTTCTCAAAAATGCAATTTCGATTGTGATTCCAGGGAGGGAAAAGATGGGCAGGCACTTAAAGTAATAAAATGAGGAAGTTCGCCATTAAACAAAGATATTTAAAAGATTTACAAAAAAGACAAAAATATGACTTGCCCCAGGACAATATGAAAGGGACCATTTGCAAGAATGGTGTCAGGAAAAATAAGCAGAGATCCATCCATTCTTCCTTTTTTCTTTCCCTCCCTCCCTCCCTTCCCTCCTTTCCCTTCCTTTTTCTTTTAGTTATTGCAAATTCCAGACCTATCATTTTACCTCTACAGACTTGGTATGTATTTCTATCTTAAAAAATACACATATTCTATGTAATAATAGCATTATCATGACAAATTTAATATTTATTTATGGTCTCAGAAATGTCATTTTGCAGGTTTTTTTTTTTTTTTTCTTAACATTAGGAATCAAAAAAGGCAAATTTTGGTTAGATTCAGGTGGAACTGCCTTTTTTGTTTTTTTGGCAAGGATATTTCCTGGGAGGCACAATGTACTTTATGCAGCATCACAGTGGGAAACACGTATCTGGGTGTCTCACTCTTAATGATTGTGAAATTGGTCAGTGGGGCCGGGCACAGTGGCTCATGCCTGTAATCCCAGCGCTTTGGGAGGCCGAGGTGGTCAGATCACTTGAGGTCAGGAGTTCGAGATCAGCCTGGCCAACATGGTGAAACCCCGTCTCTATTAAAAATACAAAAATTAGCTGGGCATGGTGGTGCGTGCCTGTAATTCCAGCTATTTAGGAGGCTGAGGCAGGAGAATCGCTTGAACCCAGGAGGCAGAGGTTGCAGTGAGCAGAGATTGCGTCATTGCACTCCAGCCTGGGGGACAGAGCAAGGTCCGTCTCAAAAGAAAAAAGAAGAAATTGGTCAGTGGATTAAGCTGGTGACAGCCTGGTCCTTCCAGCGCAGTTTCCCATCAACCTTTCACCTAATGATTTTATTTATTGCTGATCTCTGCTTGAATCAATTGGTTCACTGGGGACGAGGAAAAAAAAGGATGATTTCCTAATTTCCATTCTTTCAATTTGTGTTAGCTATAATTAGTCAGCAAGGAAGAGTATCCCTCATCAGCTATGGCTGTTTGCTAATCACGATAGGCCTGCGGAATCCAGTTTTCCAAAGGGCATCAGACTGGTCCACTTAGGAAAGCTTTAGGGACAAGATGAGAAATATAGACCTTGTAGGAGTCCAAGAATGAAAACATTAATTAGATTGCAATAATTAGATGCAATAAATATTCTTTTTAAAAACATAAATTAGATTGTGAGGTAGGTACCGTATACCCAGCTCCTACTATACTCTAGATCAGTGCTACCCATTGGAAATATCAAATGAGCTCCAAAGCAAGCCATAGATATAATTTTAAATTTGGTAGCCACATTAAAAAGTTAAAAAAAGAGGAAAATAATTTTATGTTTTATTTAACCCAATATATCTAAATATATCAATATGTAATCAGTATAAACATTACTGAGATCTCACATTAATCTTTCATGCCAGGTCTTCAAAATCCAGCATGTATTTTACATTTATAGCACATCTTGATGTGGACTGGCCATGTTTGTAGTGGTCACTAGCCATATGTGGTGAGTGGCTACCTTACTGGACAAGACAGCTGCAGATATTTTATTATATTAACTTGAACTTTCACAACAACCTTGCAAATTAGACATTACCTGCTTTTTTAATTTAATTTTATTTTATTATTATTTTTGAGACAGACTCTTCCTCTGTCACCCAGGCTGGAGTGCAGTGGCGCGATCTCGGCTCACTGCAACCTCCGCCTCCTGGGTTCAAGCAATTCTCCTGTCTCAGCCTCTTGAATAACTGGAACTACAGGCGCATGCCACCAGGCCCGGCTAAATTTTTGTATTTTTACCATATTGGTCAGGCTGGTCTGGAACTCCTGACCTCAGGTGATCTACCCACTTTGGCCTCACTAAGTGCTGGGATTACAGGCATGAGCTACTGCACCAGACATTCTTTTTTTTTTTTTTTTTTTAATATGAAGAACTTGAGTCGGAGAGGTGGAACTTCTTGTAATATGACCACTGAATGCTGCAACTGGGGCTTAGCCAACTGTATGAATGTGCAGAGGTGCCTACATCTGTTCCCATCTGGACCTCTTAATATACAGGAGTCTTATTTCCTCTTTTGTAGGGCCAGACTCCACCTGATTTGGGGCCCTATCTCATTTCTTCTCAAGAACCTTCTCTCTCCAGTTTAAGGCCAGCTTCTCCCTCAGTGGCTTCTGTGCCGAATTTTATTTAGCGCCTCTCATTCCCCCACCACCCACCTCCGGCCCGTGACTAGTTGATTGACTCCTTATCATTACTCTTAACTGTCCACATTTCTCCAGCCCCCCGTGCCACTTGGCTGCACAGAGCCACCTTCATTTTGATGCTGACACCTGGGATGGTCTCTTGGCTTCTCTGCTCATGTCCTCTTAGCTTCTCTCCAATTCTCTTCCCCCCAGCAGCCAAGTGACCTTGTCAAAACCTCGCTAACTTGGATCATGTCACTGACCTGCTTTGGATTCTCCCCCCGTTTAAGGTAAGCACCACGTGGTCTGTGAACCCTGTATGAGCTGGCTCATCACCAAGGCCAGCCTTCTCAAGCACCCTCCTCGGACTTCAGCTTTCCCACAGCAGGGCCTTTGCAGATGCTGTTGCTTCTGTGTGGTCCAGGTTTTCTCAACCCTGGGACTACTGATGTTTTAGGCCAGGTGATTTTTGTGGGGGGTTGTCCTGTGCATATTCCATGTACAGCAGCAGCCTCCCTCTCCCTCATCACTTTCCAATCAGTTTTAACAATCAAAAATATCCCCAGGCCTTGCCGAATGCCTCCCTGCCCTCAAGGGCAAGAAATTCCCTGGTTGAGAACAGCCAGCCTGGAGTGACCTTCCTCTTCTCTACCTATCAATCTCCATCCAGAAGCCACCTTCCCAGGGCGCCCTTTCCTGACTCTCCAGGTTAGAGCAGGCCTCCCTCCACAGCTACTATTCATGCGACTCTTCGATCATTGTTTTCTCTCACTGGACCATCCACTGGTGTCCTCTTCCACCCACTTTAGTATTCAGACAGCCTAAGAAAGTATCTGGTACATAGCCCTTAGTATGTGTTGAGTGAATGGGGAATAAAGGTATCTGAGGCCAGATCTGTGTACTCCCAACAGAGCTCCTCTTTCAAAAGTCCAGCCTATCACTTATGGAGGTTCTACTGGGCTCTCTTAAGTTACGGCTATGAGGGATCTTCTTATCCCCACTGTACAGATCGCGAACTGGGGCCTGAGCAATGCTCAATGCCTTACCTATGATACTGCAGGGGGAGACACCAAGGTCCAAGTCTGGGTTTTCTCACCCCAAAGTCCAGGCAGGTTGGGTGTGAATATGGACATAGATGTCCAGTGCTTTGGTGGAGGGCTCAGTCTTCTGTTCCGATATTTTTTCAGTAATTTGAAATAAACTGTGAAGAATGGCCGGGCACAGTGGCTCATGGCTGTAATCCCAGCACTTTGTGAGACCAGGGGAGGCGGGTCACTTGAGCCCAGGAATTGAAGACCAGCCTGGGCAACGTGGCAAAACCCCGTCTCTACAAAAAATATAAAAATTATTCGGGCATGGTGGTGTGTGCCTGTAGTCCCAGCTACCCAGGAGGCTGAGGTGGGAGAATCACTTGAATCCGGGAGGCAGAGGTTGCAGTGAGCCAAGACCGCACCACTGCACTCAGCCTGGGTGACAGAGTGAGACCCTGTCTCAAAAAAAAATAAATAAATAAAAATAAAGAGAAAGAACATCTGTAAGCAATGTGACAGGATGAGAACCTCAAGGGGCCCTGTCAAGGCCTGTAGGCTACGCCTGACAGGATGAACTTGGGAGAGAAACAAATGTAAGCCTGCGTTTAAATTTTTAAAAATCCAAACAAGAACAGGGAAGAAGTGCTGCATTTTCACATGTGCTACATATGTTAAACCACCCAACAAACCAGCACCCAGCTCCAAGCCTCTTTCCAGGTTTGCTGATGTTTGCTATCGAGGAAGAGAAGGATGATGAGATTTCTCAAACTTCTGACTTCCCCATGTTTGTTTTGACACCTGCCTCCCAACTGTCATTAGCAAGAAAAACATTAAAATAGTAAAAGACTCTAAATAAGAGAAGAACTGCGAGGCGGCCTTCCACTTTAGTCTCATTGGAAAGGAAACCCAAGAAACAAAGAGCGTGGCTGCCTTAAGATGGAAAAAGAAGAAAAGGGAGCCAGTGTGGTATGCTTCCAAAATCTGCGCAGTTCAAAGACTTCCTGAAATATCAATCAAATTAATCACTGTGTTCTCTGGAAAGAAAACAGCTACAATGGAAATGCTTGAAGCTGAAGCAGTGAAAGCTAAGGGAATTTGTCAGTAGGCAGGGGTCCAGATTTGCACAACTTGATTTGGCACTCGTTTTAGAATCGGTAGGAAAAAAAAAAAAGAGGATCCTGAAGGGGGTCTTGTAAGAAACATCATTTTTTGATTACTCTCAATAGATAAGTACTGTTTCAAAAAAAGAAGTTTGCTTTAAAAAAAATCAACAAAGCATGTAGTGCATCTATTGCAGGACAAGTGAAGCACTATAGGAACATAAATAAGAGGAAGACGGTCTTAGGCACTAAAGAGAGCTGTAAATTATTACTGTTGTTTTGGGACCATTTAAGAAATATTTGAAGGCTAGGTGTGGTGGCTCACGCCTGTAATCCCAGCACTTTGGGAAGACGAGGTGGATGGATCACTTGAGGTCATGAGTTCAAGACCAGCCTGGCCAACATGGTGAAACCCCATCTCTACTAAAAATACAAAAATTAGCCAGGCGTTTTGGTGCACGCCTGTAATCCCAGCTACTCGGGAAGCTGAGGCAGGAGAATTGCTTGAACCTGGGAGGCGGAGGCTGCAGTGAGCTGAGATGGTGCCACTGCACTCCAGGCTGGGAGACAGAGTAAGACTCCATCTCAAAAAAAAAAAAAAAAAAAAAAAAAGAAATATTTTACACACAGCACTTTATTTCTTGATATATTTCAACCACCAGAAGTTACAATTACTGACTTAAACACTACACAGATCTGCCCCCAAAAAGTTGAGTCCAGAGAATCAAATTCCTCTCAGTGTGGATCTATTCGCTCTGTTCTCTGAACTTGGAAAACGCTGTAGTGCAATTCTATGAAATGGTCCCCACGTCAAATAGAAGCCACATGAAAGATGATATGGTCACTTTGATTTCATTCTAAGGTAAAGGAGGATATAAAGTTCACTACTTGAAAATCATCGATTAAGAAAGCAATTTGACATTTTCATGCTAGTTTGTGTAATAATTTTACTGCATATGAAATTACAGAGATTGCATAAATCATTAGGTCAACAGCATACAGAGAAGAACAAAACAAAACATTGTTTGGATCAAATAACAGCAGGAACAACTCAATTCTTAAAAATACCACAAATTCCCCGAATGTGGCTCCATTTGAGAGAAACTTTTGCATTTTCTGGATAATGTCTGTAGTTTCATTAAGCAAAATGGAAAACGGCTTTTCAGTTAAAAACACTAAAAAGCAACTTACACAGATGTGTTGCCCTCTTCACCTTGGATGTAACAAAAATAAAGATGTGAGGCTGCCTGCTTTTGCCTAAAGCATGGCCTGAACTTTCAACTGATAGTAATCGTTTTATGTAAAATATTACATTACATAACCTCCTATGTATTGAAATTGCACAAGTCAGAGCATCCAAAAACTACTGCAGAAGTCAATTTCTTCCTATGGGGAAAAGCATATAGATATAGATATACTACATGTTACAATTTCCATTCCTCATTCCATTCCATTCCTCATTCCCTATTCAAAACATAAAAATACAAATAAATATTTCCTTACAAAGTTCACAGTATATTGTTTTAAAAAAAGAGATAAAAAAACAAGAATCTTAATTTGTTTGTCATTAAATAAAAATGCTAATATACAGATACATTCAATATTTATACAAATTGTAGGGGTCAGTCTATCCTTTCTTGGTCATAATTGAAGTTTAATAGTGCTAGGCCATACACGACAAGGCTCAGATCCCAAATGAAAGTTCAATTCCGCTAAAAGTTGCTCAAGATAATTTTTTCTCTTTTTCTGTTTAATTAAAAAAAGACAATTTTGGAATTTTAGAATTACATTTGAGTTGTCTGAAAAAATACAATTTCAATGAAAAATCATATCAAGCATTCAAGAGTATATTGCTGGTGCTATAATCTTTTTGCATGTCTTTGTTTTCATAGAAAAAAATCAATAAAATAACATGTCTAAGACGTTTAAATGGTTACATGTAACCACATACTATTAATGATATGCCTCATGCACACACACACTCAAACTCAAAACATGAAGGAAAAAGGATCAGACGTCTTTCTTTTGCATTAGTTCTAGCTTTCTTCTTAGCAGACCATAGTTCTCCTTCGTTCCTGATGCCGTGGGGTCAAGCTGCAAGGAGATTTCATAGTGTTTCTTGGCCAAGTCTAGATGTCCCCAGCGATGATAAAGCACAGCTGAAATAGCAGGAGATAAATTTCACTGGGAATGCTTCTGAGTAACGTGCCGAATTCCTACCCTCTTGGACAAAGAAATATTACACATCCTATGCAAACAGCTTTCAAAAGTTAATTGTATGAAACAATATTGTTTGTACTGAAAACTTTATTTATTGTAATCACACTCCTTGATGATTATCCATTTACTGCCAGTTACTCCTAGGGCTCTTCATAGCACTAGACAGGATACATCTGCCTATGGTAACGTTATTACATAAAGAAGTAAAAAGAAGAGTACATGCAATGTCTCAGCGCTGCCATGACATTTCCAGGAAGCAAGGCTGGGTATGGGAGGTGGGGGTGATGGATGCTAGGCACTGTCTAGAGCCTTGACTATGCAGACGTTCAGCTGTTTATTTTAAATAGATATTTCCCCACACCGTTGGGGGAAGTAAAAGCTTGTTTGGGGCCATTTGGAAATAAGGCCTCTAATATAAAAATGATAGTTACAATAAACCTAGTCATTAGGATGATTAGCCTCTGATCATGACAGTGATTTTGTTAGTAAAACTAACTTTCTATATGGGCAGAAGAGCACCTGTGGATGCTTGTTGGCTTTTGTGAAGAGAAGCTTCAGAGTTGGTAGAGAACAGCTTTGGTGCAAAAACATTTCTGTAGGCATTCTAAGCATCAACATGCTATGCTCTAAACATCTTAACCATGGAGACATAAAAGGGTGCAAGAAATGAATTCTAGGGAATAAATGATTATAAATGCATTTTAGTCAAGGCATAAGACGATATAAGAAAGCAGAAAACCAGGTTGGAAGGGGAAGGTCTACTCTATAAGAAGGAAGGAAAAGGAGGTAAGTTCAATGGCAAGCTTCCAAAGAACATACGATTCATTTACTAGGATAACTCTTCGTAACCATAGCCTCATTCTCTTGATCCGATCTCACCCTTCTCAGCTTAACACAAAGGAGGACAATCTGAGTTTCATCATGAGAAGGTGATAAACAGAGTGGGCAACTTTAGGGCTGTTCTGGTCATGCAATTAAGATTTGTAAGTGTGGCTATCACTTTGCTATCTTTAATGTAATAACAGAATCACATTGTAAAGCCAGGTTAGCTTTGAAAAAACTACTCTCCCAACATTAATTTTATAGACATGCACCCACTTCATTAAAGTTACAGAATTTCAACACGATTCAAGTTGAACATTTTTCTTACCCAAATTACCATGGTAACTTGCAGCATTTGGATTTGCTTTAATTGCCTTGAGGAATAAAGCTTCAGATTCCTAAAAAATGAGAAATATAAAAAGGAAGATATTTATTGTACGCGAAGCAAAAACAGTTCCCAGTTTTATCACCTATGGTTTTCAAACTTTTAACCACCTCCTTTTGTATCACTGCATTCCTCTAGAAACACTCAGAAGGCCCAGGGGGGCCACGCTCTGCCAAAGAGAGGCTGACAAGGGGCAGTGGGAGGGAGCGGTGGCCGCAGAGAGGGGATGAACATGTTCGTGAGTGCCACCACCTGCCTCCCTGCAGTGGTTGGACTTCCGCAATGTTATGCAAGTCGCCCAGGTCAGGGTGTGTGATGAAGACAGGAGGCCCAGGGAACAGGAGAGGGCTGAGCCGTGGAGCACGCCCATGCCAATGCCATTTCCAGAGCTCCCAGGGTAGGAGTTGAGGCCCATTTCCTCCCCGCCAAGAACCTACAACACTCTGGGCAGCCCAGAAGCAGCCCCATCCATCTGGAAAGAATGAGCAGAAAAGAGGAAGGAATGGCCACCTGTCAACTACATTGTCACAGTACTGGACATGACCATGACCAAATGCCCCTGATGGGTGTGAACTGATTCTTGTACAACCTTGCATTTCTTCCAAGTCATACTCACTTCCAACCTGGCCACTAAGAGGCAGGGCAAAGTGTCTTCCGACCCTGATCACTGCTGAAAACTGCTGGCTGGATGGCCCCTTCTACCATAATGCTGAGAAATAAAGACGCCTAACCTGTTTTTACTGACATGTGCCCCGGGGGTGCTGTTCACTCCATCCACCTTCACATTCCTTAAGGGCAGCATGCTTTAATCAGTATCACATGCTCGGCATGGTGGCTCCTGCCTGTAATTCCAACACTTTGGGAGGCCAAGGTAGGCAGATCACTTGAAGTTAGGAGTTCGAGACCAGCCTGGCCAACATGGTGAAAACCCGTCTCCACTAAAAATACAAAAATTAGCCGGGTGTGGTGGTGCGTGCCTGTAATCCCAGCTACTCGGGAGGCTGAGGCAGGAGAATTGCTCCAACCCAAGAGGTGGAGGTTGCAGTGAGCCGAGACTGCACCACTGCACTCCAGCCTGGGCAAGAGAGCAAGACACTGTCTTAAAAAAAAAAACATCGGTATCACACACTGAGCTTAACCAACCAAATTTGTTGGTGTGGGGATAGTTTTAGTGCCTTCTACCTGGGTCATACATGAATTTTTCCAGGTGGGCTTCCCACATCTTGGACTGTGCATTTTATAATGTGCAAGACTACCGGTTCCTTTGCCCTGTTATGGCCTGTGGTACCCCTGATAAATTGGCTGGGAATGTGGGGGAACCATCTCCAAAACCACGACCTTTTGGACAGAGCTGGCAGAGAAATATTTATATTTTAGAAATGTCATCCAAGAGGGACTTCAGAAAGACATCAGGATAACATATGGGATGTCAAAGTCAGTGTCTACATTCCAAGTTTCAGGGGCTGAAACTCCTTCCAAGAGGGTTAAGACTCTGGCCATATCAGGACGGCTGCAGAAAAAATGTCAAATGGGTTGTGTAGCTTTGCAGGGGTTTCTGAGTTGCTGGGCTGTTTCTGATGATTTTCAAACATTTCCATTTAAAACCTAAAACTTGAGACATAGGAAGGTCAGGGAACGAAATCTACTTAAAAATGCTTCCTTACCTGTAAATGAAGTAGTGTCAATTGGAGAGAAATGGCTTAGGGATAAAAAGTTAGGAGTTTTCTAGTGTTGCTAAATTCATTTATTTATCCAGCTAAGTTCTCAGATGCCTGTGAGGACGAACATCTTTCAGGACATTGAGGAGTCAGCAGTTTGGGGGACACAGTGGTGCTGAAGACAGGGAAGGGCTCAGATCTGACACCCTGTTAGAGAGCTACCGCTCTCAGCAGGGCTGGGCCCAAACTCTGCAGGGTGAGGAGGAGGCCGGTGCGAAGGAATAGGGATGAGGAAGAACAGGCAGAGAGCACTGGGCCAGGGGGACAAGGAAGGAAAAATGAGTCAAGATTTCCAAGCCAGGGCAACAGAAACATGACAGCATGTGGACAAAAGAAGGGGTGTCAGGAGGAAGGGCTGGTTTGAGAGGAGGTGCGGGTGGGCCGGCCTGGCTCTATCCAAGTCATGGGGGCAGCCCCTGGGCCTGTACCTGGGCCTGGGAGTGGGGTTGGATGGGCCTCTTTAGAAAGCAGCATCTGTGAGTATTCAAAGCCCATGAAATGTTCATCTATTAAATCAGGGCTTCTAATGGCCTCATTCAGGAAAGCAGTGAACTGTTTATAAACTGATCTTCTGTGGAGGTCTCTGGATGTGTAAAGACCCAGGCAATGAGCTGGCTTATGCCAATGAACCAATAATCTCACATTTAGAGTTGGGGATATTTTTTTCTCAACAGAAAGGGGAAAAATAATGTATTATCTTCTGAAGCATATTAGACAAAATGTAATTAACAAAGGCGTAGGGCTTGAGAAAGCCTTGCAAATTGTGTCTCTAGGTAGGAACAAGCCCTAGTCTCTATGTCTAGGTGAGGAAGCCCGGGGGGGTGGAGGTCATTTCAGCCACAGCAGCCACCCAAGAATACTGTGGGGCACAGGGGCCACTGCGCCTCCGCTAGAACAGCAAGGGCAACATGGGTGATCTGACGTGACGTTGAAACCGTGACTCACCCAGGAAGAGGGTTATTCTCTATTCTCCCTCCTTCCTTCTGATTGCATCGGGCTGAAGTCTGCGCTTGGTGGTGGTGTGTGGGCCCCACCCTCTAACACACCTGCCCATCTCTCCTTGAAGCTAAGAGAGCTCAGAGCCTTGGCCAGCAGTAGCATGTAGCTGGGATTTAGTATGATTATTTAACTTTCAGTTACTCTATATTTATAGTAATGATGCGTTGTTTCTCCTTTAAATATATTCATGTTAAAAATCTATTTAAATAAAAATGTCAAGTAAATAAGGCAACATCTAGATGTGGCAAAAAAAAAAAAAATCATAAAAGTGTGACATAAATGTCTGGAGCTTGGGAAACTGACTTTATCAACATAACCTGCACATAAGCTACAGGGCCATTGGAATTAGCACTACAGAAAAAGAACTCAGTACGAGAAACAATGATTTAAGCACTGAAAAACATTACTTTTCTATTTTTGCTTTACCACATTAGCTTGAAATTGGAAATTAAATGGCAGGAAGTAACATACATTTTAATATATATATATATTTTTTGAGATGGAGTCTCGCTCTGTCGCCCAGGTTGGAG
Organism: Colobus angolensis palliatus; assembly: GCF_000951035.1. Taxonomy (NCBI): domain Eukaryota; kingdom Metazoa; phylum Chordata; class Mammalia; order Primates; family Cercopithecidae; genus Colobus; species Colobus angolensis. Next base: position 11,181,477 of record NW_012114252.1, read on the forward strand.
TACAGTGATGCGATCTCCGCTCACTGCAAACTCCGCCTCCCAGGTTCACGCTATTCTCCTGCCTCAGCCTCCTGAGTAGCTGGGACTACAGGCGCCTGTTTTAATACATTTAATGATCCCTAGAGATCCACTGAATGATTGAATGCTCACTATACATACACACACAGACACATATATATATGCATATACACATTTACCATTTGATAGTTGCAAATTATGTTGTGCATTTTTTTGTATCACCTTGTCAAGAGGTTGGGCAGATCACTATCTCCATTTTATAGATGAACAAACTGAGGCCCAGAGAGGCCGACTGCTGTTAGGTTTTAAAAAGGACTGCTTAGATAGGATACAAAGGTGCTTAGAGCCACGCAGATACAACGAGAACACTCCCTCTGCCTATCAACACCTCAAAATAGGTTCTGGAAGCCTGAACATTTCAGGGTCAAATGAGAGATGCATGCGATCATTTTACAATTACTTAACTGGGTGCTTTGTAACTACCTGACAGCAATGGAGATACAGAACCGGGACTGAAGGCTTGACTCCAACCTCAAGAAGCCTCCAGGCTCTCTGAGGAGATTTACCAAGTGCATGATAAATAAAACACACGCGCTTGGGTAAAAAGTGAGTTGTCGGGCAGCAGTCACCTGCCCTGCCATCAAGACAGCTGGGCTGAAGGGTCTGTTCACCCAGCCCTGCAACTCACCACCATATCCCCTCTTCTCTGGAACATTCCACCCAGTGCTCTGCAAGGAAACAGACCCTTTCACTCCATCCTGAAACAAGCAGTGCCAGGGATGCAGCTGACCATTAGCAACCGGTATCATTTTTGCATTACAAGCGGAAAACCTAAACAGTTGTTTAAAATTCAAACCCTTAATAAAAAAAATACATGGAATGCTTGCTTGGTGGCTGATGCCAGGGCTCAGGAAGTCACATCATGTTCCCCCCACTTGGTAGCTCCTGAAGGTCTCATCGTGAGTTCTGTGTGTCAGATTTCACCTTCTGTTTCCTTACGTTAGGCCCAGAGCCTTGGCCTTGATAATTAAAATGCAAAATGTGTAGAGAAAGAGGAAGCTGATTTCTTTATTCTGCTTTACAGAGTATTTTCTAGTTTATTTGGGGGTTGGGGGAAGAACAACGTGAACTGGAAGCCAAATGAACTCTGGGTTCTGTCCCCTTAATAGAAATTCCAGCAGTTTACAGACTGTGTGATGATAGAAAAATCAATACGATTATATAAGCCAAGTCTTCAAGAAGACTCGCTATAGCTGGGTCACTGGAGGAGAACTGAGACTTGGGACCTGTCCCAGGCTGACAGATGGCTGGAAAGGTCATTAGAAGGGAAACCTGTAAACCTCACCTCCTTCCCCTGCTACACAAGTAGATTCATAAAAAGTAAAACTAAACCCTCTTCAAAAAGCTATTTCTGGAGCAAAACCTAGAAATTTTAAAAATGTATAATGAAGCTATTCAACTCCCCAACATTATAAAACTAGAGAAATGCATGAAATTATCTTACCATTGTTATAGAAAATTATACTAATAATGACATGTATTAAACAGAAAAAGAGAAGTGAGTAACACTGGACCGATGTTAGCTAGTTGCTGCCTTTAGGTCTTATACATAGGCTGAGTGATCAAAATAAGATATAGCCCCTGATTCTGAAATAAAGTATTTCTCTTAAGAAACGACTAAGGCACTACTTCTGTGATATCTGTGTTCAACACCCAGGATGCTAGGTAAAAATGTATATTCCCTGACCTGACCTAATCCATGAAGCCAATCCCTTGTAGGGAGAATCTGGGCATCTCTGCTTTAACAAGCTCCCTCAGTGACTCTGATAGACAAAATTAAAGTTTACAACCAGTCCCCTTCAACACACAGGGAGTTATGCACAGCCTATTCCTGCTCCACCCTGGCTGCCAACTGGAGCAAAGATTTAGTATCTTGTGGTTTTTGTTGGTCAGAAAAGTCTGGGCCTTGCTGGTGGCCTATATAACTCAGATAAAGAAAAACCTGGAAGCAGCAAGAACCAGTCATGCATCCTCCATGAGTCGCTTATTCTTTTGTGCAGAAGATGGAACCTGCAGATAAAACCTAGAGCTCCAGCCCATGTGCAAGTGACAGAGTCAAACCCCATTGTGCCAGGGCAGGACCGGGGCACCTCCGGGGATGCACTGTGGCTGCCCCGAGTCCTCCTCTCGCACCAGCCTGCCCGGCCTCTGAGGCCAACCATTCCACAGTTCCCTGCCTGCTCCTGCCCCTCCCTTGGGCTTCCTCTTTCCACGTGTGAACAACGGTGGTTAATTCTGATGAGAAAGGACACTGGGTTTGGCCCCCACACTGCTGTCTTTGAAGCAACTTGTCCAGGAAACAAACTGGCCAAGCCACATTGGTGCACCGCTGCCACTGTTTTGGCCTGATTCCTAATTTAACTGGGCAGAAGTAACACTTACGGCCTCTGTCAGATGCTGGCATTAACTGCAAGAACTCACAGCCTGCGGTTTACGCACCTTGTATTTCTGGGATTTCCCCAGCACGTTTGCCAACGAGAACATGAGAGAGTGATCATTAGGTATTAATTCCAGTGCCTCTCTTCCAACTGCTTCAGCTTGGGCTAAATTACCTGGGAGTAAAAAATGGAAAAATAAAAGACACGTTAATGTTGTACTCGCATTTTAGCCTCTAACTAACAGGGTTTATGTGCACAGCACATGACAATTATGAATAAACTACTGAGGAAAATCTGTGTAGATCATGTAATACACACCCACATACAAATACACACACGACCTTATCAGTGGCAAAGCCACTGCAATTCAGCACATTTCTGACACAACGTATAAACAGCTTTTGATTAACTTCTGTAAAACCATCTGAAACCTAGCTTTAATTTTTCCTCAGATACCAGTTATACCCAAACAAATCTGCAAAATAAGAGGATGACAGTAACACTTTCATAACTGAGAATTTAGCACATTGAAGTATACATTCTGTATTTTCCCTAGAAACAAGCATGTATCTGCTCTGTATCATGCAGATGATCAAATTAACACCATCATTAACATATTTTTATTGACACATAACTACATATTGATGGGGTGCATGTGATATTTTGATACATGCATACAATGTGTAGTGATCAAATCAGGGTATTTAAGACAACCATCACCTCAAATATTGATCATTTCTTTACATTAGGAACATTTCAAATCTTCTAGCTTTTTTGAAATATATCATGAAGTGTTAACTACAGTCACCCTACTGTGCAATGGAACACTAGAACTGACTCCTTCTATCTGTGTTTGTACCCATTAACCAACCTATCTTTATCCCTGCCCCCTTCCCAGACCCTAGTAACTACTGTTCTGCTCTCTAGCTCCACAAGGTCCATTTTTTCAGATCCTCCATGCATGAGAGCATGTGATATTTGCCTTTCTGTGCCTAACACCATCATTTCTTAAAAGAGTTTGGAGTTTTAAAGTGAAGGAGGCAGAGTAACTCCTAATCAATTGAATCTGGTCTGCTCGGGGATAGGAAACCAGATCTTCAAGTCAATTAGCATCATATAAAAAGTAAGAATCCATGGCTCTGAGCGTAGACTGAGGGGGCTCGTTTGAGTGAAGTCCCTTAACTTGGGGCATGGACCTAGCACTATCCATGTCATTAGCCCCAAGGCCATTCTTGCTCACTTCTGGCTGCTCCCAGCGCCCTAAAGGATGGCAAATGGCAGATAACAGGCTTCAGAAGAAACAAGATACTGTCATACCTCTCCCCCATTACTCAACACCAGTTCTAGATGAAGTGTGACTTTCCCAGAATTCACATTCCAGTACGTCTAAAGAAATTCCATTTTCTTTCTTCTCTCTCTTTTTTTTTTTCTTGAGATGGAGTTTTGCCCAGGCTAGAGTGCAATGGCGCTATCTTGGCTCACTGCAACCTCCGCCTCCCGGGTTCAAGCAATTCTCCTGC
>NW_012114252.1:11186287-11233329 GCF_000951035.1 Colobus angolensis palliatus
TAGCCAGGATGGTCTCGATCTCCTGACCTTGTGATCCGCCTGTCTCGGCCTCCCAAAGTGCTGGGATTACAGGCTTGAGCCACCGCGCCCGGCTGCTTCTAGTTTTTCATATCAACTCACTGAATCCTCAAAACAATACCAATGAAGTAAATACTATTGTTATCCCCATTTTACAGATGAAGCAACTAAGGCACGAGGAAATGAACTTTCCCAAAGTTATAGACTAGAAATGGTAAAGCAGGAATAAGAACAAGGTCCAAACCTGTAATGTCCCATTTCCTATTATTTAGTGATTTTAGGAATCAAATCATATTTCAGACTGCTGAAATATTGAAGCAAGCCTCATCATTAGTCTTTTTCACTAAAGACTTCATAAGTTCATTGTTGATAAAGTATTACTTAGAATAGTAAACAAAATATTTCTCATGATCCAAAACTATGTGTCCAATTCACCTTCTGAAGGGTGGTCTCGGGGCCTCTTCCTGCCCGTGTCTAACGTAAATACAAAAACAGGAGCGTATCAGACATTCTTTGTAAACTCCTTGGAAAAGTCTCCTATGGTAAAGGTAAAACCTCTTGGCACTTTCGAGTTTGCTTCATTTAGGAAGGAGAAAAATACCTGTTGCTTTCTTATTTTTTATAATTTCAACTTTTATTATTATTATTATTTTTGAGATAGAGTCTCGCACTGTTGCCCGGGCTAGAGTGCAATGGTGTGATCTCGGCTCACTGCAACCTCCACCTCCCGAATTCACGTGATTCTCCTGCCTCAGCCTTCCAAGTAGCTGGGATTACAGGTGCACACCACCATGCCCGGCAATTTTTTTCTATTTTGAGTAGAGATGGGGTTTCACTATGTCGACCAGACTGGTCTTGAACTCCTGACCTTGTGATCCGCCAGCTTCAGCCTCCCAAAGTGCTGAGATTACAGGCAGGAGCTACCGCGCCAGGCCTATGTATGTATGTATGTATGTATGTGTTTAAAAACAGAGTCTTGCTCTGTCGCCCAGGCTGGAGTGCAGTGGCATGATCTTGGCTCACTGCAACCTCCGCCTCCCAAGTTTGAACAATTTTCGTGCCTCAGCCTCCTGAGCAGCTGGGATCACAGACATGTGTCACCACACCTGGCTGATTTTTGTATTTTCAGTAGAGATGGGGTTTCACGATGTTGCCCAGGCTGGTCTCAAATTCCTGGCCTACCTTGGCCTCCCACAGTGCTGGGATTACAGGCATGAGCCACCATGCTCGGCCTTCAACTTTTATTTTAGATTCAGAATGTACATGTGCAGGTTTGTCGCATGGGTAAATTGTGTGATGCTGAGGTTTGCGATATGAATGATCCTGTCATCCAGGTAGTGAGCACAGTACCCAACGTTAGTGTTTCAACCCTTGTTTGCCTCCCTGCCTCCCCACTCTAGTAGTCTCAAGTGTCTGTGGTTGCCATCTTTATGTATTAGTGCTCACTTATGAGAACATGCGGCATTTGGTTTTCTGTTCCTGCATTTATTTCCTTAGAATAGTGGCCTCCAGTGGCATCCATGTTGCTGCAAAGGACATGATTTTTTTGGTATGGTTGTGTCGTATTCCATGGTGTATATGTACCACATTTTCTTTTTCCAGTCTATAATGGATGGGCATCTAGGTTGATTCTGTGTCTTTGCTATTGTGAATAGTGTTGTGATGAACATATATGAATGCATGTTTTTGGTTTTTTTTTGAGACATAGTCTTGCTCTGTCACCCAGGCTGGAGTGCAATGGCACGATCTTGGCTCACTGCAACCTCCACCTCCCTGGTTCAAGCAATTCTCTGTCTCAGCCTCCCAAGTAGCTGGGATTACAGGCACCCGCCACCACGCCCAGCTAATTTTTGTATTTTCAGTAGAGATGGGCTTTCACCATCTTGGCCAGGCTGGTCTTGAACGCCTGACTTCGTGATCCACCTGCCTCAGGCTCCCAAAGTGCTGGGATTACAAGCATGAGCCACTGCACCCGGCTGCATGTGTCTTTTTGGTGGAATGATTTCTTTCGGGCATATAACCAATCATGAGATTACTGGGTCGAATGGCAGTTCTAAGTTCTTTGAGAAATCTCTAAACTGCTTTTCACAATGGCTGAACTAATTTGGATACAGTGTCCAAGCATTGCTTTTTCTCCCACAGCCTTGCCAGTGACTGCTGTTTTTTCACTTTTTGATAACAGCCATTCTGACTGGTGTGAGATGGTATCTCAACTGTGGTTTTGATTTGCATTTTTCTAACGATTAGTGATGATGAGCATTTTCTCATGTTTGTTGGCTGCTTGTATGTCTTCTTTTGAGAAGTGTCTGTTCGTGCCTTTTGCCCACTTTTTAAAGGGGTTGTTTTTTGCTTGTTGATTTGTTACTTATAGATCTGGATATTGGATGCATAGTTTATGAATATTTTTTCCCACTCTGTAGGTCGTCTGTTTACTCTCTTGATAGTTTCCACTGCTGTGCAGAAACCCTTTGGTTTAATTAGGTCAATTTTCGTTTTTGTGGCAATTATTTTTGAGGACTTAGTCACCAATTTTTTTCCTAGGGCTGATGTCTAGAATACTGTTTCCTAGTTTTCTTCCAGGATTTTTTTTTTTTTTTTTTTTTAAAGACAGGGTCTTATTCTGTCATCCAGGCGGGAGTGCAGTGGTGTGATGTGGTGCAACTAGTGGCTCACTATGGCCTTGACCTCCTGGGATCAAGTGATCCTCCCACCTCAGTCTCCCAGGTAGCTGGGACTACAGGCACATACCACCATGCCAAGGTAATTTTTTGGGGTTTTTTGTAGAGATGAAGTTTTGCCATGTTGCCCAGGCTGGTTTCAAACTCCTGGGCTCAAGCCATTCGCCTACCTTGGCTCCCAAAGTGCTAGGATTACAGCTGTGAGCCACCGAGCACAGCCTCTTCTAGGATTCCTGTAGTTTGAGGTTTTATATTTAAATTTTTAATCTATCTTGAGTTAATTTTTCTGTATTGTGAAAGGTAGGGGTCCAGTTTCACTCTTTTGTGTATGGCTAGCCAGCTATCCCAGCATGATTGACTAGGAAGCCCTCGCCCCACTGCTTTTTAAAAAAAAAAAAATTGGATGAAGGCCACATGGCTGTAGGTGTGTGGCTTTATTTCTGGGTTCTGTATTCTGTTCTACTCATCTGTGTGTCTGTTTCTGCACCAATACCATACTGTTTTGGTTACTGTAGCCTTACAGCACAGTTTGAAGTCAGGTAATGTGATGCCTCTGGCTTTGTTCTTTATGCTGAGGATTGCTTTGGCTGTTCAGGTTCTTTTTTGGTTCAACATGAATTTAAGAATAGCTTTTTTCTAATTCTGTGAAAAATGACATTGGCAGTTTGATAGGAACAGTGTTGAATCTGTAGATTGCTTTGGGCAGTATGGCCATTTTAACAATATTGATTCTTCCAATCCATGGTCATGAAATGTTTTTCCATTTGTTTGTGTCACCTCTGATTTCTTTCAGCAGTGTTTTGTAGTTCTCCTTGTAGAGATCCTTCACCTCTTTGATTAGCTGAATTCCCAGGTATTTTACCCTTTTTATGGCTATTGTAAATGGGATTGCATTCTTGATTTGGCTCTCAGCTTGAATGTTATCAATATATAGATATGTTTCTTACTTTTGCACACCGACTTTGTATCCTGAAACTTTACTGAAGTTGTTTATGAGTTCCAGGAGCCTTCTGGCAAAGTCTGCAGGGTTTTCTAGGTGTAGAATCACATGGTCCATGAAGACAGATAGCTTGACTTCTTCTTTTCCTATTTAAATGCGTTTTATTTATTTTTCTTGCCCGATTGCTTTGGCTAGGACTTCCAATACCATGTTGAGTAAGAGTGGTGACAGTGGACATCCTTGCCTGGTTCCATTTCTCAAGGGGAATGCTTCCAGATTTTTGTTGCTTCTTTTGAGAGGGAATGTTAACATTGGTAACAGAATATAAAATGGCTAGCTCTCAATTTGCATAGTTAATAAAAGCACACACACAGAGAGAGAGAGAGAGAGAGAGAGAGAGAGAGAGAGAGATGGATTTTTTTACCAGGTGACTCTGTTGCCCTCTTATCTCAGTTCAAATGCACATTCTATTTGAGTGTACTTGATCCCTTTAACTCTGTAAAAAGTACAAATGATCACAGTTTGTCAGAGTTTAAGACTTGTTTCCTTACTTACTGGCAAGTCTGTCTTTTTTTTAGATGACAAAATCATTTTGACTTGTCCTATGCTACACAGCAAATAGATAGCATATTATGCAAGAAAAAGAAAGCTTTAATGGAATTATGGAAACACTTATGAACATCCATTTGCTAAAGATGTTGTCGGAATTTCCCATGAGACTCAGAAACTCAAGTTACAATGTTTTTACCCCTTTAATGAGGAAATGAAAGGAAAAGTTCAGAAAATTAAAATAATTTGGGATGCTTAATTATTCTAACACTTAATTATCTCTATTTGATGTTCCAGTGATTCCTCAGATCAATTCACTCCACCATAATGTGCATTTGAGTCACTTGGACAAAATCCATGGTGGCATTTGAACACACCCAGAACAACCAACATAACTTCATTTATCCAACATGACAAAATTCTTGACTACTTTACAGTTACTACAACAATTATTATTGCTATTTATTGAAGAACAGACTGAATGAGATAAAATTTGGTTTCATTTTGTCTCAAACTCTACTCATCTTATAGCATCTACACAAAGGGAACAAACTTTTAGGGAGGCAGAGAAAAGCGGTGATTTAACCAAAACTGCTCATCCAGGAAGTAGACGGGTAACATCGGTTACCCAGCAGTCCTACGCCCACCCTTCTGTACTCTGCTCTGAGAAGCAGGGGCTGGGAGTCTGCAACTACATTTCCCAGGTTTCTTCACCCTTTGGTTCCTTTCTGTCAACAGGTGCCGGGTGGTGGGGAGAGGGGAGCAGTCCTTCCCTCCCACTCTCACTCTCTCCTTCCTTCCCCTGGCAGTGTCTCTGAAGTGACTACGTCCCCTCCTCCACCGTCCCAGGGTGGAAGCAGTGGTCTGTCTCCCATGATCACAGCTCTTGAGGCTGTGGTAGCTCCATAGATTGGAACCTCTTGTGATTTCTTAAATCCTGCTTGTGCTACTTTCTCCTGTCTGTTCCGAAACCTATAGGATTCCCTTTAACCTCTGAGTTCATGTTACCATCCTGTTTTTGCTCAACCAGCCTTCCAATGATAGTCTAACCAATTCCCTATATTAAGTCTTCTCTATCTAAAACACTTAGAATGGTTCTGTTTTCTTGAACACATCCAGTCCTTTCATCATGCATTGTCTTTGGTAATCCCTCTAGCCACTATTACTGTCACTTTCTTTTTTTTTTTTTTTTTTTTTTTTTGAGACGGAGTCTCGCTCTGTCACCCAGGCTGGAGTGCTGTGGCCGGATCTCAGCTCACTGCAAGCTCCGCCTCCCGGGTTCACGCCATTCTCCTGCCTCAGCCTCCCAGGTAGCTGGGACTACAGGCGCCGCCACGTCGCCCAGCTAGTTTTTTGTGTTTTTTTTAGTGGAGACGGGGTTTCACCGTGTTAGCCAGGATGGTCTCGATCTCCTGACCTCGGGATCCGCCCGTCTCGGCCTCCCAAAGTGCTGGGATTACAGGCTTGAGCCACCGCGCCCAGCCTACTGTAACTTTCTAAGATTAGTAATATGTCCCAGTAATCGTGCTCTTCCTGATTTCCTATTTCACAAGAGAACTTCCTTATATTCTTTCCATATTGGGGTCTAGAAATCAAAATAAATCTCTGTCTCCTGTTACTACAGAGTGATTTCTTAAAACACCAACAATTAAAAAAAAACCCTCTTAAGTTATTAAGTTCTTATTTGCCAATATATAAATGGGTTGGTCGAGTTGTTAAAGATTAAGCTCTTAATGCTTTTAAGCTGTCAAACAGGAAAAAGCTGGATAATTAAACCACAATGGAGAGCAAAAGCCTGAAATAAGCAGGAACAGTTCGCGGAAGGGAACACAGGAAGACCATTTCACGGTAGCATAATTAGTAAACAATATAAACAAAAAGCAGTACAAGGTCTCAATCTGTTCAATGCTACAGATGATCTTCCAAGTGAAAGTGTAATGAATCCCAAGGACTACAGCACATGATGAAAGCTGGTACTTTATATTCTACATTCTTCCCTTTGGACATCACTCTTACAGAAGGAGCATTTATTATAAATCCTCTATTTTCCAAATCCCAAGGAACTGCAGTGATGGGCAGCTACTAGGAGAGGGGAGAAGACTAAGCTGTAGAGCCTAGAGGATAACCTGGGAGGCTGTGGGCAGACCCATTCACTTTGTGAGCAATAAAGTAACAGAAGAGCAACCTCCAGAAAAGGAAAAAAAAAGGACGAAAGAAGAATTCATATGAATATCAAGTCTCATATTTAGTCACTTGACTACTAGTTTAACAGATAGTGAAGAGAAATGGTAATCCCTACACCCATATATTCATAACCACCCAAATGCATGAATTCAGGTAAGACCTCATGTGTTCCCATCCTCCACCCACCCCTATTCTCACTTCACTAACTTTGTGAGGATCGCCCCTGCTTTGTGTGTGATTGAATTTTGAAGTCACCACTCATAACATTATGTTGAGGTTTCACAGCCTCCCCTTCCCCCCGGGAACAAACAGCCGATCATTATAATAGTTTCAGCTCTCCTGGAATCTTCAGGTCTCACAGAGAAAGTGGTTTCAACATCAAAGCAGGTAACTAGGTCATAAAGCAGAGAATTTTAAAATGTAAAAGAACAAAAATGCACACAAGGTCAGTGGTTCTGGAGAAAGTTAATGCGAGACAAAGGAGTATCTTGCCATTAATCTTCCTTGTTCAAGCATCATGCCATTCCATGGGTTCAGCCACATTCCTGCCACCCTTGCCTCTGTCCCCAGAAAGAAATAATTCCTCCTTTCCACACTGAAGTCAGCACATAGAGGACGTATCTTCCTATGGCATATCATAACTGAAACATGTTTTGCATTTTTTGAGTAATAAAAATGCAATGATATGGTTTGGCTGTGTCCCCACGCAAATCTCATCTTGAATTGTGGCTCCCATCATTCCCATGTGTTGTGGAAGGGACCTGGTGAAAAATAACTGAATCACGGGGGTGGTTTCCCCCATACTGTTTTCGTGGTAGTGACTAAGTCTCATGAGATCTGATGGTTTTATTAGGGGAAAACTCTTTTGCTTGGCTCTTATTCTCTCTTGCCTGTTGCCATGTAAGTTGTACCTTTCACCTTCCGCCCTGATTGTGAGGCCTCCCCAGCCACGTGGAACTGTGAGTCCATTAAACCTTTGTTTCTTTATAAATTACCCAGTGTTGGGAATATCTTTATCAGCATTATGAAAACGGACTAATGCATGCAACCACTTTATTTTAATATTTCTAACACAAGCATTACTCGTCCACGTAAAGGGACTTCTGCAGAGGGGGGAAGGTCACATTTTACCATTAGTTAGCCAGACGTTCCTGCCATCTTGTTTTCTCCATTCATAAGATTCTATCTCCACAACTCACAAAACCATGGCTACCCAGTCCAGAAACAAAGACAGTAAGACCAAAGACATTCACATTATGGTAAAAACTAAAGCCTGGTTTTCCAATAAATGTAAAGCAGTCAATGTTTTCTAGGATTGTTCCCCACAAACCATGGCTTCTCTCTGACGTGATTACCCTGTCATCCAAGTTCAGACAGAGCTGCTTCCCAGGTGCAGGGCCAACGACAGGGTATTGGAATCACCTGGGTGATTCATTGTTGCTATTTTACTTAATTTTTTTGAGGTAGAAGCTCGCTCTGTTGCCCACGCTGGAGTGCAGTGCCGCAATCTCGTCTCACTGCAACCTCTGCCTCCCAGGTTCAAGTGATTCTCCTGTCTCAGCCTCCCAAGTAGCTGGGATTATAGACATGCACCACCATGTCTGGCTATTGTTTGTATTTTTAGTACAGACGTGGTTTTGCCATGTTGGCCAGGTTGGTCTTGAACTCCTTATCTAAGGTGATCTGCCTGCCTTGGCCTCCCAAAGTGCCAGGATTACAGGTGTAAGCCACTGTGCCCAGTTTATTATTGTTATTTTAAAAATACAGATTCTCTATAGAGCCTTTGATTCCCTAAATGTGAGATGGGGTGGGACAGTCTGGATGCATGTCAATTTTGGAAACTACTAGTTGGGGTTTTTTTTGTTTTGTTTTGTTTTGTTTAACAGAGGGAGAAGGAGCCAATGCAACAGCTAGTCTTTACTGGAAAGATGAAACTTTATAGCACATTTTGAGTAACTTGGTGCAGGCGTTCAACACACCAGCTTGTAATGGGTTCCACAGCTGGGGCATTGCTGGGTCTTGCCTTTGTGCAGCCAAAACCAGATGATAGCACTGTTGTCCTCTTCACAGATGCACCCACTATTCTCTTGTTGGTGAAGGAGGGGGCTAAATTAGGGTCTTCCTTGGTGCCTAAAGCTGTCTTGGGGGGTAGTACATTGTATGGGTCCAGTCCCTTCCTTGTGGTCATCATGACCTCCATCTCTAAGCCAGTCATCTACTTGTTATCAGTAGAAACACCACCTCCAGGATGAGTGTGGTGGCTTACGCCTGTAATCCTAGCACTTTGGGAGGCCGAGGTGGGCGGATCACAAGGTCAGGAGATTGAGACCATCCTGGCTAACATGGTGAAACCCTGTCTCTACTAAAAATACAAAAAATTAGCCAGGAATGGTGGTGGGCACCTGTAGTCCCAGCTACTCGGGAGGCTGAGGCAGGAGAATGGCGTGAATCCAGGAGGCGGAGCTTGTAGTGAGCTGAGATAGCGCCAATGCACTCCAGCCTGGGCGACAGAGCGAGACTTTGTCTCAAAAAAAAAACAAAAAACACCACCTCCACAAGCTAGGGCACGCACCGTGGCCGTGCCATCGGGATAGCCAGCTCTCAGGGCCTGCGCAGCCAAGCACTCCAGCTCCATGAAGTATCCTTGAAAGCCATCACGCCCGCGACAAGCAGCCAAGGGAACTACCAGTTTTGACAACACAAGAACTCTCTAAAGAGAAACTCTGTCTCAAAAAACAAAACAAAACAAAACCAAAAAAAAACCAAACAAAACCAAGAAGCTTCAGGCCTTTAAAATGAGGGTAAGCAGGTATCTCTTTAGAATACGAGGATGCTTTCCTACCTGTAAGGCTAAGCTGGGTAAAATCTGGAAATCTACATATAAACTTCCATGAAAGTCACATCACTATGGATGTATTCCAGTTTGGTTAAAATGAACAAAAATCTTTTTAATTAACAATTTTTATCAAATACATCTAAATATATTAGGAACGTATGTATCTGGTTTCTTGAAACCAAATTAAATGGTTGATTATAGGGAGAATACAACCATTCGTGTTTTAAGAATTTTGCTATGTGTGTGTCTCATTTTATTTTTGTCAAGAAAATCAAGAGCAATCAGATCTTCACAAACATCCTGTCAATAACCAAAAATATAAAGCTACTATAGAACACATTATTTTTTATTTCCACCAAATAATGTCAAAGCCCTTTCAAGTAAATCCCATGCCCTCCAAAGCTGCCTTTTTTGGGAGAAATGCTCCCTGCAGATGAAGAGCTCTGCTCCCTTGAAGAAGAACAAGGGAGCTCAGAAATCATACTACGGATTTGTTTCTTTAATCTCTGTTCTTGTTCACTTTTTGTTTTAAAAACAGAGAAACTGATGTTTATCAGGAAGTTACCCGTTGGACACTGTTTCACAGGGCGGACGGGATTTTTAACATTTCAATTTATTCCTTGGTTTAACCTTTTGCCTGGGTGACCTCTTAAACTTGACTAATTCACACTGCACTGCTTTCTAATGAGAGCTTTAAAAAATTACTCATAAGGAAATCACATAGCTACCTTCCAATGAGATAAAAACAAGTGAAAGAAGTTTATAAAATGTATGGGGTAGGTGGGTGTCACTATGTCATTTTATTATAAATAAGAAAAAGAACCCATCTTTCCTTCCGCAGGCATGGCACCCCGAGCTTACCAGACGCCCGAGGTTGTAGTAGCAATCTGGGTATTTCCTTCTGTGTTTAATTGCCATCCGGTAACTTTGCTCTGCGGCTTCAAACCGTTTCAGGCTGTTCTGCACTATGCCTAGATTCATCCACGCAGCAGCAAAGTCTGGCCTAGAGGAGCAGTTTTCACAGAGATAGACAAGAAGACAAAAGGCTTAGATGTCGGATTGCAGGAGCTCCTTTCTTTGTCACTAGCATAATTATAAAGATAATGCTTACTGTATTCGAACAGCCAAAGACAGCAACTCCTCAGCTTCCTGTAGCTCATTCCTTTCTTTTAAGATATTTCCAAGATTATTCATGGCATGAACATACTTGGGATTTAATCTGGAAGTTCAGAGAAAAAACAAGCTGACCATTAAATACTCAGTGTAAGTTTTTACTAAACTCTCAGGAATTGGCAAAGATATTGTAAAGTTGGAGTCTTTAAAGGAGTGGGTGTTTCATACCAGAAAGTGAAAACGATCTGTGTACATAATTCCTCTGTAAGACATACTCGCCATACCTTACAGCTTCCCGGTAGTATCTGATGGCAGCTGTCTGGTTGCCTTTATCAGCCAGGTTTTTGCCGATGTTGTAGTGAACCTGCAGACAGAGAACAACTGGGCCATCAGCAGACAGACTTCTTGTTCAGAGCCTGGACCCCATCACATCTTCTAACTGAAGACAAAAGGTAAAGGGATGAGGAAAAAAATCACCCACCAGAACTTTAGCTAAAACCCTACAGGGGTTAGGAGTTGCTTGTGCTTTCTTCTCCAACCCTGTAAGAGGATCAGAAGAAAGGGGGGTACAGGCATGGTACATCTCTAAAGCACAAACAGAAGGGAAATAACTAAAGACCTCACCAGAGAAAGCCAGAAAATTACAAAGCTGGGCTTTTTAAAATTTTACTTTTGATTTTTAGAGATGGGGTCTTGCTATGTTGCCCAGGCTGGAGTGCAGTAGCTATTCACAGGTGCAACTATAGCGTACTGCAGCCTTGAACTCCTGCGATTCAGGGATTCTCTTGCCTCAGCCTCTCAAGTAGCTGGGACTACAGGTACACACCACCACACTTGGCTTGTTTTTATCATCAAAACCTCAAATCCCCCTCACCTACACACTCCACTAGAGTTGAGATAACAAAGTCCAGTCTCATGTGGACATGAGTAGAAGAAAGCATGATTCTGTTCACCCATTTAAGCAAATATGGCCCTTTCTTGGATGACACCTTTCTTCTATAGCTAGCATCACGAGCATTTTACTCTGTATCTGTTCTAAGCAGAATGTTTATGGACTCCCCAAATCCAAATGTGGAAATCCTGACTCCTAATGTGATGGTGTTGGGAAGCAGGGCCTCTGGGAGGTGATTGGGTCATGAGAGTGGAGGTCCATGAATGCATCAGTGCCCTCGTCAAAGAGGCCCTGGAGAGCTCCCGTGCCCCCTTTCTGCCACGTGAGGACACAGTGAGAAGACCGTCTGTGAACCAGGAGGCAGGCCCTCACCACACAACCAACTGCCTGCACCTTGATGGTGGGCTTTCCAGCCTCCGGTACGGTGAGAAGTGAGTGTCTGCTGCTGAAGCCACCCTATCTCTGGTATTATTCTAAAGGCCTCAGTGTGGCTGGAGCACGCACAGCAGGGATGCAGGCTGGAGAGCCCGGGAGGAGCAGCTGTGCTTGCAGGGAACCCTGAGCAAGGGCAGGCTTGGATCAGTCGTTGTCCTCAGAGCCACGAGGCTGGGGCAGGGTGGGGTCTAAGTGTGTGAGTGCCCCAGGGCTGCAGCAGCAAAGCACCACACACTGAGGGACTTAACACAACCCACTTCTCTCACAGTCCTGGAGGCTGAGATCACGGTGTTTGCAGGGCTGGTCCCATCACAGGCTGAGAGAGCAACTGCTCCCTGCCTTTCTCCTGTCTCACGGTGCTTGCCCGTAATCTCTGGCTTGCAGATGCCTCGCTCCCACCTTTGCCTCTGTCTTCATGACCATCTCACCTCTTGTCTGTCTCCCTGTCTTAAAAGGACACCAGTCACACTAGATTAAGGGCCCATCATCCTCCCGGATGACCTCATCTTAACTGACATCTTAATTACATCTGCAACAACCCTATTCCCAAAAAAGACTATACTTCCAGGTCCCAGGGGTTACAATTGGAGCATAGCTTTTGGGAGGCACAATTCCACCCATAGCAGGAGGCCGCGGCGGGGGGGGGGCAGAGGTCATCATCAGGTTTACGTCCATAGGAAACAAATCCCGTGGTGGGAAAGGGATGTGAGTGGGGGAGAAGCAGATGTCAGGGCCTCCGGGGAGGCTGTGGCTGCAGTCCTAGGAGAGGTCAGCATACTGAACTAGGGTGCTGGTGAATCTGTGGAGGGGTATGAAGAACAGTGAGGAAGCAAAAAGCACAGAAACTGGTGACCAACTGATAGGAGAGAGGGAAGCGTGTCAAGAACAGACGGTAGGTTCCCAACATTCAGGACAGAATGTGTGTGATGGCTTTCAAGAGACGTGATGGGCGATCAGGCTTGTTTAGGGGGACAGGATAGGCCGACGTGGAAGTCCACGGTCACCATCCATCTCCAAAGTTCTTTTCATTTTGCAAATCTGAAACTCTGTACCCATTCTCCCCTCCACCGAACCCTGGCAACCTCCGTTCATTTTCCATCTCTATGCATTTGGCTCCCATGTACCTCATGTAAGTGGAATTGTACAGGATTTGTCCATTTGTGTCACTTGTGCCAGAATTTCCTTCCTTTTGTGGCTGAATAATATTCTCTTGCATGAGTACACCACATTCTGTTTGTCCATTTGTCCCTGGATGGACACCCTGGGAGGCTTCTACTTTTTAGCTGTTGTGAATAAAGCTGCTATGAACATGGGTGTACAAATAGCTCTCTGAGTCTCTGCTTTCAGTCGTTTTGGGTATTTGCCTGGAAATGGAATTGTTGGATAACAGAATTCTGTGTTTAATTTTTTAAGGTACTAACATGGATAATTTTATGTTATAGGAATTTTACCTCCATTAAAGAAAAAGAGAGAATGAGGAAAGGATTTTCAATGATTGAAGAGGGGGTGAAGTAGGCTGGATGGAACGAGGCTCCCAGCTGCCAAGTTACTAGGAATTCTCAGGTCACCTTGGAATGAGGGCATCAGGGAAGCCAACGTCTGGTAGTTTCTCAACTATATGTGGGCTTAGAATAAATGACAAAAGAAAAAAGTAGGGACCTGAACTAAGCCCAGGGCAGCAAGACTACACAAGCTCGAGAAGACTACAAGAAAAAGAATTTGTTGGCTGGGCACAGTGGCTCATGCCTGTAATCCTAGTACTCTAGGAGGCAAGGTGGGTGGATCACCTGAGGTCAGGAGTTCGAGACCAGCACGTCCAACATGGTGAAACCCCATCTCTACTAAAAATACAAAAATTAGCTGGGCGTGGTGGTGCATGCCTGTAATCTCAGCTACTCAGGAGGGTGAGACAGGAGAATTGCTTGAACCCAGGAGATGGAGGTTGCAGTGAGGCGAGAGCATGCCACTGCACTTCAGCCAGGGTGACAGAGTAAGACTCTGTCTCACACACACACACACACACACACACACACACAAAATAAAAATAAAAATAAAAAGTATTTGTTGATGACCAAAAGCTCCTTTTGGGACTTTTCCATACAAAGGGAATAGCAAGCCCAGAGGAGGTGATGCTAGAGAACCTCACTCAATCAGAAGCATGAAGTGTGGGTGCTGCTAACAACAGTCACGGTGAATGGTAAGATGGTGTGTAGCTGGCACGCCTCGAGTGCCACCCACCAGCCGGGTGCGGTGTTGCGTGCTGTGTGATCGCAGTCTCTCCTCACGGAGGCTCAAGGCCGTGGCTGCTGTGACCCTCTCTTCTGAGTTGATAAACTGCTTTGGGGCCGTTCAGCATCTCATCTAGGGCTGTGAAGTTGGACTGGAACCAGGCTCTGAAGCCTGTGTTTCTTGCCACTAGATAATACACATTGATTACAGTGCTGGGGGAAGATGAGGGTGACTGCTCGAGGCACTTTCTAGATCCATTCATTCATACCACTGGCCTTTCTCCTAAGTAAAATCACATTTCTTTTTATATGGCATTGTCCCCCAAAGTTCACATTCAACCCTCAGTACCCCAGAATGAAAATGTATTTGGAGGCAGGGTCTTTAAAGAGGTAAGTAAGGTCAGATGAGGTCATATGGTTGGGCCCCCATCCATATGACCTCAATCCAGTCTGAATGGCGTCCTTACAGGAAGAGGAAATATGGGCACAGACACCAGAGATGTGTGTGCACAGAAGACAAACCACGTGAGGACACGGGGAAGGCGCCGTCTGCAAGCCAAGGAGAGAGGCCTCACAAGAAACCAATCCTGCTGACACCTTGATCTGCCAATTCCAGCATTTACAACAGTGAGAAAATAAACTGTGGTCTAAGCCACCCAATCTCTGTGTGTGTGTGTGTGTGTGTGTGTGTGTGTGTGTGTGTGTGTGTGTGTGTGTGTGTGTGTTTATAGCAGCCTGAGAAGACTAATAAAATCTCGAAATACAGAAGTGGTTTAAACACATTCAAGTAACATTATGTTGGAACACTACTTTCAAATGACCCCTGAAACACAACCACATCCTGCCTTATCCATCTTACCCTACAGTTACAGCACTTCCTCAAACACTTAGATTTCTGGAAGAGTATGCAGCAGTGCATATTAACAGGTTTTCTTAACTGCCAATTTAAAAGCATGTAGATTTATGTTTAACCACTCTGATGAAAGGACTCACAAGCAGAGAAATCGCAGGTGATAAAAATGTGTGTACTACTGTGCACTACACAGTAGAACTTAAACTTTCTGCATCAAATTATTGTCCATTCATAGGCATTTTCGTCCTTAAACTGTATCTTGGAGGAGGCTCAGTTAATGCTATCGCCGAAGTGTGTGTTGAGAAAAGTGCTCTAAATGATTAGAATTTGAGCTTTCCCCAACCCAGCTTGGACATGCGACTTTACCTCCTCTCCTATACACAAAAGAACCTAGGGTCAGATAATCCAATCTGCCAGTGATGTCTTTGTGGTCCTCAGAATACAAATATAGCTTCTACTCAGACATCAACATGACGCCCGCCTCTTCCGCCCCAAGCTCCTGCTGTTTCCCTTTGTTCCAGGCAAATTCTGTTTTCTCAATAAAAAGCCCAGACAAAGAGTTCAACCGCCCTCTGCAGTACAGACAGTGTTCTGTTAGACACTCAGAATGCCAGAGACCAGAAGATCAAGGGAGAAGGATGGGGGACTCTGGAACAGGAACTAGTTAAAAATCTGATACAGCCTTAGAAGGCAGGCCATCCTTCAGAACTGGTAAACAGGTTTACCCAGAGGCCAGCTTTATCCTATGGGTTAGGTAGAGGGAACTCTTTGAATAAAAAATAGCTGCCTAGATTGCAAAACAAAACGAAACACAACAAAAATCTCACAACCAGGTCACTTAAAATAGTGTTTAGAGAATGTGTGACTTTTGTTTCCCTGAAATACAAATGATTGGAAAAGCTTATTGATTTTTCAACCTTCCCCTAGCATTTGTGATGCACACGCTGAGGCAATGAACTAGCACAGGAGAAGGTGAAGATGAAACCACCATTACAACCCAGTGACATGTAAATGCAAGAAAGTAAGAGTATTGGTTATGAAAGGCACCTTTAATACCAGGGCTGATTTGTTATAAATATTCTGGCAACATCTAATGTTAAACTTAAAATGTTTTGAAAACATAAAAATCCTATAGCATCCTGGGTCACTTACTCCTTAAGAAAATACCTCATTGTGGCATATGATCTGTTTCATTGTTAAAAGAATTTATTATAGAATTGTATCACAGAGTTGATAGTGTGACATACTTTTAAGCCTTAAAAACTATAAAAATGATTATAAGTATATACTTGGTATCTCATCCATAGCAGTCTCAGTGAATTCAATTTCCATTTGGCTCGATTCAATAACTAATATTGAGTGTCTACCATATGCAAGGCACTGTGGGTAATTCACATGCAGACCAGGCACCCGCACTACCTACACTGACATTGCAATCTCTCAAAAAAGATGAGTCTTAACTCATACATCTGGCCCTAAACTAGAGCCAGTTGCCAATTTCTTACTTTATATTCAATAGATAGCAAATGAAACCAATATAGAAAATATGTTCCCTATAATAATGGGACTGAAGGAAACCAGTGTCTTCCTGAGATTTCTTTCCTGAAATTAACTTAGATTTAAAAAAAAAAAAAAAAGAAGTAAAGATAATTTTATGACACTTCAATTTCAAAGGAAACCCCTAAAAATCTCGATCTTGTTTATACTGAATAGTATCATTGAAAAATGTTCTTGAGAAAGGTCTATTACCACTGGGTCCATTTTGAAGATGAGGTCTTATATGTATTCCTTAAATTAAGAAGAAGAAACCACATTCTCTCTCTCTCTCTCACTCTTACTCTCTTTCTCCTAATACTTACATGCATGCCCACAAGTGCACGCCCTGTGTTTTCTAGCTTGTCACATATGAAATCACTTCCTGGGCAGATTTTTGGGTTTGGACATCACCTGTGTTCCATCCCCCTTATTTACTAGAGGCACCTGGGCACATGCATACCAGGTATCTCTCGAGCCACCTACATTACTAACCTAGATAATGTCAGTTTAATCTTGCTATGCCTCAGTTTCTCTCATCTGGGAAAACAGAGAAAATAATACCCTCTCTCTCTAAAAAGCTGAGTGACAGGATAATAGAGATGAATTATAGAGCCTTTGTAAAGAAATCTGAACTCCTTGTGATGAGGAACTCCACAAATAGAAGGGGCAATTACTATGATTCAAACAGTAAAGGAAAAATAAAGCAGATCTATCAATGTTTATGAAATTAAATCACAGGCAATTTATTTTTGGTAGCATAAAATAAATTGATAAGTCAGCAAATCAAACTAAAGATAAAAGCTGAAAGTAATTCGTTATTTTATCTAAGTCTCTTAACAGTAAAATATGAACAAGAGGTTTTAATCTAAGAAAAAGATAAGTAGCCAGTATCTCTTATGTATTATTCTTTACTTAAGGTTCATAATAAGATGTCAACTATTCATTAGTTTTGTTTAATTTTGTCTGAAATCATTCTTTCCCTTAAACATGGAACATACACATGAAACAGATCCAGAGAGCGCCCCGTCTCCACCCAGAAGGATTGCATTTAAGCAATCTAGGCAGCTCTTATTCTGAGGACCTAAGAAAGAATGAATCATTATTTAATGATAATAATCTATACTAACAGGAAATTCTTCTAACCTAACTCCCTTGGCCCCCATTTTGAGCAAATAGCATTCTACTCAACATAATGCAAAACCCAAACTGAAATGAGCCTACAAAAGCTAACACTTGGCTGGGCGTGGTGGCTCATGCCTATAATCCCAGCACCTTGGGAGGCCGAGGCTGGGCGAATCACGAGGTCAGGAGTTTGAGACCAGCCTGGCTAACATAGTGAAACCCCGTCTCTACTAAAAATACAAAAATTAGCCAGGCATGGTAGCACACGCCTGTAGTCTCAGCTACTTGGGAGGCTGAGGCAGGAGAATCGCTTGAACCCGGGGCGGAGGTTGCAGTGAGCTGAGATCACACCACTGCACTCCAGCCTTGGTGACAGAGAGAGACTCCGTCTCAGAGGAAAAAAAAAAAAAGCTAACACTTTCTGAGCGCTTACTATGTGCTGGCCACCGTGTGAGGGCATTTTAGTTCATTCAGCCCTAACAACAAACCCAGCAGATGGGTATTATCCAATTCTGATAGAAAAGGGCATGGAAAGTTTTAAAAAGTATAGTTTTGCCCAAAGAGGTACCAGCTAGTCAAGTGAAGAGCTTGGATTCATCAAGAATACAAGAGAAAAAATTCCTACCAGATTGCTTCAACCAAAAACGTTGCCAATTTTAGAGAACAGTCACGCATTACTTAATGACAACAAGGATACATTCTGAGAAATGCATTGTCGGGTGATTTTGTCATTGTTTGAACATCAAAGAGTGTACTTACACAACCCTAGATGATACAGCCTACTATACACCTAGGCTATGTGTGGTCTAGCCTGCTGCTCCTAGGCCAGAAACCTGTGTAGCGTGTGACTGTACTGAGTGCTGGAGGCAGTGGTAACACAGTGGTAAGGATTTGTGTATCTAAACATAGAAAAGAGGCAGTAAAAATATTGGTCAGGGGCAGTGGCTCACGCAGCATTTGGGAGGCTAAAGTGGGTGGATCACTTGAGGTCAGGAGTTCAAGACCAGCTCGGCCAACATGGTGAAACCCTGTCTCTACTAAAAATACAAAAATTAGCTGGGTGTGGTAGCAGGCACCTGTAATCTAGCTACTCAGGAGGCTGAGGCAGGAGAATCCCTTGAACCTGGGAGGTGGAGGCTGCAGTGAGCCGAGATCACACCACTGGACTCCAGCCTGAGTGACAGAGTAAGACCTCGTCTCAAAAAAAAAAAAAAAAAGGTATAATTTTATGGGACCACAGTCATATATATACTATATGCGGTCTGCTCACTGAAACATAGTTACATGGCACATGACTGTATGTACATTTATGTTTACCTAATCTGACCCCCAAAAAATCACAAGCAGGGGACCCAAAGGTGACTTAATGTGTACTACTGTGCAGCACATAGCATAATTTAAGCTTCCTGAACCAAACTATTGCCAATTTGTAGGTATTACTACCCCTTTAAATTATAGCTTGGAGGAGGCTAGTTAATGCTATCACTAGAGAGTGGCTTTTGAAAAGTGTGCTCCAGACGTCAGAATCTATGCCGTGGCCTCCCTCAGTCTGAATACGCAATGTCACCTCCCCTGAAGCTACTTCAAAGGGTGAGTAGATCATCTGGAAGATGAGTAAGACCTCAGTAGAGTCATCTGTTTCATTAATATTGTCTGCTTTTAAATGATTTCTTTTCAATTTTGGCTGAGCGGAATTTTTATGAATCTTATCAAAATCATTAAAAAAACACACACACAACAAAGAAAAACCCAAGTATTCGGTCATGTCTTATACTGTGCGACAGGAAATGTTCTTATTCAGCCCAAGAACTTAACAGATATCCTAGTAAGGTCTCTTTAAAAGAAATCTGGCAGCTAGGTACCTTGGCATTGAGGGGACACACAGACAGAGCGCTTCTGAAAAGCTGTTCCTCACTCCGCCACTCGCCGCTGCGCACCACGCATCGCAGCATGTTGATGAATAAGATCCCCAGCACGACAGCAGCAATGAGTTTCTTAAGAACAGAGAGACATGGTAAATGTCACCGGTGAGATGCGTCCGGTCGTTTTGTTCATCAATCAGCACCACTCTCGGTTGATACTTTTTTTTTTTTTTTTTTTGAGACGGAGTCTTGCTCTGTCGCCCAGGCTGGAGTGCAGTGGCCGGATCTCAGCTCACTGCAAGCTCCGCCTCCTGGGTTCACGCCATTCTCCTGCCTCAGCCTCCCGAGTAGCTGGGACTACAGGCGCCCGCCACCTCACCCGGCTAGTTTTTTTGTATTTCTAGTAGAGACGGGGTTTCCCCATGTTGGCCAGGATGGTCTCAATCTCTTGACCTCATGATCCACCGCCTTGGCCTCCTTCAAAGTACTGGGATTACAGGCGTGAGCCACCGCGCCCGGCGGCTGATACCTTTTTCTTGGTATGTTTGCTCAGGGCTCCAAATCCAAAAGTCAGCAGCACACAGTACCCAACGCTGGGGAGGTAGAGGACTCGCTCCGCAACCACGAAGCCCACTCGGAAGAACACGTTACTCGCCGGGAGAAATGGGATAACGAGAAATCCCAGGCCCAGAGTAAGGATCCTGGATGATGAAAAGTATTTAAATAAATGGCTATTTCCAGACTTCTCAAAAAAAACGTCCTACTACACATTAAATTAATGCTAAAGACCTTTTCTTTTCCACGGCATCAACAGAGAAAAGATATTGTTGTCAGCCAAAGGATATCATCGGTAGAGAGTTTAGCATGTGGCAGCATGTGGATAAGGCATAAAAATATTCCTCAGGCACTTCACAGCGAGTCTAAGGGTAAAACTTAAAAGCTATACAATTCGTATGGAGAAAGTTAGAATGACCACATTTCTGAGGCCTTATTAATTCCCCTACTCCTTACTATGCCTCAACCCGTTTAGGTACTGAACAGTTCAGTGGACACTGTAGGTCTCAATTAATTCAAAAATTGTCCCAATCAGTTTTCATGGGGGAAAAATTTTCCTCCAAAATGTAATGAAAATAGTAACACTTAAGCAGTTTAAAGTTTATGAAATCTGAAATAAACAAATACCATTTTCTGGTTGCTACATCACCATAAATTTCAGTCAGGGAGATACGACGCTGAGCACTGAAACACTTCTAGAACCACTTGATCATTCCCAATGTCCCCTATGATGCAAGAGGATGAATTAAGACTCTAGGTCAATTTTGATGGCTGCTTCCTGGGCCCCGTGGCTACAGTATTTCTTTAAAAATCCCATTTCCTGTGGATAAGGGAACGGGGACGAAAGTTTGTGGCTCTTTAGAATTACCAACGGATTTAAGACACAGGTAAATGTAAAACTTAATTTATCTTGAGAAATTACTAATTCCATAAACACTTAGGCTTAAAAGAAATCACCTTAAACAGTTTTCTTTTTCATGAAACACATTTGTTTTCCCCAATTATTTTCTCAATAACTTTTTTTTTCCCCCATCAAGAAAGAACAGCCTCTTTGGGGAAGTGGCTTGTTTTGTCCCCAGCAACAACAGAAGGAATCATGGCAGCGTTCACTGGGGTGTTTTAAGGAAGAATTGTGCAATAATGGGCACAACACACATCAATTACACTCTGTTCTGACCGTAAATTACTCTTTACCACCTATGGCGAAAAGGATCGCAAAATGCTACTTCCTGGGGAAAGGGGGAGGGAGGGATGAAGCAGTCATCCGTAGCCCCTCTTCCAGCCTCGCTCCCCACCCGCGGAAGCCAGCCATGGATTCCGAATGGATGGAACTCATCCTAGCCATATGTCCTTAGATGTGACTTCCACAAAATCGTTAAAATGATCAGCGCAGGATTTCACAAAACGCTTCTGACTCAACCAGCGTGGAACTTAAGATTCACTGCTGCCTCTTACCTTCTCTTGTGGCCGTCTTCAGAGCACAGGGCTTGGCATATCAGGCCAATTAGGCAGAACCAGAGTGCTGCAAGTGCAATTACCCTCCAGTCACTGACGGATTTAATGAGGGGGATGCAGCCCATTGACCAATCAAAACACAGCCACCAGGGACACAGCAGCAGCCAGGCATTCAATGAATAGTAGTAATTGTAGTTTATGGCCTGTCGGTCAAAAGGAAAACACACATTTATTTGATACTGAACTTAAAAAACATATATATATGCACTAACTTCACTCATATGCTTCTGTTCAATGAAAGCAGTTGTATCAACTAAAATGTTGCCAACTTGTATTACAAGTTGTAATACAGGCTGTAGTCTTTAATGTGTTAAATGCATTCAGATTTTGATATATAAAAATATGGCAAAGCCACCAGACTATGCAATACATTCATTATATTTCTGGCCAAGCTATGATCTATTTGCTGCCTGAAGCCCATGACTCTGAAATCTGAGGCCCCAGGGTCACCTATGTACCCAATAACATAACAGGGTTCGATGGTTGTTCTCTTGATTTTGGTCTCTATGAAATGTACAGCTAAGAATTTGTGGCTTGATACTCCTGCCTTTAGAAAAAAGGCAAATCTAAAAGAATAGTCTTATACCACCAGTCTTCTAAAGATACCAAGAAGGTTATATTTAGTCTTAACCCAGCCACAGGATTAGGGAGCCCTTTCACGGGACTGGCAAGGACCCTTATGTGAGAAGGAACCACCCTCTTTACTCCTCGCTAGAACAGAAATGCAAAGAGCTTCCGCACGCCCTTTCAACCCCCTCAGGAAGACCTGCTTTCATCCCAGAACATCTTCAGTGATCGCAAACAAACATGGAGGTGGCCCGTGTATTGGGGATTCTGTTGGCGTGGAGGGGAGTGAGATGAGGAGGAGGGGTGAGGGATCTGGGAATCTGGTGGGGGAAGAAAACAGTCCAGGGAGTGGCAGGCTCAGAACTCACCCTCACCAGCATGCTGTCAGCAAAGGACGCCGGGTTGTCCACCTCAGTGAACGCCGGCGGGCCCGTGCCCATGATCCTCCAGCGCACATAGAGCACCCCAGCCCCCCCGAAGGTGAGCAGGGTCATTCTGAAGAGGAGGCCCCCGTTCCTGAGCATGCCGAGACTCTGCAAGGACACCGCAAAGCCCCAGAGGGGGCTGATTTTCAAATAAAAGTGTGGCTGAGCCACGTACAGATGTGCAGCAATTCTGCCTGAACTACTTCAACACTGTGCTTTAAAAGGTTGGTTATTGCAGAATTCAGAATCACAAGGAATATTTGAAAATGGCATTTTAAATCAGCTGGTACTTGACATTTTCCATGTCTGGGCTGGAGATAAAAGTGCAGACTCACCTCTAATGACTTGTCCTTATGTAGTACCTTCTGGACAATTTCCAGAACATTGTATTTGCCTATCACCAAGATGTCAAATACTGCATTCAAACCCTAAGAAAGCAAAGCAAGACAATCAGCCAGGGGAGAGCGTGGCTCTGTGAGACAGCAATTAGACTTCACAATTGCATTACTCCACCTAGACAAGGAACACAGAGAATCACGGAACACCTCTGCAGCTCTCTAAAAAACACACAACAGCCCTCCTCTGTTTCTATGAAGTTAGCTCAAGGTAATAGATCATATTTATTATTTACTAAGCCCCTGATAGTAATGATTTCATAGTCTACATGTAGGAGTTCTGCAAGATTCAGGATAACTAGAAATTTGGGATTCCTAGGAAAAGCCCTCAAGAGATCCCTCCCCCCGCTTTTTTTGGTCACTATAAAACAGTCCTTTAGTTCATGCAACAGACTGTTTTCCTGGGCAGTAATCATACTGGAAGATAAAGGCAGCCATCAACCTCAAAAACCCAGCCACGTAAGTGAACCTTAAGTGCCAGTGGACTTTGGCCTCTTTATAAATGGGACGAACATACATGTCATCTCTGATGGAGCCCTGGAGATCTCTTGTGCAGAAATCTAGTTGTCCAGTAGTTTTCTCGCTGGGTTACAGCTAGATGACATCTCCCAGCCTCCCCTGCAGTTAAGCTAGGTCGCGGGGCTGAGTTCCAGCCTTGTGGAATGTGGGAGAAGTGACATGTACCATTTTGGAGGTTTGGTTGTAAAACTTGGGCACACATTTCCCCATGGTTTCCCCTTCCAGCTGGCTGGAATGGAGATGCCCAAGGTGACTTTGGAAACCACACATTGATGAGAGCAGGCCTTTGCCAGGGGGGGCCGTGGTGTGGAGGATGGCCACCTCTATCCATTTACAGCTCTGCCCATGACCCATGAGGGGAACAACTTCAATTAGCCGTCCACCTATGTTAACAGTTTCCAATTGCACCACGATGGTTACTTTCTAGCAGGTAAAATTAAACCTGTAGTTACAGGCGAAAGGAGAGATGGGCCTTGGATTCTATTGTCTCTCCTGCAATGGACTTTCTACAAATGTCACTGCTGCAGGCAACGTCATCGACAGAACTCCCTGCTCAATCTGGATAAAGTGGTCTGCACATACTCAGTGGATATAGTTAGAGCTGCCCCTAAATGACTTGGGTCTCTTTAATATGATCTTCTTTGCAGCAAAGGAGATCACACATCATCAGAAGTCAGTGGTAATTTGTGGTTTTCAGAGCAAGGATGACATCCCTACTTAACCCTCTCCCGGAAATGCTGGGAGCCACTAATTATCCGATACATGGGCCAGTGCTGGGTTAATCAGTTCAAAGAATCCTGATTTTATTCACCCATGTGAGACATGATCTTAGTGGGCCACAGAAGACGGTTTCTGCCTGGTTGAAAACCACTTTCTAGAAGGCAGATGCTCCCTGCGTAGCAGCCATTGTCTTCTCACAGTTTTCCTGTGAGCTGCAGGACAGTTACCAAGGGATGGCAGGGTCATGTGGTGAACAGGCCTGAGCCAAACACAAGACTGCCCCCTTCCCTCTTAAATGCTTCATCAAAATGGCCCCATTTTAATCCAATTTTGAGAATAGCTACCTTCCACTGTATCTTTATTCATGTAAATTCAACCGAATTCTCTCCTGCTCCTGAAAAATGGCACAGAGGAAGCCTGGTGCAGTAGCTCATGCCTGTAATCACAGCACTTCGGGAGGCTGAGGTGGGTGGATCACCTGAGGTCAGGAGTTTGAGACCAGCCTGGCCAACATGGTAAAACCCCGTCTCCACCAAAAATACAAAAATTAGCCGGGCGTGGTGGCACATGCCTGTAATCCCAGCTACTCAGAAGGCTGAGGCAGGAGAATCTCTTGAACCTGGGAGGCGGAGGTTGCAGTGAGCTGAGATTGCGCCACTGCACTCCGGCCAGAGCGACAAGAGAACCCTGTCTCGAATAAAAATAAAAATAAAAAATAAAATAAAATAAAATAAAATACTGCACAGAGGAGCCTCCTGAGGACCTTGTGGAAGGAAATTCCGACTCGGCAGGCCTGGGGAGGGGGTGGGGCCTGAGATCCTGAATTCCCAACACGCTCCCAGATATTGCTGATGCTTCTGGTCCTCAAACCACACTTCATATTAGGGAAAGGTTCTAAAACCAGTGGTTCTCAGGGAGGGGTGTGCCCCCCAGGGAGTGTCTGGCACTGTCTGGAGACATTTTAGGTTGTCACAACTGAGAGGTTCTACTGGCACCGCTAAACATCCCACAAAGCCCAGAACAGTCCCCACAAGAAAGAAGTGTCTGCTGTAAAACATTAATAGTGCCAAGGTTGAGAAACACTGTTTTAGAGCAAATTTAAAGAAAATTAACTCACGAAATTCAAGTATCTTTCCATGGTAATTCTCCCTATACCATCTCCTTGCTAGCTTAATCTTAATAGATACAACCTAATACAACCACTGATTTTTGCCTTGACTTGTATCAAGCCCCAAACAGATTTAATTGTTCTTTCCTTTCCAAGCTATTTCTATATGATCATTCTAATCCCACGACTTGGCCAGGCGCGATGGCTCATGCCTGTAATCCCAAGGCTAGGAGTTTGAGACCAGCCTGTCCAACACAGGGAGACTCCATCTCCACAAAAAAATTTTAGAAAATTAGCCAGGGTGGGGGCATGCACCTACAGTACCAGCTACTTGGGAGGCTGAGGTGGGAGGATCGTTGAGGCTGCAGTGAGCTATAATCGTGCCACCACCCTCCAGCCAGGGTGACAGAATGAGACTCTGTCTCGGAAAAAAAAAAAAAAGGAGAAAAAATTCCACATCTTTCCTTTTTTCTACCTCTGTTCACAACCTTAATTTCTATATTTTCTTCTAATAATGTACAGCAGCAAACTGGTTAGAATGGAGAAAAAGAAAAATGGATTTCAACACTTCTCCTTTCCTGGGTCTTTAATCCTAGCATCTACTCAGATCAGACTGAAAAGGTAGATGTCTTTCCGCTTCAGAGAGCCCTCTCCCCCACCCCCTTGACTGTCGGTGGAAGCTGAGGTACAGGTTCTCTCCAGGAAAACAACATACCCCAAGAGAATACAGTGTATGCACCATATTACACAGAAAGAGACTTCAAGGCTCGAAGTTAAAACACGTGATTACCCAGCACATCTGGCATAAAAAGAGTCTTCTGAGAACAAAGTCCCACTAGAAACATTAGCAGCATTACAGATTCTCCTTTAAATACTAGTTAGTAATCTTTTAATTTCAGGTCAAACATTTGTGACCATGGACCACTTTGGTTCCAGCGTTGCTTGAAGTTGCACTTGGGTAGTGATTAACTATAACCATAGGTAACCGCTAGCGGTGGGGGAATGATGAGAAGAGAGACAGAATGTGTGTGCACGTGAGGCTTTGAGTGTCTGCAAAACTCTTGTTCCTTCATCTCTTATTTTTTTTTTTCTGAGACATAGTTTCGCTGTTGTTGTCCAAGCTGGAGTGCAATGGCATGATCTCAGCTCACCGCAACCTCTGCCTCCCGGATTCAAGCGATTCTCCTGCCTCAGCCTCCCGAGCAGCTGGGATTATACGCATGCGCCACCGCACCTGGCTAATTTTGTATTTTTAGTAGAGATGGGGTTTCTCCATGTTGCTCAGGCTGGTCTCGAACTCCTGACCTCAGGTGATCCGCCCGCCTCGGCCTCCCAAAGTTCTGGGATTACAAGCGTGAGCCATGGCGCCCGGCCCTGTTTCTTCATTACTAAACTATCCACCACCCTTTCTAAACCTGAGATCAAAACGATTGATGAGGTCAGTCCTAGGTGATCTAGGACTGCCGAAATATGTACGAGCATCCCAGAAAACTCAAACCATTCTTTTATCTTTTTTGATAGGGCCTCTCAAGAGGACTCATCGTGGCTCCCTGAGAGCTCCTCATTCACCATTTCTCACCAGTTGCACATGACTGTCAAGGAAGACAGTCAGTTCTCCATCTGAAATGCCAGAATCGTGACAGCGAAAGTCATTTGCCCAGAAAGGTCTATCACCTCAGGCCAGCAATGGGATGAAGGCATGGAGAATGCCACAAAGGCAGGGCCAGCCCCAGATGTCTTTATAGGAGTGAAAAGGATACACAGAAAAAGCAGGCCCCGGCCATGTCGCGGCTCTCACCAGCACGGTGATCCCTTGCTCTTTGCACAGCATGGCCACTGCTCCTAGAAAGATACTCAGCAGCACCCAGAAGGTGGAAGAATACGCTCCCTCCTTGTTACCTGTCAATTAAGAGAAATGATCAGTGCAAAAGTCATGGAATGCAGCTCAGTTTTTTAGCATCGGGAACTAAAATTCTAAGCAAATACCTTAAACAACCATAACTTAAAAACAGGGTTTGGGCTTCAGACAGCACTTCTCTGTGGGCAAGAGTGCATTAGACAATACCTTCTAAATGGTACGTATGTCCCCTCTCAAGGCTCTCCCGAGGAGGTGCCCAGGGCCTTTGGGAGGCAACGTCATGAAGCCCTGGCCACAAAGACACCTCATGCCAGAGTCCCCATGCAGAAGGTACCTTCTTCCCAACCTACCAATCACCTGCGAGACCATTCTGATGAGTCTTTTTGAGAACTCCCACTGAGACTGCAAACAGTCCATCTGGTTTCAAGATGCCCCCAGTGGTCACTGCTGCTGTCATGATGGAGCTGCAGGGAAAGCCTCTGGGAATCTCCACTCCTCCTGGAACAGGAGTTCAGGCCCTCTGGACACCAGGTGGCTTAGAATGGATCTGCTCTGCTCCCTGTGGGGAACAGCTCCAACCTCTACCAAAGGGTGCACAGCCACTGACAGAGCTGGCGCCTATCTAGCACCTGGGGCAGGTAAGACATAGACCAGGCTGGGCTGCCAATCTGCACGGGGGCTTGAGCACCAACAAGAAGCCAAAACATCCCCAGACGTGTGAACACTGTAAGAAGCTGGGCTGGGCGGCAGCTCGAGTAACCACCGCTGGTCCCTAAGTGACCTCCTGGGAGCAGGGTCTGGCTGTACATTGTCCGGTCATGGTGTGTGCAATTTGGCGGCCAGAACTAAACTGCAAGGGAGGAGAGGGAAGCTGCATGGATACTCCTCTCTGTTGTGAAGCCCTCATTCTTTATCTAAATAAATAAGCCAACATATAAAAAAGACATCGGTATCAGGTGGGACAAAAGAGAACTTTCTCGGAGAATCCAATTGTTAGCTCGCCTGGCATTACTCGGTTCAATTCCACTAGAACTCCCGGTCTGCATGCCTATGGCTCTACGTAAGCATCTGAATGCCAGCTCTGCCACTCACTGTGTGACACTGGGCAAGTGACTTTCATGGTCTCAAGGAACTCACCTATAACGTGAGGGCAACGTTACCAACCTCAGGATATATTTGAAAGGAAAAAATTACATAGGAACACCTGGCCATTTTTGTTAAACACTCATAAAGAATGCTTGCAAATGCAAAATATATCTCTATGACAACACAAGAAATTGACCAGTTTCTGAGACGTTCTAAAATGAAGAATTGGGGTAGAGGAGGAAGAAAGTTTACTTTTAGTCTTACTTTTCATTACATAACCTTCAGTACTCTTTACATTATCTTAACCATGTGCATGTATTAAAAAACTATGTTAAAAACTAAACATGTTAAAAATCACTTGGTATAATGCTGGGACTACAGAAATCATTTAATTAATGTTTGTGGCACTTGGGTCAGTCAAACCTGGTCAGCTTAGAGGGAGATCCAATTTCCAATGGGGCTTTGATGCAGTAGTCAAGGGGGCGGCTGATCAGCCAAAATCTGCCAGACAACTGGATAGTGTAAAAAATATACCGTGAGCTCATTAAACTGCCTGCTTGGGAAATTAACAAGTGTTTGTGTGTGTCCTGCAGGCCCTGCATGGAGGGATAGAAAAATACTTGTGAATACTTGAGACAGAATCAGCAACACCCCAGCCCAGGATGGAAGGCCTTCCTGTCCCAAAAACAGCCAGTGCTTTCTGGTTTGGGGGTGGGAGGCGTTCTTTTTCTCCTCTTCTTTTTTTTTTTTTGAGACAGAGTCTTTCTCTGTTGCCCAAGCTGGAGTGTAGTGGCCGGATCTCGGCTCACTGCAAGCTCTGCCTCCCGGGTTCACGCCATTTTCCTGCTTCAGCCTTCTGAGTAGCTGGGACTACAGGCGCCCACCACCATGCCTGGCTAATTTTTTGTATTTTTAGTGGAGACAGGGTTTCACCATGTTAGCCAGGATGGTCTCGATTTCCTGACCTCGTAATCCGCCCACCTTGGCCTCCCAAAGCATTGGGATTACAGGCGTGAGCCATTGCACCCGACTGGGAGGTGCTCTTAACCTCAAATGCTCTACATTGGGGTTGAGACCCTGTCAAGATGAGAAGGCCTGTCTCCAGCTGGGCCCCTGGCTCTCAATAAAGCATGAGCAGGACTAATTCCTGATGTGCCCAACACCTGCAGCTTGCAGGACCAGCTACACGGCTGGGCTGCTAGGACAGCCTCCTCACTCCCACACAGGCTCCAGTGGCAGCAGAGAGTCTGGCCCTTTCAGCTTTCTGGGGGAAGAATCTGTGTATCAAATTTCTAGATTTAAAATACAAACAAATGGAATAGCTATTATACAAAAAGTTGACTTGGCTATTATAGTTGAGGCACTTAAAAGCTTTTCACAAGGCCAACTGATCAACAGGAAAGCCTCTTAACTGAGATCCCATTGTCGCATAAAACACAATGAACATTCTTTTTTCTTTTTTTTGAGATGGAGTATCGCCCTGTCACCCAGGCTGGAATGCAGTGGCGCGATCTCACCTCACTGCAACTTCTGCCTCCTAGGTTCAAGAAACTCTGTTGCCTCAGCCTCCTGAGTAGCTGGGACTACAGGTGCACACTACCATGCCTGGCTAATTTTTGTATTTTTAGTAGAGATGGGGTTTCACCATGTTGGCCAGTCTGGTCCCGAACTCCTGACCTTGTGATCCATCTGCCTAGGCCTCCCAAAGTGCTGGGATCACAGGCATGAGCCACTGAGCCCGGCCTGAACATTCTTGTTTTATGCCTTCCAATTATCTCTTTTGCCTTCAGGATAATGGTTCCTCTTCTGACTGTGGCTTTAAAGGCCTTGCTGAAGTGGCCACCACGGGCCCTCTCCAGCCCCTCCCAGCACACACTCACTCCAGGCCCACCACCACTGCCCACTTGCAGGTTCTCACCTGGGTATGCTTACTGAGTTCCCTTGGGGCAGAACGGTCCTGGCAGAATCCTACCTAATCAATAAAGCTGTTAAATGTCACTTATGCTGTGAAATGCCAAACCCCGTCCTCTCAGGCAGGTCTCTGCAATTCACTTGTTTCCTTCCTCAGTTAAAAGAGCAAACACACCCTGCTGTATGCACAGCTGACTGCCCCGTGAGCAGGTGAGCCCCGTTCACCTCTCCATGTCCTGACTGCCCCTGTGAGCAGGTGAGCCCGTTCACCTCTCCATGTCCCTGACTGCCCCCCTAGATTAGGTTAGGCCCAGCTGTGGTGCTCTAAACTGCCCTGATTACAGTCTATCAAAACATGCCTCACGGAGTTTATCGCCAGCACTTGATTTTCTATCATTCCCGAGTCGAGGTTTTCTCCACCTTGGCATTAATCACACGTGGGCTGCTTACATTTTTTGGAGGGTGGTTGCCCTGTGCATCACAGGGTGTTTAGCAGTACCCCCACCTTCTACCCATCAGAGGCTAGTGGCACCACCCCCCACAGCTCCCCTCAGTGGTGACAAACAAAAATGTCACAAATATTGTCAGATGTGAGTAGGGGCGTGGGGAGGGCAGGAAATCCCTCCCAGTTGAGAACCACTGCCCTAAACCAGTGCTACTCACAGGTGTGTGGTTCATGAACCTGCACCTGGATCTTGTTAGACTCAGGCCCCACTGAGATCTGATGAATCAGAAATTGAGGATGGGAACCAGTAATCAGCCTTTAACAAGCTTTCCAGGTCGCTCTGGTGCTCCCTAAAGGCAGGGTGCACACCCTCGAGTAAGCCTGCTCACGGCTGGACGGCTGGCACCACACCTGGCTCGTAGGAGCAACTAAAAATTATTCTGACTGAATCAGCAGGCCTGACTGACTCTGGAAGGGCAGTACATGTTCAGTAAGTGAAGTGACTATCTACTCTATCAAAAGGGGTGCAATAAGCTTTGAGCTCCCGACAAATCATGGAAACGCAGGGGTCAACACTGCTTCTTAGAGGCTGTGCATCATCTGTCCTGCGAGGATGGAAATGCTGGAATCCCTTCCAAGATGCTTCCAGCAGGGGGCCACCTGGTCTTGACTTGAGGAACTTCAGTGATGGGGATTAATTTTCAAACCACAACCCGTTTCATTTTTAAACTCTGGGTTGTTAGATTATTCTAAATGCTGAGCCCAAGCCAGACTCTCTAAACTTCAGTCTTAGCTGTGCCCTTGGGCAGCGCTGCTCCAAGTTGTTCAGGAGGCGTGGAGCCCAGAAGCCAGGCTCCCTCCACTGAAAACCATTACACATGAGTATACTTAGATCCATCAAGCAAAGTAAGGATCATTTTATTTGCAGAAAGTAATTACTTTCTATGTATCTAATGCCAAAAGATCACAATAAGAAGCCAGGACAACAACAAAACCCTTTCAAATTACACGCAATTCCAACTTGAGCACTTACGGATTTATTGTTTCATGTGGGCATTTGCTACCACTCATTGGCAGATAAGTATTGGCAGGCACTAAAGCTTTAAAAAAAATTACAGCCAAAATAACCCAAAAGCTAACAGATTGATGAATTATTTTAAGCTATGATTTGGGGAAAGGGCCACAAGCTTTAGGGGGAGAGCACAGCGTCCAGCTTACAAGTTCATGCCAGAGCCTCTGAGAAGTCCAGGCCTTCCGCCACGTCATGAGAGATGGGGGGCTTTGTCCACTCAGTCTCAGGGTACAGCCCCTCTTCCCATGACACATTTTCCTGAGTCTGGGTCAAACTACCTTTAGGATTTTCTCCTATTAGCAGTTTATTTGCAAACAAAACCTTTAATTATAAATGACCTGATTAATTACCATGGGATCTCATCCAGAGATAAACAGGGCAAGAGACCCCGGGCCCCCGCTGGCCACTCTAGACCCAGCATGAGGAGATGGTGCCATGGCTGGGCTCCATCCATTGTTTTCAAGTTGACTAGGTGCTCAGCTCCATGGCTCACTAGAAACCAAATGGACACCCTCCACCCCACCCCATCCCACCAACCTGTTACCTGAATTGGGTTTTTGTAAGCTTCTCTCACTCTCAGAATGTGTGTTGGTACTTCTCAACTAAACATAATACATTCCCCAATGTAACAGTCTCTGTTCTTAATTTCAAAAGCAAGTTCCTTGATTTTACATTTCTGCCTAGAAAAAAGGAATTATCTTGTATTTTTACTTGACTGTAACATAGATTAATTTTCCTCCATGGACCGGGAGGCCTTTGAAAAGGAAAACATTCCCAGTTCCTTCATTAAAAATGCCCAAAAGACGGCTCTTGAAAGCACCCTATTAACACAAAGCTCAATTATGACACAGACAGGAAAGTGATGGGTTCCTCTAGAATTCCTCTAGATAAGAATTCTAGATATTCCTCTTACCTAGAATTTAAAATGGCTTTCTCCTTATAAGGCTAAACCAGAGACTTAGTTGAAAACAGAAAAATAACAACTAGAAAACACGGCCTTCAGGTTTACCGATAACCTTCTCCCTAATCTCACCTCATAATTTCACCACATTCTCAAACTCTAAACCCCACCTCTCCCGTCCTCTATTGCAATTCTGACAGAAGAGTCCTACTGTTTTTCCTTAGACTTCCGATTTCGCTTCAAACACACCCAGCATGAAAAGATATGAAAGATGAAGGTAATGTTTCTTTGCTGAAGAAGTATCTTCAGTCTCAGCAATTATTAAATATTAAGTATCACTTCTCAAAACTGTGGCAATTTCAGATCAAAGGCAAAAGCTCAATGGTCAAAGATAAACCGAGTGAGCACCACATTCTAGACCCGCCATGGTCCAAGAAAGTAATAATTACAGCTAATGAGTGCGTGAAATGTATCTAGACCCAGGTGGGATGTATTAGTGTGGAATACACACCCGGTTTTGGAAGCTTAGTATGAAAAAAAAGTGAACATTTTCATATTTTTATATTGATTACATGTTGAAATTATAATTTTGATATATCAAGGCAAATCAAATATATTATTAAAATCCATCTCACCTGTTTCTTTTTAAAACGTGGCTACCCCAAGGTTTTCAATTCCATGTATGGCTCCTGTTGTATTTCTATTGCATGGCAGTGTCTAGACCATGTGATCAAAGACCCAGCTCACAGGTGACATAGTGTGGACACTGCTGTTTGTATCCAGCTCTGTCCTTGAAAACTCAGAAAATATGAAATGAGTTTGCCTATTTAAATCCAACTCTTTCTCTAATCCCTACCAGATTCGTCACTTGACAATTTTTGGTGTTTTTTTTGTTTTGAGACAAGGTCTCATTCTTTTGCCCAGGCTGGAGTACAGTAGCATGATCATGACTTACTGGAGCCTTGACCTCCCAGGCTCAAGCAATCCTCCGGCCTCAGCCTCCCAAGTAGCTGGGACCACAAACACATGCCACCAGGCCTGGCTAATTTTTTAAAAATTTTTATTTTTGTAGAGAAAGGGGGTCTTGCTATGTTGCCCAAGCTGGTCTCAAACTCCTGTGCTCAAGTGATCCTCCCACCTTGACCTCTCTAAGTGCTGGGATTATAGGTGTGAGCCACTGTGCCCAGCTGCCACTCAATATTTTATCTAGAGTCATAAGACGAAGCATGCACACAACTTTGAGTTCCCCAGAATCTAAATTGGAAAGCTTAACATTTTAAAACCATTTCATATAAATGAAAGGGGTCCTCTTTATATATATGCAGTATATATGTGCATATATAAACCAAGGCCAGCCCACACAGCGATGACAAAATATTTCCACTTTTGGAGGTGAACAAAAAAGGCCTTACAAAAATTCAAGTGAAAAACTAGCTCTGAGAGTTTAGATGGCCCAGACTAGTGGACTTCTGGAAATATGACCTGCTCCACCAAAGTTTGGCCAACATAATTCCCCAAATTAAGATTTATTTTAAGCCTTAGTTTGTGAAGGTGACTAATGCTAATAATTATCAACATATAATCTAGAGGAATTTAGACTCTGCTTTTGTGGCTATGTTCTTATACAGTAACAAATGCAAACCATTATTTTATTTCCAAGTTTGAGCATTTTAATGACAACTCAGACAGGTAACAGTACTCCACCTTGCATATAGTGGGCACTCGATGAGTATCTGTTGAATCAATAAATAGTTTCATTTATTTCTACGTCTATCAGAGTCTTACTATATTACATTTTTCTTGCAATTATGACATGTAATTTAATACCCAAAAGTTAATCATTTGCTCAGCATGGACAAATACTGCCAGAATTCAGGTCTTTTCACTCTTAATCTTTGAACCCCTGCACACTGGAAGAATCGCCATCATAAGAAATATTTAAAAACCATGGAGAAAATCAATAATTTTCATTTTAAATTTAGAAGTGACTGTTAAAAACAGTACAAATAAATTCTGAGTGGCAGATGTCACCTTCAGCACAGCTGCACTTACAAAGATTTTTATTCAGAAACATCTTCCCCAGATTTAAAATTCTAACTTGTACATGGCTCTAGGTAAGCGTCTGAGGATATCACTCTTCCCCAGCATTCTCCGTCTCCTCTCCATCAAGATTGTTAAATTTCAGGTACCAATGACCCAGGAGAGGATGGGAAAAAAACAAAAACCATTTGGACACCACGCTGCCTCTCTCATCCTTTAAGAAGACAATTTGCTCTAGGATAATTATGCAGCATTAGCAAACATCAATAGTTTATGATCCAGAATTGACTAGAGACGTGCCTAGGCAATGTTCTTCTCGTTTCAGTATCTTGTCTCTAGCATCTAAGAGAATTCACTCACTTGGGTAAATGGAGGCAAAGGCTAAGGGAGTGAAGGGAGCGCAGGGAAAAAAATGCAATGACAGAAAGACACTTGTCAGTGCTAACACCCACAAGTGCCAGCAGATGTGATCCATTTAATGAAGCATGTGCCTCGGATTTGGCACTCCTTTCCAGTGGGAAGATCTCCTTTCAGAAAAAGCATCACATTATACAAGTTACCCCTCTCCACCACTCTATGCCTGGCATCTCTGCCGCTCGAAACTGGCACGTCATGTTGTGTGTGGGAACCACG
This sequence comes from Colobus angolensis palliatus, assembly GCF_000951035.1. Taxonomy (NCBI): domain Eukaryota; kingdom Metazoa; phylum Chordata; class Mammalia; order Primates; family Cercopithecidae; genus Colobus; species Colobus angolensis. The sequence goes on from NW_012114252.1 coordinate 11,221,284, forward strand.
CCACCCCGACAGGTGGCCGCGACTCTCTCTCTGCCAGAGCAACACAATGAGCATCAGATTCACGTTCCAAAAGCTGGAACGACCGAGCCGTGCTTCTATGCACAGAATGAAAGAAGTCAGGCTTGCTGCTCTAAAACACGGGTCCATTTGGGGGAAAATCAAGCAATGAAGGAACCAAACAGGGAAAAGAGAATCTGCATGACTCCCACCATCAGAATGCAGTCAGCAATGGCCCCAAATCTAAAACCAAGAGTCCTATCGGACATGAGTTAGCCAACTGCCCTATTTTGTAAACAGTGTGATTCTAAGTCAAAGAAAAACAGGTGTCTTTAATCAGAATGAAAATACGAGGGAATGATATCCCAAGAGTAAGAGTTATCCCATTTTAGTGCCTGAATTATACAGCTTAAGGTGAACTATACAGCTATAGAACTATACAGCTTAAGGGAAGCTATACAGCTTAAGAATAACGGAGATTTGAGATCCTGCCTTTGATATTATGAATAATAATTTAGAACTTAAAATGATTGTTCTAGGTATATAGAAAATCCATCCCCCTCTGGAAAAGATTCTCTTCTCCCCACTATAAATGAGATTAAATTTCTCCTTTTGGTCTTAACTCCCATGAAACAAGTATTTTAAGGTATTAGTTTGGAAACGAAATTGTTTTGGCTATTCTAGCGAGTTTAATGTGCAGAGATGATCTGTTTCCAATCTGAAATACCAGGCTTTAAGAGAGATGTAAATACAAGATGCCTCATTGTAAGAATAACACTTTTTGTTTTAGGCATTCAGAAGTAATACCCAGTGTGCTACTGATTTCATCTGACTTAGTGTTTTGTTTTGTTTTTTCAAGAAAATGCATGCTTCCTTTGTAAGGACACCTACTTTTTAAAAATTCCATTGCAAAGATCTTGCTAGACATTCTATTTATGCACCAAAAAAAAAAAAAAAAAAAAGAGGCAGAGTCCCAGAAATGTTATGTGAGTACATTTTTCATTTTCTGAAAATACTAGGATTCCAGAGATTAGGACAGGATTGCTTGTGAATAAACTCAAGCAGTTAAAAATTGTCCAGAATTTTATAATAAAGACATCCCATCCATAAAAAAAGTTAATGTTACCAAAAAAATGCACTCTCTGAAAGAACTTATTAACTAGTTGAATCATTAATTTCAGAGTACTTAATTTTTTGTTCCCTTATAAAATAATACTAAATTTGTTCCTCTGATGTTAGGCCTTTCTTTGAATTTATGTTCAGATCCCAAAAGTACAAAGATCAAGGTTACTTTAAACCTGAAATTTAAACATTAAATGGCATTATTATTTGTATCTCAATAAATAATGGACTTGTCTACCACAAAAGAGTTAGTTTTTGTTCTCTGCTGAACATTCATAGACATGGACACTTGGAACAAGAAATCACCATTGCAATGACAATAAATACATGTGTTTACCACTCAGCTTTTTGTACAATTTGTACTGACTAGATAGGGTAAAATAAAAACATGGCTGGAGGCTGAGGCAGGAGAATCGCTTGAACCTGGGAGGCAGAGGTTGCAGTGAGCCAAGATTGTGCCACTGCATTCCAGCCTGGGCAACAAGAGCAAAACTCCATCTCAAACAACAACAACAACAACAACAACAACAAAAAACCACAGAAAACAAACAAAAAAACAATGCTGGGCACGGTGGCTCAGGCCATAATCCCAGCACTGTGGGAGGCCGAGGTGGGCAGATCACTTGAGGTCAGGAGTTCAAGACCAGCCTGGTCAACATGGCAAAACCCGTCTTTACGAAAAACACAAAAATTAGCTGGTGCGTGGTGGTGCGATGACTGTAGTCCCAGCTACTTGGGAGGCTGAGGCAGGAGAATCACTTGAACCTGGGAGGCAGAGGTTGCAGTGAGCTGAGATTGCACCACTGCACTCCAACCTGGGCAACAGAGCAAGACTTGGTCTCAAAATAAATAAGTAAGTAAATAAACATGTGACTGTTTAAGACATCTCAAACTCCAAAGGAACAGAGCTCTAGATCCAAATGAAAATATATATACACCTGAATTTTCATTAGGATCAAGAGCTCTGTTTTGTTGTACTGAAGGAAATTTAATAGAAGATGAAGGAAATAAGTAGAATAAAGGCCATGGCCTCCCCTTCTGCATAAACGCACCATGAAAAGAAAGGATCCTTACTGAGTGCCTGCTATGAGGGGTACAGGAAGGAAAAAGTCAACAGGAAAGGAAGGAGAACTAGAATATTCTGCTCTGTAGACATTCTGAATCACGGAAGCTTTATTTTAATCAAAATATACTGGAGTTACGGTGAGCCCCTCAGGGGCATGACCTTTGTTGTTCTAGTTTTTGTATCCCCAGCACCGGAAACCGGACCTGGTACAAGAAACACCCTTAAAGTTTGATTAACTATTGGTGATGGAATGAATGACTAAAATCAATAAGCCCTTCTACTATTTTAGAACAGAATCAGAAACCACGGCTTTTCATGAACACGTTAACCAGAATTATTTTTGCATATGGGACTCTTACTGCTTCTTCTCTGTAAAGGTATTGTTAATTTGTAGAAAGTTTTCTCCTCCTAAAAAAGACTCTTAAGCACCCTACGATCTTAATTGAACATTAACATGATGATGTTCAAGGATTATTCCAAAGAGTTGTCATCTATCAACAAAGAAACACATTCTATTCTTAGCACGTTTAAAAAGGAGTATGGAGAATCAGAAACAGAAAAGTTACTAAAAACAGTGCCTCTGCTAAGAGACCAGGAGAGGCTCCAGCAGACTTCATTAGCCCTGGTTCTGGGGTTGATCAGACAAAGGGAACTTTGGGAGTTGTGAGGAGGAGGGGAGAGACGGGCTGGCAGCGTGAGGGGCTGTTCTGATGTCGCTGGGCCAGGGAACGAGGTAGGTGGGGCTGGGTATCCAGTCCTGAGGTCCTGAAGTGACAGAGGGTGGGTCTCAGGGCACAGAACCTTGTTGGGGAGGGGTCAGAGACCTGCTCACATGGGGGACACAGGGGACTCCCCCAAGTAAGCTGGTCACCGTGTGTCTAAGGCCCTCTCTCAAGAATCCAGGCGGCTCTGCGCCTCCAGGCCTGCGATGGAATTGAGGCAGAATCCAATCACTCCGGCGGAAGTCTGGAAGCGATGAGTGGGAATGGAAAATAGCAGTGAAAGCCAATTCCAAATGATAGAAAAAGCAGCTCGAGGATGGGTGTTTTAAACTGTCCACTTTACACTGCTGAGAAAAACTGTGATGATCCGTAACACATCACATGGTGCCAGGGCAGGTGGGCACCATGAGGGGACAGGAAGGACACAAAATGCAGGATGAACAATCAGTTTCGGGGTCAAGACACCAAGGCCTGGATGAGCATAAGATGCAAACTACTGTCGTTTTGTATTTTCCAAAGACCCAGTAAGCTGTTGGTGCCTGCAAAGGCCCAGAGACCAGTCTGGAGGCGACTCCATCGGCTCCATTTAAATCAGTGCTTTCCTTTTCCTCAAGAGGGTTCATGTTAACAAAAGAACAGATCCCATGAAGAAGGGGCAGCTTGCAGACAAGAGGTCAAGAGAAAGCATTCTTCAAAGGTTTCCCAGTCCACCCATCTGTCTTTTAACTGCCCCAAGTAACTTCAACCAAGTCAAAATCTAGTCATCTTAAAAAGGTTTCTACGGAAGCCACATCTACCACTGCTGTCGGTTTGCAAATGCAAAAACGCCCAGGTTAACGCTCTCAAAAACATCTACAAACTTAACCTTAAAGTCCTCGTAATTTCCTTCCAATTTAAAAATAAACATTATAAATGCTAAAAGAACGTTACCAGATAAACAAGAAAGGTCACGTTGGTACTTACAGTTAATATATTTATGTCAGTATTGAAATATACTTCGCCTACTTCTTGTAAGTCAAAGTGTTAACTGAACAGCCATCACACATTTCAGTACCTTTAACTTTGGTATTGGTTTCTTGCCAAAAGCTTTATAAAAAAAGTATCTTTTGTATGGATACTTGGAAATAATTTTATAATTTACAAATGTATCCAAAATATACATGTAATATATATAAATATACAAATTTGTGAATTAAAACAGAAAAGGTTAGTAAAAGCTTCCAGAGAAAGGATATAAAATATCTAGCCTTTTCACTTTTCTGTGAGAATACTCCATTAAAGGAGGCCAATACATGCATCTGTTCACCTGAGGGAAGAGTGTTTCGTATCATGATAGCTATTTCATTATTTCACAAGAGCAATCTTTAGAAGCAGTGACAGGTTCCATCATATCTCCTAAATGATGTCCCCCACAAGTTAAATCTATCAAGGTTTAGTACTTTCCTCAAAAATCACTTTGATGTCTTTGAAAACCATTCAGAATAGGGAGTAGTGACTTTAAGGGAAGATATATTAAAATCAATAAAATGGCACTTTCAGAAACTTTAGAGTTGTCTTTGAGAAAAGTCACAACTCCTTTTTTTTTTTGAGACAGAGTCTCGCTCTGTCACCCAGGCTGGAGTGCAATGGCGCAATCTCGGCTCACTGCAACCTCAGTCTCCTAGGTTCAAGCGATTCTCCTGCCTCAGCCTCCCGAGTAGCTAGGACTACAGGCACACACCACCATGCCTGGCTAATGTTTGTACCTGTAGTAGAAATGGCGTTTCACTATGTTGGCCAGGCTGGTCTCGAACTCCTGACCTCAAGTGATCTGCCCATCTCGGCCTCCCTAAGTGCTGGGATTACAGGCGTGAGCCACCGTGCCGGGCCCACAACTCCTATTTTTTTAATTTTCTTCAGGAAAGATATGATTTCTGATAAACTGTTATCATCTGTATCTATAAATTCAGATTTAATTGCCAACTTTTGAAAAGGGAGAACCGTTATCTGTAGTGAATGTTAACAGTGAGGCAGTGAAGGCACCCCTCCCTCCCAGTCCCACTCCTGATTCACTGTCTCATGAAGAGCCACATGATGGTACTGAATTCATTATGGGGCCAGCCTGTGCAACCTCGCCAGGTCTCTGGCGGCTGCGTGTCTCTTGGGAGATTTATAATCATCACAGGTGGGGAGACCCCTACCCCAGGAAGAGACTGAAGTGCATTATTGCTAAGCTACAGGAAGAAAAGTCACCACCACTATTCTCAATACTTGAAGCTGTTCTGCTCAGATGTCCCCAAACTCTCTAATGTATCAGAAAACTGACAAGCGATGGGAAGAAGTGGTGGTTTTATCCAGGCATGATAAAGTAACAATAATAAAAGGGGGTGGGTGTGGTTGTGTGTAACCATGCCCTGAGTGGGTACTGGCACAGGCTAGGGCCACTGGGGTCACTTTTCTGCTGCACCTTAGTGCAGTTGCAGGTGCTCCAAGACAGGGCCTGAGCCTGGGTTCAGTCTGGACAGGATGGGATGAAGGAGGGACAGTGTATGAAAAATCTCCCTGGCTCTTTCCAAGCCACCTTTGGAAGCTGTGGAAGGATAGCTGGGCAATAAATACCTAGAACATCAAAACAGGAAAGGCTGTCCTGGAATCATTCACAATCCTATAATTTTGCAGGAAATAAAATAGCAAAACTCAATCCTGCTGCTGCTTCTGCTCTTGGTCTCAATACCCAATAGGCTAGGCCACAGTGTGAACACCAATGTCAGAGCTTTGCATTATGGAAAAAGCGATGGCGCAAACAGACATACACATCTAAAGAGAGTTTATGCATCCTCTGGTCCACACCCCCTCAGGGTGACACACTCATATAGATCGATTCTTTCCCACCTGTTAAGACACTGCTCAACAGGACCAAAACATGAAGAAGGTGGAAAAGTAAGAAGGCAAACGGAGTGCTTACTTTCTCTAAATGCTTTACAGTAGCCAAGGAAAGACAACAAGAAGAACAGGGCACACAGGAGGTCTGCACGGCCGACAACACCAGCAACCTTAAAAGAGGGGGAAGAAAACAAAGAATTACATAAAACACATTTAAGCAAATCCTAAACTTAGGAGACACAACAATTTTTTTTCTTTTGAGACAGGGTCTCACTCTGCCACCCAGGCTGGAGTGCAGTGGTGTGATCTTGGCTCACTGCAGCCTCAAACCCCCTGGGCTCAAGCAATTCTTCCATCTCAGCCTCCTGAGTAGCTGGGAGCACAGGCACCCGCCACCACAGCCGGTTAATGTTTGTATTTTTTGTAGAGGCGGGGTTTCACCATGTTGCCCATGCTGGTCTTGAACTCCTGGGCTCAAGCGATCCACCCACCTCTGCCTCTCAAAGTGCTGGGGTTACAGGTGTGAGCCATTGTGCCTGGCCAAAACCAAAATTCTTTAGACATGTAAAACAAGAAACTTCCCAGACTCTGCCACCTATTAAAATAAATACACGATGTAGCTGTGCAACAGCGCTTGGTGTTATCTTACAATCGGTTCTCTCCTTCCTTTTGGGTATAGGACTTGATTTAACTGCTTCCAGAGAACAGCGGATTGGTTTGAACCTGCTGCTAGCTATTCTGCTGGACACAGACGGCGATACGTGTGTGCTGTAAAAGCTGTGAGCTGTGTTCTTTAACACACGATACCCAAGAGCTCCAAAGGCTGAGTCTTCTGAGGTCACAAAGTGGATTTTCAATCGGAAAATGTTATCAGCTCAAAGGGCATGATATTTAAAAAATAAAATGTGATTGGAAACATGAAGGACATAAAGGTGCGAGAGAAGTGTGAAAAGCCGTCCTGCCGACAGAAAAAGACACAGGAGTAATCCTTCAAAGCTGCCTCTGCCCCTTTTTTTTCCCTTCAGACCAAAACTGATTAAGTGGGTTAACCTGGGAAAGCCGAATGCTTCAAGAGTGATTAACAAGTAGGATGAGCACTGAATACAATTTCTGCGATTTCTTTCCCACATTTTCCACATGGTGACTCTGCCCTTCCTTTCCTCAGTGAGAATGAAGCAATATAAACTACGTGTTTCTTTCTTTCAGGCTGATGACTCCAGTCATTGTTCTCCCAGTGCTGTACGGTGATGAGAGACACAGAACTCCACCCAGGCGTACTGGACTAGTTTGGGTGGGATTCTTTACTAACTGGCACCTGAGTGTGATACGGACCAAAGCCTCTGCTGTGATCACCCAGGTATCACTTTAAAGGCTGGTAGGTTAACCCTTCCCAGAGGATGGGGATGTGATATATGAGCTGCAGAATAAAGGACTTTTCTATAAATCAAGATAAGAAAATATACACTGACTATGAAATTACTATATTTACATATGATTCCCAAGTTCACATGCAGTCAATAGCTACAAAAGAATGTCTTTTAGAAGCAGATTCCCCTACACCGGTTATACATGAAATGCCGAGGACCATTCGTCGCTGTAACTGTGACCTCCTGACGATGCGTACGTGGCAGCCTGTGGTGTTAGGTGATGGTTGGGAAGATTGAATAAGCTGATAAATCCACCCAACGAACACCAGACACACACAAACGCTACTGAGAAGGAAGCTAGGGACAAAACAAAGGCTTCACAGATCTGGAACAAGTATGCCAGTATGCTGCAGGGGAACAATCCAATTGCTTTATGAATGGAATGAATACACAATGAGAGCTCTGGAATACTCAGGGCTGGAAACTCACTCCATCAGGGACACAGTAAAATAGTCAGAGATGCAGCCACACAGAACAGAGCCTGGTACGGGGTGGGTGCGGCTCACTGTGAGTTCCCCGGTGGGTCCTATGGGGTGTGTCTATGAACTCCACAGCCCTGGGTGAGTGAGGAGGCAGCTGGAGCATCCTGGCTCTGTGGTCCTCATGCCAGGAGGACACGAGAGGAGACAGGAGCGTCTTAGAGCTGTGGCTATCTACAGCACCTCAGGATGGACTGGAATCCCAACCCTTTAGAGAAGAGAAAGCAATTAATGCCAAGCCAGACAAGCCTGTCTGAAGGAGACCACAGAGAACAGGGTCACAGGAAACAGGGGGAGCAGGTGTCAGAGACCAAGGGGAAGTGAGGTGAGAGAGGGGGAAGGAAGTGGTTTGGAAAAATACCAGGGATAGGGGCCAGGAGGGCCAGGCTGCCTAAACCACGTGCTATCTGGATGGCTAGGGTAGATCTGAAGAATCACGAAAAATGAAATTTAAACATCAAAAGCTTATTTTTACAGAAATGTTTCTTTCTGCTAATTGTCGAAGACCATCCCACGACTTTAAGCAATGTACATTATGTTCCTTGACATAAAGAAAAACAAAATTTTTAAAGTATGGGAAGTGTTTTAAAGCAAGACAGCATTTAGTATTTATAATGAATTTTTTTGGCATAGTAATTAAGAGAGATTTCACTAAAAGAACGTGAAAAAGCTACCCAAGGAGGGACTGTATCCAATCACTGTTTGAGAATGTACATAAGCAAGAAAACATTTTCTTTTCCTTTTCTGATATTTGCATAATATGTATTTTTAGGCAAACTTTTCTACAAAGGCTATTTTTTTTTCTCACAAATAACGTGAAACACTCAGAGTTTTCTGGAGAAATCACTGCAATCCCTCTGAATCCATAAAGCAGGCGGTACCATTGTTTCCCCAATAGGTACAATTTGCATGGGGACCATGAAAAGGAATTAGGGGGGTGGGGAAAGTTTCCCCACCCGATTCCTTCTGGATTAAAGTCTGGGTTCATTAGATAGACAGAACTCTTTTTAAACATTTTGTTTCGTTTTTCACTTTCAGAGACAGGGTCTCACCCTGTTTTCCAGGCTGGAGTGCACTGGCCTGATCATAGCTCACTGCAGCCTCAAACTCCTGGGCTTGAGCGGTCCTCCTACCTCAGCTTCCCAAGTAGCTGGGACTCCAGGCGCACACCACCACACCTGGCTACAGGCAGAACTCTTAAGGGGGCCCGAGCTTCTCTCCGTGATGTTGGAATTCACACAAAGTGAAATCTTCCCCAACACTCTGAGGAAAACAAAAAGTAAAGCCCATACAAGCCACTTCTGTCCTCAGGGAAGTGCTGGGGTCCTCCTGCTGACGGCCACACAGAGCTGAAGAGTCACCAGCAGACCAGGGGCTGTGTGGCCCTCCCAGACTCTCCTCCCTGCAGTGGGGACTGGCCTGTCAGAGGCTTTGGGTGTCTACAAACCACTCAGCAATGTGCGGGGGCTCATTAGAAAAAGACAGACACGGCTGGGCGCGGTGGCTCAAGCCTTTAATCTCGGCACTTTGAGAGGCCGAGACGGGCGGATCACTAGGTCAGGAGATCGAGATTATCCTGGCTAACACGGTGAAACCCCATCTCTACTAAAGAATACAAAAAACTAGCCGGGTGTGGTGGTGGGCACCTGTAGTCCCAGCTACTTGGGAGGCTGAGGCAGGAGAATGGCATAAACCCGGGAGGCGGAGCTTGCAGTGAGCTGAGATCCGGCCACTGCACTCCAGCCTGGGCGACAGAGCGAGACACCCCGTCCCAAAAAAAAAAAAAAAAAAGAAAAAGACAGACACTCCCGTCAGTTGAGGAGCACAAAACACCGACTGCAATGACAGCATGACCAAGCGGAGACCAGGAGGGGGCAAGACTGTGGGGTGCCCAAGTCATCCCCATGTGCCCGGCTGTCACTGCTTTCAAATGGAAAGTCCCCAGTCCCAGAACCCTCTGAATCTCAGGCACACTAGACGGCTGATCACCCTAGAAGACTGGAAAATTCAGGTGCTTGTTTGCAGTGGGCAAAATCATTTTCAGTGTGAAATGTTGGAGAGTGTAAAGACCTAAACCATATTAATGTAAATGTTAATATAAAGACATTCATGTTAGGCCAGGTACAGTGGCTCACACCTGTAATCCCAGCACTTTGGGAGGCTGAGGCAGGTGGATCACTTGGGGCCAAGAGTTTGACACCAGCCTGTCCAACATGATGAAACCCCATCTCTACTAAAAATACAAAAATTAGCCAGGTGTGGTGGTGCACGCCTGTAGTCCTATCTACTCGGGAGGCTGAGGGAAGAGAATCACTTGAACCTGGGAGGTGCAGGTTGCACTGAGCCAAGATTGCACCACTGCACTCCAGCCTAGGTGACAGAGTAAGACTGTGTATCAAAAAAAAAAAAAGAAATTCGTGTCACTAAAACCTGCAGGGGCCTATACTGCTATTACTGTCTCTTAATAAATGTACACTGAGACAAATGGGGTAAACTGAGGCAGTTTACTAACCAAATCCCCATTGTCCTCATCCCACAGGGATCAATGTGGCTGGGGCTGCTGTGCCCAAGGCCATGACTCAGGCTGCTGGCTCTGCCGGCCAGAAAGCGGGGCTGGCTCCTCGGTGAACACCTAGGAGGAGCTTGCCTGCTACCCGTTTCCTTGGGTGTTCCATTCTTTGCATGTTTTTAAAGCTGGAATTTTTTTTTTTTTTTAGACAGAGTCTTGCTCTGTTGCCCAGGCTGGAGTGCAGTGGCACAATCTCCACTCAGTGAAGCCTGCCTGGCACAAGTTCAACTGATGCTCAATCAATGTTCGTTTTTGTTTTCTTCTTCTTCTTCTTTTTTTTTTTTCTTTAGAAGAGTCTTGCTCTTTCACCCAGGCTGGAGTGCAGTGGCACAATCTCCACTCAGTGAAACCTCAATCTCCCAGGCTCAAGTGATCCTCCTGCCTCGGCCTCCTGAGTGGCTGGGACCACAGACATGCACCACTATGCCCAGGTAATTTTCGTAAAGATGGGGTCTGTCTGTGTTGCCCAGGGTGGTCTTGAGCTCAGAGGTATGTGTAGATAAACTGAAACGAAGTATTCCTTCAAGGTCAGACATGATTTTCCCCTTCGGCTGAAGCTATTGAGCATCTACTCTGTGCCAAACATTTTTTCTAGGTGCTGGGAATATGGCAGAGAGTGAGACAAAAGTCCTGCCCTCATGGAGCTGATATTTTAGTACGAGTCAGGGAAGCAGACTGCAAGAAGCTGAATAAATGAAGAGCATCTTAGACAGTGAGATTGTTAGGGAGACCATAGAATGATATCATATAACCGGGAGGAGGAGGGTTACTTTAGATAGGGTGGCCAGGAGGATTTTCTTTTTCTTTTCTTTTTTTTTTTTTTTGAGACAGAGTCACACTCTGTCATCCATGCTGGAGTGCAGTGGTGCGATCATAACTTACTGCAGCCTCAAACTCCTGGGCTTAAGGGATCCTCCCACCTTAGCCTCCCAAGTAACTGGGACCACAGGTGCAAGCTACTGTGTCTGGCTAATTAAAACCCTATTTTTCTTTTTTTTTTCCTTCTTTTTTTTTTTTTTTTTTTGTAGAAAGGAGGTCCCGCTTTGTTTCCCAGGCTGTTCTCAAACTCCTGGGCTCAAGTGATCCTCCTTCCCCAGGCCTCCCAAATTTTACAAAAGTGACATAATCAAACTAAAGGTCTGAAGGAATATTGGACTCATAAGTACCCCTACTACTACACACAAGGGCTCAAGAGGACCTTTAGTGCCAGAGCACACCTTTATTGTCGGGTCTGGAGGTACCTCCTCTAGGGCAGATGCTAAAAGAGCCTGTTCCTCCCTTCTGCAAAGGTAGCCAGTATCACCCAGACTAGCTGGGCGATCTTTGGCTGCTCCATCATCCTGCTCTAATTTTCTACTTTCTTACTTAAGAAATGGTGGGAATGGGCCAGTTCCTTCAAATTCTTTTGAGTTCTAGCATTCTGGGATTCCATGATTCCTATCATTGCTTTTCGTTTTCAGAAATGCAGGAAAGGCTGGGCTCAGTGGCTCACACCTGTAATCCCAGTACTTTGAGAGGCTGAGGTGGGCAGATCACCTGAGGTCAGGAGTTCGGGACAAGCCTGGCCAACATGGTGAAACCCTGTCTCTACTAAAAATACAAAAAGTAGCTGGGCATGGTGGCGCATGTCTGTAATTCCAGCTGCTCAGGAGGCTGAGGCAGGAAAATCACTTGAGCCCAGGAGGCGGAGGTTTCAGTGAGCCGTGATCATGCCATTGCACTCCAGTCTGGGTGACAAGCGTAAGACTCTGTTTCAAAAGAAAGGAAGAAAGGAAGAAAGAAAGGGAAGGAAGGAAGGAAGG